>NC_052048.2:133263068-133863068 GCF_903992535.2 Arvicola amphibius
ATTAAGGCGTGATAGAGTAAAGTGCTTGGTTGTCCAACCAGCGTATTTCCACAAAGTGAATGCATCTGTGTAACCACAGCCAGATTCAGACATAGACCATGTCAGGCATGGTGGTACATGTCTGTAATTCCAGTGTGGGGGATGCTGAGGCAGGAGGATCACAAGACGTTCAAGACCAGCCTCAACTATACAGTGAAATGCTGTCAAAATAAAAGAGAAAGAAAAAAAGAGAAAGGCAACGATGACAACAACAAAAATTGAACCCGGCCAGTACTCACATCTTATACTTCTTCATCCACTGTTCCCAAGACAACCATACCCGTATTCCTCACACATGGGCACATTTAGTCTGGCTTAAACTTTATATGACAAAACAAATTCGTTGTGTCTATTGTTTTCCTGTCAGCTTAGAGACTACACCTGAATCTGCTGTCTGTGGCCACTCTGCAGTCAGCGCCCCACTACTTAGGCCTTGGCCTGCTGGGACTTCTGGTTCCTCCATGGCCAGGTCTGCGGCAGCCACCAAGTCGCTAACATTCTGCTCACCAATAAAGACTCGGGAGTCAGGTGCTGGGGTGGAAACCTGCTAGTTCAGACAGGCTGAGAAGCAACCAGCTGACCCTCCTTTTTGGCTGGAGACCCAGCAAGAGAGCATCTCTCCAGCCATCCCAAACAAAAAGACCTCGAAACTCCAAGTCTCTACTCCCGTGTGTCTCTCTACCTTTCTTCCTGACTCCTCTGTACTCTCTGTGGCTATTTCCTGCCATGCTGGCTCTGCCCCCTGATCCAAAGTTGATTTTATTAACACAGTCTTGGGTTTCACAGTGTGATCAATATTCTGTAACAGTATTTTTTTTAATTTGACATTATTTAAGATGGGCAGTGGTGGTGGCACACCTCTAATCCCAGCACTTGGGAGCAGAGGCAAGAGGGTCTCTGTGAGTTTGAAGCCAGCCTTGTCTACAGAGTGAGTTCCAGGACTGGCTCCATAGCTACTGTTGAGAGAGAGAGAGAGAGAGAGAGAGGAGAGAGAGAGAGAGAGAGAGAGAGAGAGAGAGAGAGAGAGAGAGAGGTATTTGACATTATATTCTGAGGTTTCTGACAGTAGTAGAGAGTAGCATATCTGGCCACGGTCTAGAATTGCAAGCCAGAACAGTGGTCACATCTGCAATCCCAGAACTCAGAAGGCTAAGGCAGGAAGGTTGATGAGAGTTTGAGCATGACCTCGAGTTATATAACAAGTTTTGAGCTATCCTGGACTATATAGATTGAGACCCTATCTGAAACAAACAAACAACTAAGCAGAAAACAAAAGAGGAATTGCATCTTGAGCATATAAGTTAGGTCGAGTGTCTCTCCTCCAAATATCCCAAATCCAAAATTTTCCAAACTCCAAACTGTGTTGAGCACTGATACGAAGCCCCAAGTGGACAGCTTCACACTGCATGCTTTCTTCCTGCTGTACAATTATTATTTAGTGTATAAAATTATCTTTAAGGCTGAGAGATGACTCACTTGGTGAAGTATTTGCAGCAGAAGTGTGAAGACCTGAGTTTTTAAAAAAACATTTTTAGACTTATTTATTGTCTGTGGACATATTTTGCTTGCATGTAAGCATGGATACTGTGTGCACACCTAGTGCCTGTGGAGGTAAGAAGAGGGTGTTGGATCTCTTAGAACTGGAGTTAGAGATGGTCATGGAACCACTATGTGGATGCTGGGGTCTGAACCTGGCCCTCTGCAAGAGCAACAAGTGCTATTAACCACTGACAGTTCTCTAGTCCCAGGACTTGAGTTTACATGACCAGGAGCCATGTAAAAGTTGTGCTTCTAGTCAGCCTAACTGAATTTGTGAGTTCCAGATTGAGTGAGAGACCCTGTCTCAAAAAATAAGGTGGAGAGTAATTGAGAAAATATTAGTGTGGACCTCTGACCTTCACAACCATATGTATGTGCACACATTCAGATACATACACAAATGAACAAATATACATATACCACACACACACACACACACACACACACACACACACACACTAATTACCGTCGAACTGTGTGTACCAAGTGTAAATGAATTAGAAAATAATTGCATTCTGAGGCTTGGCCACTACCCACAAGATGTATGCGTGTGTATTATTATTTTTTAATCCACAAACTAACAAAACAAACCTGGGGCTGGAGAGGTGGCCCAATAATTAAGAGTATATACTGCTCTTGCAGGAGACCCATGTCAGGTGGATCTAATGCCTCTGGCCTCGAGGACACTTCCATTGACATGAATGCTTACGTGTACATAAACACACTCATATAGTTTTTTTTAAAATTATATTTAATGAAAAATCTAAACTCCGAAACACTTCTGGTCCCAAGCATTCCCAATAAGAGATACTCAATCTGTGTATGACATAGTTTACCCATCTACCACTGTTAGAAAATTGATGAGTTTTTTCCTTTTTTTAAATACTTATTTTTATTATGTATACAATATTCTGTCTGTGTGTAAGCCTGCAGGCCAGAGGAGGGCACCAGACCCTATTACAGATGGTTGTGAGCCACCATGTGGTTGCTGGGAATTGAACTCAGGACCTTTGGAAGAGCAGGCAATGCTCTTAACCTCTGAGCCATCTCTCCAGCCCCCGAGTTTTTTCCCTTTTTTGTTTTTACATATGTATACATGTGTAAGCATGTTCATACATGTGTAGGTTTATGTGTGTACACATGCATGCTGAGATTGACATTGAGTGTGTCCCTTAATCTCTATCTTATATACTGAGGCAGGGTCTGTTACTTGATTCTAGCAACCTACGGGGCATCCCAGGGTGCCTCCTAAGGACCTGGCACCCTGTCCTAGGCACCTGTCCACCAGTTCCTTGGTGGGTTCATGGGATTTTCTGTCAATATCACTGTTAGTTGTCATGTGTGCCTTATTAATGTACCCACTACTTAGTAGCATCAGACTTCCATTGCCTGGCACTTCCAAGATGTCTTAATCCCAGAGCTGGCAAGTAAGGCTGCTTGTCATATGTGAATTCAGCTGTGGGTATGCATGTGGGTGTGAGTGCTTCAGCTCCGGCCTCAATGATCTCCAAGGACTTCTTGTCTGGTAGTTGAATTCCAAAGGTGGGTATTACAAGGACGCCTGAAAAATAATGCATTGCCTTTTACAACCAAGTTTAAGAGGTGGTATAATACCAGTAATATAATAATTAATATAATATAACATAATATAATATGGTCAGTCATAGGACCTTCCAGATTCACTAGAGTGGAAGAATTGACCTTCTACCTCCCAAAGACTATGCTTGTAATCCCACTGCTGGGGAGGTGGAAATGGGAGAATACTTGGGGCAGCCTATTCTGCTTGGCAAGTTTCAGGCCAACAAGAGACCCTGCCTGTCCCTACAAAAAAGGTGGATGGTTTCTGAGGAATAAAAACTAATGTTGTTCTCTGGCCTTCATATTCACACATATGTACATGTGTGTACACACATATTCATACATATTTAAAAAGATAGTAAATGCTTAAAATGATCCATGTTACATTATATGTACTTTTTCCACAATAAAAAAAAATAGTCACCTGGAACTAGAGATATTGTGACAGGCATTTTCGGAAAAGACAAATTGACACACGCTCAATGGAATGGTCAATAACGGATTAGCGTCTGCTGTCTGGAGGGCAGCGTTCATCTCCATCTCCGTCTCACTTCCCTGCTGCTGTAATCAAATACTCTGATAGATACTCTGAGAAATGGTTTGTTTGTCTCCCAGCTCCAAGTACTGCCCACCATGGTGGGGCAGTCAAGGCAGGAGGTACTTGAAGCAGCTCAACACATCAAATCCACAGTCAGGAAACAGCAGCTGGGCATAGTGGCACTTTAATCCCAGCACTTCAGAGGCAGAGGCAGAGGCAGGTTGATCTCTGAGAGTTCTGGGCTGGCCTGGTCTACATAAGGAATTCTAGCACAGCAGAGCTATATAGTGATATCCTGTTTCAAGGAGAGAGAGAGAGAGAGAGAGAGAGAGAGAGAGAGAGAGAGAGAGAGAGAGAGAGAGCAAGAACAATGCATGCTGGTGCTCAATTTACTTTCTGCACTTTGTATAATCCAGGATGCCTGCTGAGGGACTGATGTGGGATTCCCCTCTGTATGCTGTGAATACGATTGGTTAATTAATAAAGAAAACTGCCTTAGCCTGTTGATAGGGCAGAATTTAGCTAGGTGAGGAAAACTAAACTGAATGCTGGGAAAGAGAAGGCGGAGTCAGAGAAGTTATGTAGCCCCACCAGAAACAGACGCTGGAACTTTAGCTGATAAGCTGCAGCCTCGTGGCAATACACAAATTAATAGAAATGGGTTAAATTAAGATGTAAGAGTTAGCCAATAAGAAACTAGAGCTAATGGGCCAAGCAGTGATTTAATTAATACAGTTTCTGTGTGATTATTTCTGGAGGCCAGGCGGCTGGGATGAACAAGCAGCTCCTTCAACAAGGAACTAGCCCTGTTCACAGTCAAGATGGGTCTTCCCTCGACAGTTGACAGAATCTAGATAATCTATGTCTAGAGGCCAATGTCCCAGGAGACTCTGGATCCTGCTGAGCTGAGAGCTGACACTAGCCATCGTACCCTATGGTTTGGTCAGAGTTTACTCAGAATGAAGCCTCATACGAGAACAAGACAGAAGCACTAATCAGAGCCAGGATGTTCCAACGACCTTGTGTTAGTGGGAGAAATGTATCCTCTTGCCAGGTGTTTCCACAGGCTTTTCCTCCCCGCCACCATCTGCCAGACTTCTGGGCAAGCGTTCCACCGCTGAGCTCCAGCCCCAGCTCGGCTGTTGGCTTCCATTATTCTTCAGATGCCCTAGGACATTGCTTGCCATCTTGCCACAGCTCCTAGTACTTGGTGGGAGAGCTGAGGGTTTTCACTACCATACCGGAAGCAGATCTCCTCAGAAAATGATTTTGTAGTCATAAAAGAAACCGAAGACCAAAGAAACAAAACAAACTGCTCAACGACAGGAATTTGTGCTAACTTTTCACTGTGTGGATTAGTTCTCCAGGGGAGCAAAACAAATCACCCCAAAGTTAACAGCTTCAAGCCTTAGACACTTAGTGTTTGAAAGTTTTACAGCTCACAGGTCCAAGCATGAAATAGCCAGGTCTTCCAGATGGCCATTGAACTATAGGGTGTCTATTTCTCATCTGATGCTCAGGGGCATCTTCCCAGCCCAGTTAGGTGCTGGGCAGGATTAGCCACTGTTTTGAAGAACTGAGGTGGTGGAGATCAAACCCAGGGCTTCATGCATTTGAGGCAAGTCCTCTGCCCACCACTGCACAGCCCCAGCTCCTGACTTGAGACTAGCTGCATCTATAAAATTCCTCCATCCCAGTAGTCATGAAGCCAGAACATGAGCAACTGAGGCCAGCCTAGGCTAGATGTTAGGATCTTGTTTCAGCAATCTGAAAAGATCCTTCCAAAGTAGCACCTGAACTGGTGTTTGATTAATGAACTGGAGAAGATGGGAACAGCCCAGGGTCCGGGAATCTTGGAAGTCATCTTGGAGTTATGCCTACCAGCGACATTATGCTTGTGTTTAAGAGTTTTGCATTTTAAACACGCAATGAAATGTGTATGGTTATGGACAATTGTCTCAAAATAATCTGAGTGTGAGAGGATGAAACAAAAATGGGCTACGTGTTGGTATCGCTGGGGCTGGGGACGGAGCACATGGAATGCTCATCCCATTATTTTCGCAAATGCGTGAGTTTTGTCGCATAAACCATTCCAAATAAAGAAAGCTAAACAAAATTTCCAAATGTTTTTTCATGAAGCAAGCGTAATAACATTTAAGCCAGGAAAAAAAAATAACGTAAAGTTAGATAATATAGTGATATGTTTCTTAAGAGAATTATTTAACTGCAATGTTACTTAAGCATGGTATGCGGTTCAATGGCAGAGCACTTAGTTCTCATGCACAAAGCCCTGGCTTCAATCCTAGCACCATTGCAAACAAACCAATGAGAAGAATGCTGATGCAGAACTATCCCAACGTTGTCTCACAGAATCTGCTAACAAAAGTGTGGCTGTGCGTTTGCCTTTGGCCCTGTTAGGTCCACCTTTTCTGTTGCCATGTAGGGCTCGGGTCACAGCTGCCTACAGCTCCAGGAGATCCAGTGCCCTCTTCTGGCATCCACAGACACTGCATCCACATGAACATTAAAAACAAACATTTTAAAAAATGGGGACATTAAAAATACTCACACAGGGCTGGAGAGAAGATTCAGTGGTTAAGAGCACTGCCTGCTCGTCCAGAGGACCCGGGGTTCAATTCCCAGCCCACATGGCAGTCCACACCTGTCTGTAATTCCAAGATCTGACAACCTCACACAGACATACATGCAGGCAAAACACCAATAACAATGAATTATAAAAATAACCCCTTATCTGTACAAAATGCTTAGGAGAGAGCTTCAGTTTGCTTTTTGTTATGAGATAAACACTGTAACCAAATGCAACTTGAGAGTAAATTGTTTATTTCGTCTTATATTTTACAGTCGGTTACCAGGGGAAACCAAAGCAGGAACTGAATCAGAGACCATGGAGAAATACTGCCTATCGGCTTGCTCCTGACTAGTTCAGTTTTTTCTTTTTCTTTTTCTTTTTCTTTTTCTTTTTTTTCTTTTTTCTTTTCCTTTTCTCGAGACAGTGTTTCTCTGTAGTTTTGGAGCCTGTCCTGGAACTAGCTCTTGTAGACCAGGCTGGCCTCAAACTCACAGAGATCCGCCTGCCTCTGCCTCCTGAGTGCTGGGATTAAAGGTGTGTGCCACCATCGCCTGGGTCAGCTTGCATTCTTATATAATCCTAAACCACCTGCCCGGGGATGGCACAAGCCATGGAGGACTGGGCCCTCCCATGTCAATCATTCATCAAGAAAATGTCCCACAGATACATGTCCTGTAGACATACAGGCCAATCTAACAGGTGCATTTTCTCACTCGAGGTTCCCTTTTCCAGAGGACCCTAGCTATGTTAGGGTGATAATAAACAGGTTCCCTTTTCCAGAGGACCCTCGCTATGTCAGGTTGATAATAAACAGGTTCCCTTTTCCGGAGGACCCTAGCTATCAGGTTGATACTAAACAGGTTCCACTTTCCAGAGGACCCTAGCTATGTCAGGTTCATAATAAACAAACAGGCAAAAGTGACCAGTACAGAGGAAGACAGACTCAAAGAGGACGAACAGTCCCAGGAAGGGTCTCTTTATACAGGAAAAGGGCCAAGGACTGAAGTGGAGGGTGATAGCTTTGAAAGACTGTTCGTGCTTTATATACTAAATGCGTCATAACATCTATAATAACCAGACAATGGGATAAAATTAAAAGACAATAGATACGAACCTAACTCTCTCTCTCTCTCTCTCTCTCTCTCTCTCTCTCTCTCTCTCAAAAAATGCTTTATTTTGTTTTGAAAAATGTACATTGGTGTTTTACCTGCATATATGTTTTTGTGAAGGTGTCAGCTCCCCAGGAACTAAGGTTGCAGAAGGTTATGAGCTGCCATGTGAGATTAGAATTGAACCTGGGTCCTGTGGAAGAG
The DNA here is from genome assembly GCF_903992535.2 of Arvicola amphibius. Classification (NCBI taxonomy): domain Eukaryota; kingdom Metazoa; phylum Chordata; class Mammalia; order Rodentia; family Cricetidae; genus Arvicola; species Arvicola amphibius. The sequence continues at coordinate 133,270,666 of NC_052048.2, forward strand.
AAACCAGTGCTCTTAACCCCTGGTCCATCTCTCCAACCCTTACCCAACTCTATTTCAAAGAAATCTTAAGTCACATTGAAGGGAAGAGAAACAATCTAAGCCAATGGCCCTAAGAACTTCCATGGCAATGCTATCTGCCAGTTTAAGACAGAAAGAGTTGTAGCATTGAATTCTAGCTTAAATATTTTTTTCTTTTGAAATGGCGCGCTACAATTCTGAAACACTTTCTATGCATCGCACCTGAGTAAATGCACTGAAGCCAGCTGTAAGAGGGAAGAGAACAGTCATGAGAGGGAGACTCCCAGAACACATCCTTTAGGCTGAAATGCATACGTGGTGTTCGAAAACACGGGTTTAGATGTTTATATGTATGTACATGCCAACTGGAGGAGCCAAAAGCAGAGACATGCTAGTGCCACTGAGCACACCTAAGGCCTGCTCTAAATGCCACATTGCTTGATAAGGATGTGGCGAGTCAGGAAGGGTTGCTGCGGCAGAAAGGGGGAAACTGCTCGAGAATGGCGGAGACACAGGGGAGCACATGAGCGGGCTGAGGTGTTGCTCGGTGATGGGGCACTTGTCTAGCATACAGTGGTGGGAGTCCCCAGAGCTCTCTGGCCAGTAAGTCTACCAATCAGCAAGCCACTCAGTAAAAGATAAAGGGGATGGTACAGGAGGAAGATGCCTGACCCCGCCCCCAACATTATTGGGACAAATCACACGATTTGAGAATGACTTATAAATTAAGTCAAGCTTTCCTAGTTTTCTTGGTTCATGGTGTCTTTAAAGTCAGAGCGCTCTCTCTCTCTCTCTCTCTCTCTCTCTCTCTCTCTCTCTCTCTCTCTCTCTCTCTCTCTGCTCTGTCTTCTCTCTCTCTCCTGACCTCTTTCCTCGCTCATCTCTCTCTCTCTCTCTCTCGCTCTCATCTCGATCACTCCTCCTCTCTCAATCCTCTCGATCGCATCTCTCTCTCTCTCTCTCTCTCTCTCTCTGTGTGTGTGTGTGTGTGTGTCCTGGCCCAAAGAAACACCTAGGTGCAAGCAAGTAGTTAAGTACTGATAGCCTAATAATTTAGTAGTCGCCTAAAACTGTGTGTAAACTGCAGCAAGCACTTATTGAGTACAGCGCTGTTCCTTCTTTAAAACCACATTATCTGAAAACGCGGCTCGTTATGACATCTACAAGGGATGTGGCGCCATCTACTGTCGAGATTGCAAACAGCACCAAAGCAGCGTTTCTGCAGTTTGTTTTTGTTTTAAATTTATTTTGTTTGCCTTGAAAATTTAGAACCCTACAGACAGCCCTCTGTGAATTCACTGTGGGAACTGGAGGCCTCAGCGTAGTTTGAGATTCATGGGGCCATATATTCATGCTGTTTAAATGCTGAATTGCCTGAATTTTAAAAATCCTTTTACATTTTATTTTTTGTGCATGTGTGTCATGTGAGTGCCTATGCCACAGCGTCTGTGTGGAGCTCAGAGGTCAACCTGTGGGAGCTGGTTCTCTCCTCCACCACGTGGGTCCTGGGGATTGAATTCATGTTGCCAGGTTTGGCAGCAGGTACATTTACCTGCTTTGGCATCTTCCTGGCTCTGTATTGCCTGATTTTGATACATGCATTATTGCTATGTAAGACAAAATCCCTGTTCTCAGAAATACATGTTGAAGTATTTGTGGATTTAAAAATTCTGCAAATTAATTTCAAATGACTGAGAAAATGTGCATGCACATATGTACAGATAGGGAACCCAACCCATGTAGCAAATAGACTGAGATGTTTAACACTGAGGTCTCTACAAAGAGCTCTAAGATTTATTTTTGTGCCGTTCCTAAAACTATTCTTCATTAAATTATTTCAAAATAATATTGATTAATTAACTTATTTTTTGGCTTTTCGAGACAGGGTTTCTCTGTGTAGCCCTGGCTGTCCCGGAACTTGCTCTGTAGATCAGGCTGGCTTCGAACTCATCGACATCCATCTGCTTCTGCCTCCGTGTGCTGGGATTAAAGGCATGCACCACCACCACCACCTGGCTCTAAATACTTGCAGAGATGAACTGCAACACTAAATCTTAAACTTCATAGAATGTGCATTTAGACATTTCTAATGTCTAAACGTTGAAAGTGCTAGTGCAGGGAGCTACAAGCTTTTGTGGAGGAGGAGGAGGAGGAAGAGGAGGAGGAGGAGGAGGCAGGCAAGGACTGGGAGAGATGCGCGTGGTGCGTTTTACTTTGGTATCTGGGGAGCAGACACTCGAGTATTCATTTCTTTCCTTTCCCCCTTCCTTTATTTTATTTTATGTTTTTGAGACAGGGCCTCGCCATTAGCTCTGCCTGTCCTCAAACTCACCATGTAGACCAAGTTGGCCTTGAACTCACAGAGATCCACTTGCCTCTGCTTCCTAAGTGCTGGAATTAATGGTACTAGGTACCATTCATTCTTTTTGAGATAAGGTCTCTCAAAATGTCCCTTTCTGGTCAGGAACTTGATATTTACCAGGCCAGCCTCAAACCGTTCGAGATCTGCCCACTTCAAGGTGCGTGTCACCATGCCCAACTTATTACTCCTTATACCTTTAAATATCCCCAAATATTTCAAATTTATTTTTAAAATTACTCATTTAAAGGGCTGAGAATACAGCTCAGTTAGGAGAGTGCTTGCACAGCACACTCAAAGCCCTGGGTTCAATCCCTGGCACCACATAAAGCCATGTGTGGTGGCAGATATCCTAGGACTCAGGAGGGGAGGAAGGAGGACCAGAAGTTCAAGGTCATCTTCTTCAGCTGCGTGAGTTTGAGGCTGGCCTGTGTTACATGAGACTGTGTCTAAAAAAAAAAAAGTAGACTCTTTATTACTATATAAAAACAAACAAAAAACCACAAGTAAACTTAAGCAGACAGCTACTGTTTGCTGAGAGACCCCCAGGTACAATGCCCCCATATCTGTGGATTTCATAGCCATGCACTGAACAATTTGCAGACTGACATATTTAGGAGAAAAAAGAATGCATTTGTACTGAAGACAAACTTTTTTTCCTTTCACTATGGTGTAGCAACTGTCTACACAGCATTTTCATTGCATTAGTTGTTATCAATAATCTAGAGACAATTTAGAGTGTATGAGGAAATGTGCCCAGACCATACGCAAGTGCTGCGCCATTCTACATAAGGCCCTGGAGAGTCATAGATTTACGGATCTACAAGGGTCCTGGAGCTTCGTCTCAATCATGACTGTACTCATTCATCATCTCCCATGGCCCTTCCCATGGCCACATATTACAAGCCACTTATCAGAATAGCTTGTATCTTTTTTTTTTAAAAAAAAAGCATTTACTATTTTAAATTAAACATGCTTGACAACTGACTTAAAACAACTACTGACAACTCTAGCCTTCACTCTGTCTTCCCAAATATGTTTTACAATGTTTAAAGCCTATGGTAGCAGAAGCAATGCTACCTTCACCTTTGGGATTACTAAGAAATTGGCAACCATCTCTGCCCAGGGAACTAGATAACCATTTGCCAAGTTCTGTTTACATCTGTAGCTGAAATCACTGACTTAAAAAAAAAAAAAGAATATGGTGTCTGTCAGACTGATTTCCATTCAAACAGTTGCTTTCCCATCTCTGAGAATAACAAGTTATCATAGAATTTATGATTCTACCTTATCGTCAGCTCAGGGGAAAGAGAACGGATTGCTGTGTGAAGGGTGGATGTCAGAGGAGGAACCGAAGAGATTAAAGGTATAATCCCCAACCTTCATTAGCTAAGCAAACGTAAGGAACATCCAGCCTGAGTTTTCCTCCCAGGACGGGGCCATTAGACCTATGTCAGAGAGGAGCAAACTAAACTCCCTGCCTCTACTCCAAAAGGCAACTCTGTTTTTCAGCTAGTCTTGCCTAAGGTCTTTTTCCAGAACCAGGGCCTGGCGCCCTCTTCTCATGTCCTGACACCACCTTCTTAGCCGAGCAAAATGGATCTTGCAGGTGACCCTCTACCCTCGCAGGCTGTCTGCAGATTGAAGCAACAGTCCATTAAAAATAACCAGGAACGCGAGGGTAGTGGAAGACGATTATTATGTACTAAACATGTAGGGGAGAGAGAGAGAGAGAGAGAGAGAGAGAGAGAGAGAGAGAGACTATTCCCTAAAAGTCAACAACAGAGAATGAAAACTGTTTACATTAGGTAGCTATGTTGGCTCCTTTTATGTCGAGGAGGGAACCTCCTCCAAGCCTCCATAACATCAGATTGTAGGCAAGCCTGTAGGGCATTTTCTTAATTGGTGATTGATGGGGGAGGGCCCAACCCGTAGTGGGTGGTGCCATCCCTGGGCTGGGCTGGTTAGTCGTAGGTGCTATAAGAAAGTAGGTTGAGCCCGGAGTTGGCACACATCTGTAACCCTAGCACCCTGTAATCCTAGCACTCGGGAGGCAGAGGCAGGTGGATCTTTGTGAATTTGAGGCCAGCCTGGTCTATATGAGCTAGTTCCAGGATAGTCAGAACTGTTACACAGAGAATCCCTGTCTCGAAAAACAAACTAACAAACACCCCCCCAAACAAAACAAAACAAAACAAAACAAAACAAACAAAGCAAAAGAAAAAGGTTGAGCAAGCCAGGAAAAGCAAGCCAGTAAACGGAGCTCTTCCATGACCTCTGCCATAGTTCCTGCCCTAAACTCCTTTGATGCTGAACAATACGGTAGTGTAAGGCAGGTTAAGCCCTTTCCTCAAGTTACTTTGGTCATGGTGTTTCTTCACAGCGATAGTAACACAAAGATAGAAGTACAAGTAATACAGAGGTGACTTAAAGGAGGCTGAGAACATGCATATGTTAGATAAAGATTATACGGTTACCTAAAGATTATATATTTATTTTTGTTTGTCTGAAACACGATTGTACTATATAGCCCCACTGGCCTTGAAAACATAGAGACCTGCTTGCCTCTGCCTCCAGGATGAAAGCATTTGCCTGGACACCCTGCTAATTACACCATCTCTATGTGACTGGAATCCACTGCGATCCTGGGAGGTCAGTCCCCTGCAGAAACTGAGGGGTCACTGTAATGATGGAGAAAGAAAAAAAAAAAGGCCGTAGTTTGCTTAAAATTCTTGGCGTGACTGGGCCTTACACTAAATTTCAGAAACTTCCCGTGACGGTCACTCTTCTTTTTGCCACTAAGTGCAGACCAACCCTGGGCCAAGCAAAGTAGCCCTGATCTCCAGGTGTCGCCCACGTCGCCCTGGCCCACCAGGACCCCGAGACCCAGTCCTCCCGAGCCCCGCAATGACGTCACGGCGCGCTGTCATCGCGAGACTCCGCTCGCCCTCCGCGGCTCGCCGCTTCCCAACCGCCCGCGACGGTCCGCGGCCAGGCAGCGGTGGGGGATGGCGAGCCGCGGAGCCAGGGCGGTGACGAGCGCAGCGGCTCCGCCATTGGGCAAGAAGGCCTGAGGGACGGGCTGGCTGGGTGCATAAGGACACCGGAACCGTCAGCCTCGGCAGAACGAGGGCGATGGAGGCCAACGTGCCGCCGAAGCGGAAGGAGCCACCCAAGTCCCTCCGCATCAAAGTCATCTCCATGGGCAACGCTGAAGTGGGGAAAGTGAGTATCGCTTGCTGCGAGGGGCGGGGCCGCCGCTTGCGGGAGAGACATGCCCATTGGCTGAGAGAGTAGCCACTCAACAGCCCGAAGCCCCGCCTCATCACTGCCCAGGAGCATCCCTGTGCTCAAGGGGCCTTTGCAGCTTCCAGCGGAAAACTATCTTGACCTTTTTGACCTTTGGGTTGCACGCTCTTTACTAACGTCACCGCCCACAAGAAGGTGCCTGGGATGGCCTCTTTGACTATATTTCGAAGGTAGTAAAGAGGCCTAGGTCCCAAATTTATAGTTTAGATATCAAATTTGCTTTCTGAGAGAGGGGTCCAAGACATGAAGGTGGGGACTCATTGCCTCCTAGCTGTGGCGTTTAAAGGGATGTCTGTGATAGATTCAGAAAAATGTCGCCGGGGCACAGTGACAGTCGCATCACCAGAACATAACAACCTACTGCGTTTCAGGGAACATGCCCTGGCCGCCCTGGATCTTATGTTGTTTTTGTTTTAAATTTCTCATGCTGTCAAGTCATTTTTGCAGAGAAGCCTTCATTCATTCATTCATTCACTCACTCACTCACTCATCTATTTCTTTGTTTGTTTATTTATTGTACCGTCTTTCTGTGTGTTCCATCTGCTGCGTATTAGCTACTAAACTTCCTCCCCGATGGGCAGTGGTGACCTAAGACTTTTCCCAAATGAATTCAGATGCCTGTTCTTCTTACTCAAGTTTTCTCCCTTAATGAGGGGGAGCTGTTGGTTAAGAATCCCAAAGTGGGCAAATCAGTGACAGGGAGGGGTATTGGAAGCAGCGTCTGCACTCTCCTAGCTGCGGAAGACCTACTAATGGGAGTATTTAAACCAGTACACTGCACTTAGATGTTCAGTGAATATTTATTAGTGCTTTACTGTTTAGGTTCCCCCTCTACTACTTAGGTATCGTTGTGTATGCGTTAACCAAACCTTTGTTGAAATTTAACTTGTATTGACTAGTAACTATGTTTCAACTCTGGTTTACAAAGCAAAGAGAGTTGGGAGAGTCAGTGCTGGGCAAGCATGGAAAACAGGTCTATGCCTAGAACCCTGCAAAAACCTGAGCTAGTGGCACAGGCTTCTGACTCCTAGTGCTGGGCAAGCAGAAACAGGTGGATCCCTGGCCCTCACTGACCAACTATCCTAGCCGAGTCAGTGAGCCGCAGGTGCCAAGAAAGACCTTGTCTCACCAGGTGATGGTGGCGCACGCCTTTACTCCCAGCACTCGGGAGGCAGAGGCAGGCAGATCTCTGTGAGTTCGAGGCCAGCCTGGTCTACAAGAGCTAGTGCCAGGACAGCCCCCAAAGCTACAGAGAAACCCTGTCTCGAAAAACCAAAAAGAAAGGAAGGAAGGAAGGAAGGAAGGAAGAAAGACCTTGTCTCAAAAAGAAAGATGGCCACTGAAGAATGACATCCATGCGCTTAATTAAAACTCCAATTTCTACCTAAATTTTGGCTTTCTGGGTAGATAAAAACTGAACAGTTTTGAAAAATATGCTTAATAGATTTAGTAAAACAGTAACCACCATTTTTATTCACTACTATTTTTAAAAATATGCTGTCGAAATTAACATATATATAAAAAGACACGAGGTCCGTGGTGAATGAGAATGTTGGGTCAGATCCTAGCACACCTTTGAAAACTGGCATGACCTTTGGGGTACATTGTCAATGCAAGAAGTTGGATTGAATATTAATAAGGGTCGCTGAGAAATGTCAAGTTTCCCACATGGAAAGGAATAAGCCCTTGGGGTGGGGTGGGCTGTAGGCCTGGTGACCTCATTCAGTCCCCAGAACTCATGGTAGAGGGAGAGAACCTTTTGCCAAATTTCCAATTGCCCTCCGACACAGGGCACATACATCACACACACACACACACACACACACACACACACACACACACACAATCAAGTTGAAGGGAAAAAAGAAAAAAGATATTGGAAATAACCCTTTTCTTCCCCAAAGATTAAAAGCCATAAAAAAAAATCTTGAATAAAAATGCCTTACTGAGGGCTGGAGAGAGAAGCTAGTTCAGCTGTTAGAAGCACTTGCTGCTTCTGCAGAGGACCAGCACGCAGCTCCCAGTACGTGTGTCAGATCGGGTGGCTCACAATTGCCCATATCCCTGCCCATATCCCAGCTCAAGGGAAGCTAACAGCCTAGTCTGTATGCTCTTGCCACAGACATACAGTATACACGTAATTAAAGATAAAATTTAAATTCAAAACAAAAGCCTTGGTGTGATGTAAGTCCCATAGAAATCACGTATTTAAAACAGACAGCTCGCTGATTTTCAGTTCTCTCGCAGTTGTGAGACCGTTACCATCATCAGTTGTAGAGCGTTTTCATCATCCCCTGAAAAAAAAGTGTAGCTATTAACAGACTCTCCCTCTTTCCCCTAACCATTAACCCACTTCCTGCCTCTGTGGATTTGCCTGTTCTGGCTATTTCATATGAATGGAGCCGCATACTACATGATCTTTTACTACAGACATCTTTCACTTAGTGTAATGCGTATAAGGTGAATCTTTGTTGTGGTATGTATTAGTATGTTCTTCATAGCATAGAAATACATGCCATCATGTGATGTAATACATTTTATTCATCCATCTGCATTGTTTCTGGTTTTGGATACTGGTACTTAGGAAAATGATAATGTGGACTTGACTTGGACCTGAATCATATATGACTTTAGTATCTTGATCCTTTGTCACTTGGGAAATGATGGCATGATTAACAGAGCTTGATGTGGGCAAGACAGGCTCGTCTGGAGACGTGTTGAGTTGGGTGACGGCCGGATATTTGAGTAGAAGCTGTCTAGTCGATGCTCAGACATGTGGATCGGGGCCTGGACCGCTAGATGTGGCCATTTGTGTTGAAAGTGGGAGGGTGGGGAAGGTCTGCAGAAGGAAAGAGCAATGATTGGGAATAAAACCAGAAACATCCGTATTTGGTATGAAGGTAAGAATTAAAATTCTTTTCTTTAAGCTCTTGTGGCCTGGTTGGTGGCTCATGCCTTTAATCCCAGCGCTAGGGAGGCAGAGATGAGAGGCAGCCTGATCTTCATAGCGAGTTCCAAGTCAGCCAGGAATGAGACCGCCTCAAAACAAACAAGTAAAACCCTCACTTTTTATACTTGTTTCAGATGCCTTTTATTTTTTTGTCTTTGGGAGGTTTGTTTTATCTTTGAGATGAGGTCTCAGGTGGTTGAGGCTGGCCTTGATCTCCTCGTTGTTCTATTTCTTTCTCGAGTGCTGCAGTCACAGCCATCCACTGCCACGTCAGCTCGTTTCTGCATTTGAGAACACTTTCATATTCATTGAGGTGGCTGAAGAAACCCTAATGAAGAAATGTACTTATTTGACACATCTTTCCAGTGTGTATTGCTAAATGCATGCATTTTTATCCTTCTAGAGCTGTATTATAAAGCGCTACTGTGAGAAGAGGTTTGTGTCTAAATACCTGGCAACAATTGGAATTGACTATGGAGTCACAAAGTAAGTATACTGTTCCTCTGGCCTGTACATTATGCAGGTACTCAGAGTCTGTCCTGAGAGAGTCCGAATCTGCATCAGAGCGTATGCATGGTTGCACTGAAATAGAGGCTTTAAGATAAACTGGAAAAGATGGGGTATCTGGTGCCATCTTTTCAGCCAGCCAGTGTGTTAGGTACCTGCCAGCCCAGACCTGGTATTAGATGTGGGCTTGGCAGCGATGAGCACAAGCCTATCTGGCACTGGGGTGTCTGAGGATAGATTTCTGTGTGAGCAGGTCCTACCAGCAAGTGGGCTTTTAGGCTGCTTTGTCTTTTGTTGGTTTATGATCTTGACAGCTTGTTGGAATCCAGCAGATTTGAGAATAATATATTTGGGGATAAGTGGGATTATTTGGAGTGAATCTAGAGTGGCTGGAGAGAGGATTAAAGCGGCAAACAGAACAAAAGCAAACAACAACAAACTTTTAAAAAATGACACCAAAGAATAGAATTGGGGTAAACAGCATATTTTTCTTTTTTCCCCCCATGTTTTTTGAGACATGATTTCTATGTGTAGCTTTGGAGCCTGTCCTGGAACTCACTCTGTAGATCAGGATGGCCTCAAACTCACTGAGATCCACCTTCCTCTGCCTCTCGAGTGCTGGGATTAAAGGGTGCGCCCTCCACTGTTCAGCAACAGCATATTTCTTCCACATGGAATTTCAGGCCTTACTGTAGAATGCTTGTGCTACTTGTATCTGTTTATTATCCCTGACTTTGAGACAGGGGTATTTTTTTTCTAACATTTTTATTTATTCTTTGAAAGTTTTATATGTTTGCATAATGTATTTGATCATATCCACCCACCATTACCTTCATATGTGCATGGTGTGAGGCTGTTCACTAGCATGGGCTACCTACCAGTGGCCACATTCTCCAAAGGTAGTCACCCTCCTTCCCTCAGCAGCCATCAGCTGCCTGCTGGTAGCTTCTCCTACCAAGGACGGGGCCCCAAAGGTTCTCTATCCATGCTGGAATTTTGACTGCCTTGACCTGGTCTTCTCCAGGTGACACCGGTTCTGTGAGTTGGGTGTACAGCTGCCACGTCATAACCAAAGTCAGCATTTCACATCTTTGTTTCCCACCTGCCATTTCTCACATTCTTCTGCCACCTCTTGCTTGCTGGTCCCTGAACTGGCTTAGTCGAGGCTGATCTAGACGATTCATCTGTAATTAAGCATTCGTAGTTATCCTTGGCACTTTGACCAGTTAGCATTTCTGTATCGACTGTTACCCATTACAGGAAGCTTCTCTGACCAAAGATGAGAGCCACACAGGTCTATGGGTCTAAACTTGAGTATTGAGAAGGCAAGTCTGACATCATGACCTTTGAGCAAACAACACTAGTTCCTCCTCATCTGTCGTCTCCTGGCCGTAGCTTTTGACCAGGTTTACAGTATCAGGCATGACACCCTCCTGTGGTGGGTGGTTACCCCCAACTGCCGTGCCACTATTACACCATGGACATATCTTGCCAGGCAGGTTGATTTTGTAGCATGTAGGGTCCACCCCTAGGGGAGATCATGACCTCTTTTCTCCCCTAGCATCTTCTGGTGCTGTGTAAGCTAGCCAGGAGCAAGGGGATTTCCTGGTCAGTCAAGATTGACTTTTTTATGTCCTGAATCCAAAGTGAGTACTGGAAGAAGAATTTTTATGTTTTCTCCAAATGTCCAGGGCAGTGCTTCTCCCTGGGGACTGCTTGGTAAATATTGTTAGAGAGATGCACTTAGAGGTGAAAAATTTCCCTATCAGATTATGAAGGCAATATTCAAGGAGTTCAATAAAATTGATGAGGATATTTGTTACAGAATGTCAACTGTATGAAGCACAGGGTCCTTCCAGACTGTAATAAAGTAGTTCAAGTCGGTGGAACCCAGGAGTTCTATGCAAATTCTCTCACCATTTTTCAACTGAGAGCAGCAGAAGATGTTTTGCACATTTTCTCTAAAATGTAAAACTTGTAGCTTTTGACTGTAAAAGTTATGAAGGTCTTCATTTGAAATCCACATTTCTTTCTACTTTTCCTTCCTATTTTCTACTTCCGAGCATAGTCATCAGTGATGTGGTGGGTCATCCTATTTAGGGAAGCTTTGTTCAGAATCCGTATCAGTGCTTAGTTTATCTAAGAAATGGAAATTGCTGTATGATACCATGGAATTGTAACTTATTTATTTATTTATTGAGACAGAGTGAATTGGGCTTACCCAATAGACTATTCTTCTTCTTACAGATTTTTTTAGAAAGATGATTATTCCATGATAAGTATTGTGAAAATTCCTTCCCAAGGGAAACATAGCCATGTTTACCCCTCTTCCCAAGATCTCAATGACAAACCAAGGCAAGATTCCACCTAGGGAACCAGTGCGTTTCTTTGGCTTTCAGAGCATAGGTGAGGGGTTACCTGTGGTGTGGGTACTCCTCTTCCAAAAGGTTGCAGTAGAAAGTCTTTACCAGCTGGGAGAGGGCTTCCCCATAGCTGCACAGATGACACCCCTTGTTGCCCCCTGTGTTCCCAGCCTGTACCTCTAGCCCTTCCCCAATGTGTAATTAAGATGGTGGGGAGTGGCTGGATACTCTGATGAGGGTCTCATGACTATCCCCCCACTCCCCACCCCCACCCCACCCTGGGATATAACCAGTCACCAAATTCAGGTGGGATCAACCTTTTGCAGTTGGGAGCAGCTTGTTGGCTCAGGGTGTGGACTGAAATATCTGCAGTGGGAGATGGGTCCTCAGTCAGGGCTCAGTGTTCTAAAGCAAGGCAAAAGGATTCTCTTGTAAAGACTATCCAGAGCGTTGGTCAGTGGTGGCTCAAAAAACGAAAAAGATTATCTGGAGTTAAGAAGAGGAGGAAGAAAGCTTCTGGAAATGTGACCCGTTTCCTTTTGAAATCCATAAATAACATACATGTCAATGCAGAAACACAACCTTTGAGATGGTCTCTGTTTGAATATTTCAGGGTCCAAGTCAGAGACAGAGAAATCAAGGTCAACATCTTTGACATGGCTGGGCACCCCTTCTTCTACGAGGTAAGAAACCTTATATCCTGTCTTGACGCTGGAGACAGTGGAAGTTAGTTCAAATCACGTGTAAAGTGTAGCTCACGTTGGTGGCATGCCTTCTGAGCCTCAATTTAGTGAATAATCTTTGATCACCTATGCTTTCCTGGAATCGAGATGGGAAGTTTCATGGCTAGTGTTTCAACATTTGAATGAGGAAGACATTCCCACCTTGAGAGGTGCTGGCCTTTCACTTCAGTCCTCAACCCAGAGTGTGAGCGGATAATGACCACAGTCCCCGTGGATGTAACAGCTCAGCAAGGTCCCTGCTCTCACAGCCGGGCTGTGACCTTCCCGTCACTCCCCAGCCATGGAATAAGGCAAAGCAGCCCTGCTTGGTTTGTGCTCATCCGTGTGGCAGGCCCTGCACGAGTCGTGCACTCTCTGCTGGTGACCTGTTTGCTGGCTTGGCCACTTCACTTTAGTCCCTATCTTTGCTTCTCTGTACTTGCTTTGCTTTATTTTGCTCTGGGTTCTGGGTTCTCGTAGAGCCCGAGTGCCAGTTGCAGACTCTTCTATGTACTAAGTGTTGTGGATTCTCTCCTTGGCGTTGCCTCATGTGTCCACAAACACCAAGATGATGTTTTTTATTGTACTTTTAGTTCAGTGGATCTTTTTAGGGTTTTGCTGTTTGTGCTTTTCATAGCTTGAATCCTTGAATCTGTAAGTTATAGCCTTTAGCACATTTGGACATTTTCAGTCATCTTTTCTTTTCTTTTTCCTTCTTTCTTTCTTTTTTTTGTTTTTTGTTTTGTTTGTTTTGTTTTGTTTGTTTTTTTGAGACAGGGTTTCTCTGTGTAGCCCTGGCTGTCCTGGAACTTACTCTGTAGACCAGGCCTGTCTCATACTCACAGAGATCTGCCTGTCTCTGTCTCCTGAGTGCTGAGACTAAAGGCGTATGCCACCACTGCCCAGCAAAAAATTACATTGATTTTTTTGATGTGTATACATGTGGGCACATGAATGCCATGGTGTGTGTGTGTGTGTGTGTGTGTGTGTGTGTACACATGTGCGTGCACGCGTGCCTGTGAGTAGGTAGGTCAGCTTTGGGGAGTTGGTCTTCTCTTTCCACCATGTAGCTTTTGGGAAGTAGACTAAGGCCATCAAGCTTGGCAGGAGGTGCTTTACCCATCAAGCCACCTCCCCGGCTGCAGGGACCACTGTGACCACCACAGCCAGCAGAATGTGGCCAGCAGTAACAGTCCACAGGAGGCCAGAAAGCAGTTCAGTTCACCATGACTCATTAGCTGGTGTTAGATCAAAGTTTAGGACCCTGAGTAGTTTATTTTAGGTATGTTTCAGCACAGCACAGTTGGAGTAATTAACTCAATCCTGTATGCACAGTAAAGCACAAAGTAAGCTAAATAAAGATCAGACACGACTACATCAAAACTCTTTGTAAAGTGCATGAGATGGATTGTATAGATTAAAAAAAAGAACAAATTCAACTGGATGGTGGTGACGTGTGCCTTTATTCCCAGTACTGGGGAGTCAGAGGCAGGCAGATCTCTGTGAGTTCTGAAGCCAGCCTGGTCTACATAATGGATACCAGGACAACCAGGGTTCTGTCGAGAAACCCTGTCTCAACACCCCACACCAAAAGGAAAAACAAAACAAAACAAAACCCTACCTGCATTCCCATTTAAATGAGATTGAATTTTGGAGGGCATGGGGTGGGGAAACAACTGGGGAATCTTGAGCCCGGCTTTAAAAAGATAAGTTCCACAGTGTGCCCTGGTGCCGGGAAGCCAGCGTGGAAGGCTGCAGTGCGGTGAAGGCCGAACTGACTCTGTGTGGAAGGGAGGGAGAGGTGGAGAAGCATGCATACACGATCCATCCGTAGAACCGTGGGTCTGCTGGAGGGAGACAGGCAGTGGAGGTGGACACTGGGCCTTTAGCCTCATCACTAATGTCCCCACTTGAGAATTCAGTGAGACATTCAACTATCCAGTGCTGGCTAGAAGGAAGCTGAAGCAGGGAGCAGGCTGATCTCGGAGACTGTCACAGTTGAACCTATGCACGTGGTTGATGGTGCTTAATTGTAAAGAAAGATTCAGAAAGGAAGAGGGCCCAGGACAGGATGGGCGGGGGGACTGAGAGTAGACAAAGGCAGAGAGAAAGAGTTGGTAGAAGGTCATTTTTATCTATTTCATTATATTTCTATCTATAACATATATATGTCTATTCTATACTCACACGTATGTCTGTGCACCTTGTGCTTGTGGTGCCCTCAGAGGTCAGAAGAGATTGTTGAATCCCCTAGAGCTGGAGTTATGAACACTGTAAACCATATGTGGGTGATGGAGGCAGACCTGTGTCCTCTGCAAGAGCAGTGCTCTTAGCCACCGAGTCATCTCTCCAGCCCTGGTAGAAGATACTTTAGGAAGCTAAGAAGATGGCTCATTTGGTAAAGTGCTGGCCGCACAGCATGAGGACCCATGTTAGAGCCAGGTGTGGTAGTTCACATCTCTGACCCTTGATCAGAATGTCTGGACAGTCAGAACAGTCAGACAGAATACCAGGAAGAAAGGGAGAAGGAGCTTGTATGGATTGATTTTTCTGGCGCTATACTAAATGGGTTGCCTTCGTGACCTCACCTAGTCCTGGTCCTGTGATCCTTTTACAGATGAGGAAGTACAGAAGGGTTCTGTGATTTGCCCAGGTTACACAACTTCTAGTGGTGTGATCCCAGAGCTGCCTGCCTCCTCAGCTGTGCTCCTTACCATCCAATTACTTTGGTCTCTGAGTTTGGGGTTCAAATTGATGTATGGCCCTGGAGCATTCTGGGAAGCTGTGCCTGGAATGCTGGGTGAACTCTGGGATGTGATGTTTGTGTGGTGGCAGCCGTTGCTCACAATTGTGTCATTTTCCTTTAAGTTCCTTTTGACTGTTTGCCTACCTTCCTGAGGAGATCTTGACACAACTGTCTTCCAAATCTGCCAACAGCTAGAGCGTGCTCGTCTGAGAAGCCATGGTCTGATTTCTGCTAAAAATTCTCCTGACCTACAGATTTGCTTGTTTCATTTTGATTTTATATAAAGTCCTTTAAAAGTCAGTGACTACTGAGATATAATAATGAGTACTCTGACTGCACAAAAGGACACACTTTGTTAAGTTAATGGCTGTGAAGTCCATCCTTACAAAGATCGCAGAGCCAACACCTTGTGCCTCTGTTCTTCCATCTGAAGGTCCGAAACGAATTTTATAAGGACACCCAAGGTGTGATATTGGTCTATGATGTTGGACAGAAAGACTCCTTTGATGCCCTTGATTCATGGCTGGCAGAAATGAAGCAGGAACTTGGGCCTCACGGGAATATGGACAATATCGTCTTTGTTGTGTGCGCCAACAAGGTAACTATTTTGAATTGGTTTGCTAACGTGGCTGTTTGAGGACATGGAAAGAAAGGCAAGGGCTGGATTAAGGCTTAGCCTGTAATCCCAGACTCAGGAACTGAAAGCAGGAGGCTTATGAGCCAGAGGCCAGCCTGAGCTATATAGAAAGTCCAGGCCAGCCTGGGCTAATGAGACCTTGTCTTCAGTCCACAAACATGGATGCACACACACATGCACACTGCAGGGAGGCGCTGTTTTAGAACATAGAGTAATTGCCTTGGAAAACATGCCTCTGAGACAGAAACCACAAAACTCTGCTCTAACTGGGTTTTTATTTATTTATTTTTTTTCCCTTGGTATCCAGCTTGAGGAAGCAGTCTGGGAAAAACTTGGCCTGGTGGGAGGGGTTGTTCATGGCAACAGCAGAAAGTGGCCCCTCGGGTAGCCATGATGTAAGTTTCACAGACGTACTTAGCGGCTGCTTTCCCGTGGGAGGAAGTGGGAAATGCAACCTAAATTAGACAGAAAACCCAGTAAGTGGGTTTTTGTTGTTTGGTCCCATTTAGCCTGGTAATTTTATACGTCGCTCTGACACTCAGAGATGAAGACTTCACTGGGCCCGATGTAGTGGGACAAGGGTGGCTCTTCTCTCTGCCCCCTCCCGACTTTGTCTTTTTGTTTCAGATCGACTGCACCAAACACCGCTGCATCGATGAAAGTGAGGGGCGTCTTTGGGCTGAAAGCAAGGGGTTCCTGTACTTTGAAACATCGGCACAAACTGGAGAGGGAATCAATGAGATGTTCCAGGTAACCAGACATCCTGCTGTAGGATTTGTGTCAAAGCCAGCCATACCCGTTTAGAGTTAAAAGCTCTGAGAAACAGAACAGTAATGAGACTTTCCCCAAAGAGAGAGAGGGGTGTAGCGGGAGAGAGAGGTGATGGATCTTTCTGCTCGGTTGTAGGTCACAGTCACCTGGGGTCGTGGTCACCGTTCTCATCGCCGCCATCAAATACCTGCTAAAGCACACTGAGGAAGGCAGGGGTTGACTTTAGGTCACAGCTGGAGTGCAGGCCATTGTGCAGGGAAGCCAAGGGGACGGAGGTTGCAGCGTCTGGGCCCGTTGCACCCACGCTCAGGAAGCAGAGAAAGGCGAAGCTCATGCTCAGCTTGCTTCCTGTTTATTCAGTCCAGGACTCATCCCATGGAATGGTGCTGTCATATTTAGGGTGCGTCTTCCTAACGCATTCTAGAAAAGCCCTCACAGACATTCTGCAGTGAACATAATTCCATCAAGTAGACAGACATCTGGGGAAATTCTTCAACACACGGATGTCTGCTTCCGACCTCTGGAAGCCTCGCATTGCCATGGTGACTAGGGATTTTTACTTTTATATTTTGTTTTTTGAGTCAGGGTTTCTCAGTGTAACAGCCCTAATGTCCTGGAACCAGCTCTGTAGACTAGGCTGGCCTTGAACTCACAGAGATCCACCTGCCTCTGTTTCTCAAGTGCTGGGCATGTACCACCACCCCTGACTAGAGTCCAGGAATTTGTGTCTAGAAAACAGTCCAGGTGATTGTGATGGTCTTCAGGTTTAGCAAGTTGCTGTGCTACTTCCCTGGGATGGAGATTTTTCTTCAAAACCATCTTTGGATAATGGTGTTGCATTCATATGAAGCTTTGCTGTGGCAGAATTGCCTTGTTACACACAGGTGTCTAACCCTGTACTCAAAGGTTACAGTTAGCTTAGAGAGTTGGAGAGCATCTTTGCAGAATCCAGTTGGTCACACATAACAATCCAAAAGGCAGTAGTAGAAGGATGTGCTCACATGGCAGCCTGAGTAGATGGTCATTTCTTGTTATTGTGTGTGTGTATGTGTGTGTGTGTGCATGCACACATGCTTGTGCATGCACGAGTGTGTGGGCCTGAACATATGTGTATAACTATACTCTCAGGTGTGCAGAGGTAGATGTCTAGTGTCTTTTTCTCTTGCCCTCCACCTTTTGAGTATGGGTGTCTCGATGAACTCAGTTCACCAGCTGTCTAGACTGGCAGTATCCGCTTGTCTACGTCTTCCCCACCTAGTGCTGGGGCTGTGGGCACCAGCCACTGCTCCTGGCTCCCTAGATGTCACTCTTTGTTTTTACAACAGGGTTTCTTTCTTTCTTTCTTTCTTTCTTTCTTTCTTTCTTTCTTTCTTTCTTTCTTTCTTTCTCTCTCTCCCTTCCTTCCTTCCTTCCTTCCTTTCTTCTTTCTTTCTTTCTCTCATTTTGTTTTTTTTTGTTTTGTTTTGTTTTTGTTTTTGTTTTTTTTTTTTTGAAACAGGGTTTCTCTGTGTCATAATCTTAGCTGTCCTGGAACTAGCTCTTCTAGACCAGGCTGGCCTCAGACTCACAGAGAGCCACTTGCCTCTGCCTCCCGAGTACTGTGATTAAAGGTTGTGCTACCACTGCCAGGCTTCCAGATGTCA
This sequence comes from Arvicola amphibius, assembly GCF_903992535.2. NCBI lineage: Eukaryota > Metazoa > Chordata > Mammalia > Rodentia > Cricetidae > Arvicola > Arvicola amphibius. The sequence continues at coordinate 133,288,691 of NC_052048.2, forward strand.
TTTTTATTTTTTATTTTTAAGATGCTGAATCCTTTGTATGGGGAACAGTTTAGATGAACACTCTGGGACCTGTTTTTTTTTTTTAAAGATTTTATTTATTTATTATATATACAATATTCTGCCTGCATGTATCCCTGTGGGACAGAGGAGGGCACCAGATCTCATTAGAGATGGTTATGAGCCACCATGTGGTTGCTGGGAATTGAACTCAGGACCTCTGGAAGAGCAGCCAGTGTTCTTATCCTCTGAGCCATCTCTCCAGTTTCCAGATGTCACTTTTTAAAGCCATTAATTTTGTATAATTTTAAAAGATGTAGGCTACTTGAAACAGTAAGTCATAAAATCAGGGCTTGATCCATTTGGAAGTGGAGGAGTGGATAAGCTATTTTTCTTCTTATGACTGTCTGGAGTTTGAGGAATTTCAGCCTTTGGGTAGTGGAGCTATCGTGCACAGTCAGTCTTCACTGCGGGGTGGGATTGTACTGACTGTTTCTCTGGATTTCCTTCACCTAAGAGGCCAGTCCCCCTGGAAGACAGGTGCCATCCTGGGCTGGCAGGGTGATGCTGGGTTGCCATGCTTCCTATTCATTTGCACATGTTGGTCTGCGTGTTTGCCTGTGTGTATCTGTGAATCACATCCACTCAAGTAGTGGCTGACAGTTCTGGGAATTTACACGTCTCACCTTATTTGAGACGTGTGACAATGCGTGGCAGCTATTGTTTTTGTTTCACATATGAGAGCATCTCAGGGAGTGTATGTAGTAACTGTGAGAGACTACAGCTATGTTCTTTTGTAATTCAGAACCTTTTTAATAGATTTATTTATTTATTATGTATACATCTTTCTGCTTACATGTATGCCTGCAGGCCAGAAGGCGGCACCAAATCTCATCACAGATGGTTGTGAGCCACTATGTGGTTGCTAGGAATTGAACTCAGGACCTCTGGAAGAGCAGCCAGTGCTCTTAACCTCTTAACCTGGAGCCATCTCTCCAACCCCTAATTCAGTACTTTAACTGTACATTGTGTGTGCTCATTTGATATGCATATACAGTGCTTTACTCTGCAAGTCAGGAGGCCCTGCTGGTTGGAGGTTGTAATCTACCCTGGCCTGACAGCAACATGGATAACAACCCCTTCCTAACCCCCACCCCAGGCAGAAGATACTCTGTTCTCCACCTGACCTATTTGGAGACTGTCTCTAGGCCCAGATGCCTGACTTATCTCTAGTGTGACCCTGGATGTAGTTCCCTGCAGAAGCTTTCCCCTGCTGCCTGTATGGTAATTTAGATATTGTGCTAGGAACTTTGCGATAGGACTGTGCCTCCGCAGATGATAACTAAGACTTGTACTGGGAGCCTTATGATAGGAGCGTGCTGTTTAATGCAAGTTAGGTGATTCGCCACTACCATCCCCAATCCTTTATATCCCCTGTAATGTGGAATAAACCTGAGTTGACTCACTGAAAAAAATCTTCATAGATTAAATTCCATTCTCTCTGGCCTCTGTGTGTCTCATAAGGTGGAAGCCATGCTCACTCTTTAACGTCTCTGTCCACATTGCATCTTCTTCCATTTCTGGATGCTTTGGAGAGTCCATCTGCACCTTTGGTTTGCAGCAGCGGGCTATGCTGGGGTGTGTCTCTCTTCATATGTATCCTACCTGGGGTTTATTCATTTCTGAGAGTGCCTGGTGCCCACAGAGGAGCTGGATGGAGTCACAGGCTGTTGTGAGCTGGTAGGAATTAAACCCAAGTCCTGCGAGAGCAGCACATACTCTGAACTTTTTTAAAAGCTTTTTTGCTTTTTTAAAGAGTAGGTGTTTTTCATCAAATGTGGGAAGTCTTGCTGTTTTATTTCTTTGTGTGTGTCTCTGTGTGTGTATGTGCACGTGTGCGCGCACACGAATTTGGAGACCAGAGAACAGTCTTGGGTGTCATTCCCCAGGTTCCATCCCATTGTTTCTTGAGACGGGAATCTGTCACTCACCTGCCACTCACCAATTTACCTAGGCTGGCTGGCCGGCAACCCTGGCACCACTTGTCTCTGGCTCCGCAGTGCTGGGTTATAAACACAAACTCCTATGTGCAGCATTCTTAGAAACGGGTCAAACTGAGGGCCTCGTGCTGGTACAAAAAGTCCTGCCAACTAAGCCATCTCTCCAGCCCCTAGTTTTGTTTTTGTGAGACAATGTTTTCTCTGGGCAGCCCTGGCTGTCCTGGAACTAGCTCTTGTAGACCAGGCTGGCCTCAAACTCACAGAGATCCACCTGTCTCTGCCTCCCAAGTGCTGGGATTAAAGGTGTGTGCCACTGCCACCTGGCTGTCTCCATCCCACTTTTAAAAAAGATGTATTTAATTATTTATTATTTTCTTATTTTATGTGTATGAGTGTTTGCCTGGTACCACAGAGGCCAGAAGAGAGTGTTGGATCCCCTCGAGCTGGCGTTGCAGGCAGTTGTGGGCTGCCATGTGGGTGCTAGTAACTGAACCCAGGTCCTCTCCAGAGCTTTTAGCTGCTAAGTCATCTCTCCAGTGCCCAAATAAGATTTTTTTTTGTTCAAGACAGGATTTTTCTGTAGCTTTGGAGGCTGTCCTGGAACTTGCTCTTGTAGACCAGGCTGGCCTCGAGCTCACAGAGATCCAACTGCCTCTGCCTCCAGAGTGTTGGATTAAAGGCATGCACCACTACCACCAGGCTAAATAAGATATTTTTTCAAGATATATTTTCCTTTAATTCTTTACGTGTATTTTTATTTCCTCCCAGTCTTTCTTACAGATAGCTGTTTTGAAGTCTGTCGAGTCCAGTATTTGAACCAGCGTGGGTTTAGTTACCAATGACTGCTTTCGGCTTTTTTTTTTTTTTTTGGGTCACCTTTTCTAGTCCCTTTGTGTGGTAGTGATGTTTTGATTGGGTACCACATCTCTGGAGAGTACGTTGTAGAGACCCCGCAGATTCCTCTTTCTTTGCCGAAGGAATGTTGCTTCTTGCTGCAGGAAGAAGATTGCAATGAATTTGCATTTTTGTTTTAATGTCAGAGTTCTGAAGGAGGCCCTAAGTGTTTCCTAAACCTAATTTGGCAGGTTTCAACTTCCAAATTCTGCCTCTAGCCAGTCATGTTGGTCTTGGCTTTGGTATAATTAGGGTGGGTGAGGTTCCTGAGGTGCACACAACCTTTCTGTGTGTCCCAGGGGGATTTCAGGAGTATCCAGTAGGTGTTCTGGGAAGGCCAAGCTCAGGTAGGTGTCTTGGGCTATCTCTTCCCCTGGAAAGTAAGGAATATATTCTCAGCTCCTGTCTGACAAGCCTGAGGTGGCCTCCATCTCCGTATGAGTAACCTAGTTCTCGCTTACAAGCCCACAAGGAAGCCCAACCTAGAGTGGGCCCAGCTCTGCCCAGTTCCCTTCTGCCCAGTACCTGGCTCTGCTGATTTTTGCCACTGCTGTAGCCTCAGACTCTGGTCTCTGTCTCCTTCTCTCAGTGGGACTTCGTGTCTGTAAGATCCAGATATAGCCACTAGGAAGAGAGTTGGTAGCTCACCTCCCCGTAGTTTTCCTGTTGTCCACTCCTGAAAGTGGCTGCTTATGCTTTTGTTCTGTTGAACGGCTGACAGGAGGTCTGGTCTAGCGTTCTACACTAGATGGAGCTAACTGAGGTTTACCGCTTTGCCCGCCCGCACTCCTCCTGTGGAGACTACGACTGGGCGTCAACACGTGTCTTCTCACAGCTGCCTGTGCTCCTAGAATCTCTGTTTCTAGTTCAAGTTAATCCAGGCTACAGAAGATGTCAACCCTAACTCTAGCAACGCTGTGAACAGTGAGCCCATCTTGGTCTTTTATTCTTCAGTCTGGTTCTTAGTAGATAGGCGGGTAAAGGAGTCTTTGTCCTTGACAGGCTGACAGGAGCACAGCAGCTGCACTGCTCTGTGCGGAGCCTGGAGCTCCGCTTTCCTGGTGACTCAATCCGATAAACATTCTCTTGATTTCCTACCTGTGTAATAGAGACTTTGTGCCAGGAGGAAGGTGGTTCTGCCTGATCTGACATTGCTAGCAAAGGGTAATGCTAAGGCCACCACACGGGAACCGCACCCTTTGGTCCTGGCCTGGTGGCTTTCCCCATGGTACTCTTTCTTTCCAGATGTCGAGACTTCTTAGGTTCCCAGTTGGTTTGCAGTTAGTGGAAATGAGAAAGGGGAACTTAAGGGAAAGATACATTTTAAAAAGACTTATTTTATTTTTAATTATGTGTATGTGTTTTGCATGTGATGTGAGGAGGCCAGAGACATCAGTTGAAGGCAGTTGTGAGCCATCTAGCATGGGTGCTGGGATCCAAACTCCGCTCCTCTAGAAGAGCAGTGTACACTCTTAACTACTGAGCCAGTTCTCTAGCTCCAAAAATACCTTTACAAAAGGAGATAAAAGGTGCTGTTGAAGAATCTGAAAGAGAGGAAAATATTTTAAGAGAAACTAAGGGAAGAGGAGATACACCAATTAAAAGTAGTTTTAGGCACTGGGAGTGCACAGTACTTGCCTGGCAAGAAGGGCAGGGAGAAAGGGGGGGAGAAAGAAGGGGAGGAGAGGAGAGGGAGGAAGGAGACGAGAGACAGGAGGGAAAGGAGACTTACTTTCCTTATAATTACAGAAATGTGAGCTGGAGAGATGGGTCAGAGGTTAAGAGCTCTTGTTCTTGCAGAAGATTCAGGTTCTGTTCACCCAGGAATACATACTGCAGAGCTGCCTGTGGTAATGGCATGCCTATCATCCTAGCACTGAGAGTTCAGGATCACCCTCTACTACATAGCTAGTTCAGAGCCTGCCTAGGCAATGTGAGACCCTGTCTCAAAAACAAAAAACAAAACAATTCAATATTGTCTGCAGTGACCAAAAGACTTAACTGGCTAGTTCAGGAATAGAAAATTGAATAAATTGTGGTATAGCCACATAATAGGGAACTGAACTTGCTATAAAACAAGGAAGATCTATAAGTGTAGGTCGATTCCAAGGCAGATGGAGGGGTTGAACCCAGGTCCTTGCTCATGCTAAGCCATCACTCTACTGCTGAGCTGATCCCCAGTCTCCTTTTTATTTTTACTTTTTGTTTTAAGGCTGGGTCTCATTAAGTTACTGAGGCTGGTCTTGAACTCACTCTGTAGGTTGGGCAGACCTTGAACTCCTGCCAGGTAGCGTGGATGGCAGGCATGCATCATCAGGCCTGCAAAAGATGTATTATTGGGAAAACCTCTAAGCATTGCGCGAGATCTTGAGTGTAAATGTTTGTGTATGACATGCGCTGGTAGCAGATGTTTCTGTAGGGACACCAAAGTATGCTAATGACGCTGTATCAGGGGAAAGGAAGACTCAGGATAAAGAAAGTTCTTAGATTTTACTGTTGGGATTTTTCTAACTGTGTTCATCTATTACCAGCCTAAAATGTGCTTCTCTGAGAGTAGGATTATGAGTCATTTTCATTTTTAAAATTAAACTAATAAATTTTAAGTTAGCTGATACTTTTCTGCTTTAAAATATGTAGTTAGGGGGTTGGGTAGAGTCCTAAGGCCCTGGGCTCTGTCCTCAGTGCCAAGGGAATGGATATAAATACAGTTCGATCACATGAGGAAAGCCTTCCAAGTTAGAGGATGACTCGTGACTTTGGAGAGTCACTGAAGTGTGTGAAAGGAGCTCTTATTTCACACATTCACTTCTCTGGGTGTGTTCTCTTCACAGACCTTTTACGTGTCCATAGTTGACTTGTGTGAAAATGGTGGGAAACGTCCTACTGCAAATCACAGTGCTAGTTTCACCAAAGAACAAGCCGACACCATTCGCCGGATTCGAAATAGTAAGGACAGTTGGGACATGCTGGGAGTCAGGCCTGGGGCCTCGAGGTAAGCAGCTTTAGGGTGCTTAGTGCGGAGTTCTGGAAGAGTCCCAAGGCTCTGTTGCCAAAAGTACTACCCAATCTTTCTTCTTGTAACTGGCTGGACACTTGAGGATGTGTGGAAATAAGTTTCAGAAGGACCCTGCCCCTCTAACTCAACACAGAGCAGCAAAACAGAGGCGCATTTCCTCCTGAGCAAGCGGTGCCGCGTTTCTGCCAAACACTTGGTGAAATGGTTTGCTCCACCTTTGATGGTGTTGAGCAAGAATCTGACACAACCTAAGAAAGCTTTACAAAAAAGTCATTCTTAAATCATAGAATTTTAGAAGAAGGAGGATGTCTCAACTTGCTCTCATTTTTCTGGGGAAACTGGTGTTCAGTGAAATAAGTGATCGTGGAGGCCCCAGGGGACAGTGGTGTCTCTTGGCCCAGGAACAGTCTGCCCAGCTGCCTTTCTCATGAACTCTGCTTGTTCTCGCCTGTGACTGGGCTATGTGTAGTTACCTGTTTTGTTCAAAACATTTATTTAGGAAGAGCTGGGCATGGCAGTTTAAGAAGAAAAGTTTGGCTCTTTATTGACTTTGGTTAACTAGAATCTACCAGAGCTCTGGTAAATTCCAGGGCCTCTGTGATTTCTGTTCCCTTAACCCATATAAACACAAGTTTATCTGTACAAACTGTGTCTATCAAACGACATTGGCACATTTGGGACAAATCCTTGAATATTAGAGTGTTAAGTTCTAGAGAATTCTGTTTGTACTTGTTTCGGGTCAAATGTTCTTATAGTTCTTGGACTTTAAAGAGATCTCACCATCTGTAGGTGAGACATTGTTGACACACACACCTGCACCAGTCTTGTTTCTCTAGAACTTTCCCTTGAGAGTCTTTCTGTGCCTGTAAATCTCAAAAGGCACTCTGTGCAGGGGCCACGAATGACACTGAGCCCATCTGGACATATCCCCAGAGCAGTGGCTCCCCTGGCCCTGCCCCAGACTCCATCTTGGAGAAGGAGGGTGTCCTGTACTCACCTCAAGGACACAGGGTCTTCAGATAAATACAAACTCTGGCCATTCAAATTTCTTCCAAGGAGGAAAATGCTTTTTGGTAATACCAAGATTGCGTATGTAGCACTGGGGAAGATGGCTCAGGGGATGGAGTGCTTGTTCTACATGTATGAGAACCTGCGTTTGGACTCCCAGTACCTACACAAAAGCCAGGCATGGCAGCATATATGTATCCTAGTTTTGGGAGGGCAGAAACAGGTGAATCCCTGGAGTGTAGCATGATTTCTAATTTGTCTTAATAATAAAAACCTCAAGTCAGATATAAGGGTAAATGCTGAAAGATCAGAGAAGCAAAGCAGCCAGCCACTAGTTCTTACCACTATGAAATCCTCAGACTGAATGGACTGAGCCCCTGTCTCCTCCTGCCTTATATTCTTCTCTCTGCCCAGCCATTATCACTTCCTGTCTCCACCTCCCTAGTGCTGGGATTAAAGGTGTGAGCCACCACTGCTTGGCTCTGTTTCTCTTTTAGACTGGTGTTACCTCACCAGTTGCCAGGGTGGCCTTGAACTCAGAGATCTGTCTGCCTTTGTCTCCTGTGCCACCACTGACTGACCTCTATAGTTAACTAGTGTGGCTAGTTCTGCACTCTGATCTTCAGGCAAGTTTCATTTGTTACAGCACAAACAAAATATCACAACAAAGTATTACCACACTAGCTCACAGGCTACCCAGCCTAGCCAAAGCAGCCATGTTGAGGCCTAACAGACCCAACTTAGAAAATAAGGTTGGGAGTGATAGAAGAAGGCAGTTGCCATTGACGTCTGGCCTTACACATGCACAGACACAGGTACACACCACACAAACACACACGATAAGCCCGGCTATGGTAGTGCACACCGTTAATCCCAACACTCAGGAGGCAGAGGCAGGTGGATCTCTATGAGTTCGAGGCCAGCCTGGTCTACAAAGTGAGTCCCAGGACAGCCTTCAAAGCTACAGCGAAACCCTGCCTTGAAAAAGAAAAAACAAACAAAAAACAACAACAGCAACAAAAAAAAAAACCAAAAAAACACTCTCACACACACATGATTGTAACATGAGCAGGGCCTGCTTGTTGGGGTTTTTTGTCCCACCCTGTACCCCACAGCCGGCAAGCCCCAAAGAAAATCACACAGAGATCTCTATAAGCTATAAAGCTGATTGGCCCATTAGGTCAGGCTACTTATTAGCTCTTGTAGCTTATATTAACCCATTGTTCTTATCTATGCTAGCTACATGGTTCGGTACCTTTCTCTGTGGGGTAGCTCACATCTTGTTTTTTTTGGAGTCTGTGTAGGAGTAGAAGGAATGAACTTCCTCCTTCCCAGAATTCTCCTGTTCTCATTGCATCATTTTTACTTCCTGTCTGTTTTTTCCACCTATACTTCCTGCCTGGCCAATCAGCGTTTATTTAAAACATGATTGACAGAATACAGACAATTCTCCCGCACCACACGATAAAAGACTACATATTGCATATGTAGAATATAACATGCAAACAAGAACAAGAAAATTCAGAAGGACTCATCCAGCAGCAGGAAAAGCTCTGACATGTGTGCCTTAGGCACATGGACTCTGTACTTTTGAAGCCTGTCCTGAAACTCACTCTTGTAGACCAGGCTGGCCTTGAACTCAAGTAAATCCGCCTGCCCCTGCCTCCCGAGTGCTGGGATTAAAGGTGTGTGCCACCACTGCCCGGCGCTTCCACTGACTTTTGCTTCATGTTGTTTGAGCTCCCTTCCCTTGGCTGTTCTCACAAATGCCTCCATCTGAACTGTTGCTGTCAGGCCTTGGCTGCTGTGGCAATCTCCTCCCCGTCTCTCAACGTTGAGAAACAGCTTCCTCAGTGCCCACTGCCACAAAATGCCTGCTCTTGTTACTACCAATCAACTCCAGTGTTTTTCCTTGTTTTCTTTGGAGGATGTAGCATCTGCTCTCTGCACCAGGCCTCTCCACCATTTCCTTCCTGGCACTCCAGATCCTCCACCAAGTGCTAATCACATGCCCCTCTTATTCCAGAAGCTTCTCCCAGGGGATTTTTCCTGGTGCCCAGGCGCTCATTCCTTCAGTTAGTGAAGGCTTGCTCTGGGCCTTTGAGTGTCTAGAGCTGCCTGGCAGTGGCTGACCCTTCTTGGTCTGTCTTCTAGACTCACAACCATATTTTTCTACTTGTATAGGACCAACTGTCTGTTTGGTTTTTTTAGTCTTTTAGTTCTACCTTTCAGAAAAGGAAATAATTCCATGGGAGATGTGTAATATATCCAGAGAGCTGGGATGCAGGATTTGGGGCCATCTCAGACACTGACAGAGCGTGGCTGCTTTTCACAGGGAGGAAGTCAATAAGGCCTACCGGAAACTGGCGGTGCTGCTTCACCCGGACAAGTGTGTGGCGCCTGGCAGTGAAGATGCCTTCAAAGCAGTTGTGAATGCCCGGACAGCCCTCCTGAAAAACATCAAGTAGAAGGCACAGGAAGCGACATGCAGGCTCAAGTGCAAACAGACTCCCCTTGAGGTGACATCACCAACATGGACTTTTCCTTTACAAGTGCTCACTGTTCGGTTCCCTCATGTGCCGTCATTTGTAAGTGAACAGTGTGGGTGCCTGCTACCGTGCTGTGGACCTTTTGAAGTGAGATGGCCTGCTTCTGTGTGGGAGGGAGCCCCCATCCTCATGACTGCACTCATTTCTTACTGCCGGATAACTCAGTTTCCGTGATTGTAGCATCACCTAGGCATTCGCTTCTCAAAGCCATGAGGCTTCTTCTAGAGAGGGGGAAGCCAGCACTTGGACTCAGCTGTCTCTCCTCCCACTGAGCCATCCATCCATATACCATCATCAGAGAAGGGATAAAACCAGGAAAGAGAATGACAGCAGCAAGCGGACAGCACCCAGCCCCTGGGAGCTTAGCATCCCTGCTTCTTAGCTAGTATTTTAACCATCAGCCTATGGTTAGAGCCAGGCATGGGGGCACGTGCCTACAGTCCCAGCACTGAGGAGGATGAGGCAGGAAGATTGTGAGTTTGAGGCCAGTCTGGATTACATAGTGAGAATCTTTCAAGAAAAAAGGAAAAACAAGCACCCCTGTAGAAGCATGTAGTGTGAGGTGGTACTGGTCTGTCGACTTGCCTTTTTAGGACATCCGCTCTGTTCCTTCTTCAGCCAGCAGGGGGAGAGATGAGCCAGGGCTTAGAGAGAAAGATAGTGTCTAAAGAGCTGGGGACCTGAAGCACACTGTGAATCCCAGGTCTTCTCTGCCCTAGACATAGTTGCTAGTAGAAGCAGCAAGGAGTGCTGAGCCCCTGGGAACAAGGGACCAGAGGCCAGGACAGAAGCACTTAGAAGGCGTGCTATAGATTACTCGGGGATGTTTGTGCAGCCACACCGCAAGGAGGGAAAGGCCAGCTGAGCTCAGGTGTGCTGGGCACTAGACTTTGTGCCTCCTCATGCCTGCCGTAGGTGGTGGGAGAGGCAGGCAGGGATTTCTCCACCAGTGGGGTCTCTTTCTTCCAGTGTTAATCTGCTTCTCTTCTCGCCCCGTTCTGTTGTCATCCCCACATCTGCTATGGCCTCTCTTCTTGAATCCCCAGTTGCCCTAGGCTCGGCTGACTGGAGAGAAGTGTGATGTGTTGGGGGCAGTGTGACATCTTGGGCCTGTGCACGGCAGAATCTCTACAGTTTTTCCTGTCTGGGCTCCAGATTTCTGAAGAGAATTTTTAAATTACAAGGATGAAAACTCATTTCGCATAGAGAAAGCATCCTCCCTGCCTGGTAGACACATAGCTGGGTGGAGCTGGATGGAGCTATATTTCTTACAGTGCTGGCTCATTGCTCGACTTCTGTCTCTTAGCTGTGTTTCTCATACTTTTAGCTGCAGCCACTGTGCTAACTGGAGCTTTGAAGGACAGAAAAGCATTACTAGGCTGTGACTTTTAAGCACCTACCTCCTAATGGCTGCCAGATAACATCTCTCCCACCTAAGAAGACACTCCTGTCTTAGAGTCCAAGCCATTGCAGTCTAATGAACTGCTTTTCTCTACCATGGTAGCCTCGCTCTGCATGGCTGTGCTCAGCGATACTGAGCTTAAAGTGTTGTCCTTCATGGGTTCAGATCTGTGTAAAAAAGATAAAGAGATCTGGGGCATGGCCTTGTGATTTCTTCTGGCCTTGAACTGGCTTCTTGGATGATAGAACTCCATTTACCTCCAGCTTCCTGTTGGCCTCAGTTCTGCTTGAGGCTTTCCTCAATGTACCCCACTATCCAACTGCTCTTGGAGCAGAAGGCGGGAGGCATGAGGATGAGGGATTGTGCTTGGCTCTGTCAACCCGAGTGAGGGGCCCAGTCTTCGCCATGGTTATTAAAGACACCTCATTCAGAGCATGAGCAGATGAACCAGTCACAGCAGAGCGCTTGAGTGTTCCCGTGCGGATCCCTCAGAGTGACTTGCTGAAATGGAGCCTGGGCTTGATTCTTACATCTTGAGACTTTGTTTCTGAGATCTTACTTGTTAACGTTTGGGTGGCTGTATACTACTTTATAAATGTAATCGTGAGAAAATGAAAAGGCTGAGCCTCAGGATCCCAGGGTTTTTCTGGTTTTCATAATCCCATCAGCAGGGCTTTAGAACCATTGACGCTTGCCTCGAGATGAACCTTAGCTTCTCGGAATCCCTTACAGACCTTTGTGCTCATTTAAATTCTTGGCACACGTGTGTGCTTTGTTTTTCACCCTCTTATAACTTAACCCAGTTAAGATCTCAGAACATTAGCAGGAGTCGCAATTCAATCATTTCAGTGACTAAACATTTTTTATAAAGGACCTTATTTCCCCTCAAAGGGGGATAAAACATTTGAACAGTTGTTATTAAAGAAAAGCCATTTCTTGTATATCTGAGTCACCAACAAGTGTCACTTCTTTAACTTATTGGAAGTCCCTGGAGATATGTCAGAGTTAGCTTCCAGTCATCCCAAGCACTTTAGGATATCCTCCCCTTTGTCAGAGAGATCCTCTCCTTTTGTGCCTCCCAGTGAACGGCTGCTCTCCTCTGTCAGTGTCTCTTACTTAAGCACGGCCACTTTATTTCCCCATTTCAATGTGTCCTTGTTTGACCAGCCTGTCAGCTTAAGAGTTCAGACGTGGAGGATAAATTCACAGTCATTCTGTAAACTGTTCACCATTCTTTAAGGCTTGTGTTTCACTCCAGGAAACTTGCTCTAGTATGTTCTCACTGATTGAAGTCTCAGGTGGGAAGTATTTCTTTATACCTTTTATACCTGCAAACTGGCACCTGATTCTTAGTCCGGTGAGCCATAGGTCGGGCAGCCAGATGGCCAGTGAGCCATAGGTCAGGCAGCCAGATGGTCTGTGAGCCATAGGTCGGACAGCCAGATGGTTGAAAGCTCAGTAGTGTAAGACAGGAGTGCCTGCCAGCACTGCATAAGGGCAGTGGCAGCTGCCACCAGGAGGATGAAGGAGTTGATTTTGACTATGACAATACCCTCTTCCAGGTCTGGATTGGCACTTCCCTCACACTGCAACCCATGGAGCTGGGTTCCCCAGCATTTTTGAAAAACTTTTGAAAATGAATTTAGTTGCAAAATCAAGCTAAGGAATCTCCCCCGCAGGCTTCACAAGCAAGGAGCCATTCATCCTTCTCATCCCACTGCTGAGCACAATTTTAGACATGGTTAGTGCCCCTTGGACATTGATTGTGCCATGAACTGTCTCTGGGGAGGATGAACGTGTTCCCCTGTGGTGTGGCTGTGGCTGTGATGCAGTGTGGTGCTGGACTGTCGGATACGGCTGTTGGTGGGAGGCCTGGTACTGGATGCTGGGCAGCTGGGGTTAGCTCCCTGCACTGATTGCTCTCTGCACATCCTCCCCCTTGACTGTGAATGCTCTTACAAGGTAATTTACATATTTACTTTCTGTTGAAGTAACCGAAAGTGTTAAATCTACCAGTTGTTTATGTCTTGTATACAGAGTGTCATATGTATTTAAGTTGTGTATTTTTATAGAGTAAAGTCAAATAGCAAACACTGGTCTGCTGGCTGTGTTGATTTGCTGAGCCCCTGATCTTTGGTGTAAAACTAGATTAAACAGGAATCCAGTTCCTCATCAGCTGTGACCGTCATTCAGCAAGACGTTTTGCTCACCATATCCTTGTGTCAACCTTGGTCACAAAGGGAGACCCTATCTCAAAAACATGAGCCAGGTGTAGTGGTGCATGCCTGTACTCTACCCAAGCCCTCGGGACACAGGGTCATGGAAATCCTGGTCTGTGCAGCCGGTTCCAGGCCAGCCAGGTTGTAGAGCAAGACCCTGCCTCAACAAAACAAAGCAAAGCAGAGAAGGACCACTTAGTTAAGACTCCAAAGGGAAAAATGCAGAAAATTGTATGTTGGTCCTTTAGACCAGTCTGACTTGATTAAGTGTGGCTTTGTAGCGCACATGAAACTATTGACTCATGTTGAAATGGTGCAGACCAAGTGAAAGGTGTAGCTCACTGGGGAAGTCTGTGCTAGCATAGATGATGCCCTGGGCTTGATGCTCAGCAACACCCCCCCCCTCAAATAGTAATGCTGATTGGCTGACTAATGTAGTTAATTCAGTTACCAAAGCCTTAAGCTGAAGGATTGCATCACCGGAGTTTGAGAGTCTTGCAGGACCACCGTGCAGAAAGCAGCCTGTCCCTGAAGACTGCAGACCAGAGCTTGGCTTTCCATTCTCATGTAGACTCTGGTCTGCCTAGCATCCCAGGACCCCAGAAAATGGCCTGCGTCACTCTCAGAACCGCATATCTTACAGACACGTTCCAAGTGCTTCACTTCTTACAGGGCCCATCTGTCCTCCCTGGCCACGGAGACAAATCCAGGGGAAAGGAATGTAACTCCCGGCTCAGCCAGTCAGCACGCTATATCGTTACCCACATTGTGTGTATGTGTGCATGCATGCGTGTGCCTGTGGTGCACATGTGTATGGGTACATGTATGTTGAGGCTGGAGCTCATTGCCAGGTGTCTCTCTCTATCACTTTATTCTTTGAGACAGGGTCTCTCACTGAACCTGGAGCTCACTGGCTGGCCGGCAACTTACAGGGTGTCTCCCCAGTGCTAGGATTACAGGCTTGTAATTACCTGGCTCCCCACCTTCCCCCAGTGTGGGTCCTGGGATCTGAACTCGGCTTTTGTGGCAAACACTTTACTAACTGAGCCATTTCCTCAGCCCTGTTACCTGCATTTTATAGGTGAGAGAAACTGACCCGGAGGTGGATTTTTCCCAAGACCGAGTAGAAAAAGCCAGTTAAAGCCAAGGCTACCTACCCAGCTTTAGAATTCACACTCTAAATCTGTTCCTACAGACTCCTCAATTTACAAGGTTATATTCTGATTTTTAAGAATACCTTAAGCTGGCTGGAGAGATGGCTCATGGGTAAAGTGTTTGGTGTATAAACATGAAGACCTGAGTTTAAATTATCAGAGCCCATGTGTGTGGTTTGAATAAGAATAGTCCCCATAGTCAGGTGGTGGGTGGCCTTTAGTCCAAGCACTAGGGAGGCAGAGGTAAGTGGATCTTTGAATTTAAGACCAGCCTGGTCAGCTGGGTGGTGGTGGCACATGCCTTTAATCTCAGCACTTGGAAGGCAGAGGCAGGCGAATCTCTGTGAGTTCCAGGCCAGCCTGGTCTACAAGAGCTAGTTCCAGGACAGGCTCCAAAGCTACAGAGAAACCCTGTCTCAAAAAACAAAGAAAGACCAGCCTGGTCTGCAGAGGGCTACACAGAGAAACCCTGTCTCGAAAAGCAGCAATAACAAAAGAATAGCTCCCCCCCCCCCCCCCCCGTAGGCTCATATATTTGCTTGGTCATCAGGAAATGGCACTGCTTGAGAGGGATTAGGGGGTGTGGCCTTGCTGGAAGAAGTGTGTCACTGGGGTGGGCTTCAAGATTTCAAAAAGCTCAAGCTTTTAGGTTGTTTCCAGGTTCTGGCTATGACAAACAATGCTGCTATGAACATAGTTGAGCACATGTCCCTGTGTCACGGTTGAGCATCCTTTGGATATATATCGAAGAGTGGTATTGCTGGGTCTTGAGGAAGGTTGTTTCCTAATTTTCTGAGAAATCGCCATACTGATATCCAACCTAAATGCCCCAGTGAGTGTCCTTTCTTCGTGCTGCCTTCAGATCAGGATGTAGCTCTCAGCTATTTTTCCAGCACCGTGTCTGCCTATGTACCACCATGCTTCCTGTTGTGATGACAGTGAACTACACCTCTTAACTGTAAGCCAGCTGCAGTTAAATGCTTTCCTTTTTTAAAGTTGATTTTATTGAGCTCTACATTTTTCTCTGCTCCCCTTCCTTCCTCCCCCCTCTCCTTCAACCCTCTCCCATGGTCCCCATGCTCCCAATTTACTCAGGACATCTTGTCTTTTACTACTTCCCATGTAGATTAGATCCATGTATGTCTCTCTTAGGGCCCCCATTGTTGTCTAGGTTTTCTGGGATTGTGATTTATAGAATGGTTTTCCTTGCTTTATGTTTAAAAACCACTTATTAGTGAATACATGATAATTGTCTTTCTGGGTCTGGGTTACCTCACTCAATATGATGCTTTCTAGCTCCATCCATTTGCCTCCAAATTTCAAGATGTCGTTATTTTTTTCTGCTGTGTAGTACTCCATTGTGTTTAGTCATCAGAGAAATGCAAATCAAAACAACTCTGAGATTCCATCTTACACCTGTAAGAATGGCCAAGATCAAAAACACTGATGACAACTTATGTTGGTGAGGTTGTGGGGAAAAGGGAACCCTCCTGCCTTGCTGGTGGAAGTGCAAGCTGGTACAGCTCCTTTGGATATCAGTATGGCGATTTCTCAGAAAATTAGGAAACAATCTTCCTCAAGACCCAGCAATACCACTGTTGGGTATATATCCAAAGGATACTCAACCATGCCTCAAGGACATGTGCTCAACTATGTTCATAGCAACATTGTTTGTCATAGCCACAATGTGGAAACAACCTAAATGTCCCTCGACCATAGAATGGATAAGGAAAATGTGGTCCATTTACACAATGGAGTACTACACAGCAGAAAAAAATGATGACATCTTAAATGTTTTCCTTTTTAAGATTGCTGTGGTCATGGTGTAGAACATTGACTAAGACACCATGTTAAAGCTGGATCTACAGTAGCATGAGTTTCTCAGTTAGGGTTTCCATTGCTGTGAAGAGACACCATGACCACGACAACTCATAGTGGGAGACGTTTAATTGGGGCTGGCTTATAGTTTCAGAGGTTTAGTCCATTGTCATCATGGGGGCACATGGCAGTGTGCAGGCAGATGTGCTGGAGAAGGAGCTGAGTGCTACGTCTTGATCTGCAGGCAACAAAGTGAACTGCCACACTAGGCGTGGCTTGAGCCTCAAAGTCTGCCTCCTCTAACAAGGCCACACCTACTCCAAGAAGTGTCACCTCCTATGAGCCAAGCATTCAAACATATTAGTCTGTGGGGGCCGTACCTATTCAAATCACCACAAGTATCCACTCTATTCCTACCGTGAGATGGGGGTAGAGATGAGAGAGTCCCCAGAAGTTTGTGGGTATGTAGCCTGACATAGGCAGCCACAGACAGACCCTGCCTCAGGACCGTAGATGAGGACTGTCACCTGAGGTTGTCCTCTGACCTGCATACATGTATCATGGGTGTACCTGTCCCCATAATCACATGAACAGGTATGTTCATACACACAAAATAAATGAAACACACCTAACTTGTGGACCACAGCCTGCACTCAGGATTGGTCTGCCTGTGCTCACAGGTTGCCAGTGGTTAAGGGTACTCCCAGCTGCCTCCTAGCATCCTTAGAGGATTGGGCAGCCTGGCTTCAGCCTAGGAGAGGTTCAAAATCTAATATTTGATGATGTCCTCACTTCTATTGAAGGTATGTAATTTTTGCACCGTCAGGATGCGGGGAATCACAATAAACCACTTTCAGCAGAGAACTTTATGTTTTCTGATTCAGTAACATCCTGTTTGTCCAGGTGACAAACTACTGTAGAAAGAGGCCTGTATGTTTTTACAGATACAGCACTGAGACCAACAGGTTTTTTTTCTTTCCAGTAATGGTCTAGATTCAGATCCTTCATGGATGCAGAACAATGACATAAACTGGTCCTGAATAAGGCTTTTCGGCTCCCACATCTCGTGCCCATCACCAAAACCAGTTATGTAAGAACAACATCTTTATTCACAAGCCTCCAGGCTTTGGGAGAGCTAGTCTCAACTCCCTGCCCTTGTGCAGTGTTTAGGGGTAGTTACAGACTGAGGTGTGGGGGAAGATGATTGGAGCGAATGCTGTTGCCATGGTAACCCTTGGGGCAGAAGGGGTTACCTACAGTTAACCAAGAGCAGGTGACTTAAGAGTAGGTGGTAGGAGTCTGGAGAAGCAGGTGACTCAGCAAAGGAAGACCTGGGAGGTTAGTTAGGCACCTGAAGTAAGCAGAGCCATTGTAAATGGTTCCCCTCAGCTCAGAAAAATGTGTGTGATTTTCCAAGCCAAGATGGAGTCCATGTGATGGCCTTTAGTGAACTGTGTTAAAGTTTATACCACAAAACATTTGGACAGCTGGGCGGTGGTGGGGCACACCTTTAATTGCAGCACTCGGGAGGCAGAGGCAGGCTGATTTTTGTGAGTTCGAGACCAGCCTGGTCTACAAGAGCTAGTTCCAGGAGAGGCTCCAATGCTACAGAGACACCCCGTCTCGAAAAACAAAACAAAACAAACAAAAACACAAAACTTTTGGACGGTTGTTCCTCTTTTGTTTGCAAATGAAATTTTGAACAAGCTTGCAGGGCCTCAGGTGCTTCCCAAACACCTCAGTCACATCTTGCAGGTTGTCTGAGTTGGCAACTAAGGGGCGAGGCAAGAACTAAAGGGTGATAGCAAGAGAACAGCCTCAAGGACTCCCTTCTTGGTGACTTTCCTGTCCCCTGGCATTCTTTTGTCACGCGGTGGATGGTTACTAACCTGAACCTTCAGGAGTGGGGTTTGGGTGGGGTGGGGGTGGAGGTGGGGCTGTTGTTTTTTTTCTTGCCCTCTACTTGTCTATTTGAGTTTTCTCCATAAATGTGGATCCCTTAATCCTCTCAAAAGCTACGAGAAACCAAAAACTAAATAGAACACCAGCTTGGGGTTTCTTTTAAAGGCCGCCTGTGGGACCTGTGGCATGCAGCGGCTCCAGGCTGTAATTAAATCTTGCATCTTCACATAGGAGGAAACTTCAGACTAAAGGGAAGAGGCTTTTAGCCACTTAGATTTTTTTTTTGAAACCCTAACAGCTATCAGTGCTCTGTGGCTGGAATTTCAAGTCCATTTAATGCAATTAGAATCCACAAACTCTCAGGTAACACAGAAGCAGGAAGAATGAAATGGAAGGTTTGCTGTCTACTCCTCTGCTAATTAATAGTGCTCCTGGCAGGCTGGAGGGAGCAGCCTCTGTCTGGCAGGCTGTCTGGTTCAGTGATAATGCTGGAGGTCCTTTAGAAATCTGGGCCTGGTGTAGCCTAGAAGCACCCAACTTCCAGAGGCTAAGTCAAGAGGATCTCAAGATCAAGACCTTGCTTGGACCATTTAGTGAGACCCTGTCTTTAAAAAAAAATGTGGCACATACCTTTAATCTCTGGAGACAGAGCCAGACAGATCTCTGTGAGTTTGAGGGCAGTCTGGTCTACATAGTGAGTTTCAGGACAGCTAGGGCTGTATAGTGAAACCGTGTCTCAAAAAAACTTCAAAATTATAATAGAAAAGAAAAAATTATTTATTTTTGAGACAGGGTTTCTTTGTGTAGCCCTGGCTGTCCTGGAACTGGTTTTGTAGACCAAGCTGGCCTCGAACTGCCTCCCGAGTCCTGGGATTAAAGGAGTGTGCCACCACCGCCTAGGAAGAGAAATTTATTTTAATAAAACAGTGAACTAGGCTTCTCTGGCAGTTTGGAATAGCAGGCATTGTTGATCCCCTGTCTCTTAATCCTTGTCTTCATTAAATAAAACCCTAAGCTCCCTTCGTGCAACTGATTGCAGCATCTGGTTTTACAGAGGCATGCGATGACTAAGTGAGCTGTCAGGGCAGGGTTTCTGTAACTCAGGAGTTATCTTGACTGCCGTGCTTATATTTTCCCCCAGGACAACAAAGTGAAATCTGCTAAATTCAGTTTGTCACTCCAGATTTAACCGTGGCGGAGGGCAGATTAAGACGCAGTCAGGACAGGATCCCCAGCCATTTCCTGCTCTTTGCCCTATCCCAGGCATGCAGGAGTTGGGACTGGTGCTGATCACCTGACCCCTGTTCTCTCCCCAGAGCCGCCATAGCTCTCCAACTGTCTCTGAGGTCCATGCCCTCCGGCTCCTCCCTAGCTGTCGCTCTTCTCAGGCCATAGAGGTCAGGTTTATGCCAGGATTCCTTTAGAGTAGCACCTCCCACGTTCTCTCAAGAAGCCCACATATGTCCCCTGCCAGGCTGTAGGAGTTACTGCGTCCCATCAGTCCTGCGAGAGTGGCCTGTCAGCATTTGAGACAGGGTCTCTCACTGAACCTGGAGCTCACTGACTGGGCTCTCTGGTCAGCAAACACAGGGTTCCCCTGTCTCCACCTTAGCATTGGGATTATGGGTGTACCCCACTACCCTACCTACCTGGCTTTTTACATGGGTGCTGTGGTTCCAAACTCAGGTCCTCAGGCTTACACGGTATTTTAGGGTTCTCCAGAAGAATAGAAATGATTGTGTGTGTGTTTATCAGAGTGACTTATGAGCTGCGGTCAGCAGCTCTTCCCCCGACCTGATCTCTCTGCCCTGCTTCACCCTGGACTGCTTGCCCTCATCACTGCTCTCCCAGGGGAGCAGTAGCCTGTGGTCTCTCGTCCTCAGAGCACCTCACAGGGCACGACCCGATTCCCCTTTGCTGTTCGAGGAGATGTATTTGGGAAGAGGCTTCTCTTTGCTCCTCCATAAGCACTTACTTTCTCAAGCCTCCATTGATCAAAGAGTGGAATCCAGGTTTGGTGCAGTTGAAGTCCTGGTGTTTCCGGAACACCCACCACACACCAGGAATGCCCTGTCTCAGCCTGGAGCTCAGTCAGAGCACCTACCAGCGTGAGAGGCCTGGATAACCAGCCTCAGTACGGTGGGGAGCGGGCAGGGGACTCAGTATTAAATCCCAGCATGAGACAGAGACAGAGATAAGGGGAGAAGGAATAATGGTGAGTGAGAAGACAGGCAGGTGATTCATTAGTTCCTTTTCTGGTGCCGTGTAGAATACCCTGGCAGACGTGTGAGGCTGGTGTGTCACATTTAATCAGCACACAGGAAGAACAGAGAGGACAGGGACTGTGGTCCGGAGCCCACCCCCAGTGATGTACATCTTCCAGCAAGGCACCGCCATCTGCAGGTTCCATATATCCCCAAACATCGCCACCGACTGGGGGCCAAATGTTCAAATACACAAGCCTGTGTGTGCACATGCACATTTTGCATTCCTGCCACAACAGACAGGCAGGCTGACTATGGTGTAGGAGGTCCGTCTGTCTGTGTGTAGCTGTTATTGGTTAATGAATAAAGAACTGCTTTGGGTCTGTTGACAGGGCAGAACTTAGGTAGGTGTTGGGGGGGACTAAACTGAATGCTGGGAGAAAGGAGGCGGAGTCAGAGAGAAGCCATGGAGCCTCTGGAGACAGACTCTGGGAACTTTACCAGGTAAACCACAGCCACGTAGCAATACACAGATTAATAGAAATGGGTAAATTAATATGTAAGAGTTAGCTAATAAGAAGCTAGAGCTAATGGGCCAAGAAGTGATTTCATTAATATAGTTTCTGTGTGATTATTTTGGGTCTAAGATAGCCAGGCAGCCGGGAAACACCAAGAGGCCTTCTCCAATAAGGCTACATATTTTATTTGTATCTCAGTGAGCCCTTAGGCTGTTTTGTCTCTATTTTATGAATAAGAAAAGGGCCTGCCCTTGTCAGGTAAACTACCCAGCTACTATAGTAATCTCATGATGGCCCTCCATATATGCTCATGAAGGACCTCAGAGTGTGACCTCATCTGGATTAGGGTCTGTACAGATGTCTCATCCTGGAGGAAGGTAGGCCTTAAATGTGATGGCAGACCCTTAGAAAAGACCGGAAAGAGCAGCAGAGATTCCCCAGGAGGAGGCCAGGTGAAACAGTGGCAGGCCTTGAAGCTTGTTATGCTTCAACCCCCATTTTTTTTTCTGAGTATTGATAATGATGTTCAAAGAGTTTCCTATTTTACAGCATTCCAACTTGGCTTTTCTGATTATGTTTAGACTATAATTTGTCCTGGTGACCCAGCAAACAAGCCCAGTCCTGGAGCTATCGGAAGGACGACATTTGCTGGCAGAGACCTGAGGAGGCCTGCATTCTCTGTCCTTGCTCTATGTTTTCATCTTCCCTGTATTTAGTGTTCCCAGCCCACACTTGCTGCTCATGGCCTTGATCCTCCACCCAAAATAGCCACCTCCCTCTCCTCTTATTTGGCAACTTCTTGGACTTTTTTTTTCTTTTTTAGTTTTTCTGATTTAGAGTGCCCCGGCTGTCCTCGAACTTACTCTGTAGACCAGGCTGGGCTTGAACTCACAGAGATCCACCTGTCCTTTGCTTCCTGAGTGCTGGGATTAAAAGTGTGCACCACCACCACCCAGAAATTTAGTTGATTTTTATACCTAACTTGACAACTCTGCCCTGTGAAATTTCTTAGACTTGACTTTGCTGCCTGAGCACCTACCGTGGACTTTCTTCTCAGCAGGTGTGGGCTTTCCTTTCAGGACCTTGTTGGCAAGAACATGTGCCATCGTTTCCTCTTTGTGACAGAAGAGGGTGTGAGGAAGGCATAGTGAGCACTTGAGGATTGACCGAACAGCCCCGTGCTGAGCTGTGTGATGCGCTGTGGGTCCCCCAACAGTGTACTGCCCACCCAAGATGAAAGAAGTTACAGAACACAACCGAACATCCCTAAAAAGGAGCCTGAGACGATGAAATAGATGTGTGGTCTCCCTTAGCACTCAAATACCACACTCACTAGCCAGTCAGACTGTGGTGTCGCATTCCCAGTGACGTTTGCCTGCTTGTTTCCTGAGTTTATAGAGTCTCCTGCGGGAGCTGGCTTCATCCTGGAGCCCTGCCCAGCCTTTGAGGAGCACAGAGCCACACTATCAAGAGCTTGCACAGGAGCCGGTCCTCCTGCTTACTGCCTGAAAGTATCTGCACAGCCCAGGAGCCGATCAGGAATGGCGGAAGCCATCAGTGTTGGTACCAGTTCTGTTATCAGGCGTTGGTTTGGGAATGGGCACCTGGCCCTGCCCCTGCAGTAAAGGTATAAATGGACTCTCTCCCAGACAGCTCCCACAAAAGAACCCTTTACTCCTGAACAGGAGGCACAGAAAGTGTTTCTCCTCTCTTGCCAAATAATACCCTCTCTTTGTGTAACACTCGTGTTTTGCCAGCCGTCTTACAACTATGAAGAGCATAAGCACGTGTGCCTAAAGCCAGGCATCTGAAGGTGGCAGGGTAGAAAATGCAAAGCACTTGGATTTTATTTGTATAGTGATTTCTCACTTTTAAATTTTGTTATTTTGTCTGTGTGTGTAATGTGTGTGTGCGTAGGTGTGTGTGCAGATGCATGTGTGTGCAGGTGCGTGTGTATACAGGTGCGTGTGTGTGCAGGTGCGTGTGTGTGCAGGTGCGTGTGTGTGCAGGTGCATGTGCGTGCAGGTGCGTGTGTGTGCAGGTGCGTGTGTGCAGGTGCGTGTGTGTGCAGGTGCGTGTGTGTGCAGGTGCGTGTGTGTGCAGGTGCGTGTGTGTGCAGGTGCATGTGCGTGCAGGTGCGTGTGTGTGCAGGTGCATGTGCGTGCAGGTGCGTGTGTGTGCAGGTGCATTTGCGTGCAAGTGTGTACATGGAGGTCAGATCGGTGGACAGCTTTCAGGGAGTTGGTTCTTCTATCATGGAGTGAGTCTAGGAATCAAGGTTAGGGCATCAGGTTTTTATGGCAAACACCTTTACCTGCTGAGCCATTTTGCAAGCTTGCAAGTGGGTTTTAAAGATGTTTTTCGGGGGCTATGGTGGCACTCAGCAATAGAGTACATGCAAGGGTTGATTGCCCTTACTTAAAAAAAAAAAAAAGCAGCCATGTTAAAGCCCCAGGAATAGGCAGCCTCAGCCTCTCCCAGATTCTTTTATGAGCTACGTTTCCTTCTCCACTGTCTACATCAGCAAACTAACACTTGAGGGTATATTTGTGTCTGTGCCAGTCACTCTGCTGTGCTCTGAGGAAGGAGGGGAAATAAAGGGAAGTGTGAGCATGGATTTATAGCTGGCATTGAATGCCTCCTTCATACCACTCTTCGGAGTTATTTCAGTGCGATTATTTTCAGTTTCGAGGCACATTTGAATTTAGACATGGCTTGTAACAAAAATTCCCTCTCTAACTTCCTTAATGGGAAACTGTGAATGAGCTGCATGACGGGCGGGGGGAAGCTTTTCTTTAAAGAAAAACGTGCACTTAGGGACTCTTGAAAACCCATCCCAGACCTGTGTAAGGATAAGGAGGGGGCTGCAGACCCGAGCCTGGCCAGGAATGGGATAGGAGCTCTGCTCACTCTCCGAAGATTGCAGCCAGTTGTTTCTTCTGGGAAAGAGCAGGCAGAGGGTGTCCAGCCAGTGGAAAGATGGGCTGAACCTAACAGCTGCTAAAATTAGCAGAGCTTCCCTCTGCAAACGGATCTAACACTGGTGGGTAGTGCAGGGTCAGGGTGGAGGCTGTGAATGAATGGAAGAACCACGTGAACCAGGGAGCCTTGAACCATGTGCTGGATCCCCAGCCCAGCCCTGAGTCAGGGCATCCCTCTCCTCACGGGCAGGGGTTGGCTGCCTGTAGAGCACACGCATCAGGGAGGAACTGGCAAGACACAAGATTATTACAGCCCACTGAGTCCTCTGCGCAGAGATGAAATTGAATGGAATAGAAAAAAGAATGCATTTAAAGATAAAAGTTCTCTCTCTCTCTCTCTCTCTCTCTCTCTCTCAGGTCTGGCTTTGCAAATGCTAAGCACACATTTATTTCAATGGTTTAACACTTTCTGAAATGGGCCTGCCATGCTGGGGCATCCCTCTATGACACAGCAGGATGGGGAGGGAGAGACGGAGGGAGGGAGGGAGGTGGCAGAGAGGGGGCACATCCACCCCTCCCCCCACCTCTGGTGTGGCATACACTGTCTTTTCCTTCACCCAAGTGAGTGACTTCACAGGGTAGTTGCTCTCTCGAAAGCAGGGATTTGCTCAACAGAACCCTGAATGTGCCTCCCATGGGTGAGAGCCCACCCCTCATCTACTGCGGGAAGCCTGCGCACTCTGAGGAAGGGACCCTAGGGCATATGACCTCTGACTCCTATCTCCTGGTTGATGGTACCTTGCTT
This sequence comes from Arvicola amphibius, assembly GCF_903992535.2. Taxonomy (NCBI): domain Eukaryota; kingdom Metazoa; phylum Chordata; class Mammalia; order Rodentia; family Cricetidae; genus Arvicola; species Arvicola amphibius. Next base: position 133,313,098 of record NC_052048.2, read on the forward strand.
CCTCTCCTGAGTCCCTTCCCTGGGCAAACTGTGCTGAATCCCCAGGGAATCCTGAGAGGATGGAGTGAGTGGGACAGGTCACTCGCTCGACAGAATCTCCGATAGCTTCTGTAACGTTCATGAGACGTCTAAGCTCGGCATTTAGGACCCTCTGTGATGTGGCTCTTTGCTGTCCCTCTCTGTGTGTGAGTGAGAGTCTGTGTGTAGGTGTGCGTGTACGTGTGTGCATGTGGAGGCCGGAGGGCACACACTCTCTGTGTGTGAGTGAGAGTTTGTGTGTAGGTGTGCGTGTACGTGTGTGCATGTGAAGGCCGGGGGGCACACACTCTCTGTGTGTGAGAGTCTGTGTGTAGGTGTGTGTGTATGTGTGTGCATGTGGAGGCCGGAGGGCACACACTCTCTGGGTGTGAGAGTCTGTGTGTAGGTATGTGTGTACGTGTGTGCATGTGGAGGCCGGAGGGCACACACTCTCTGGGTGTGAGAGTCTGTGTGTAGGTATGCGTGTACGTGTGTGCATGTGGAGGCCGGAGGGCACACTCTCTCTGTGTGTGAGTGAGAGTTTGTGTGTAGGTGTGTGTGTACGTGTGTGCATGTGGAGGCCGGAGGGCAGCCTTTGGGCATTTTTCCTCAGATGCCACCCCTTGCCTTGTTTTGAGATAAGGCTGGGGACTCACCAGGGAGGCTAGGCTGGGTGGCCGGCCCCAGGTGTGTGCCTGCCTCTCTGCCCCCTTTTACAGACTCACACAGCCACTTTTTTATCTGCCATTCTATAGTCCCAGGGCAGGGGCTGCCCTTCCAGACGTGTCTGGCCACCCCACGTGCTGGCGTCTGGGCCCAGAACTGAAGTCCGGAGTTGAGTATTAGTTATCAAAGCCAATTCCTCTTTCAGTCTGTGCAGAGCTGATGGGCTGTGCCCACCTGTCCAGTTCCTGGACACACTTCCTGAATGGTTTAGAGACAGCAGTAGAAACTGAATCATGACCTGATCTCAGCAGTAATATGTAGGCACATACACCGACTGGGTCAGCAATACACAAATCAGGCTAGGGCTTGGCTGTTGCCCTGCAGTGGCTTAGCTGTCTCGGTCCCCCCTTCTGATTGGGTGCTTCCCTCACTCCAGGTTAGGAAGGATGAGTGGATTTGTGCAGACAGGGCAGCTAGTAAAGGCCCTGCCACCCAGCTGCCAAGTCCCCTGCTTGGATTTTCCCATGACCCCCAGTTTCAGAGCCATCTTGGTCCCTGCCGAAGCAGATGGGATGGCAGGAGTCCCTCATTCTTCTGGCAGTGGGTGATGCTGCTGAGCAGGTCAGAGCCCCGAGTGCCCGGAATAGATGCGTGGGTGGAACTTGGGCGTTGTCCTTTACCGGCTGCAAGAGTTTGGGTGAATGCAAAATCCAGCCTCTGTTTTTTACATCTGGAAAGTGGGCATGGTCATTGCACTTCCACCCAGAACTGCTGTGAAGATTATGTGAGGGAAGAAGACTGGGAGCTAGCCATGGAACTGTCTGGATACTGGAGCCTGGACTGGGAGCTAGCCACGGAACCGTCTGGATACGGGAGCCTGGACTGGGAGCTAGCCATGGAACTGTCTGGATACTGGAGCCTGGACTGGGAGCTAGCCACGGAACCGTCTGGATACGGGAGCCTGGACTGGGAGCTAGCCAAGGAACTGTCTGGATACTGGAGCCTGGACTGGGAGATAGCCACGGAACCGTCTGGATACGGGAGCCTGGACTGGGAGCTAGCCAAGGAACTGTCTGGATACTGGAGCCTGGACTGGGAGCTAGCCACGGAACTGTCTGGATACTGGAGCCTGGACTGGGAGATAGCCACGGAACCGTCTGGATACGGGAGCCTTTAGAGTGTGACCTGTAGGCAGTGTGAAAACTAAACATTTTGGAGAAAGGGATATAGCCTGAACCATGCTTCAGGGGAACAATTCATAGCAGCTAGAAGGAACTTTGGAGAAATGTGTCAGTCAAGGCCGTTTGTGTGTGTATATACATATATATGTGTCTATATTAACATTTATTCAATCAGATCATATGATGCAGTCCAGGAAGTCCAGAAATGGCTGTCTCACCCCGGAGGCCTGAGAACATGGTAGCTGCTCAGTCCACGAGGCTGGGTGTCTCACTAGTCCAATCTGGCACTGAGCCCTGGAGGGCTCCTGGAGAGCCACTAGTCTTGAGCCAGCATTAGAAGCCTGAGGAGGGGGCTCTGATACCAGCAAAGAAGCACAGCAGCAGGGCAGATGGACGAACTGCCGACAAGAGTGAAGGCGAGGGGGCTGCAGAGGACCTGGCCTTGGTCCACCCACCCGTGCTTCACAGCCATTGGCAACTCCAGTTGCAGGGTTTCCAGCACCTGCTGATTTCTCTGGTTACCAGGCATGCACACATATGGTGCACATACACACATGCAGGCAAAACACTCATCCACATAAAATAAATAAATCTTAATTTTTAAAAAAGGGAAGGCGGCAGGCAAAAAGCAAGGCTTGCCTCTGTCTCCATTTCTCCGAGCTGCCACCAGAAGGTGCCACCCACATTAGGGTGATTCTTCCCACTTTAAGCTATTTGATGGAGAGACTCCTTTCTCACGGGAGTGCCCCGCAGCTTGCCTTTTAGCTGCTTCCGGATTCAGTCAAGTTGACAACCACGGTTTGCCACCACAGAGGAGTCTCACAGTCTCAGACATCCGTTCAGCTAGTGGTCTCTGCAGCCTCTCGTTCCCCATCGATCTTTGTGGAATGAAGTAAATGTCATCTGGATGCAGAGTGAGGACACCTAGATGGGGGTGTGGGGAGAGCTCTCAGGCATGTACCTTTCAGTTTTCTCCTGTCCTGGACGCTTTTCCTAGAGGCTTTTCCCTCGTGGGATGCCTTTCTGTGCTCAGATATGAGTGTTGTGGGCTACTCATCAGAGAAGACTGCTCGGATGTGAGTTTAAGCCAATAGAAAGTCTTTATTGGCCAGCCTGTGACTTTGCAGGTGTTTGGGATCCCAGTGTAGCGCTGAGCCTCTCTCAGGGTGAGCTTTTAATCATGTTCTGGGTTGACAGACTTCAGTTAACAAGAACAGTTAGCCAGAGGCAGAACCACAGAAGGAAGCTAAAAAGTAAGGTTAGTTTATGCTGAGACTTTCCCAGACCTATGAACTTTAGCGGATTAGGTCTTTGTTTTAGTTTTGGCAGGTGGTGCTGTCTATGTGTTGAGTTTTACAGCCTGAATGGCACTTCCACCATGGAGTCAGTTGTGTTAAGGTTTCGGGGTTTGCTACAGTGAGCACCCATACCTTACAGCATAGACTTGAGACACTTGGGAGGAGCTAAGATGAGTCTTGCCTCTAATAAGTAGTAACAAGATGTCATTATGAACCAACTGTACTAGGCAGAACGATGCCACCATCCCCCAATGTCATCACCCTAGTCTGCAGAAACTGGGATGATGTTGCCTTGTATGACCAAGAGACTCTGTGAATGTGATTGGGTTAAGGACCCTGGGGTACCTAGGAAAACACCAGGGTCCAGTGTGACCACCAGGAACCTCTGGTTTGCCTCTTTGTTTTATTTGAGGCAAGGTCTCACGTTCTTGCTGTGTCTAAGGGAGATCAGACTACTGAAGGAATTTGAGGACCCCAGAAGCTAGGGAAGGCATCTCCCCCCAAGCCTCCCCAAAAGAAGACAGCCCTGGCACCACCTTAACACTGGCTCCAGGAGGCCTCTGTGGGCTCTGATCTCCAGAATGGTAAGAAAAAGGTCTCAGTTCAGATGCCAAGCCAGTCATGTGTTGAGGCGGCCGTGGGAAATGAATGCACGTCCCAGGAAGTGCACGGAAGTCGCCTCAGTTTCCACTGTGGAGAGCTCACCCAGCCAGGGAAGCAGACAAGAGGACTCATCCTCACAATAGGGCTGCCTACAGTGCCTCATTGGCTGGGGAATTAACTCTGCCTGGGGATCAGAGAGGCACAGAGCAGGTGAGCTGGGCATCTTTAGGATAATAGCAGGTTTGTTTGCTTTTTTTTTTTAACTTCCCATCAGATGGCAAAAGGGGGAAGGGAATCTAGGCTGAGTGGACAGTCTGTGCAAAGACACCGGGGTAGGAAAACTGCAGTGTTTCTAGCCACAGCTGCAAGGACAGTGACAGTGGAGCCAAGGATGCAGAGGCAGTTTGTGTGTGTGTGTGTCTGTGTGTGTGTGTGTCTGTGTGTGTGTGTCTGTGTGTGTGTGTGTCTGTGTGTGTGTGTGTGTCTGTGTGTGTGTGTGTCTGTGTGTGTGTGTGTCCATCCTTGAGTCCTTGAGTGTCCTTGAAGTGAGTGGGAGGTGAGCACCTCCAGGCTTTCTGAAAGAGAAGGAACCTTCCTAGAGTTGTGCATTCTGGTCACCAGAAGCTCGCACCTGACTTGCTTTTTGGAGTCTTGTTTTGCTCCTTCGAAATGGATGTGAAGGGCCTGGGGAACCGATTCAGTCAGGAAAATACTTGTTGCAGGAGCCCGCATAGAAAGCCAGGCACGGCATTGCACCCCTGCAACTCCTGTGCTCTGTGTGCCTGTGTGTATATGCCTAGCTAAAGGACGTGCTTCGGGTTCAGTGAGAGACCCGTCTCAGAAAACAGAGAGGGATGGAGGACCACTGGTGTTGACCTCTGACCTCTACATGCATGCACACACAGTCTTAGGGTTACTGTTGCTGTGATAAAACAGCATGGCAAGGCTTAGATAAAAAAGTGTTTAATTGGGGGCTTGCTTACAACTTCAGAGGGTTGGTCTATGACCATCACGGTGGGGAGCCTGGTGTTGGGCAGGTAGGCGTGGTACTGGAGCAGTAGCTGGGTGAGAGCTTACATCCTGATTCACAGGCAGTAGGCTGAGAGCAAGACTGAGTCCCATGTGGGCTTTGAAGCTTCAGAGCCCACCCCTGTGACACACCTCCTCCAACAAGGCCACACCCCCAATCATCCCTAACCAGTCCACTAACTAGGAACCAAATATTCAAATATATGAGCCTATAGGGGCTACTCTATTTGAACCACTAACACACACATACACAGACACACATATACATACACAGAATTTTTAAAAAGTAGATGTATATTTGTGCCTTCTATTCCACAATGAATCCTTGATGACTTCAGAATAAAAACAGTAACTTGAGACTGGAAAGATGGCTCAGCCATTAAGAGCACTGGCTGCTCTTGCAGAGGACCCAGGTTTGGTTCCCAGCAGCCACAGGCAGGTAGGTCACAGGTGTCTGTAACTCCATTCTAGGGGAACTGGATGATGCCATCTTCTGGCCTCTTCAGGCTTCAGACACACATAAGGTGCACAGACATACATGCTGACAAACACTCATACACACAAAATAAAAGTAAATGTATCTTTTTTAAAACGTGGTGGTGGCGCACGCCTTTAATCCCAGCACTTGGGAGGCAGAGGCAGGCAGATCTCTGTGAGTTTGAGGCCAGCCTGGTCTACAGAGTGATTTTCAGGACAGGCTCCAAAGCTACAGAGAAACTCTGCCTTGAAAATAAATAAATAAATAAATAAATAAATAGAAAGTGATTCCACTACTTAGCAGTTGTATGGCTCAACTTCCCTCCAAGGTAAAAAGAAAAACAAACAAAATCACTTCCATTATAAAGGATAGCTAGGGAAAAAAAAGTCACAAGCTTTATGGTTTTTGTCTTCTCCCAGCATGCCCCAGGATTTCCTAGGGATCTTTAAGTCCACATTGAGAAAGAGGACTGACAGAATTTAGCCCTTTTCCCTGTCTCTGTGTCTGTGTGAATTTGCATGTGAGTGTGTATATGGAATTCACAGGTTGATATCCAGCGTCTTCCTCTATTGTTCTCCATCTTATTTTTTGAAACAGGGTCTCTTGTAGGCAGGTGTTTCTTTCCCAGTGCCAGCCTCCAGGCCCAAATAACCGACACAGAGGCTGAATATGAATTATAAATGCTTGGCCAATAGCTCAGGCTTGTTACTAAATAACTCTTACATTTTAAGTCAACCCATATTTCTTATATATGCTTTGTCATGTGGCTCATGGCTTGTTACCTCATTTTCTACATGTCCTGTTTCCTTAGCAACTGACTGGAGTCTGTTCTGACTCTGCCCTTCTTTCCATTATTCCCCTAAATTTGGTTGTCACACCTATAATTCCTGCCTGACTACCGGTCAATCAGCTTTTTATTAAACCAATCCAAGTGACAAATCCGAACAACATATAAAAGGATTATTCCACAGCAGTCTCTCATTGAACAAGGAGCTCCCTGTTTGGCTAGACTGCCTGGTCAGCAAATTCAAGGATCCACCTGTCTTCACCCTCCTCTCAGGGTTGGAGTCATGGGAACATGCTGCCATGACTGGCTTTCACCTGCCAGCTGGGGATCCAAGGTCACGGACCCATGCTTGCACACTCAGCTATCTTCCCAACCCTTAATTTAAAAAAAAAACTTTCATTTTGTGTGTATGGATGTGTTCATGAGAGTGCATGTGTGCACGTGTGTGAGCATGCATATGTGTGTGCGTGTGTGTATGCATGTGTGGTGCATGTGCGAGCACACATGTGTGTCTAGTCTTTACCAGTCTAGCCCCTGAATGATTTTTTAAAAATGCATTTAACAAAGCGTTGCTGAGTGTCTATCATGGCTGTCACTCCATGTATAAAAAGAGCATCAAATCTTGTTTTTGGGCTCAGAGTCTTGGAGTGGGGTGAAAATTACAAATACAATTACAATTCTAACAGACTCCAGCATGCGTTAAAATACAGGGGTGGAAAACTGTGCTCCCGGATCCCGCTTGGGCCTCCTGTGGCTGTCACAGCAAGTTAGTGCAAGCCGGGTGGCATCAGATTAGAATACTTCTTGCCATCACATTTCTGGCAACTAGCAGACTGAAATCTGGGTACCAGCAGAACTGTTACTATCTAAGGGTCTTAACCGAGTTTGCTCTCTCTGACAGTTAAAGAATTAAAAGGCAGGAACAATCTTGAAGGCAATAGGTAGCAGCAGAGAAATCTCAGGCACCACAAACAGAATCATACAGAAGCAGTGATTGAAGAAACACTTATTGGGGGTGAGGAAATACATACATGCAGCAGACTCATAGGGAAGAGACCCCCTAAAAAGCAGAGAGGGGACCAAGGAAGCCAGAAAAAAAAGTTTCTTCTGGGATTTTTAAGGCAGGCCTCTGAAGAGTTTTCCTTCCCTAATTTAGATTGGCCAGTGGAAGAAAGCTGGACGGCTGATTGGCTCACAAAGCCTGCTGGTGGGAGAAGAAGCCTGCGCGGCCTTTGTTTTAAGGTGCCAGGCCCAGGGAAGTTCGCCACTTCTGCTTCCTCTCCATGGCTCCTCTCCCTAGCTGTCTGCCTCTCAGGCAGTCTGATTCTCAGCCCCTCCCAACCTTGTTTCTGCAGGGAGGGCTTGAGGTGGGAAAAGCCTCTGGCCTCCCCCATAGTCTGGTGGCTCCTAGAGCTCCTGGCTTGTAGCCATCTCCCTCCAACCTTGTCCTCTGTGTCCCACCACCTCCTCCTCTGTAAGGACATCTGTCACTACCTTGGAGCACTCCCCAGAAATCCAGGGTGGTCTCATTTCCACATCCTTTACTTAATTACACCTGCAAAGACCCCTCCCTCAGAGTAGTTCAGCCACGGGTTCTTGGTGTTTGGATGGGGACAAATTTGGGGGGATTCCATTCAAACAACTATATATACCTATGTTCACACTGCACCTACACGCATGAACATATATGTGCATTCACATACAAAACAGCAAAGCACAGTGACTAAGGGTACTCGAGGACAGCGGCAAAGCGAAGGTGACATGTGACTGTTCTATATATAACCCTTCTAACGCAGTCAGAGGGCTTGCAAGCATGGAGACCTAAATTCAGTCCCTAGAAGCCACATAGAAAAAAAAGCCTTACAGGGTGGCATGGCAGGTGACATGGCAGGGTGGCATGGCAGGTGGTATGGCAGGGTGGTATGGCAGGTGGCATGGCAGGTGACATGGCAGGGTGGTATGGCAGGTGGCATGGCAGGTGACATGGCAGGGTGGCATGGCAGGGTGGTATGGCAGGTGACATGGCAGGTGGTATGGCAGGGTGGTATGGCAGGTGGCATGGCAGGTGACATGGCAGGATGGTATGGCAGGTGGCATGGCAGGTGACATGGCAGGGTGGCATGGCAGGGTGGTATGGCAGGTGACATGGCAGGGTGGCATGGCAGGGTGGTATGGCAGGGTGGTATGGCAGGTGACGTGGCAGGGTGGCATGGCAGGGTGGCGTGGCAGGATGGTATGGCAGGACTTCTGGCCAGTCAGTCTTGCCCACCTCGTGGACCTCAGGCTAGTGAGAAATCCTACCCCAAAATACAAGGAGAGCCTGCTGTGGCGGCATGTAACTTTGGCCCCAGCCCACAGAAGACAGAGGCAGGCAAAGCTCTGTGAGTTCAAGGCCAGCATACTCTACATAGTGAGTTCTATAGAGAGTTCCTGCCTCAAAAATAAATAAATAAATAAATAAGTATATATATATATATGTATATATACATATATATGCTTATTTATTTATTAAATAAATTTATTAAATAAATGAATGAATGAATAAATAAATAAGCATATATATGTATATATACATATATTTATTTATTTATTCATTCATTCATTTATTTATTTATTTTTGAGGCAGGAACTCTCTATAGAACTCACTATGTAGAGTATATACATACATACTTACCTGGTGCCAACAGAGGCCAACAGAGGATAGAAGAGGTCATAGAATTCCCTGGAACTGGAGTTAGAGGTGGTTGTGGGCAGCCATATTGGTGCTCAGATCAAACTTGGGTCCCCCAGAAGAATAGCAGCCAATTTGTTGTTTTTGTTTGTTTGTTTGTTTTCTTACTGCTGAGCCTGGATCTCTCCAGCCTGGGGATTTAGATTCTTGTCACTTCCAGGAGATGCTTGGAGTAGCCTTTCCCTCAGGTCCTCGGCTGACTTGCCTTGTCTGGCCTTGGACTTGAGAGGAGGTGACCCCTAGGGTGACCCTTCATCCACCCCCAGTCAGGGCATTTCCAGCCACTTGCTGCTGTTCTAGGCTCTCCCTCTGCTCTCCTTACACCCGGAAGGCCTGTAGAGGCTTGTTAGCATGAACTTCTAAGGAGCTTCTTCCCGAGGGCCCTGGCTAGAGCACTTTGGGAACTCGTGACATTCCCATGGAGGCCTTGGGATGACTCAGCGTTCATAGTGGTTTGTGCTCCTGAGCCAGTTTCTACCTCTCTCTGAATTTCTCCTCTCTGGTCCCCATCTGACTGCAACAGAATGGTGTCTGGAGTCTCCTTTGGCCCCTGCATGTCTCCAGCTTCCTGGCTGTCAGTGAGACGTCAGTAACATAGGGCAGATTTACTAGGGAGGCTTTGCTAGCAGCCTTCTCCACTGTGGGTCTAGAGTAAGTTACCTCCAGTCTCTGAATGGGGCTTCCTCACCTGTAAAACAGGGGCCTTAGCAGTACCATCCATCCCACCTGAGAGAGGCGAGCACATCAGACAGGGGCCTGGAAGGCCGGAGGCACAACCATGGCTGTGGGAGAGCTGTTCTGTTGGAACCTGCGCTGGACAGCAGACTTCAGTTCCCGCCCCTCCTGCAGACCCAGCAAGCTGAGACAAGCTGACTGAGTCACCAGAATGTGTCTGTCTTGGCTCCACACCAGCTGCACTGCCTTGCCCAGTGAGGGGCCTGGAGGCTGTGGCTGTGGTTAAGGATCAAACGAGCCAGAGGAGCATGAGGAGCAAGGGAGACTTCCAGGAAAATGCCAGGATACACACGTGCCTGATGTGGGATTCCCCTCTGTGAGCCATGAATACCATTGGTTAATAAAGAAGCTTTTTGGGCCTATTGTTGTGCAGAATAAGGCAAGGCGGGAATCCCAAGCTGATAGAGGAGAAGAGAGTAGGCGGAGTTAGGGAGAAGCCATGTAGCCACTGCTGAAGGAGACAGATGCCAGATGGAACCTTACCGGTAGGCCACAACCAACGTGGTGATACACAGATTAATAGAAATGGGTTAATTTAAGATTTAAGAGAATATGTCTAAGATAATAGACCAAGAAGTCTTTTAATTAATACAGTTTCTGTGTGGTTATTTAGGGTCTGACGGGAAACAAACAAGCAGCCTCCGACAACACGTGCCCTTTCACACACATGCTCACACCCACGCTTCTCACACAAGCTCAGCCACCTCACAGTCTGACTCACACATACTTAAAATGTTCACCTGTATGCCTTCCCACACATGCAGGTACAGTTGCTCATGAATACCATACTCTATATGCTCTCTCTCTCTCTCTCTCTCTCTCTCTCTCTCATACTCTACATACTTCTCTCTCTCTACCATACTCTATATGCTTTCCTCTCTTTCTACCATACTCTACATGCTCTCTCTCTCTCTCTCTCTCTCTCTCACACACACACACACACACACACTAATTCACACATGTGTTCTTACATATGATGACTTACATATGCATGCTCATCATGTCACCTACGTATGTTCTCTCACACTCTCACATGCTTACATGTTCCCACATACATTCTCTCCCACTATTCATGTCTCATATATGGACTCATACACAACTGTTTCACACATATGTGCTCATGCACATATAACTCACCCTCGGTGACTCATATTCTCACCCACTAGCACATGTATGCATATGCTCACATACACATTCTCATTCTCACATACATTCTCTCACCCTTGCCTTGTTCTCTCACACACACATGCTCTCATGTGCCCGCATACATACTTATTCATGCCCTCTAACACACATCAGACATATACTTACACATATGCATATACACAGACTCATACATATGTTCACACATGCTCACTCCCCTACACACAAATGCTCATCAACATTCTCCTATTCATACGTGAAAACACACACACACTCCCCTTTCTCTCATTCTTCCACATTCTTGCACCCATGTGTGTCCATAGTGGCTCAAGAATCAACACAAAAGCAAAAGTACCACAGAGGGGTACGGGGCGGTGGGGGGGGCGAGGACGACAGAAAGACAAAGAAGTGAGAACATACAAACCTCAGGCCAGTGCTGCCAGAGAGACACTGAAGTGGAATCAGAGGAACCAGGGACAAGACACAGGCCGAGGGCAGCTTAGCTTAGCCTTGCATAAGCTACGGGGGCCAAAGTGGCCGGAGCTGCCCACCATCTAGCTATGAAGTAGACGGGCCACCACTGACATGTTGTGGGCAGGTTGCCAACCATTTTGCACCCCTGCCCCAATATCCTGTCATGGTCATGCTGTGAGCCCATGGCCTCAATCTCCTGGGCTCAAACTCTCCTGCCTTGGCCCCGTGAGCAGAGGGAATGCGTTACCAAGCATGGCTTACCAGCAACCTGGTTTCATATTTTCCCTTCTACAGTGATTGTGTCTGGGGATCAGTGCTCTGGTGGTGCTGGTTGGTTTTATGTCAACTTGACACAGACTAGAGTCATTTTGGAAGAGAGAACCCCAGGGGAGAAAATGCCTCCACCAGACTGACCCATGGCTCATTTTCTTGGTTGATTACTGATGTAGGTGGACCCAGCTCACTGTGGGTGGTATCATCCTGGGACAAGCAGTCCTGGATGGTACAAGAAGGCAGGCTGAGCAAGCCACTAAAGCAGCACTCCTCCATGGCCTCTGCATCAGCCCCTGCTTCCCGGTTCCTGCCCTGTTTGAATTCTTGTCCTAACACCCCTCAGCAATAGAGTGTGACAACCTGAGAGCTGTACACTAAAGCACTCCCCTCCACGGGGTTTGGTCTTGGTGTTTTAGCACAGCAATAGACACAGTAACAATAGACACAGTAACAACAGACACAGTAACAACAGACACAGACCTCACACAGTAGGAACACGGAGGCACGGGAAGCCGAGCAGTCCCAAGTCCTCAGCCCCAAAGCTGGTGTAAAGGCCAGTGTGTCTCTCCTCCAGGTACCAGGATCCAAGCCTCTGAACTGCTGGCAGCCAAGTAGGGCCTGAGCCTTGCAGGGAGCCCTCTAGGGTCGGACTTACTTCTCTACCCACTGCTCCACTCTTGCCGTCCAGCATATACGCTTGCCAGCACTGGGCTCTTTTGGTTCCTGCCTGGGCACCTCTGCTCAGCCTCTCACACAAGCCTGGAAGAATCAGGAAGGACACCTGTCCTCCCCCCCCCCCCGCCCCGTCCGCGCATGCACACACACACACACACACACAAGGACCCTGTAGCTCCTAGTGTAGGGCAGTGGAGGGAGAACTACCCTCTAGTGATGTCTGAGCTGTCACCAGTAGGATGGAGCCCCTCACAGTCCCTGCCCTACCAACCCTAGAAATTACTGTTTTCCTAGCGCCCTCCCCCATCCCCCTGGAAGGCTCTGGCTTGGCTCTGCTTTCAGGGCCCTCCTGGTGCCGGGTCCCAGGGGGGACTCATGATCTTCTCTCCTCCCTCTACCTCCTGCCCATGGGACACCAGGGTTCTGCTCTAGCCTATTGTTTGCTGAATTCAGGAGCAGCTATATCCCCTGGGGGGGCGGGGCAAACCACTCTTGTTTATCTAATAACAATTAATTCTCAGCAATCATCCCAGTCCTGAACCAGACAAAATGGGAAACCTTGAGCAAAGACTACCCCATAGACCTTCAGCAATGACTACCCCATAGACCTTAACAAAGACTACCCCATAGACCTTAACTAAGCCTACCCTTTAGACACTTCAGCAATGACTGCCCCATAGACCTTCAGCTAAGTCTACCACATAGGGCCTAGGCTGGGATGGTGTGGGATTTGGGACTCCCTCCTGGGTTCAGCCCACACCCACAGTTCTGGTTTTCTTTTTTTTTTTTCTTTCTTTCTTTCTTTCTTTTTTTTTTTTTTTTTTTTTTTTTTTTGGTTTTTCGAGATAGGGTTTCTTCTGTAGCTTTTTGGAGACTGTCCGGGAACTAGCTCTTGTAGCCCAGGTTGGCCTCGAACTCACAGAGATCCGCCTGCCTCTGCCTCCCGAGTGCTGGGATTAAAGGCGTGCGCCACTACCGCCCGGCTCACAGTTTTAGTTTTCATCAAGGATATATATGAGATACAAGTCACCTAGGCATTTTAAAATCATATTTACAGCTTTTGATGATGGAATTGAAGCATGTTGTCCAGGTCTTGATCAGGCAATGGACTGGTGAACACCACCACCCATAAGCCCACCCTTTCCACTTGACCTGTGGGTGGTGGGGATAGAACTCAGCACCTACTCTGTGCCACACATTCGGTGAGTGCTCTCCCACAGGGCTGTCCCCAGCCCTCAAGGGCGGTTGTTTTATTGAGGCAGCAGCTCATGTTGTCCATGGTGGCTTCTAACTTGATTTGTAACTGAGGACAACTTTGAGCTTCTGATCCTCTGCCTCCGGAGTTCTGGCTTTACAGGCGTGTGCCACCCTATCTGGTTTATGCAATGTTGGGATTTGAACCTAGCACTTCATGCATGCTGAGCAAGCACTCTGACCATGGAACTACATCCCCAGCCCCGAGAGGAGTTAGTTTCAAATGTCCTTTTGATCTGGATGTTTGCAGTACCAGGGAAGAAGGCCATGTGAATGTCTCAGGGACAGCTAGCATCCTTATAAAATACCATCTCTGCTGGGCAGTGGTGGCACACGCCTTCAATCCCAACACTTGGAAGGCAGAGGCAGGTGGATCTCTGTGAGTTCAAGGCCAGCCTGGTTTACAGAGTGAGTTCCGGGACAGCCAGAGCTACATAGAGAAACCCTGTCTCAAAAAACTAAAAAAAGAAAAAAAAAAACCCACCAAAACTAAACAATACAAAACCCCAAAATACAAATCTCTTTTAAGGACTCATCCATTCATTCTGTTAGAGTATGTATCAGCTAGTGCCTGGGACCCTGGGAAGCGCTGTGAACCACACAGATGAGTTCCTTCATGGGTGGGTTGGGATGTGAGCCGCTCCTCTGAGCTGAAATAGTCACTCTGTGCATTTAGCTGCCATCGTCAGACATTGGCCAGGTGGCTTCAGACACCTCCCATGTGTCACTGTCAGGCCCAATCAGACCCTCCCTTCCCAACCTGACAGGGCCCTGTCCAATTGTAAAGTCATCAGCAGCTGTGAACTGTGTCTACCTGAGTGTCTGCCTTGTTGATAGATGTGGTGCCCAGCGGAGCCGGCAGTAGTCAGAGGATGAGGCCGGATCTTCTGGTCTTCTTCATGTCCTGCTGGCTCTTAGAACATCCAGTAAACAGGTTGCTACAGCAGGGAAGATTATGGAAGAACACTGAGTGGGCAGTTAAGCTTAGGTCAGGAGTGTCTCTGAGTGGAGCTTCCTCTCTTTTCAAAATAAGGTGAAGGGGCAGGAGAGATGTCTCAGTGGTTAAGACCACCAGATGTTCTTTCAGAGGACCCAGGTTTGGTTCCCAACACCCACAGGATGGCTCATATCTGTCCCTAACTCCGGTCCCAGGAGATCCATCCAATGCCCTCTTCTGGTTTCTTTGAGCACTGGGCATGCAGACAGTGAACATACATATACAGAGACAGAACACTCATACAAAGAAAATAAAAATAAATCTCTAAATGGAACAGGGTATAGAGGGAATGCGGGTCTGGGGCTCTGGTGGTAGTGGAAGCCCTATTAAGGAACCTCAGGGCAGATCCCAGGTACGTATCATGGCCTTGCCACAAGAGGGAGCACGGAAGACCCTAAGGATTGAGGGGCATTAACAGAGCTATAATTGAGTGTCTTTGTGTCATAATAAACCCATGATAAACCATGTGGTGGTGCATGCCTTTAATCCCAACAATGGGGAGGCTGAGGCAGATTGATCTCTTAGTTCAAGGCCAGCATGATCTACAAACTGAGTTTCGGGACAGCCAGGACTACACAGAGAAATTCAAACAAAACAAAAGAAAACGAAAGCATTTATGGGCCTTTAAAATTATTTTATTTAAAAATTTTATATACATGATTTTTTTTTTTTTTGCCTGAATGTTTGTATGTGCTCTATGTATGTGCCTGGTGTCCATGGAGGCCAGAAGAGGGCACCAGATTTCACGGAACTGGAGTTACTGAAGGTTGTGGGACATCACATAGATGCTGGGGACTGAACCTTAGTTCTCTGCAAGAACAGCAAGTGCACTTAACTACTAAGATGCCTCTCCAGCCTTTAGCCTTTATTTTTATTGTATGTGCATGAGTCTTCTGTCCACTTGTGTGTTTGTATACGTGAGTGCCTGGTGCCCCTAGAGACCAGGAGAGGGTGTCAGATCCCTTAGACCAAAATTACAGATTGTTGCCGACCACTCAATGTGGGTGCTGGAAACCAAGCCTGGATCCTCTGCAAGAAGAACAAACGCTCTTAACTACTGTGGTTACTGGGGACTGGACCCAGGATCTTGTTGGAGGACATATGAGGCATGCTGTCTACCACTCAACTGTGTCCCCAGCAGTTCAGGCACATTCCATCTATGGTCTCCTTTTATGAGACAAGGAAGGTCTTACATAGCCTAGGCTGGCTTCAGACTGATGTGCAGCTAAGGATGACCTTGAATTTCTGATTGTGCTGGGATTCCAGGCATTTATTACTTCTGGTCTGCAGTGTTGGGGCTTCAATCTGTGGGCTGAATCCCAGGTCTCTTCATGCTAGCCAGGCACTCTATCAACTGACTCATAGCCCAGCTTCCTTTTTTTCTTTCTTCCTCTCTTCCTTCCTTCCTCCCCTTCCTCTTCTCCTCCTCCCTGACATATTCTTTTGTTAAGGGTGAAAACCATGTCCTTTACTATCAAGAAACAAGTTAAAACAAATTTCTCAACACCAAACAAAACAATAGGGTGACGGTTTATTCAGACCACCCTCGTATTAGACAGCACCTTTCTAATCGAAGCCTTGGGGAATGTGGGCTGAGGCCAGGTGGGGCCTCTTCAGGCAAGATGAGGTATACCCATACAGCAATAGCAGATCATGGACCTATTCCCTGGATGTTGGGGATTGACGCCTGAAATCGTAAACAGGCCAACCCATGCATGACAAGGCACCCTTTTCCTTCCTCAGGATCCCTTAACGCTGAGAGCTGTCCTCAGTTCCCTCGGCACATTTTCTTCCAAAACAACGACTTTCTCTCCTAACAAGGTGTTCTGTCAAATACAAGAAAAATAACTGATACTCCGATTTAGAAGGCTGGTAGATTCAAAAGGAGCATTTGCGTCTTTACGGAAGAATCCAAACACATCTCAACTGGTAGGAATGTGCACTGGAGATCTCGTGAAGCAAGGCCTCTTCCAGCTCCACGTGCCAGGTACCAACCGAGCTACTCCAGTCCGCTTTTGTCCCTAGGTTAGGCTGCATATCCCCTCTCTGAGAGATCAAGCCCCAAGCTTAGATGTCTGGGCTGCCAGTGTGGGCGGGGACACTGAGACGGGGGCGCGCCTACCGGGGAGCGGGCCCCCAAACCTCAGCCCAGGCCTCTCATGGCCCCGGAAGGAAGCCAGGGCTGAAGAAGGGGGTGCCCCGAGCACGCCTCACCTGCAGGGAGTGCACATCCCGGGCTTTGATCCTCCGTAACACGGCCTGCCCGAGTCAAGGTGTGGATTCGCCTTATTCCGTCCTTTCTGAGACCCACCCGGTGTTTCCACGCAGCTATCGCCGGGCGTTGGGACGTGGGGGACACTGGGGACAGCGAAGGGCTCCCTCCACCCCGCGCCTAGGAGGCGGCGACAAGGCGGGGAGGGGCCGCCCGCCTCCTGGGGCCTGCGGCGCGCGTGGATCAGTGTGCAGAGCGCGGCGCACGGACTCGGCTGGCTCGCTCTGCGTGCGGGAAAAGGATGCTGGCAGGCTGCCCCGGCCTGGGCCCGCCATCCGCAGCGTGCGCCGCCACCGTCCTTTGCGCCCGCGGATGCTGAGCCGCAGCCCCACGCCTCTCCCGGTCCGACCCGGGGCCTGACGGCGAGGGGAGCCGCGCTCCGGCTCCGGGCGGACGAGCTGGCGCGGCGGCGCTGCGGGGAGCAGCCTGCGGCTCGCTGAAACCCGCCTGACCCGGCCCCGCAACCCTGGCCTGGAGCGCGCGGCTCCCGAGTTCTCATACAGGTCAGCGCCAAGCCGGGATCCAGGGCTGGGCTTCCGCGACACTGCAGAGCCAGAGGTTGGGAAGGGGCTAGAGTCTCCCAGGGTTGGATGGGGAAAAGGAAGTAAACAGAAGGAAGATGCGGGAATCCCCAGGACCTCCCCTGCTCCTTCCAGGCACGTTTTATTTTCATCTTGGAGGAATTGGGCCTGGAGGGACTTTAGGTGAGGAAGTCAGGAATAGAGCCCGGCAAGCGAGGAATGGAGAGGTGGCTAGGCCCCTCCAGAAGCCAGAGGCAGGAAACCGGGTGTCTGGTGTGGACCCGACTGAGTGTGTGTGGGCGTGCTTGGGAGGCTGTAGGGTTGGAGGTTTGTGTAGCCAAGGATCTGTGCGAGGGGTGGGGTGAGTGGCAAGGAAAGAGGCGCTTCCACTTAGCCATGTCCTTTTAAGTTGCAGATGATCCGTGCCACCTGTGTCCTGGGAACCCATCCAGCATTCCTGCCTCAGGTGTACGCCCTTCATCCGTAACCAAGAAGAGCCTTCCCACCTTCCACAGTTAGGAAGACCTGGTGAGCAGCCTGACCCAGACTTCTCCCGTGTTCCTTCGAAGCTGCCACCAGCCAAGATGCCGAGGAACCAGGGCTTCTCGGATCCCGAGTACTCGGCTGAGTACTCTGCCGAGTACTCGGTTAGTCTGCCCTCTGACCCCGACCGTGGGGTCGGCCGGACCCATGAAATTTCTGTGCGGAATTCGGGGTCCTGCCTGTGCCTGCCTCGCTTTATGCGGCTGACCTTCGTGCCTGAGTCCTTGGAGAACCTCTATCAGACCTACTTCAAAAGGCAGCGCCATGAGACACTGCTGGTGCTGGTGGTCTTTGCGGCCCTCTTTGACTGCTACGTGGTGGTCATGTGCGCGGTGGTCTTTTCCAGCGACAAGTTGGCGCCCCTCATGGTGGCCGGCATTGGTCTGGTGTTGGACATCATCCTCTTTGTGCTCTGCAAAAAGGGGCTGCTCCCGGACCGAGTGAGCCGCAAAGTGGTACCCTACCTGCTGTGGCTGCTCATCACAGCTCAGATCTTCTCATACCTGGGCCTGAACTTCTCACGTGCCCACGCAGCCAGCGACACGGTGGGTTGGCAGGCCTTCTTTGTCTTCTCCTTCTTCATCACGCTACCCCTCAGCCTCAGCCCCATCGTGATCATCTCTGTGGTCTCCTGTGTTGTGCACACGCTCGTCTTGGGGGTCACTGTGGCCCAGCAGCAGCAAGATGAGCTGCAAGGGATGCAGCTGCTGAGGGAGGTGAGTACCACCCTTCTCCATCCTGTGCCTTCCCCTTCCACCCAGGTCTCACCCAGGTGGGATTGCTTTCAATGCCCCCCCAGGGTGTGCACCCCCATGCCATCCAGTGTTTGCCCTAGAGAAAGGATGCAAAACATTGGGCCCCAGGGCCACTCAGTCATCTGTGCTGAGTGGAGTAGGTGACCGCCCCTAGTCTTGTCCTGCCATTCCATCAGTGAACCCGGGTCAAGAGACCTCTCAAGGCAAATTCTGATCTCTAGTTGTCTTTGCTTAACTCCATATGGGGTTTGGCTTTGCAAGCTCAGTACTCTCTGTCAGATGGGGATACTGTCTGCCCTGCATGCAGAAATGACTGTTACCAAGATGCAAGGGAACGTGGGTGCAAGCCTCTGGTTGGGTTACGTGAAGAGCTGTAAGGAGCAGATGCGGTTATCAGAGATATTGTGCTTCTGCCCTAGAGCTCAGAGTGTCACCAGCAGATAGGTGGTCTCCCTAGAAGTCAGGGTATGGGGACCCAACTGGGGACAGTTGCCTTAGCCACTCTGGTGTGGAGCTTGCTGGTCCTAGTGGGCTATTTCTGCTGGAAGGGGTGGGAAAGGCGCCTTCAGCTTTACTAGTTTGTGTTCCCACCAAGTGCTAAGAGAGGCAGACAGCTAGAGCCACCCAGAGACTGAAGAAGATGGGCAGTGATTGGATCTGGTCATCCCCTGAAGGGGCTCCCCAGAGATGTGAGTCGCTAGATTCCATCTTACGGTATGTCTTCCACTTTTTCATACATGGCCAGTTATCATCAGGTATCTTCTGTCTGCTTCCGGAGTTCTTATCCCCACATCTCGCCAAAGCCTTTATCATGGTCTGCTTGAGGTTGGGGCATAGCCTACAGTGACCCCAATGGTACGTCTGGGGGCTGATGAGAGAACTTTTGGGGGCCTAGTCCATTGCCTCCTGGCTGTTTAGAGGAAAACATGGCTTCTGCCGGTTTTAAACTTTTTTTTTTTTTTTTTTTTTTTTTTTTTTTTTTTTTTTTTTTTTTTTTTTTTTTGAGACAGGGTTTCACTGTGTAACAGCCTTAGCTGTCTTGGAACTTGCTGTGTAGGCCAGGATGGTCTCGAACTCAGAGCTCCACCTGCCTCTGCCTCCTGAGTACTGGGGTTAAAGGCGTGCGCCACCACTGCCTGGTTTTAACTTTTTTAAAAAAGGTCTCAGTTCAAAGTTCTTTTTTCCCATTCTGGGTCAGGTAGGAACCTATTTCACAGATCTTTTTTAAAATTTATTTTTTTTTTATTTTGAGGCAGGATATCACATAGCCTAAAATGGCCTTGCTGCAACTGAGGATGACTTTGAACACCTGATCCTTTTTGCCTCTACCTGCCGCGTGTTAGGACTACAGAAGTGGGGCTACCATGCCCAGCTAATTTCACAGAGGTTTTCTGCGTGGCTCGGCACTGGGCTAGAGCCCATGGGGATTTGTGGGAATACCACCATGTTTTTGTTTGTTTGTTTCCTGGTATTAAGTGTTCTCTTGTGAATGCCTGTTGTTGTTGTAGCTTTCTGGGTTGGTGGCTTCAGCTTGTGTCTCTGCTTGTGGATGGTTCTGTTGCAGGGAGGATGCCCATAGCCATTGCTACAGGGGATTAGTCAGGACAGTTAGATTTGGCAGCATTTGGGGCTTGAACATATTTTGAACAATTACCTTCCAATAAATAAGCATTTCTTCTTTTTTCTTCTTGCCAGGGTCCCTGGGCCTTGGGTATATCTTCCCAGTGTGTTGTTCATTAAGGGAACAAATCAGAGGAGAAATCCCTTCCCCACTTCTGACCAAACTTCTGACCTGCTTGTTGGCTGGAAATATTTGGGGTGCAAAAAGCATCTTCTAGTGAAGTTGAGCAGTTCAGTCCTCATCCTAGGTCTGCCCAGAGTGCTGGGATGGGCACACAGGGGCTCTGCCATGACAGAGATTCTAGGTTTAGTGGGGAGCAGACTTGAGTGACTGTAGATAGTATGTCCCCAGGGGCCAGCGAACCACTGACCAGATTACAAGGGGGAGCTGTTTCCAGGATGTGGTCCAGGAAGATTCTCTGATTCCTGCTTCAGCTCTGTGTGGTGGAGGAAGGATGGAGCTGGTGGTCAGCTTAAGAAGCTGACCAGCTAGGGGGCCAGGAGAGCAAGGGTATACCTGAAATTCAGACAGAGCCGCTGCCAGACTCTGGAAACTGGCCAGCACTGAGCAGTGCCTAGATATCCCACTCTTCCGCCTGATTCTCTACTTAGCCTTCTGATTTGTTCTAGAAATGATCAGGTGTTAGCACAGGTGAGGGCCTGGGAGAGCATCTAGTCCAGAGCCCCAGCAGGTTCCTAGGGATGGAATCACAGATTAGCAGCTGCCGCTCATTGGCAGCAGAAATGAGGGGACAGCCCAGGTGTGCTGACTCTCTGACCACGGCTCCCACATGGAGGTGGGAATTTGTCCCCTTAGTTGAGAGCAGGATCCTGCCTTCTCTTCCCTGTCTACCGGCGACAAGCCCTGTCTCTGCCTGTTTGTTGTCATCCAGATCTCTGCAGAAGGCCCAGCTTGTAGAGACCCTGGGTCTCTGTCCCTCAAGTCGATGGAAACATCGTCATCTTGGACTTAGTCTGAGGCCCCTCGCTCTGAGGTTTGTGTTGTTGATAAAAGATGCTTCAGGCTCCTGTCACTCTGGGCCTCACCATCTCCAGTCAGCAAGAGACTTAACTTGGAGGCTTCAAAATGTCGCCACAGGGGGACCCGGGTCATAGGTATGGCCTGGCTCCCTGTAGGTCAGTTTTGAACTCAGGATTACTGGACTTAAAAGAGACCAGGGCTGCAAAGAAATAAGGGCCCCAGTTGGGAACAGGGGGAAAAGGTAAAAATAGTAACTCAGGAGTAAAGATACTCGAGGCTGGGCGCATAGCTCAGTAGTGGAATGCTTGCTTGCCGAGCATGTTCAAGGCTCCCGGAATTGGATCTCCATTGCTTCCCCCCAATACATAAATACACATTTACAAAATAAAAAAATGTATAATAAGAATTTTGTACCCCAGGGGAACATGATCTTGACATGAAACCGTGCCTGGAACAACTTGGCTTTGGGATTAGAAGGGAGGAAAGGGCCCCTCCCAAGGTTAAATTGGGAGCCTGAGATAAGAAGCTGGAGGTCAAACTTCTAGTATGTGTTCCAGAAGTTTCTGAGTCACTTCTTTGGGACCAATGTGACTTTCTTTTTTGATTTTTAACGATTTGTGTATTGGTGTTTTGCCTGCATGCGTGTCTGTGTGAGGATGTCAGAAACCCTGGAGCTAGAGTTTCAGACAGTTATGAGCTGCCACGTGGGTGCTAGGACTTGAACCTGGGTCCTCTGGAAGAGCACAGTGCTGTTAACTGCTGGGCCATCTCTCCAACCCCACAATGTGACTTTTTACAAGGTGCGTAGTTTCCCGGGTCCACTCAGCAAAGTCCACCTTCCCTTACATCTTTTTTGCATCCCATCTCTGAGTACCGTGGAAACCAAGGTCCGTGCAGCGTTGCTATGGGGATGGATACCTAGGACCCATGTCCCTTGGGCGTGGAGAAAAGCGTCATTCTTTCACCCTAGTGTTTGCTCCTCCAGCCTGTGGGATGGGAACTCCCTGGGGGATGAGAAGGGCAGGGTAAAGAGCCAGGTATTCAGGTCCTCCGTCTCTCCTCAGGCCCACCTGGGCTCACTTTCTCATTCAAGTTCTGCCCATGTGTTCCTCCTCCTCTTTCTTCTCCTTGCTTGTTGTTGACTTTGGTGAGGCCTCTCTCCTGGCTCATGGAGGTGGCTCCGTTTCATAGAAGACACCTGTGGTTCTGGTTGGGCCTTGTGATTTCGGTCATGGCTGGGAGCAGCACCAAGGAAATGGTTCCCGTGCCAGATTGGTGCCAGAGTCTCCTACAGTCCCCACACACCATGCCTGTACTTGTCTCTCTGGGGGAAGGGCTAGAGGTAGACATGGGATTTGGGGCAACCTGACATCTTGTCCTGGATTCTTCTCAAGATGGGGTTCCAGTGAGGAGACTGTGCGCAGTTGGGCAAAAGGGATTAAGGTGGCATCGGGGCCTTGAAGATTAGGTAATGAAAGAATATTTATTACAGAGTGAAGAGTAGAGCCCTGCAGCCTTTGGGTCTGGGACACAGAGGGCCAGCCCTGGGATTGTCAGCTGTGGGATTCTCAGGCTGTGCCGAGGGCTGACTGGGGCGGGAGGGTGAGTCAGGAGGGAGCTACAGGCTCCGTCTTCTGGGTTCTGACATCTGTGCCTCTTATAGCACAGCCTGCCCTCGGCTGCCTTAAATCCCCCTGAGATGAGGTGAGGAAGCCACAGAGGCAGGACCCAGAGTGGCAGCTGATGGTTGGGCACGAAGGGGGCACGAAAGGGTGGAGGGTAGAAGATGTAGCCAAGATGGCGGTGGACACATCTCTGGCCAGTAACCGCTTCAGAGACCCTTGCACATTCTCACAGGCTTCTGGTAGCTTCTGCTGTGTGTTAAGAAATGAGGGCCTAGGGATCCCTGACAAATAGTTTGTAGACTGACTTCACAGCAGGAGGGCTATCTGGGAGCAAAGGTCTCTAGCAGAATGAGTAACCTGTTGAGGTGTTCATTTGCAAGATGAACCTTGAGGAGGTTGTGAAGAGGCTCCTTGGATGCTTATGCATGAGACAGCAAGTTACCCCCCTTAGGGAGGGAGGCTTTGGCTCTGGAGGGTTCTGGAGAGTTTCAACAAAGAGGATGATGGGAGAGGGGATGAGGCTTCCAAAGACAGTCCTGCCCACAGTGAGAGTTAAATGTGAATAAATATGCACACTATCCCCATATGTTCTGGAGGTTCAACTCTGTTTCACAGATGAGTGCCCCGGGGCTTGTACAGTCTGGGGGTGCAGGGAGGGTTAGGTGGAGAGTCACCTGTAAGCCATGTGGAGGGGCTTTGGGGCCAGTCATCCAAGCTGCCTGCTCTTTACTCTGATTGCCCCAATTCCTTTGTTGAGCATTGTTAAAGACCAGTGCCCAAGAGATGGCAGGCCCTGGGATGTGTTAGGAAGCCGTCCCCTCTACTCCTGGAAAGTGGGTGCAGAAAGGGGGAAGCCTGTAACAGAAAGCTCTTTGTGAAACCATGGTCAGGTGGGTGTGAGAAATGGAGAAGGGTGAGGTGGAGGGGCCCCGGGCTAAGAGGAGGGTAGCGGGTCTGGGCTCAGGCCTGGGCACTTTGGCAAAGCTGGAGGCTTGCTCAGGAGGAGGCCTATTCAACCTCGTTTTTAGCCCCTGGGCATTAAAGGAGGAGGGCCTGGGATCCTGAGAAGATGAGAGGAAGGAGCTGTAGGCCATGGGATCCAACTTGGTCTGCAGAAACCCCACTCAGTCCCTTCTCCCTGGTCACATTTCTCTGTGGTCATTTCTGATCCTTATCTCTATGTAAACAGAGCTTTCCTAGTGTGTCATCATGGTTCACGGCAATCTAGGGCCACCTTTTCACCCACATTATTTCACTGACATTTTGTGGTTAGCTTTGGTGTTCCCGTGTTTGCGATTTTTTTTGGGGGGGGGGGTCAGCATTTTATAGATAACCAGGATTTTTTTTTAAAGGGAAACGGAAGCTCAGGCTGGACCAGTTATGGGGGTGAGGCTGCTTTGTATGAACACATGTGTACACACACCAGCACACATGAACCCATACTCTCTCTCCAGGGCCTTGTAAATTCTATGTGAGAATCGCTAGGATTTTGAATTTCTTGTTCTTCAGGCTCCCATCCAAGTACTAAACCAGACCGGACCCTGCTTAGCTTCCAAGATGAAATGAGATTGGGTATTCAAGGTGGTATGGCCATAGACTTTCCAGTTTATGTCTAACAACAGATCTCATTCGGGTGGGCCAGCCTAGAATAATCATCCAATCATTTCCCACCTGTCCCCTCACCACATCATGCATCCTTAGTCACAGTTCAGACCTGCCTGTCTTGGCCACACTCAGAATGAGACCCTGTCTGTGGGTGCAAGGTGACCAGGTGGCCACAATGACTGAGTTCTTGCTCGGAGCAGCGAGTATCATATGCTGGTCTCGGTACAAAGCTGTTAGGATACCAACACCACTTAGCCCTTGACCACTGATGTCTCTAACCGTGACTGTCCTCACTGGGCTGTATCATCCCCTTCGTTGTAATATAAAGCCATTCTGGAAATGCGTGTTACCTCAGAAGTAAGCATGTTTTTTTTTTTTTTTGTTGTTGTTTTTTTGTTTTTTTGTTTTGTTTTTTTTTTGTTTTTTTAAAGATTTATTTATTTATTATGTATACAACATTCCTTCCCTGTATGCTTGCATGCCAGAAGAGGGCACCAGATCTCATTATAGATGGTTGTGAGTCACCATGTGGTTGCTGGGAATTGAACTCAGGACCTCTGGAAGAGCAGTCAGTGCTCTTAACCTTTGAGCCATTTCTCCAGCCCAGAAGTAAGCATGTTTGACAGATAATTCACTTTGGGCTGTCTAAGAGTTCACTAATGGGGGATGGCTCGTTCTCCTCAACCTGTCTGTGTATATGTCTCAGTTACCCCGTTGTTGCCTAGTGCCTCCAAGCTTTGGGTCCTC
This sequence comes from Arvicola amphibius, assembly GCF_903992535.2. Lineage (NCBI taxonomy): Eukaryota > Metazoa > Chordata > Mammalia > Rodentia > Cricetidae > Arvicola > Arvicola amphibius. The sequence continues at coordinate 133,338,110 of NC_052048.2, forward strand.
AAGCAGTTTGTTTCTTGAGGTCCTCTGGGTTGTTTCTGATCCATGTGGCACCGTCTGGGGTCCCTTTCTTTGGCTACTGGGCCTGTTTCACTCAGTAGTCTGTGATTGTCTCACCTGGCAGGTTCTCAGAATGCCTTGCCCTGCTTCTGCAGCCTTGATATCTCTGCATGTGGCTTCTGGGGCTCCCCCACAGCATGTGACCTCTGGGAGAAAGTGGCAGCGCCCAGTTTTTAAGACTGTTGCCCCAGTAATATTGGTTGAAACACATATAAGACCAGCTCTGATGCAAGAGGAAATTGATTTTACTCTCTGATATGAGAGTGACATATGACGAGGCAGGGATGGAGTTGTGACAGCCATAATCTGAGGCTGTCTCAAGCTAGGAGGCACATAAGTATCCTAGGGAGAAGGGCCTTAATTTTATTTTTATTTATTTAAATTTAGTCTTATTTCCTTAGTTATTCTTATGGTCTATCATGGTGTGTGCACGTGTGCGTGTTAGTGTATGTGTGAGTGTGGTAGCAGGTGTATGGTGCTATGGCGCACCTGTGAAAGTCAGAGGACACCCTTTGGAAGTCAGGTCTCTCTGCTGTGTGTTCTAGGGGTTGAACTTGGGTCGCCTGGCTTGTGTGGCATCACTCTTACTGGCTGAGCCATCTTAATGGCCTGGGACTCGGTTTTGAAGCCATGCGAGATACAGGATGTTCAGTAGCCGTGGGAGACTTAAGACGTTGGACGTGTTTGCCTCCATTAAAGCTTCTGGTTCTCAGTGGAGGATGGTGGTGACCACCTGTGATCCTGGACCTCGGAGCCTGAGCAGGAAGGCTACAGGCTTGTGGTCAGGCCTGGGCTACTTACTGAAGACTCTGTCTCAACACCTCCCGCTAGGAGTCTCCATCAGACCTCCAAGTGGGTTGCTCAGTTTTCCAAAAGGTTTATGAAACTGCTTTAATCCTTAGCGGGAAGATGGCTTGCAGACTCTTCTGCTTGGGCCCTGTTGTGCCTTTCCATGCACGGGAAGAATTTGTTTTCTTGATTAAAAAAAAAAAGTTTTGAGACAGAGCTCACGTTGCTCGACTCACATTGCTCTGGCTTGAAGGCTGAGGCTGGTCTTGAACTTTTGATCCTGTTGCCTCCTCCTGACACTGGGGTACAGGTGGGTGCTACCATGCCCAGCTTTTCTGCCCTTTTCAAGCATAACCTAGAGCTTATGTCCAGGACATTGTGCCAGGTCACAGGAAGCCACCCCTCCTTGCTCAAGAGATGCCGTCTAGCTACAACCCTGGTGCCAGTCCTGACCTTGCTCTCTGCACCCAGCAGCTCAGGCAGCCTCTCTCCGACATTCATGCTCCTTCCCCAGAAGGCGGTGCTTGCTTGTGTGCATATGTGCATCTTTTGGACACGTGCAATGTAGCCTTCTTGGTAGGCTGTCGCATGCTTCAAGGAAGAGAAAGACCTGTCGTGGAGTCCCTGACCGTCCCTTGCAGGGCCTTGGTTGCATCCGTTGGTCAGTAAATGTCTGCCAAATGCTTCTCCTTTCCCTCATCATCTCTCACTGGGACTGAGGAAATGCCCCCGAGTTGATCTCGGTGACTTACGTGTAATTTTATTTATTTATTTTGAGACAGAGTTTCTCTGTGTAGCGGCCTTGACTGTCCTGGAACTCTGTAGACCAGGCTGTCCTCGACTCACAGAGATTTGCCTGCCTCTGCCTCCCAAGTTGCTGGGATTAAAGGCATGTGCCACCACCGCCCGGCCCAGGAGTGATTTTTTTTTTTTTAAAGCAAGATTTAACGTTCACAGACTCTTTCTTTTTAAAAGATTTATTCATTTTATTTTCTGTGTCTGAGTGTTTTGTTGCCTGCATGTTTATATGTGTACCGTATGCATGCCTGGTTACCCTGGAGGCCAGAAGAACAGGAGTTATGGTTGTGAGCCACCACGTGGGTGCTGAAAACTAAACTCTGGTCCTCTGCAAGAGTGCCAGTGCTCTTTAAACCACTGAGTCACCTCTCCCAGCCCTCGAGGTTCTGAACTCTAGGAACTGCTGACATTGCTCCTTTTCCTCACAGTGGTGACAAATATCCTCCCTGGCCCAATCCAAACGGAGTCAACCAAGGCGGGATTTCAGGAGTCATTCCTCTGGCCAAGTTTTAGTCTGGTCCTCAGGCACAAGCGCCTTGCGTGAGGTGGCTCAGGGAGCTCCGTCTGAGCAGGGTCGGAGCAGTGGCCATCTGACCTCCCTTGTTCCTCTCATCTGGGGAGAAATTCCCACGCCTTCTGCTGCTCACCAGAAACTTTGTCAGAGCAGCGAATGTTCAGGATGGGGAGTGTACAACGTGTGATCACATCACCTGTGCGTGCAGAGCCCAGCAGAACAGATCCTGTCTGCAGAAGAGTCCCTGTCCAGGGAGACCCAGAAGAGGCCTCTGAGCTGCTTTTGAGTCGGGTCCTGAGCTGGGCGGTGGTGGTGCACACCTTTAATCCCAGCTCTTGGGAGACAGAGGCAGGCGAATCTCTGTGAGTTCGAGGCCAGAAGGGATAGGCACAGAGCCAGGTAGGGGAAGGACTTAAGTCTCTCTCTGTCTCTCTGTGTCTCCATCTCTCTCTAGTTGCCCATCCTGGGGAGGTCCTCTACCACTGAGCTGCAGCCTCCACACTGTTTTTACCTCAATTTTTGTTTGGAGACAGGTGCTCATGGAGCCCAGGCTAGCCTCGAACTCTCTGTGTAACTGAGAGTAACCAAACTCTTCCTGCCACGAACTGGGGTTTCAGGCACACGCCACCTGGTTTACAGGGTGCTGGGGCTTCATTCATGGGCGCTACATCCCCACCAAGCAAGGCCTCTATTCTCACAATGATGGAACTGTCCCGAAGGAATTCGAGCCGGGGATGGACAGGATCTGGTTTGCCTGTGCATGGACCAGGCTCGTGGGCTCAAGGACACTCAAGGCAGCATAGGAGCCTGTCAGGGTAACCCAAGGACAATGCCCGCAGGGCCAATCACCAGCATAGTATAATCTGCTTGTGGAATCGCTCTACTCCCTGGGCGATTACTGAATTCTTCTGTATACCATGTCAAGAGACCTTCAGACATTGAGTTGTAATCCAAATATTTAAGGGGACCTGGAAAGGTGGGAAGAGAAGGGGGCTGCTCAGGGAGAGAGGATAGAACAGGGGGAAGAGGGCTTCAGAGCCGAGCTGGAAGCAGCCATTGTGTAGAGTTCTCAGTGACAAGTGTCTTTCGGCCACCTCTGTGCCTGCTGGAGGTCTGCATGACACAGGTGCCCTGTGGCAACCATTAATGTCTGGTAGCATTTTGTACCTTGATAAACAAGGACAGGGGTGATACTGGGTTGCCTAGTGAGAGGAAGAGGATGATGATATCTTATATCATATATGATACCTTATAAACTGCAGAGCTCTGTGTGGATACTGTTCTTTCCCCTCCCTCCTCCCTCCCCTCCCTCCCCTCCCTCTCCGTCTCGACTCTCTTCTCACCCTCCCCCTCCCTCCTACCTCCGCCTCCCTCCCTCCCTACCTCCCTCCCTCTGTCTCTACTCCCTCCTCCCTTCTTCCCTTGATCTTAGCCTAAGCTGGCCTCCAACTCATTAACTTCCTGCCTCAAACACTTGAGGGCCAAGGTTATAGGCTTGTGCCGCCATGCCTGGCTAAATTATTTCTCCATTCCATTTAGTCCTGGCATCCATCTCTCACATTTGATCTATAAATGAACCAGGCCAAGTTATCCATTCTTTTTCTACCGATTCTTTTCCTTCGGAAGATTTATTAAAAATGTTTTGATCTCTTAACTTCTGAGTAATATAGCAGAATGTGACCGTAGGGCCTGTGTTTACTCATTAGTTTTATTAATCATTCCTATCTTTTTTCTTGTGATTGTCATTTACATATTCCAGCTGCGTCTGTTGCTTCTCTCCTTTCCCCTCCTGGCTGTTTTCTGTCTTGCTGCCTTTTTATCCTTTGGGTCATGTTTTCAGTTTTTCTTTTTTATTTTTCCTCCTAAGAAAGGCGCTTTAATTAGAAATGAAACAATTTTCTCTCCTTCTCCTTCTGAAGAATGCTTTCCCTGTAAACTAGAGATGTAAAGGACGCATTTGAGAAGGGCCTACCCTCACCCCTTTACCTCTGTTTAAAACCCCAGGCGCGGTAGATTGGACTTGAACCTCAAGATTTCTGTGTTTGTGGTTTGCTGCTGACTGTCTCTTCAAGATCAGCTCTCGAGATACACAGTTCAGTGCCAGCTGAGGTCAGACTGGGGTGGCCACTGTCGGCAGCTTCGGACTGGTTCTAGGTGGGCCCTCGCTTGTCCTTGAGGCCTGACGTTTTTTACCCAAGAGAGCCAGGCCAGGTTCCTAAATGATGGCAGACTGGCTTAGTAACTGTTTTAGTCTGTTTTCCGTTCTGTAACAAAACATCTAAGATCTGGTAATTCATAAAGAACAACAGTATTCATAGCTCATGAGTCTAGAGGGACTGGGAAGTTTAAGAGGCCATGGTGTCTGTCAACTTCTGGTGAGGCCTTGTTGGGCTTCCACATCCTGCCAGAAAGCCAGACGCCGAGGAAGAAGAAATTATGAGTTTATCATAATCCAGAGAACCAACCCCAATCCACAAGAAAGGCATTGGTTTCTTTTTTTTTTTTTATGGAGAGTTTTTTTTTTAATATTTATTTATTATTATGTATACAATATTCTGTCTGTGTGTATGCCTGCAGGGCCAGAAGAGGGCACCAGACCCCCATTACAGATGGTTGTGAGCCACCATGTGGTTGCTGGGGAATTGAACTCAGGACCTTTGGAAGAGCAGGTAATGCTCTTAACCTCTGAGCCATCTCTCCAGCCCAGGCAGTGGTTTCTTAAGGCCTGGTTACATTTGAAAGGCTATATTATCCTGGTTAGGTTTCTGCTGCCATGGTAAACACCACGATTAAAACAATCTGTGGAGGAAAAGAGTTTATTCAGGGCAGGAACCTGGAGGCAGGAAAAGGCTGTAGGGGAAGCCTTGGGCCCCATGGCTTGCTCAGTTCAGCTGGTTTTCTTAGACAACCCAGAGCCAACCCTGCCCAGAGGTGGCACCACCCACTGATATGCTGGGCCCCTCCCCTATCATTTCATTAATCAAGAAATTGCCCCCCAGACTTCCTACAAGCCAATCTGATGGATGCATTTTCTCAATTTTTGTTCCCTCATCTCAAATGACCCTGGTTGTGTCATATTGACAACACAAAAACCAAGCAAACAAAAGAAAAACCAATTTATTCAGCTCACCCACCAACTGGTCTCCTCCATGAATCCTTGGGATCAGAAATCAAAAGGTCACATGAATTTTGAAGGAATAACAAACCACTATTCAAAACGATAGCAGCTGCCAGCCTGGTCAGGATAGGGGAACCCTCTAGAAGGTAGCTGGGTGTAGGCGGGTGTACCTCCCTGTGTGGCCCTATGCTCCGCTGGTCTAATACCCCAACTGTGGAATTAGATGCTCATTCCCTCTTTAAGTAAATACCCACATTTACTTTGTCTAGCTATCTTGTCTATTTGTTTTATTCGAGACAAGATTCTTGTACGCCAGGCTGGCCTTGAAGGTGCTTTAAGGAAGGAAGTAGCCAAGGATGACCTTGATTTATGGTCTTCCTTTTCTACTTACTGAGTGCTAGGTACAGACGTACAATGCTCTCTACCTGGCTCCAAATGATCATCAGAAACAAACAAACAACGAAAACAAAACGCCAAAGAACGCCAGGGCTGGAGAGAGAGCCCAGCAGGCAAGAATGTTTGCTGTGCAAGCGAGAGGACCTGAGTTCAGATCCCGGCATCCACGTCACAGGCTAGGCATGGTCTTGAGCATGGCTGTAATGCCAGCTCCGAGGGGAGGGGAAGACAGGATCACTGGGGCTTGGGCGGCTTCCGCCTAGCTCTAGGTTCAGCTAGAGACTTGCCTTGTGATAAAGTGGACACACCTGGCATGCTCCTCTGGCCTCCACATACACAGGTGTGTGACCCCACCCCCACACACACATGCATTCACGACTCTCACACAACAGCATAACAAAACAAAAGAAAGGCAACAATAACAATAACAACAAAACACCCTCAGAATGGGCAGCTTCACAACGGTTGAACTTTTCCCAATAGTAATCAAGAAAAACCAAACTCTGGAGTGACCACAGCTTTGTTTGCTAGGCGTGGCTTGTGATGACTGCCTTTATCAAGGGGAAACCCTCAGCCAACAGTGCAGGAGTGGGGCACAGGCAGCAAAAGAGAGACACTTGGGAGGCAGCCCCCATTTTGTTGCTGCCGGCAAAAGGAGGCTCTTTCTGGCGAAGCTGTATGGGAGGACAGAGGACAGTGTATTTTCAATGTCATTCTGATGCAGGCCCCCATCCTCCCCACTTCATCATGGCTGTGATTGCCTACTCTTTTCACCTTATTTTGGAGCAGGGGATTGTGAGACCCAGTGAAAGTCTCAGGTGTGACGTGGAGGAAGGTTAAGAAAACCCTTCTGTTAGATGATCTCTCTTGGTTCCTTGATGTAAAATCAAAGTGGTCTGGATGCAAACGGAGAGCAGGAGAGCATCCTTGGGCATGCACGCAGGCTGGGGAATAGCCCCATGGGTTCTCATGGCCTTGTTCCGGTTCTCTGTGCTTGGCCATCATCCCTCCTCCCTAGGAATTGGGATGCACAGCTCCGGAAGCTTATCACTGGTCTTTGCTCCTGTGTTTCTACGGACCCACTGGCCTTCCTCACAGCCTGCATCTCTGAAGATGCCAAACTACTCCAGAATCATGTAGACCAGGCTGGCCTCAAACCTGGGCCTCGTAAGTGCTGGGATTAAAAGTGTGCACCACCACCAGCCGGCTAGGAATCACATGTACATAAGCCTCTAAAGTACCATCTCCCTACAGCGTGCCCATTCCTCCTCCTTTCACCTCTGTGAGGTGCTTGCCTTTGTCCATGGCATTTTATAGCCAAGAAAGTGGAGGCGGACAGGGACAAGGAACACTGTGCCCACGCTCACAGGAATCCATAGTGTGTGTCTGCTCTCAAGGCCAAGTTTTGTAGATTAAAATGCATCCCAATAGGCTAATTCCCAGAGAATGTCCAACTTGATTAATGTGAAATTTTGAATTATTGTCACAATGGCTACGTAGCTGTGTGTCAGAGCATGTGGCCCCATAGTCTAAAAAAGGGCAATGACTAGGTAAGCGTAGGTGACCGCGGATGTTGTCTGTGTGGCGGGAGGAGAGCTGTGGTACCTTTGTGGAACTGGAAGGGGCTGAGGAAGCTGACTGCATGGGGCATGGTGGGACTCTGGCAGTCATGACAGAGGTTGGGATATGTTTTCGGGTGAAAATATAGTCACATAACATCCAACAGCTGTCAACATCTGTCAAAGTATATACTTAAAATGGCTGCAATGGAGATCCACAGCTAAGCATTGGGCCAAGCTCCCAGAGTCCAGTGGAAGAGAGGGAGGAGTGATAATATGGGTCAAGACCATGATGGGGAAACCACAGAAACAGCTGACCTGAGCTAGTGGGTCAGCTGGCTCTGGACTGACAGCTGGGGAACTTGCATAGGACCAAATTAGGCCCTCTGGATGTGGGTGACAGTTCTGTGTCTTCAGCAGTTTATAGGGCCAGTGGGATGAAGATTTATCCCTAGTGCATGAACTGGCTCTTTGGAGTCCATTCCCTATGGAGGGATACCTTGCTCAGTCTAGATATAGGAGGGAGGGCTTGATCCTGCCTCAAGTGATATGACAGACTTTGTTGACTCCCCATGGGAGGCTGAGGAGTGGGTAGGGGGGTGAGGTGGGGAAACAGGAGGAGGGGAGGGAGGGGGAAGTGGGATTGGTATGTAAAATAAAAAAAGATTGTTTTAAAAAACAAAAAAGTGGCTGCAGTCTAAGGCTCAGTGAATTCGATGAAAAGACAGTAAAATCCAAGAGACACAAAAAAGTCTTTGTGTACACACACACACACAAGCACACGCACACACACACACCCAGGAGTGTGTGGAGGCTAGAGGTTGACACCGAGATGTCTTCTTCAGTCACTGTGTGTGTTAGTTTCTGGACAGGGTCTCTCACTGAACCCAGGACTCACCGATTTGGCTAGAGTGGCCTGCTGGCCAGTGAGTCCCTGGAACTCTGGTTCCTTATGTAAAATAAAAGTGGTCTGGCCACTTTCATCTCCAGCAAACCCTGTCTCTGCAGTGCTGGGTATAGACGGAGTCTGCTCATTCGTTTCCCAGACTCCCAGAGAACCAATAATCACACAGAAACTATATTAATTACAACACTGTTTGGCCAATGGCTTAGGCTTCTTATTAACTATTAAATTAACCCATTTCTATTCATCTGTGTATCGCCATGCGGTGTGGCCTATGGTTAAGATTCCGAAGCATCTGTCTCCTTTGGCAGCTACATGGTGTCTCTCTGACTCCGCCTATTCCCTATCTATATCTCTTTCAGCCTGGCTATGTTCTGCTCCGCCGTAGACCAAAGCAGCTTTATTCACTAACCAATAAAAGCAACACATATACAAAAGGACCTCTCACATTAGCTGGTGACAGCCTTGTGCCACCACAGTTGGCGTCCCCCACTCCTTTTTCCTTCCCTGAGTCTGCTGTGTTTGTATACTTGAATGAGTGTTGGCGGCTGTGAGATGCTGTGTGACTATATTCCCAATCAGAAACATGCAGAGAACCCACACGTGTCCTCAGAGGTCCCCCACACACCTCTGAGTTCTGGCCACGTGTGCTGAGAATCTAAATGTAAGATTAACTGTAACCCTTCACCCACTGAGTGAGCTATAGCACGAAGGTAATTTAATTTCCTGCACTATTTTAACTGATTTTTGCTTGGAAAAGTGTCACATGGTGTGGAATTTTCTTTGTGGTATCATGTGTAACTCGAGCGGTTTCGGGTTTGGGGATGTTTGGGATGAGAGCAGAGTTCAGTCGTGTACTGGAACTGGTTGTGTGGGTTGCCTTTTGCAACCAGGATGTGTTGCCTATGATTTCTGATTTCTGCAAAATTAAGTCAATTAGGCTAGAGAGTTGGTTCAGTTGTTTAAGAACACTTGTCCTTACAGAGGACCTGAGTTCATTCCCAGCACCCAAAAGACAGCGCTTGTCACGCCAGTCCCAAGGAGGTCTGAGATCAGATGCCCTCTTCTGGCCTCCCTGGGTACCAGGCATGCATATGATGCATGCATACATGCAGGCAAAACACACGCACAAACGTAAAATGATAAATCTGAAAAAGCTTTTTCTCTTGTTTGTTTGGGATAGAGTCTCTCCGTGTAGACCTGGGTATCCTGGAACTGTAGACCAGGCTGGCCTCAAACCCACATAGATCTGCCTGCCTCTGCCTCCTGAGTGCTGGGATTAAAGGCGTGCACCACCACCGCCTGGCTTAATTTTTTTTAAAGAATTATTTAGAAATAATCAGAGTAGAGAAGCCTCCTTAGATATTTGTCGTGTTCCTTGCTTATTTTTGATCAGTTTTTACTGCTGCTATTGTCCTCCCTCAGCTCACTTGCATTTTCTTTCGGCTGCTCGTATTTATTGACCATTCCTAAAATCCTTAGACACAACAACCGTCTTGTGTATTTTATCAGCTTAGGTTCTATTTTGTTATAAAAACATAATTCCCTGAACCACTTGCGTATACGGATTTGCTACTGAACAGAACTGATTTCTAGGAAACACTTGAAGAGCTGGAGCAGAAGCTGATGCCCGCATTCTAGGGAGGCGCCTGTGCTCAAGACGAGGACCCATCTGGCGCTGGTCCTTCAGCCGTGGCCTAGGTTCCTGCCCCTCTTTTATTGAGCCTTTTCCGCTCCCCTCATATCTGGTTCCTGTCCTAGATGAACCACGGGAGGTAGCACACGCCTGCCCCTTGTTTCCTACTCACCATTGAACTCGGCCATCTTGCTCTGCCCTGGTCTCCCAGTCAGCCCAGCCCATCTGCATTGCAGAAGTCTATTGAGGGTTAGGAGCGCCACACCTTCCCTGGCCCCTCCCGGCTGGGACTTGAGAGCACCTGCAATCTGACGTGCATTTCCTGCTTGGTTTAAAGGTCTCTTCCTCCCTGCGTCAGATATGGTCATTGGAAGCACCAATCCTAGAGAGACTGAAGATGAGGGTGCTTCGCACTCCTGGATGGCAGGCTTAAATGAAGGAATGGTTATCTGCAGAGAAGGTTCCGTTAGCCACTTGGCTCTGCTGAGACTGGTGCTGCTCTGTCCTGTTTTCCTGTGGGTACAGCAAAGGCCAGCGTGATTGGTGCCTCACACGCCCCCTTCCCAGCTCCTCGCTCCTGTTAGATGCTGTGGCTGCTGTTAAATTTAGAAGGTGTAATTTCATTTGTATGTCTTGTGGTGGACATTGATTTTTCTATTTGTTTTGGATCTTTTTTTTTTTTTCTGTCAATCTCACATGCTTGCACAAGCTTCTTGCTGCTGGGAACATAGAGGGCTGAGTCCCTGCCTGCAAGGGCGGCTCTGCCTCTTATGACGACTTTAAAGTTTATTGTGGCTGGGGATGCAGCTGAGTCGGAATCGTGCTTTCCCAGCATGCACGAGGCCATCGGTTCAATCCACAGTGCCATGTAAACTGGATGTGGTCGTGCGTGTCTGTAATTCCAGGACTCAGGAGGGGGAGACAGAAGTTCAAGGCTATCCTCAGCTATATAGTTAGTTGGAGTCTAGCCCTGACTCCATGAAACCTTGCCTCTAAAAGAAAAACTTGTTATTGTTTGAAGACTGGCTTGGTACAGTGAAAGCACTCCCTAAAATTGGTTAAATATCAAATATTAGGTTGACCTACACGAAACTATCAACAGCCAATCACTTTCAATCTGCCTAAACTGCAGACTTATTTTATGTGATTCAGTGTGGTGTGGGGAAAACATGGAAAGCCTGGAAAACACTATACAGGATAGAAAGATATTATCCATAACATCATTCTTCAAGGATAGCTCCTGTTAGCGCCGGACTCCTATTAGTAATCAGAACACTTACGGCAAGTATGTGCGTGATATAGAAGAATGTAAGAAACTAATTCAACCTAGGCAAGGGCATAAAGATTAAAAACAAAATTTCTCCTTCCCTCCCAACTCTCTGGAGAAAGGACCCTGGCCTGCCATGACCTAAGCATCCCCAGGGAAGTGACACAATTTATAGTACTAAGTGTACAAGGGCAAAGTTCACTGCAACCAAGAGCGGCTCCCAGCAAAAACTTGCAGGCGAAAGCCCTTCCGTTCCTGTCTCCACCTCGGTTCCCCCGTGAGAGAGCCACAGGACTCTCATGAACAGGACCTGAGAACAAGCCCAGTATATCGACTCCGGGACCTGCTCCAGGCCCTGCCCCACCGTACAGGCTCACATTCTGGGACAGCCATCAGCTTTACAGCAATAGAAGGGATTAGACTGGGAGTCTCGGGGCTTCTGGCACCATCTGTCTGACCTCCAAAAAATCACTTCTCCCATCTGCTCTCCAGAAAGTGCAGTGGTATTGCAGAGACCCCGTTCTTAGGCATCTCAGGCCAGTTCTCCAGGATGTAGCAGTAATACACCCATGGTCCCCTTTGGCAGCTGGAGAATCCCAGCCCCTCCTCTCTGAAAATCTACTCAAAGTGCAGTTTAGTTCACTCCCATAGAAATATATCTGTGAGGTTCCAAGTTATAAATAAACATAAAATAATCTTGATGATATTGCTGGCATTTGAGTGAGGCCGTCGGCTTACAAGAAGCTTTATTCATTGGCATTACGTGGTCTTTACCATAACGCTCTGAGACCTGACACTGTCATTATTGTCACGTCAAACATAGGGCTGGCACTGTCTCTGACTGACCTCAGAGCTTAGAGACTAATCTGAAGATGAGAGAGACTTAAAGCTACCCGACCAAGATCACAGCACTGGTAATGGCAGGTCTAGCTTTGGATGCAGATGGTCCAGCCCCGTTACTCAGGATGTCCCATGATCCTCTTCACTGCAAAGATGGGGATGTGAACACAGCAAGGTCAAATGGTTTATCCAGGGCTCTGGCACCCACAGAGGGCAGAGTGTGAATTCAGACCTCTTTCCCTGACAGAAACAGCTAAGAAACTGTTTTTAAAAATCTGACCTGGCCTAGTGGCGCACGGCTTTAATCCCAGCACTCGGGAGGCAGAGGCAAATGGATCTGTGAGTTCAAGGCCAGCCTGGTCTACAGAGTGAGTTCCAGGACAGCCAGGGCTACACAGAGAAACCCTGTCTCCAAACAAACAGACAAACAAAAAACAGCAACAACAGAATCAAATGTTGCTGAGGGGAAGAGGATGTCATGGTGAGATGAAATGGATTAATTCATATTGGCAGCACATCAATTTTCCAAGTATAGATTGAATTCAATCCAAATCCATTAAACATTTTCATAGAAATCAGTAAGATGATTATAATGTATATGAATTCATGGATAAGAAAAGCCAAAATATTTTCTAAAGGACATACGATTCTTCATTTTGAGATTAATATAAAGTTATATTAATCAAGACAGTGTATCCTGATTATAGACTCTTATATCAAGGACTTTGGAGAAAGTCCAAAAATAACTCCACATATATAATATAATTATATATAATATATATATATATATATATTCAGCTCATCTGCACTGGAAGTGCATGGTAATTCATTGGGGAAGAGTAGTTTCTTCAAAAATGATGTTAGACAAATCAGTATACACATAAAAAAATATTTTCTCCCTCCCAAATAGAAAAAGTAACTTGAAGGGAATCCTGGTAAGATTTCAGATGTTAGATATCTAGACACCTGTGGCTCTGGCTCTCTCACTCCCCAATCTTCACAAGGGGAGTTGAAAGGAGCTAAAGAGGTTTTTAGGGAGTAGGGGAAAGAGTTTGGCTCAGAAACCACCCCTCATCCTCAGCACCACACTGCCTTCTGTTGTAGACAAGAGAAAGACTTGTTAAGGAATGGTCCGATGGTTAATTAGTGTCTGTAGACCCCAGACAGGTATTGTGGGCTCTGACATGGGCATGTGGCTCCAGTGGCTAATGGTTCTGTCATTAGGGGCTTCCTGGTGAAGATGGGCATGGAGAAGGGACAGCAGCAGAGGCAGGCTCCCAGGACTGGGGTTGGGAATTATAGCTATTAGGGAAGTCTTGATTCCCAGCCATTACATCATGGATATCTGGAGAGTTATAATTGTGCCTGCAAGGCAATGGGGGGAGTGTACGGACCGGAGAGCAGCTGAGACTCTTTTGGAAGACAGCCTGAGGCATCAGTCAAGTCCGCTTTACTAGTCAGGGCTAAGGCCATAGAACCTCTCTTAAATTAATCAAGACAAGCCTTGTTGGTGTGTACCTATAATCCCAGCACTTGAGAGGTGAAGGGGAGTATCAGAAGTTTAAGACCAGCCTGGGCTACATGAAGGTCCTCTCCCCAAACCAAACAATGATGAAAACCCAAAGAACAAAAAAACAATCAAGGTAAATGAGATGGTGGTGGTGATCCCTGGGACCCACAGGGTGGAGGAAGAAGCTCTTAGGTTAATTTCTGTACACACACATGCGTGCACGCATGTGCGTGCACACACTAGATAAATGTCTATAAAATTATAAATATACAAGTAAGTAAGTAAATAGCGGCATGGGCGAGGCCACGCTTGAGTACAGTGGTTCCCCTGCTGTCCAAGGGGTGCTTAGCTCTCACGTGACGATGAGATAGACCAGAGCACTTTGGGTTTGGAAACCATTGCCAGGAACCACTTTAAGCGAGGAGACAAAATTGAAAAACTCAAGGAGACAGGAACGCTGGGAAATGCTAGGCGGGGATGTGTATATAGTGGGCCGGTGGCTGGTGGCCACTGGACCTGTGTCCAGCACAGTCCTGTGCTGGGAGCACAGCCTGGTGATGAGCTCTGACCAGCCTACTCTGAAGTAGGTTCCGTGGTTATTCATGTTTCATACAGAAGGGAGCAGGCTTAAAGGGTGGTGACTGAGGGCCACGGCCAATGGGTGGTGGAGTTGGGGTCCTTCCCTAGCCTGAGTTTGGAGCCATGCTTCTCATTGTAGGGTTACACTCGGTACCAACCAGGGTTCACAGGGGAAGGGCTGCTGGGCCATCTGGTACCTGCAAGAGTTATGGTGTGGGATGCTGTTGTGGTGGCTAAACCCCTTTTCATACCTAAGGACGAGGGTCAACGCTTCTAGAGCGTAATGGTTGCCTCTTTCTTTCTTTTTTTGGAGACAAAGTTTCTCTGTAGCTTTGGAGCCTGTCCTGAAAACTAGCTCTTGCAGACCAGGCTGGTCCTCGAACCAACAGAGACCCGCCTGCCTCTGCTGGGATTAAAGGCGTGCGCTACTTCCGCCCGGCGAGCAAGGGGTTGCACTTTCTACGTGTCGTGGTCAATACGTGCACACATTAGCGGATCTCAAAAGAGCGTATGTTTAAAATATTGGGAACCATTGGAACTTTCAAAGCCTGGTTTTAGAATCTTCAGAGGGCTCCTGTGTTTGAGTTTTCAGGATGAGAAAATTCCACAGTGCAGTCAGTGGCTTGGTGTGGGCAGGATGGGAACAATGGATGCTTCTGGATAGGAGGGAAAAGATCAAAGAGGAGAAAAGGAAGTTGAAAGAGTGAGCAGCATGGCATTGCTGGTGAGGGGTTGCTGTACCAATGGCAGCAGAGCTTGATGCTCTGGGCCATGGACAGCAATCACAGGCACCACATCCTTACTGTCTCCCTAAAGGAGGGCTCATCAGACCAATGATGATTCTTCGAGGATATCACTAAGTCAGCTCCTCTTAAAAAATTTATTTGTATTATTTTAAATTATGCATCTGCATGTATGTATCTGATGTGTGAGTAGGTTGTATGCAGACTGAGTGCAGGTTGTCCTGGAAGCCAGGGGCATTGAGTGTCCCTGGAGCTGGAGTTACCTGTGGTTGTGGAGCTGCCCAACGCGGATGCTTGGGTACCAAACTTGAGTCCTCCATGAGAGAAATACATATTTTTATATCACTGAATCATCTCTTAATTTATTTATTTATTTATTTATTTTATTTATTTATTTATTTAGTATGTATACAATATTCTGTCTGTGTGTATGCCTGCAGGCCAGAAGAGGGCACCAGGACCCCATACAGATGGTTGTGAGCCACCATGTGGTTGCTGGGAATTGAACTCAGGACCTTTGGAAGAGCAGGCAATGCTCTTAACCTCTGAGCCATCTCTCCAGCCCATCTCTTAATTTTTTTTAACACCATGTGGGCCTGTGTGCCAAAGCATAGGCGCAGAGGTCAGAGGGACTGGCGGAGGGCCACTTCCTTCCTCCCATCATGTGAGTTTCTAGGGATCAGCTGTCAGGCTTGGTAGCAAGTGTGTTTTACCCACCAGCTCACCTCACCATCAGCCTCCTTTAAGAAAATTAATAGCTTTTTATTTTATTCCTACAATAATAGTCTTTGTTAAAAGCCACCCAAATACCCAAAACCTATACATGCGTGTTGACCTGTCTTCACACAAGCATTTTTAGAACTTCCTTAGTTTTTCCCCCCATTTAGGGTTTCTAACTACAAAGAAATTATGAGGTTTGATGGCCCCTTCTGTTACAGTTTGATTTTATTTCTTAGTTTAGATTTGCATGGTTTAAGGAACCCAGGCCTCTTAGTACATAGATTACCACTGGTTAAGTCCTATCTGTCTGTCTGTCTGTCTGTCTGTCTGTCTGTCTGCCTGTCTGTCTATCGATCTCTCATCTATCAACCATCATTTGAATTTTATTAATTTGCATACTGAAGGGAATGTCAGCCTGTTGTAATCCATGAGAAGTCACCTAATACATGTTTCTTTCCAAGCTTTGGAACTGTAGTACCTAGAAATGATGAAACAGTTCCCAGAATTCCAGTGTTAATTGCAGTCCAGTACATCACTGGGATCCTCATTTGGAAAACAACAACAAACCCCACTTTGCTGTAGTATGTATTACCCACCTTGTGTAGGGGTTGCGGGTGGGTAGTCATCAGGGAAAGGCAATAATGCAGATTCTCCTGGAACTCAGCAGGCATGAGGGAACCCCTCTTTTTGTTTTCTTGAGTTTTTGAAAAGGGGGTCTCGCTATGTAGCTTGGCCTTGAACTTGAAATCCTGCTGCCCCAGCCCCCCAAGTGCTGGGGTTTTGGGTGTGTGCTACTGCACTTGGCTCTGGAACTCTTGCGTGGGAGGGGGAAGGGGTTTTTGAGACAGGGTTTCTGTGTCTAACAGCCTTGGTTGTCCTGGAGCTACCCTTGAACTCAGAAATCCTCCTGCCTCTGCCTCCCGAGTGCTGGGATTAACCATTCCCTACCAGTGCCTGGTTTGGAACTCCTATTCTTAACCAGCTTCCCTCAGGATAGTGATGTGCTTGCCCCAGAAACTGACTTAGAAAAATAGCAATTGCTAGAATGCTTGCCTTGTATGCGCAAGGCTCTGGGGTTGCTCTCTAGTATCACACAGAAGCGTGTGTGGTGGTACACACCTATAATCTTGGTGCTCGGGTGGTAGAGACATGAGAATCAGGAAGGGCATCCTAATTGGCTGCAGAGTGAGTTTGAAGCCAGGCCCGGTTGCATGAGAGCTGATGTCAAAAGGCCAAGGGAAAGAAAAGGCAAAGAAAAATGGGAACGCAAAGAATAGCAACCAAAGGATTGAGTCAGAAGCAGGGAACTGGAAACATAACCCCAGATGTCCTTAGGAACACGGTGAGAGGTTGTGGGGGAAGGGACTGCTGAGGCCCAGTGGAGGAAATGGGAATGAATCAAGCCCCAAGGAAGAAAGCATGATCAGGAGGGCAGATGCTGCTGCTCTTTGTGGCTGAGTGGGCAGAATGTGTCACTGCCAGGACGTGAGTCTATCTGAACTGCACAGTTTTCTCTGTTAGGGTTCAGATACAAGGGGAGGAGACTTCTGGACCTGTGGAGTCACGGACCATCTCCCTTCAAAATTTGACAGGCTAAGTCCATCTGATGATGGTCTTTCTGGAGTTTAGACATTTCCTTTTGTCTCTAGACTGTGTTCCTCTTTCTCCTGAAGGGCCAGCAAGCCCCTGTCCCCCTGTCTCCCCACCCCTCCCGCCCAGTACTGGGATTATATGTGGCACCAACATGCATGGCATTTTTACTTGGGTTCTGATTTGAACTCAAGTCCTCAGCCTTTTTTTGGCAAGCATTTTCCCAGCTGATTATTTCTCCAGCCCCTGGAACAGTTTCCAGGTTCCTTCCAGTTGGTTCCAGAATGTGAGGAGGGGTCTGTGTTATAAATACAATTGGCATTGCTTAGAAGAAAACTAGAAGCTGGGCAGTGGTGGTGCAGTCTTTTAATCCCAGCACTTGGGAGGCAGAGGAAGGTGGATCTCTTAAGTTTGGGGCCAGCCAGGGCTACACAGAGAAACCCTGTCTCCAAAAAACCAAAACCAAAACCAAACAACAGTAAAGGCCAAGAAGGAGAAGAAGGAGAAGAAAGAAGAAGGGAGAAGACAACAGCGGGAATATGAAGTATGGAACCCTATTCAGACTACTCTCACACATGGTTTACCTTTGCCTTTCTTTCATTTAGTATTGGTCATAAGTTAGGAGTTAGATGGGATTCTTAGCACCCAGAATCCACATATGAAGATTTATTGTTGTTTTCACCGTGTGTAAGAAAACACTATTTTGTGAGTCTAGCCACAGCTAATCTCTGGCCCTTTGCTGATTTAGTCTCCCGCTCCTCAGAATCAATCTCTCCTGTTTACTGCAGCATCTTTACCCTCAGGAGATTCGAGCCCCCTGAGGTCTTTCATCTCTAGGCCCCTGCATGGGGCCTGCCACCCACTGGAAAAGCTCAATAGGTTTAAATTGACCGCTTTTAAAAGAAAGGCCTGAAGCCAAACATGATTAAAGCCTTTTAAAATAGGCTCTGCAAGTGGGATTGGAATTATTGGCTTGGAGACAGAGACCAAGGTTGACTAAAAAATGAGGTTCTATCAATAAGAAAAGACAGAAAGTGCTGTGGCCAGCTGTTTTCTGTTTCTTTGCTGAAGCAACAAGAACAGAGGGCTTTTCTTTGGGTTTGTGCTTCTTTGTCATCTGGGGTAATAGATCTTTTAGAGAATCTGATAAAAGCAATGGATTTGTGCTCTATAAAATTGCAAAATGGCAATCTCTCCCTAGTTTTAGGGACTCACTGATTACCCTAGAACTTAGTCCATATTTGAATGATCAGACCCTGGGGTAGTGTAAGATGCTCAACATCAATGCTTCTTATCTGCAGGAAAGCAAGGAGGTAGACCAGATGGCCTTCTCTGGTTTGCTCACCCTCAACACTGGGGCCTTCTTTGTGAGTATAGTTACCAAGCTACTAATCTTGATACTCAGTAAGATACTGAGTTCATAAACATGAATGAATTCTGTTTTTAGGAACAGGGAGGCATGTTGGAGCTGATCTTAGTCTTGACATAATACAAGTTACATTCCCTGTAGGGGGAGGGGGAAGTGTGCAAGTTCTTGACAAAGCTAAATTTACAGAGTCATCCAGTGTAGACCCTTACTGGCAGGAGGGCTGGGGCAAGTGGGGTTCTAATTAGTTTCACAGAGTCCTGTAGTCTTTCATCTTTTTTGTTTATCTATTTATATCTGTTTTTTTTTTTTTTTTTTTCTGAGGTAGGGTTTTTCTTTGTAGCCCTGGCTGTCCTGGAACTCACTCTGTACACCAGGCTGGCCTTGAACTCACAGAGATCCACCTGACTCTGCCTCCCAAATACTGGGATTAAAGACATGCTGCCACCACAACCATTTGTACAGTTGTTTGTCTTGTAGGAGCCTGGACAGAGCCCATTGTGACTGGGGTAAAGGAATGTGTGGGATCAGCCAGGTCAAAGATAGAAGAGCCTGAAGGTCATGGCCTCCATGTTTTGAGTCTCTGGGGAAGTCACTATGTCAGAGCCTCGTGGTGGTGCCTTTGGGAGTTGGGTAGTGCAACTCTGGCAATGTAGCAGGCCACAAGGGACCTTGTCTAAATGTCAACTTGGATAGCTACTTCATCTAGAAGTCCTTTTAGTTTTTTAAATGACATTAAGTAACTTTCTCTAGAGGCATGCTCAAGATCATAATAATACAGGAAACTTCTGGAAGTCCCTATTGCAGAAACTTGAAGTACCCGGATGGTGAGGTTACCACACAGGGTGTGCTTGAGTCCTGTGTTTTGTTGGCTGTGCTTAAAGAGGACCCCCAGGACATTGTTGGCACTGCAGTTCTGGGACTTTGCCTGAGGACCCACACAGTCACATCAATGTCTACAGACTTTATGTCCCCTTCTAAGCTCCTGGGGAACTCTAGCCCTCACCCAGAATGGAGAACCCCCTCATCTTGGTTAGCAGAGGAGACTGAAATATAGGGATGGGACCTGGGCTCAGGGATGAAGACTAGGTTCCAGTCCCAACATGGCCCAAAACACCATGGTTTCAGAAAACCCCATATCTCTGGTCTCAAGTCAGATCTCCCACCAAATGAATATGGAAGAGTCTGTGATTGTTCCCCCATGGTGTTGGGGCTTTTAGGAAAAAGGAGAGGAGACATGGAGAAGCTCTCAGATATTCCTTCCTTGTTATTAGATCTATGTTACCACCTTCTCTTTTTGGAGGCAAAGAAGGAAAATGTCATAAGAACATATTTTGTGCTGAGCCCTGTGTGAGGTGCTGTTGAATTAATCTCTGGGAAACCTTTTATTTATTTATTCAATTTATTTATTTTTATTTATCCATCCATCAATCTACCTACCTAACTACCTATTATCTATCTATCTATCTATCTATCTATCTATCTATCTATCTATCTATCTATCTATCTATCGATCTATCGTCTGTCTGTCTGTCTGTCTGTCTGTCTGAGACCAGGTTTCTCTGTGTAGTCCTGGCTGTCCTGGAACTCACTCTGTAGACCAGGCTGGCCTTGAACTCAGTGATTTGGCTGCTTCTGCCTCTCCAGTGCTATGCTTAAAGGTGTGCGCCATCATTTCCTACTTGAAATGATTTAGACTGGTCTTCAGGATCGTGGTGCTGATGTGGAGCCAGGTGTGGGAGAGGTGAAGTTTACTGCTCCCAGCTCTATAACCTGCCAGCTCAAGGCTGAGGTCATCTCTTCCTAGCACTCATTGTCTGACTGTGGCCCTGGCCCACTTCCCAGTCAGAGAAACAGCCCAAGTACCCCTACCCTGAAGGAGCTGTCTTAGGAAACAGACGAATGGGTAAGGAAGAAAGGATGAAAGAAGGGGCAGTAGCTGTGTAGTCTTTATTCCCTGCCATTGAGAAGCAGAGGCAGGGGGATCTCTGTGAGTCTGAGGCCAGCCTGGTCTACAGAGTGAGTTCCAGGATAGCCAGGACTATACAGAGAAATCCTGTCTCAAAAAAAAACCCCAAAATCATCAAACAATAAATAAATAGAGAGAAAAAGAGGGAGTGGCGCCTGGGGACAGAAAATGGCCTACAGAGCCATGTGGTGTGGTGGGCAAGGTCTCTAGGAGGAGGGGACATTTAAGTAACAACCTGATTGATGGAAGCCACTATGGGTGTCTCTCCAAGGGTCCAAGGTAATGCTTCCCCAGAGCTGGGAACCCTGCTTGCAGCGCATGGTATAGCCCCAGGCTCTGTGCACTCCCCTTGGGTGAGAGGAGACTGGCAGCCTTGTGAGTTGCCATCTCCTGCTCCCTCCTGCCCTGCAGCTGCTTAGAGACTTTTTTCCAAAACATCCAAGTATGTCTTAACGAAGAGAGGCTCCAGAGCTGCCTAACCCCAGTCACAGAGCATCATCGGTCTCCAGGACGACCCACACCAACACCGGCACAGAGTGTTCTGGAATCTTCAGGCTGCAGTATGCTTCTAAGGCAAGAGAATCAGCAGCCCATCTCCAGGGGACAGCTTCAATTTTAAAACCGTCTTGGAGCAGCCCATTTCCCCGAGGGCTGTTAGAAAAGTTGAAGGCATCTTGATGCATAGACTTCTAAGTGGAAGGGCTCCTCAAGGGACTCCTCTCAAGCCTGCGTGCCGTAAACACTTCCTCAGGCTGCGTGGGCTGGGTGAAGCTGTGCTCTGGGCCCTTACCCACTTGGGAGACTTGTTCGTGTATTCATTGTTTTTATTTTGGCTTCATTTTAAAATATATATTTGTTGATTTGTGTGTGTATGTATGTAGGGTGTGTGTATGTATATAGTGTGTGTGTGTGTGTGTGTGTGTGTGTGTAGTGAGTGACTTTACTGACTAAGCCATCTTGCTGGCCTCATAGCTTTCTTTCCTCTTTCTCTTTTCTGAGACAGGGTCTCATGTCTTCTGCCTCTCCCTCTACAGTGTTAAAAATATACATAGACTGTCTTGTGCTACTACTCCTGGCTAGTCATTCTTTTCCAAATTATTTGATTTTTTTTTTAGAAGAAATTTCCATAGAGTAGCTCCAGAGTCAAGAAATCTTTTTTTTTTTTTTCTTACAGGGGGCTGGGGCGGATGCTGGCTTTTTGTTTTTATGCTAGGTAGGGATGGAAGCCAGGGCTTGTGGTGTGCCAGGCAAGTGTTTTACTACTGAGTTACATCCTAGCTCAAGAAAACAATGTAGTTAGTATAAAAAGACCCAAGGACCTGGTAGCTATGTTGTGGCAACCTCTTGCCACACAGAATAGTCTGCAGGGGACCCCTACAGTGGGACACTTCGCTGTCTTTTGAGTGTGTCTCAACCTGATCTTTTAGGGGCTCCTTCCTCAGATGGCATGCAATGAACTCCATGTGCTGCTGGACCGGGCAGTAAGAAGTCCAGCATCAGCTGTCTGTCTTGTTGGCTGTCCCTGCGACTGTCCCATCTCATCTCTTACCTCACTTACATGGGGAAGGCTTGAGACTTCATGGTATGCAAGCATCAGCGCTCATCCACGGTCCATCCTTTCTTTCTCTTTTTTGACAGGGAATTGTTCCATAGCTCAAGCTGGCCTCAAACTGTCCCCCCTGCCTCAGTCTCCTGAGTGCTAAGACTACAGGACTGTGTCACATGCCTGGCTCCCATCTTTCTTTCATGTCCATGTGTCCATGATCATGTCATCATCGCCTCCCTGGTGGAAGTTACGCACGTGCATGAATGCACGCATGCATGCGCACACTCCAGCCATGCAGACCTTAATCGGTACCTCCCTATATGATGTCTGGGCCTGGTGGCCTGGTAGCCTGGTGTTCTGGGTGGCTCACCAACCACTCGCTCTAGTAGTCTTAGCCTCTAGCATCAGCCTGGGTCTTCCTCCTTTCAGTTCTCAGGAAGGGTGGGTTGGGGAAGCCGGGAATGTTAGTGAGGCTCAAGCAGCAAGCTGTGTCTTGGGGTAGCAGGGTCGATGATCATTTCTGTGCTGTTCGCTGACTGGATGGTAAATATCAGCATGGTCTGTCCCCATTCAACAACTCCTGGCTTCCTGATCACCTAGTGCTGACGGGACCAGGTGGGCCAAGAATAGGACAGAAAGTGCTTGACTTCCCATCTATCCCATGGGTGGAGAGACTGTAGTTGCAAGCATGCCTTCCAACTCTGTGGGATATTCTGTGAGCAGTGAAAGTTTCAGAGTGGATGGGAGGCCTGAGCAGGGTCTTCAGGGTAGACAAGGAGCTGATTGGGTAGTCTGGGTGTGGGTAGGGTGAGGTGGAGGCTGCTGCATTCCCTGATGGCTGCAGGATGCAGGCTGCTCCAGTGATGGCTGCAGGATGCAGGCTGCTCCAGTGATGGCTGCAGGATGCAGGCTGCTCCAGTGATGGCTGCAGGATGCAGGGCTGCTCTAGAGGGAGGAGAGCAAATTCTGAGAAAGGAAGCTCCTAGACTCGTGAGTCTGAAGGCCTCATTTTGAAAAAGCAATTTTACACAGTGACTCAGTCCATTTTGGATCTCTACTGGGGTTCAAGTTTTCCCTAAAGGCTGCACGCCTCCCCTATAGTTCTCAAAGTACAATGAGAGGCAGTGCCCACAGAGGTGTTTTAGAGTAGAGCCTGCTTGCTGCTGATGGTCATGTCCTTGCTCAGCCACACCTGCCTGGCCTTCTCCCACTTGACAGTGGTCCTGGGAGACAGGGACACATAATAGTCACCTGTCCTCCTGGCCAGCATCGTGCTGGCTCGCTGTCAGAGTGAAAGTTACTCTTTCCTCAAGCATGTCTTGAGGGATACACCCCATCTTCTCTAAGCAAGACAGTCTTACACTGTAGATATGAAAGAGCAACCTCTGTGTTTCATACCTTGGGAGACAGTGACTTCTGCTGTGTTTGGAAACCGAGGGACATCTTCAGACATATGTCTTTGTGTGGGCTGAAATGTATGCAGCCTGTAAGTGAGGACACAGAAAAAAGCCACCGATATGGCTGCTCCAGGATTTAGGCAGGAGGAGGTTTTTATTGTAGATGAGAGAGAGGGAAGCATCTAGAAATGTCCAGAGTAGAGAGGAGATGAAGCAGAGTGGGCATGACCAGGGGCATCTGCAAGAGAAGTGAGCATAGCAGAGAAGAACAAGGAAGAGAATCGTGTGGGGCTGGGGGAGCCTTGCTGGTATAGAGAGAATAAAGGTGTGTCTGGAAGGACAGAAACCTGTGAACTACCACCGCCTGGGAGCTAGCACAGTAGAGGAGGAGAGGGAGAGGTGAGGAGGGCCAGGAGGCCAGCGTGGGCTTTGCTATGCAGCCACAGGTATATGTCAAGGGAAGTAGCCCTTTCTGGCAGGCAGAGACCCATTTTACAGGTTTCTGAGAAGTGCTGGCTGTCGGCTTTTAGCAATCCTTCTATAGTCCAGCTTGAGCTGAGCCAAGGCTGTCATTTCTTTTGGAATCTTGGGGAATTGCAGTGTCCTTTGGAACTGACATAGCCTACACTCCTGCGTGTTAGGACTGAGATCTTTGTGACGGGTTTAGTTTAAAACTTATCTGATGTCCTTTCTGGGAAAAGACGGGGGTTCTGCATATAAACTGAGTGCTTCAGGGTGGCCTTTTGAACCCAGAGTAAGCCACGTGTGGGAGGAGGTGGTGTGTTTTGGTTTGGGGACCTTGCTTCGTTGTGCTTCTTTCTGTCCTCAAGGGGCGGGGCACACAGTAAAAGAGCTGACGCGACCGCTCCAGGACACGGCTAAGGTTGCTATCGTAGGTGTGAGAGAAGGAAGCAGCATGAACATAGCCAGGGCAAGGCAAGGAGATCAGCTGGAGAGAGTAGCGGAGAAAGCAAGAGATAGAGAATAGAACATACATGCACATGCGTGCACACACACACAGTCATAGGAAGAGAGCGGACAGCAAGAGGTAGAGTACTGAGAATGAAAGCAGAGAATAGTGTGACTAGCTGGACTATAAGGAGTAGCTGAGGGGAGAGAAGCCCATGAGCTAGAGGGAGCTTAGGGTGGGGGGGGGGGATGAGAAAGGGCTAGGATGCTAGCATGGACTATGCAATGCATAACCGGTACTTGTACTGAGGGGGTCTGGAGGCTGTCCTGGACTTTGATGTACTGAAAGCTGCCACTGGTAGCCATATGTCCGTTCTGCCAGAACAGGAGAAATGACTCCTTTTAGCAGATGGAGGCCAGTTTCACAAGTTCCTGAGAAATGCTAGCTTTTATTTGATGGCCAGAAATCCTATAGTTCATCCTTTTTTTTGTTTCTTTTTGTTTTTTGTTTTTTTTGTTTGTTTGTTTGTTTTTCGAGACAGGGTTTCCCTGTAGTTTCTAGAGCCTGTCCTGGAACTAGCTCTTGTAGACCAGGCTGGCTTCGAACTCAGAGATCCGCCTGCCTCTGCCTCCCGAGTGCTGGGATTAAAGGCGTGCGCCACCACCGCCCGGCCCTATAGTTCATCTTAAACTCAAGTTTGGAGATACGGAGTCTAAAGATTTGGAGTTTTCTTTGGACAACGCTTGCTCCTATAAAATCAGAGCAATGTCCCAATCACCTCAGCAGGGACTGGAACTGAGAGGAGGCTGAGGAAGTGTGTCCCTGTGTCTAAGAGTAGATGTACTGTTGACACAGTGGGGAAACCAAAGCCCTGTTGCCCTGGCTTGCTCACTCGGCGCATCTTCTGGGTCCTCTGAGGGACCATGGAGTGATGTACCGGGAGCCCTCTTCACCATCATCAGGGCTCCACCTGTGCACGCCCGAACCTTCTTCCCTCAAGGCCAGCTTCTGCTTCCCTGGATTATTCGAGGTTTCCTTGGCTTGGCAGCGTTGGCCTGCTGGATTCGTGCCCTGGATGTGGGGGCCGAGTTGGCCTCCGTGAGACCTTGGCTGAGCTTCCCGGCACTCATCATTTAGGTCAGAGACTGCCAAGCTCCTTTCAGGCCCCGTAGCCATAGCAAGGGAGGGCATGGGCTGGGCTAGAACAGCTGGGTTTGGGCAAGTGAAGAAGACTGAAGGCTTAAGAAACTCAAAGCCTAGGTTCTAAAATTGTTAGAAATAGGTAAGTCCCCAGGGCGTGGAACGTGGAGTTTCTTGGCATTCCTGGTTCCTGCAAACCCTCTTCCTTACAGAGAGCCTTTTTGGAGCCAGTGAGCTTCAAATACTGATTGGGGAAAGGGTGAGGCAGCTGTGACTGTGGGCTCAGGGTTGGAGACCGATGACACCCTGAGAGCCACTCACCTCTCCATCTCTCTGCTCCTGACCCAAATCTTCCCCTGGCCCAGCTGCTGCCTTCGGAAGTGAGGCTAATAAAGACCAGGCGGTGTCCCTCAAGGCTGGGCTCAGGACAGCTCACATGGCCTCAGAGCTGGATAGTGAGGGTGGGGCGTAAGCCCAGGGTGACCCCAAGCTGGTGTCCTACTGTATATACCTTTATTTTAGAATATATACAGATCATTGAGGTGCACTGTCTGTCCTGAGAAGAGTGTCATCAGGCATGAACCTGCATCTACATCCCTTGAGTTAAAGTCTTGGGGGGGGGGTCATAGTTTTGTTTGCTTGGGCCACCACCCCAGATAACGTGTCTTTTTCATCCATCCCTATGAGATGGCCGAGCAGGAAGGCAGGGCCTGCCCATGTAGGGGGACAGGATAATGTCGAGGTTTAGCTCCAGCTAGTTAGCCAGGGATAAATGTACGCGTGCCTTCTCCAGAGTCCTTTCCTGGTTGAGCCCTCAGTTTGGGGACACTGAGGGTCAAAGTGGTTACCTAGCTGTATGTGTCCTAGTTGCATGCTACTGCCATGTGCAGCATCTTTCCTTGAGCCTGGCACACACAGGAAGCATAGGATGCCAGCCTGACCCTGTCATCCAGTCTTGCCAGTTCATGGCTCTGTGAGCCTGGGGGTATGGGCAGAAGCCAAGGGCAGGAAGATGGCCTTTGGGCGGGTGGAGATTCTTGGGCATCATCCTAGACTGACTTTGAGACCTAACAGGGTCCATATGGTTGACTGCATTCACTGGACCCAACTCCAGAGATTTTCAGATGGTCAGGCTGATGTTCCACCGAGTCTGGCTGCTTAGATGTTGGGATCGGTCAAGAGAGCAGATAGTATAGGGATATTGCTAAAGACATTGACCCCAGGTAGTGACAGCTGCAGCTGCCTAGGCCCAAGATTGACACAGATCTAGATGGTAGAACCAGCCACCCGGGAGCTCAGAAATCTACCTACAGTGACTTCTGATTGGCCGAAACACATTCCACCTCCGAAGTCATCATTATTCAGTAGCTATGTGGTGGGGCTTCCCATGGACTCAACACTGCCAACCATCTGTGCCCCCAGACCCAGGAACATCCATCCTGTGGGGTGTGGTGGTGGTAAATCCCAGGGTGCTGATGATTCAACAAAAAACAGCTCAGAGAGGGTGTGGCATAACCAGGAGACCCAGAAAGTGAATCAGAACTCATCTCCTTATCCATCCACTGAAGCATCGATGTAAAATCCTTCACCATAATTTTCCCTGACCCCAGACTCCACCATGCACAACATTGGGCCAGTCTTCTCTCCTTGGAGAACCAGAAATGAAACTCCTAATTTCCCTTCCTGCTTTTCAACTCTAAGCTTGTGTGAGGGATAGCCACACTACCTCTATGGGTGGTGACTGCCCCCTGCCCCGCGCTTTCCTGCAGGACCTCAGGAACTCGGACTGGGAGAGAAAAATGGCTTCATGAAGGTGTGTGGGAGTGGGGTGGGGAGAGGCTGGAGAGGGGGCTTATTGGGTAAGAGCACTGACTTCTCCTGAAGAGGACCTATGCTCAATCCCCAGCACCCACAAGGTGGCTCACAAGCATCTGGAACTCCAGTTCTGGTGGATCCGATGCCCTCTTCTGGCATCCTTAGGCACCAAACATGCACATGGTGCACAGATATATGTGTAGGCAAAACACTCATATACATAAAATGAAAATAAATTAATAAACCCTTAAAAAAATTGTGGCACTGGCTCCAGAGAAACAGGTCGAGCTGGACCAGGCGACAGTGTTGTCTGAGAAGGCTCACTCAGGCCAGCAGACTTTCAGACCAACAGGGAATTAGTACCTGGCCCCACCACTTCAGGTATCCACCAAAGCTCAGAACCAGCAGCTGCTAACATCAGGAGCCATGTCTGATGGGGACATTCAGGTCCGTAGTCAAGGCTCCCTCCAGCAGGAAGCTACTGGCTCTGTAAATCCAGCAGCCTTTTAGGCATGACTGGGGACTAGGTCACCTAGGAGAGTCTGTAGGGTATCAGATGGGGCAAACACTTGACAGCCAAGGTCTTGCATTGGTGCTGGGCTTACAGGCAGTGGGCTAGTACTGACAGAACCTAGTAAGCTGGGGCTCTTTACATGCCGGTTTAACAACTGAGTAGCCAAGGGTCGCTCGACCTCTTGGCGAGGGCTTGATGGTGGGATGATATAGGAGAGCAACAACTGCCTTTTACCAGGCCTTGCAAACTTTCATCCAAGCCTTGTGGCCTGTAAGTTTCTGGCATGGAGCCATATCTTGCCGATGGTGGTTTATAGGGTAGGGTCCACTCAGAGGCCTCTGGCGTCAATCCCTGTCAGCCCTTACCTCCCTGTCCCTGTCCCTGCTTCCCTGAAGGTGTATATTCATCAGTCCTGTTCTCTCCTCCTCCTCCACATGTAGATCCTGGCCAACGTCTTCCTTTACCTGTGTGCCATCATTGTGGGCATCATGTCCTACTACATGGCAGACCGCAAGCATCGCAAGGCCTTCCTGGAAGCCCGCCAGTCGCTGGAGGTGAAGATGAACCTGGAGGAGCAGAGCCAGCAGCAGGTGGGATTCAGGGCTTGGCGGGGACCCTGAGGGAGTGGTGGGCCTTGGGCCTGGAGCTTGCGCTAAGAGTGGGTAAGGAGAGGGGCCTGCTGGTGCTGTGGGCTCGGGCAGCCATGCCGCCTCTCAGCTCCTCTCCCTCCCTCGGTGTAAGTCACTTCGGAAGCAGCAGCAGCAGCAGCAGCAGCAGCAGCAGCCTGGTCCCTGGGGCCCCTCCTGTTTATCTTTCTCCATCTGGAGGAGGGCCTGCTTGTCTCCCTTCTCTGTTTATTGGCCGTGCTCCAGCCTAATCCGCACAGAATGGTCCTCCCAGTTCCCATGTGACTCAGCCTTCTAAATGGGCTTTGGTCTGGATTCATCTCAAACACGTCTTAAGAGGTCTCTAGAAATGACATCCACCAATGTCCTGTAGGTTTGTCTCCCTTCCTCGAAACTGAGGCTGACTCTCCACCCTGGGTAACATGCCATGTTTGTGGGGTGTGTGTGGGGGGGGGAAGGGGCTGCTTACAGCTTTACAGAAGCTTCTAGATTCTGCCACCGAGGCCAAAGGGCCTTTAGTTTTAGGGACTGCTAACTAAGCTTCTGCTCTCAGCCTCACTCATATGCGCTAAACCAGTGGTTCTCAACCTGTGATTCATAATGGTAGCAAAATTTCAGTGATGAAGTAGCAATGAAAATAATTTTTATGGTCGGGGGTCACCATAACATGAGGAACTGTATTAAAGAGTTGCAGCCTTAGTAAGGTTGAGAACCACTGCTCTAGACAGCGGTATTTGAAGGCACAAGTAGTCACTTAGCAGATGTGTGTCCTCTCCCCTGGGGTACATGTCCTCTGTTTACCAGAGAGATCTAGAAGCTTCCTAGTTAGGCCTTGGAGTCATCTTTTTCAGAAAGCAGGGTTTATAGGGAGAATTTCCCTTGCCTCTGGTGATAAAGGTTCATGATTTGTGGCTCATGGTGTTCACAGGGACTTGCTGTGGCCTGGCTGTATTTATAGAATTTCCCCTGCATGGCTCTATAAGGACGCTGTGTGTCTGATCTCTTATGCCATGGTGGCAGCATTCCAGAGTTACCGCTGCGCTAGCCTGAAGTTCTTTCATCTCTGAGCCTTGCTTCCCTCATTTGCAGAGGTGTGGATCCTTGCAGGATCTCCAGAGGGTCAACTGAGAAGCACTTTGTTGAGAAGTGCTTTGTAACCTGTGAACTTGGGGCCGGCCATGGCAGCTTTAGGTTCTTCTCCCTAGGTCCACACGCTACTGGGCAGGGTCAGCGCAGACAGCCTGGGAACTGGCAGAAAGGGCCTTCTTGGTGCACCAGAAATCTGGGACACTGTGAAGCAGCGTGCAGGTGCTGGCAGCCTGCTGTGCGTGAGCCAGCACTACCCTCTACTGCCCGCCCACTCGTGCTAGCCAGGTGGACCTTGGCCCCCTGCATGGGAGCTGCAGGTGAGGCAGACAGGAGGGTCAGGGCAGTATGTAGCTGTGAGTATCCATTATGTGGGCTAAGTTTAGCCTGGCTGGATCCTGAGTGAACATTCATTCATTCATTCATTTTTGTTTTACGTTCTTGAGTGGTTTGTCTGTGTACCATGTGCATGCAGGGCTCAGAGTCCAGAAGAGGGTGTTGGATTCCCTTGAACTGGAGTTGCAGATGGTTGTGAGCCCCTGGTGCATGTTGGGAGTAACTTGGGTGGGCTGCAGGAGCGGCTGGTACTCTTAAACGCATAGCCACCTCTCCAGCCCCATTCCTCAGCTTCCCGAGGCCTCCCCTGAGGGATTGTTTTAGGGGTAACCGGTACTCTGGTGTCATTTGCATGCCAGACTCGTGCAGTAATTGGAGAAGTGTACTCTCTTTCTGCCATCCACATAGTGCCCAGATGTTCAGAGTTCACTAGGGGAGTTCTGTACACTAGGATGGGGGAAAATCAACTTCTGTCCCAGAGAACGGGTGGTCAGAGTTTATATTGTTTTTTTGTTTGTTTTGTTTGTTTTGTTTTGTTTTTGATAACTTTTGAAGAACCCACTCCAGAAACTTGTTCAGTTTGTCTAAATTTTCAAAGTTCTGACCCAGTGCTCATTTCTCTTACTGCTTATCATCTGTGAGAGTCACTGACCTTTTTGACTGCTGGTAACTTGTGCTTCACCTCTTCATGTTCTCCTCATTTGCCTCATTGAGGTGGAGTCTCGGGTTTCGTCTCAGCAGTGAGCCACCTTATATTTTTGATGCTCTTTGTACATTTCTTGTATATAATTCCTTAATTTATACTTTAAAAAAACTTTATCTTTTGGTGGTGGTGGTGCAGGCATTTAATCCCAGCCTTCAGGAGGCAGAGGCAGGCGGATCTCTGTGAGTTTGAGGCCAGCCTGGTCTACAGAGTGAGTTCCAGGACAGCCAGGACTATACAAAGAAAGCCTGTCTCGAAAAATCAGGAAATAAAAGCAAAAAGCAACAAACAAACAAACTCTAAACAATAACAACAAAATCCTTTCTTGTTTTCTTCTTTCTGTTTTCTTTCTTTGATTTCCTTTGTGTCCTTGTTGTCTTCTAGGTATATAATCTTGAGGAATAAATTTTGATATGTTTTTTTAAAATGTACTTTAAAAAATTTTTGTTTTTTGAGACAGGGTCTCTCTCCGTAGTCCTGGATATCTTGGGCCTCACTCTGTAGACCAGGCTGGCCTCAAACTCACAGAGATCTTCCTGCCTCTGCCTCCTGAGTGCTGGGATTAAAGGTGTATAACACCACCTCCCGGTGTCTTTCTGTTTTTTGTTATTTTTTTTTTTAAGACAGGGCTTCTCTGTGTGACAGTTCTAGTTGTCCTGGAACTAGCTCTTGTAGACCAGGCTGACCTTGAACTCACAGATCTGCCTGCCTCTGCCTTTTGAGTGCCGGGATTAAAGATGTGCGCCACCACCGCCCAGCTGTCTTTCTGCTTTTTAATTACAGAGTCTCACTGTGTAGCTGGCCTAGAGCTAGTGACAATCCTGCCTCTGTCCCCTGAACACTGGGATTATAGGAGTGCTGTCTACCATGCTGATGTCCCTGTACCCTGAACACTGGGACTATAGGGGTGCTGTCTACCATGCCTGATGTCCCCTGTCCCCCGTCCCCCGAGCACTGGGATTACAGGTGTGCTCTCTACCATGCTGATGTCCCTGTCCCTGAACAATGGGACTATAGGTGTGCTGTCTGCCACGCTGATGTCCCTGTCCCCGCGCATCCTTGTTTTTCCTCCTGTGCTTCAGAGTATTCGTGCTGCCCTCATTTCAGGTTTCTACTCTTTTCTTCTCTGCCTCTGCCAGTTTGTGTAGTTAGTCACCTACGATGCCAGGAACGATGGCGTTTATTAATTCCTTTAATAATGTTTCTCATGATACATTACGGTGCACATCTTTCGCGTTTATAATTCTTAAAAGAATAATTGCAGATAGTGACGCAGACTCTTCAGTGTGAAGGTCTGAGGAAGCAGCAGACGCCCTGGCATTCGATGGCAGCGATCCTATTCGGCACTCCTAGATTAGGTCCCCCGAAGCCACGTATTTATACAGTCAACTTCAGCATTTCCAGATATAAAGCAGCTTCAGTGCTGCCCCTGAGATGAACGTCTCTTAAAACATACAGCTTTCAGGTGCAGTTTTGATGGCTGAAGTCTTACGTGTTTGCTTTTGAGGTAAGTTCTCTCATATCCCAGGCTACCTGGAACTTGTAGCCTTGAACCTCTGGCCCTCCTCCCTTTGCCTCCTGTGTGCTGGGATTATAAGCATGCACTTTCACACTCATTTAGTACTGGTCCTTCCTGACGACCTTCTTCACCGTCTTGCTCCCTTTGTAAACACGAGCTCTGTCTCTGGTAGTTCACAGAAGCCTCACTCTGTCCCTGACTTCATCTGGAGTCTGGGTGAGAATGTATTAAATGCTCACGTCTTTTTGCTCAAGTCCTGGCATCTTTGCTCCCCCCTCTAAGTTTTTCATAAAAATGTTTTGTGTAAGGGCTGGGCTTTCTTTATAGAGCATGTGTATATGTGTTGCATACATGTATGTGTGCCTGCGTGTGTGCATATGGGGGTCAGAGGAAGATGTCAGAGTTCTCTGCCTTATTCTGTTGAGATAAAGTCTCCCATGAAACCCTAAATTCTCTGTTTGGGTTAGGCTGGCTCGCCAGTAAGCTCCCAGCATTCCCCAGTCTACCCCGCTGGGTACAGGCAGCCATGGCCGAGCCTGGCTTTTCCATGTGTGCCAATCATTCAGGTCCATGTTCTTAAGCTTGCACATGAGGTGTCCTGCTCCCCTGAGCTGTGTCTCCAGCCTCTGGGTTTCCTTTTCCAGCCTTAATAAAAGTGGTACTCATGGCCACAATGGCAGGTAAATGTACTCGGTGTAGCTCTATTCTGTATCTTAGAACACGTACACTAAGATCCTGCCAGTCATATCTGTATCTTAGAACACTTACGCTAAGATTCTGTCAGCCATAGTGTCTGGAAGAGGGAGGGTCTATTTCTCTTGATTTTTGGCCCTGTCTCCTGGTATTTATTTTTTATTTTTTTTACTAAGTGCTAGGTACTGTGTATGGGAGGTTGAAGTGACTATGAAAGATACTGTGCCTCCTCAGAAAAATTTGTTTTTTGTTACTTTTCCCACGGTAGACATCTGTGTTTGGCACAGATCCTGTTGGTCCAGTGTGGGGGAGAAGATGACTTAAGGCTGAACAGTTCCAGCGGAGGTCTACTTCTACCCTGTGCTCTTAGGAGGCAGGCCCTCATCTTAGGGGGCGGGGCTTGAGCGCCCTAGACTGCGAGACTGCTGCAGACATGGTCTTCTGTCTGTATCTTCTTTTCTGGCAGCTTCCGTTGGGATGCTGTGTCCCGCCCCTCCCACCCTTATGCACCCAAGTGGAAGAGAATACTGGACGTCAGGCTGGGGCTTCAGCTCTGTTTTCCAGCATCTCAGCCCCAGTACTCTGTCTACAGTCTGTTCTCTAAGTCTCATCTCTCCAGCCCCTGAGACTCCCTCATCTCTGCCCTCTGTTTCTGGCCCCAAGAGAAAGATGGCAGAGTATATTAGGTTCACCTAAATGCGATTCTCTTCCCTCTGAGGCTTTGGCCCCTCATGTCTTAGCAACTTCAGTGTTTTTTATTGCTTCTAGAGAGCTAGAATTTTTATGTGTGTGCAGGTCTGTGTGCGTGCGTGTGCGTGTGTGTGTGCGTGCATGCATGCATGCCTGTGCGCACCTGCGCCTGTATGCAGGCTGAAGAACAACCTCAGGTAATGTCTGTCTGTTGTCATCATGCCCCCCACCATGCTCCTTAAAGACAGGGTCTCTTACTGGCCCAGAGCTTGAAATTCTGCTAGGCAGTGATAGGCTGGGATAGGCTGGGCTAGGTTGGGCTATGCAGGACAAGGTTGGGTTAGGCTGAACTAGACAGGGCTAGGCTAGTTGGTCAGGAAGCCTCAGGAATCTGCCTGCCTCAGCCTCCTTAGTGTTGGGCTTACGAGCCCGTACCACCGGCTATGGCTTTGAGACAGAACTCAGACCCTCGTGCTTGCAAGGCGAGCCATCTTCTCAGCCCCACTTCTGATCACTTTTCAGCATACAGTTCAGTGACACTGAGTCCATTTATGAAGCAAAGCATTGTGTCATGCCCATCAGAAAGGAACCCTGCCCGTTCAACACTGGCTCCTCATCCCCCACAGGCTCTGGCGGCGACTGTGAAGCTGCCTATTGTCGGTATCCCATAAGTAGAATTGTATAGCAACTGTCCGCTTGCATTGGCTTGTTTTATTTATTATCCTAAGGTCTTCAAGGTACATCTGCGGGTAGCATGTGCAGCTTCCTTCTTCCCAGGCAGCATGATGCTGTTGTAGACCACAGTTACAGCATCAGGACCTTCGAGTGGCATACTATTGAGCATCCTCTTGTTTATCCTTTTGTCTGTTGTGAATAATGCCACCGTGAGCCCTGGTGTTTGAGGATCTATTCCAGTCTTTGCTTTGCTCCTTCTTGGTACCAACCCAGAAGTGGAATTGCCAGGTACCACTGTGTTTAACTTTCTGAGGCAGCAGCCTTGTGCATTTTTAATGTTGATAAATATTGCCAAACTAAACCATATACAGTATACAATTTATACTCCTCTAAGTGATGGACGAGCGTGTACTGAGGCACTTGCATATCTCTTGTTTATATAGAAAATACTTCTTTGCTTGCGGAACCCCCCCATCCCTTGGGACCGTCCTTGCTCACGAAGTCAGCAGACCCCGGTCCTTGTATACCCCATTCCACTGTGCTGCCTCCTTTTTTGACTGACACCAGAGTCTGTGTCACAGGGGAGCAGCCCCGCCCCTATTACCCCTGTTTTGGTAACATCAGATCTGTATCCAATGCATACACCAGTTTTCTTGGGACAGCAGGGTCTGGCACTCCCCTGTGTGACATTGGGGCTGTGCTTCCTTGTCTTCAGGTTAGCCTTCTGAAAAACTGAGATTAAAAATCTATATTATTGGCATGGATTGTTTGGGAAATCCAGGAAAGGAGAAGGTAGAGGTGAGCTTAAAAACTATAAAGTCCTTTGATATTGTTCACCACTAGGACATGGCTTCAGCCCCTGGGGACACACTGGCTGAAGGAAGCCTGAGGAGGAAGGTGGCAGTTGGTTGAGAGAGCACCCTTCTCTCTTCTGTTCCAGTCAGGACAGAGGTCACTCCCTCCCTGGACATCAGGGTTGACTATAGACAGGAGCTTCAGCCTAGGCGACTTGGGATAGTACAGGCCTCCATTTGCTTTCCTCTGTCAGAGCTGGTATGGATGGAAACGAGATGACAGACAGGACCCTTGGGACAGAGGGTGGCAGAAGCCCTAGTAGGAGCAGACAGAAGGTGGTCTGTATGTAGACCCTACCCCTTCTTGAAGATGCCACTTGAAGTCACTGCCACACTCAACCATCTGAGTCGTCCTTGTATAAATGCCAGGCCGTTTCGGTAGCAGTTCCGAAGGCAGATGAGGCTCTTCCCAGAATGCAGCACTCGGGCCCATGCCTCACTTTATGGCATCTACAGGCATTAAGTGTTTTCTGAACTGCTTTCATGGCAGATGATATGCCCTTCGCGGAGGTTGCTTGGCCCCCTCAGCCAGTCTCCTTTGATCCCACAGGGGCCCTCTCTAGTTCCGGTCCCTTCACTTCTGTCTTCACGGAGGAGACTGGCTTCTTGCCTGGGGTAAAGGTGGGACAGACGGCTCCCAGTCCTTTCACACACAGACATTCCCTCCCCCACTTTCACAAGGGAGGCATGTCTCGGGTGACAGATGGATAGGGACAGAAAGTATGTGTAAGAGCGTCAGGAACAAGATGGTTTGGCCCCTCTGGCCCTGGCCTCCTTGTAGAGCAGAGCTGTGTCTGACCGGCACCAAAGCCTTAGTGGTATGTCTGTGCATGATCCTGGCATGAGAAAGGCTTGTGACCCACAGGTTGAGAACGGCTGGTCTAGCGTCTTTGTTCTGGTCTCACAGGCCGCCCAGGAACCACCTGAGTGAACTTGGGGCCTCTCTCCAGCCTTCCCACAGCTCCATGGGCAATGTTAGTGTGGAGCCAGAGGCCCAAAGGGAAGAACTTTGATTGTTTGTGGTGATTCCCATGGGACCTCACTTTGGGGATTAGTTTGGGACCTTGAGAGTTGCTAAGCACCCCAACTGGCACCTGGCAACAGCAGGCACCCAGAACGTCACACCTGTTACCAGGTACAAACCTCAGAATC
This sequence comes from Arvicola amphibius, assembly GCF_903992535.2. Classification (NCBI taxonomy): domain Eukaryota; kingdom Metazoa; phylum Chordata; class Mammalia; order Rodentia; family Cricetidae; genus Arvicola; species Arvicola amphibius. The sequence continues at coordinate 133,374,121 of NC_052048.2, forward strand.
GTGAGGTGTCTGAATCACCCCCCAGAAGCACTCACTTCCCAGGTAGTGAGGTGCAGCTGAGGGAGGAGTGAGGGATGGAGAGGTGACCTGCAGGGGAAGCGGCCAGCACACGCTGTGTTCCCTTCAGCCCCTACCCTCCACCAGTTAGGAAGCTCCAGCCAGACCCCAATGGGAGATGCGAGGTGTACAGGGCTCTTAAGAGAGTCTTTCGCTGTCTAGGCGAGTGCCCTGGTGTAGGTGGGGGCTCTCTGTGTCTTGGCAATCACTCTCAAATAACCATATAGAGACTTAGTATTATATATGTCTGGCTGACCCCACCAGGGAGTGACACCTTTAATCCCAGCACTTGGGAGGCAGAGGCAGGCTGATCTCTATGAGTTCAAGGCCAGCCTGGTCTACAGAGCAACATCCAGGACAGCCAAGGCTGTTATACAGAGCAACCCTGTCTGGGGGTGGGGGGAATGTGTGGCTGATAGCTTAGGTTTGTTTCCAACCAGCTCTTACAACTTAAATTAATGCTTTTTTTTTTTTTTTTTTTTTTTTTTGGTTTTTCGAGACAGGGTTTCTCTGTAGCTTTGGAGCCTGTCCTGGAACTAGCTTTTGTAGACCAGGCTGGTCTTGAACTCACAGAGATCCGCCTGCCTCTGCCTCCCGAGTGAAATTAACGCATTTCTATTCATCTATGTGCTGCCCCAAGGCTCATTTACCTCCTCTATGAAATTCCCATGTTTCTTCTGATGCTTGCGACCCTTCAGACTTGGCCTTTCTTCTTCCCAGCATTCTCTCTGCTTTGAAAATCTCCTGCCTAGCTATCTGCCAATCAGCTTCTTATTAACGAGAGTACAGGATTATTCCCCAGCACCCTGGAAGCGTGGCTTAGGGGACGCTACTTCTGCGGCGCTCATTCAGGAGAACAGCTGCTGTAGCCTGCTTCCTTTCCTGCCTCTGCCTGGGTCATGGTCCTCGCTCTGTTTGCCCTGCGAGTGGGTTTCTCTGCTGGAGCTGTGAACTCAGAATGCACTGGATCATAGCTCAGTGTCTGAGCATCTTTGTGCTCTGCCCTCTGCTCAGGCCTGCTCTACTGCTTGCCCCAAGTCCTTTGACTGTGAGCGCAGGGCACAGAGTCACCTTAACCTTGAGCCCGAGTCTCTTGGGAGGTTCTTGGGGGGAAGGAAGGATCAGGTTTCTAGTGCCCTCCCCAAAGGTGTCCTGTCAACAGTAGGGTGGGGCTGATGGACCTGCTTCCTTGGGAAGCTACTCACTAGGTAAAGAAGGGTCAGTGTGGGCAGAGGTCACAGGGCGTGACCTTCCTCTAGGTGCTGGTTCTCAGTGTCTCCAATGTTGAAAGTGGAGGTGTGTCACCTGACCACAGACATCCCTCCTGCAGCATTAATCTGGAAATGTATTTTCATTTCAGCTTCTAAACAGAAACACTCTTGAGTACACCGAATGTTCTTAGCCTTTGTTTTAGCTTCGAAAGACATTTAATGTGAGACAAGCCTGTAGGAGCCACCCCTAAGTCATGGTAGACATGGGTCTCTCTGTTGCTTTCCAGTTCCCACCATTTAGACTTTACAGAATGTTCTTTGTGCCAGCATGGCAGAACTTAGCAAGGCACGCCCATCCCTGTTTTAGACAGTTCAGTGACGGGGCTCCTGGTGACAGGAGGACCCTGCTGTGTTGTGAGGTCTCCAGGCAGCGTGGTAAGCTCAGCACTGATGAACCCTGCCCCTAGCCCAAGCCCTCCCCTCCCCTAGACTACCGAGGACCTTCCGAGTTCCTGCTGGTTCAGCAGCTCTCCAGTTTTTACCACTGCTGCTGGCAGCATATTCTTCCTCAGCAGCTGGGCATCTGTGGTCTGCGGCCAGGGCTGGGAGCATTCCCTCTCTGGCTGAGGATCGAAGCTGTGGCTAGTAGTACAGGTAGTTTATTAAATGCCTACTTAATATTTAAGAAATGTCTACATCCTCTACAGCCATCTGGGCTTTTGACTGCCTTGAAAAGTCTCTGTACTTTTTTTTTTGAGACGGTCTCACTCTCTGGCCCAGCCTGGCCTTGAACTCGTGGCACTCCTACCTCAGCCTTCCAAGTACTGGGATTACTGGTGTGAAGGAGCCACTGTGCTGGGCTGCAGAGAGGGACTTAGATCCCATTCTAGCCAAACCACTTATCACGTGGCCTTGAGTAGTTACTTATGCCCGCTGAGTCCCAGGCTGTCTGTGAAGTGGGAGCAGAGAATGGGATGGTGAAGCCCATAAGAGCACCTACTGCTAGGGCATTTGTTCATGTTCCCAATGCCCACGTCAGGTGGACTACAGCTGCCTATTACTCCAGCTCCAGGGGATCCAGTGCCCTCTTCTGGCTCTGCAGGCTCCTGCATGTACACACCCACACCCACAAATACACACATCCACAAACACACACACACACAAACACACATAACAATTAAAAGCAAAAATTAAATTTCTCTTAAAAAAATAGAAGTCAATAAGAGTACGTTCAGATCACAGGTATCCAGGGCCTTCTTCCATGAGGAGATGGCCCTGAGCATAACAGATTCTGTGGGGGTGGCTGGCAGAAAAGACATGAGTATATGCAGAAGTGCAGGGAAAGGAACCCGAGAACCGTGGGTAGAGGGAAGCTGGTGTTTAATATCTTGGGCCAGGGAAAGCTTTTTCAAGGTAGACTGAAGACCTGAAAGGTGGGGAGCATCAAGGATGTAGGGGAGGCAGCATTGGAAAGAACCTGAGGTGTGTCCACAGGACATGAGGAACAGAAAGAGAGGGGAGGAGAGGCAGAGTGGGCCTGTGAGCCACAGCCTGGAGCCTGGAGTCTCCACAAGGGCCTTGACTTGGTGCTGAAGGGAGCTGGGGCTAGTCATCCCAGGGTATCTGAATTCATCAAGTGTAGCTGTTGATGGGGAAGTAGGGAGATCAGTGAGACGTGGTGGTCCAGGTCAAGGAGTGTGGTGATGGCAGACGTGCTGAGTGCACGGAGGAGCCTAGGTGCGTTCTGAAGGCAGAGCCAGCTGGCTTTACGGTTAGATGGAATGAAGAGTGGGAATTAAGGATAGAGGGGGGCTTCTGGGATGGGGTGGGCTGTGGTTGAGTTTGAGGTGCCTCTGGACATCCTCATGGAGTGGTGGAGAACCCACATAGATGCTTTCAGTGAGTAGAGCTCACTAGAATTAACCACACAGTTGGCATGTTTGGGGTCTGACACCCATGTTTGCATGAGCCCTGCTGGGCTAAGAGGGTAAGACAGGGCCTCCTGCTGTGCTGATGGGCTCAGCCAAAACCATGCAGCTGCTGGGAAGCCTTTGGTTGCTTCTACTGGGATCTTGTGATAGACAGGTTTCTCCTTAGTAGCATCACGTGTGAGCTTTAGGCCTGCCTCCAGTTATCTCTCTGGCCCAGAGTCTTGGGGTTTAGCAGGAGCTAGCCAAAGGGTGCGACCATTGTCTTACCATTCTAGTCAGGAGTCCCATTGTGTTCTGGCCTGCCTGGTTGGGAACATGGTGTGATGGATTCAGATTGACAAAAGGGGCCTGAGGTATCAAGAACTCGGATCTGGAAGGGGTCGTACCTGGGATAAACATGTTTCGATGATTTGGTTAGCTGTGCACCCCCCCCCAAAAAAAAAAGAAAAGAGAGAGAGAGAGAGAGAGAGAGAGAGAGAGAGAGAGAGAGAGAGAGAGAGAGAGAAGGTCAGAATGCAAAATAAAATGTATGGCCCAGGGTAAAAGGCAGAGGGTCCAGGAAAGGTGGGAAGGATGAGGGAATCACCAAGTGACTAGGGAAACACTCAGAAGCCTTTGGAATTGGTCTTAAAACACATGATTCCCAGGGCTAGAGAGATGGCTCAGCAGTTAGGACCACTTACTCTTCTTGAAAAAGGCCTGGGTTCCCTTCGCCTATCATCTGTAACTGCAGCTACAACGGATCCGATGCCCCCTTCTGGCCTTCATGGGCACTGCACACATGTGGCGCACATTCGTACATGCAGGCAACACACTCATGCATATTAAACATTTATAAAGAGCCTGATTCTTTGGGAGCTTTTCAAGAAGAGGGAGGGGCTGGTGAGCAGGGGCTAGTAGAAAGGAGTTCATCCGGGTCAAAGGGCATTGTGTGGGGGTGTGGGCATGTGCTTGCTCTGTGTATGTGCAGCAGGCATGGGCACACACATGTTTGTCTCCATGTGTGTGCACAAGTGTGTTTGTATATGTGTGTTTGTTTCTGTTTCCATGTGTATTTGTGTGCACATGCGTGTGCGTGCATGTGTGTGTGTATGGGCAGTGGGGGTGATGGGGGAAACTGTGTTGTATTGACAGTCTTCATTGGAAGAATATTCTTTGTTCTCAGTGTGAAAGAGACTGGTGTCAGTCCAGCCAGAAACTGACTTGGGGACAGAGCTGGAGGGTGGCTGTGTGCTCACTGTAAAGGAACTCAGGGGCACATTTGGAAGGCGTGCTGGTGAGGTTAACTCTCGAGGAGGTGGCACAGGGAGGGATTAAAGCTGTGGGCCATCGCTCCCAGCATGGTGTGGAGCTGTCCTTTTTAGGTCAGTGACAGAGCAGGTGGTGTGAGCTGCCAGGTCACACTCTAAGCACTCACCCCAGCCGTGCACAGATGCGACCAACACATCCCTGTCACCACAGGGCCCAGCCTGTACTTAGTTTTCTATGGTGTTTTAAAGCTACCTGTCTAGTACAGAAGCCACTAGCCATAGGTAGCTATGGAAACTGTACTTAATTTCAACTAAACATCAGTTCCTCAAGTTAAGTTTTAAAAGCAGGGTCTCTTGTAGCCTTGGCTGGCCGTACCTGCTCTATGTGATACTCCAGTCTGAACTCACAGTTTTCTGCATGCTAGGCAAGTCCTCTACCAACCGAGCCATGTCCCCAGCCCCAGTTACTCGGTTTTATTGGTCACTGTACGAGCTCAGTAACTGCACATGGCCAGGGGCCACCACATTGGCCAGCACAGATTCGGAGCAGTTGTGCGACTCACGGAGTTCTGTTAGAACTGTTCTAGAGAGTGCCGGCTTGTCCCTTGGGCCATGTCTTCTACTTGATGGCTCATTAACTCACCAAACCTCTGAGGAACACCTGCTCTGTGCCAGGTTGGCTCAGTGAAGACGCCGCGTACCATGCACATGGCTGTCTTTGGACCCTGAGGTTGCGCTGCCTCCTGAGGTGGCAGTCATCGTGGCCTGCCCAGTCTCCTTGTCTCTAGAGACTGCTAGGGGCCCATGCTAGTGCCTGGAAGTCCTGCATGGTCAGTGAGGAAAAAAATAAAGTATTCTTGCCCCAGGTACCAGTCCTTCCTGGTATGATGCGTACCCTCCTGCATGTGTGAGGATGGTCAGTCATTCACTGAATGGCTGAGTTTGGGACCACATCATTTAGAGCAAACAGTGACCTGCAGTTTCCAGATTTTCCACAATGGTCCTTGGACCTCTCCTTGGGAGGAGCTGAACTGTTTGGACTCTGATCTCACTTCCTGTCTTCCATAGCCTCCCCTACCCCGAGGGCCAGGCCAGGATGGGTACTAGAAGGGTCCAGTGTCCTTGTAGCTTCCAAACAGCCTAGAAGCTCAAAAACTCTTGGTATTTGGGTAAACTGGAGACAGGACCAGGACACGTAGTTGCAGGCTTGCTTATAGTGATGTGGGTGGGTTGCTATACAAGTAGGTAGGATCCGCGGGCATAAACATGGTCTTACCCATCCTTCAAACTAACAGACTTTACCCATGCCACACAGACATTGTGTGTTCAACCTACATGCCCCCAGGGTCTACACATGTACACACACACACATACACACATATACACACACACGTGTACACACATATATACATGTACACACACGTACACACCACCACCACCACTTATCGTTTCTCACCTAGCCTCTCCTAACTCGCAAGGCTGTTACAGCTACCCAGCCTCTCACCCGCAGAGTTCATTTATCCAAATCCCTCCTGGCTTTCTTGCTGTAATTAACTCCTGAATGCCTCATCAGAGCATCAACTCTAACAACTCGGGACCCTTGGGACCATGCTGGCCTCCTTCCTCCATCTCAGTCCTGAGCCAGCACACTGACTCACTGCTGAGGAGGACTTGACTGGTTCTTTCTGAGCTTGGTGGAGGCCGTATTGACAGACATCTCCTCTCTGAATAGCCTGGCACCTGCTTGCAGAAGTAATCCTGGCCACGTCAGGAGGCGAGGACTCTGCCTCGGCTACTATGGTCCCCACCTCCTCCAGCCCTGCTGGCCTTGTTCTCCACTGTGTGTTTGCATACCGCTTAGGACAAGCCTGGGGTGCTTCTCCCCCAAATCTGTGGGGTTTGTTTCATTGTCCCACCTCAATGGCGTACTGGAGTTCCCAGTCTTTCTGCAGACTTTGGTCTTTTTCCTAGATAGGGTCAGGCCCTTGACTTTTTCCCCCTCACACATAACCCTCAGGGTAGAGCTGAAGGGAACTTTAGAACAAATGACCTGCTTGTCCTGTCAGTGCTGAGCACAATCTCAGCGCTCCTGGTCTTAGAGCCTCAGGCCTCACTCACAGGGTTTGGTTAATCCTCCCTTGGGCTAGCCTCCCACCTCCAGCTTGACACTCACTACTCACCTGTCCCTCACCAGGCTTCAGGAATAAGAATTCACCACCTGCCAAGCTAGCACTTTCTTTGCTCTGTGACAAAACCCCCCCCCCCCCCCCAAGCATCTGCTTCTTTATCAACCTTTGAGAGGTCCCAGAGCAGCTCTAGTCTCTTCTCCACACAGCACCTTTGCTCAGACTTGAGGAGGTGGCTCTGTGATCCCCATCTTGCAAAGCCCCCTCCCTTCCTGGCTGAACTGCAGCCTCTCAGCCCCTGCACATGCAGGTTCAACTCCTTCCCTTTTTGTTCACTTCCTACTGGAAGCCTAAACCTGCTGCCTCTTTCCTCCCGTGGTGGGAGGTATGTAGGCTGAGGGTGAGCTGAGAAGCAGGTCCAGGCTCAAGGGGCATGTTTTGGTGGCCACTCTGTGCTGCAAAGTCATCCAAACTCTGCCATGATGGCAGACGGCAGGCATTTCCCCTCCAGGGTCAATGTGCCGCCCCCCTCTTTGGTTCCTCCACAGCTGGTTTGGGATCCAAATGGGCACTGTAACGTTTATGCTGTCTGAATGGCACCCTGCCCATCTCACCAGGTCACGCTGGAGTAAAGTCTGTACCCATCACAGTCCTGAAGACATAACTAAGTCTTCTGTCACTTTTGAGGTTTTCCTTCTGGGAGGTTTTATACTTTGTACAATGGAAAGGGACTTAGGGCTCCCATTGTATAGGTGAAAGGCTAAGGCTAGAGGTGCTTACCCAAGGTGAGACCTTGGCAACCTAACACCTGATCAGCGAACTCTGATCATCTCTCTGTTTCTCTGTCTGTGTCTCTGTCTCTCTGTCTCTGTCTCTCTCTCTCTCTCTCTCTCTCTCTCTCTCTCTCTCTCTCTCTCTCTCTCTCTCTCTCTCTTTCTCTCTCTCATATGGAGGCCAGAGGATAACCTCAGGTGTTATCCTTAGTAATGGATTGCTGTCCACCTCTCTTGATGCAGGGTCTCTTATTAGCTGAAGCTTCCCCATTAGGCCAGTGAGCTCCAGGGACCACTGCCATGCTGGGACAAGTGTGTGCCACTGCATTCAGCATTTTATGTTGCTATGGGGATTGAACTCAACACTTTATTGACTGAGCCATCCCCCAAGCCCTAACGAGATTATTTTGTTCTTAAAATCCTGTCTCTCGCCGGGCGGTGGTGGCGCACGCCTTTAATCCCAGCACTCGGGAGGCAGAGGCAGGCGGATCTCTGAGTTCGAGGCCAGCCTGGTCTACAAGAGCTAGTTCCAGGACAGGCTCTAGAAACTACAGGGAAACCCTGTCTCGAAAAACCAAAAAAAAAAAAAATCCTGTCTCTCTTCAGCAGAGGCATCCTAGTCCTTATTGTGTCTTTGCCCTCAGACTCCAGCAGACTCGCCTTCTCTGGTTCATACCATCAGACAAAAAGTAACTGCAGGGAGCTGGAGAGATGGCTCAGTGGTTAAGAAGCGCTAGCTACTCTTCCAGAAAACCCAGGTTCAGCTCCCAGCACCCATATGACAGCTCATAACTGCCGTAGCTCCAGTTCTAGGGGACTTCATATACACATCCATACAGACAAAACATGAATGCACAAGAAATAAGTATATTTATTATTATTATTTTTTTTTTTTTTTTTTAAAAAGGTAGCTTCAGATTAAGGAAGTAACATTTTCCAAGTCTGATCCTCCAGAGTTCTCTGCTGGCCAGCTGAAGGTAATAGTCTAGGAGGTGAATACTGCAGGCCACTTCAGGACACTGTGAGAAGGCCATTCTGGGAAATGCAGCGGCTCAGCGCCCACAGATGTATCTAGAGGAGACACAAGGGACGGGGCCCAAAGTCTGAAGTTGTTGACAAGAATTCACGTACTGATGGGCATCTTTATTCAATTCCATATTGCATTTTCAACTGATGCATATGTGTTATGGCAATCCATGAACGAGGGTAGAAAGTCAGTATCTGTCAACAGTGATGTTTGGTGACCAGAGTTCAAAATAGCAAGGTTAGTGAAAGGAGGTGATCGTTTTGATGTAATGTTGAAGACCGTATTAGAAAACCATTTTGAATATGAAAAGATTCCTGGAAACGAAAGAATAACTAGCAACGAATTGCCGCTGAGCTTCCTTCCCTCTTGGTGAGGTTCCTGAAAACACAGTTAGAATACAAGACTTCCTTGGTCATAGTTGGTTTTATTAACTTCTAAAAACCCTGGGCATACGCGTAGAAGAGGGAATCTCAACTGAGGCAATTGCTCCCAACTTGGTCTGTGGACATGTCATGGTGCTTTCTCCTCTTCTCTCTCCTCTCTCTCCCTCTCCTCAGCAGAACGAGCCTGGAGAAGATGATGATAAGAGAAGGAACGAGAAGAGCCTGAGAAAAGAAGAGAAGAAGGAACCGACGCGAAGGACCTAGAAGCAAAAGACAAGATAAGGACAAAGACACAATCCCGACCTCACCCCCCGAACACATCCCCCCACCACACTCCCCTCACCCCCTCACCCGTCCCATCTACCCTCATCTCCCCACTCCCCCTCTTCACCCCTCCTCCTTTCCCCCACCCCATCCTAGGTGTGAAACAGGATGAAGTTAGCTTCTGGATCATGTCCCCAGGTCCCATCAGACACCACCCTCCCCATCATTTTTGCATCAGACTTCCTCTGAGTCCACCCCACTGACAGGGAGTTGGGGATGCCAGGTGCCACGGTCACCTGAGCCTTCCTTGCTTGGCTGGGCTGCAGGGCCCTGGGGAACTTTGCTAGGGCAGGGCGCACTGGGGATATTTTGGCTTCTCATTCCTGCACTGTAATGATGCCACCATGAGGTTCTCAACACTGGAGAAGGCTGCCGTGGAAATGGAAAAATAGCGGCACGGCTGTAAGCAAGCACTTCAGGCTAGAGTCGGGACCCAACCACCCTGGAACAGGGTGGCTCCTTGACTGGGGATGAGCGCCTGCCTTTCAGCAGCTGAGTTCATGGCGTACTCTGGCCTGGTCACCAGGATCTGCTGGGCCACTGGGGTTCAGCTACAAACTCTGCCTGTAGCTGGGTCACATCTCTGCCCTTTTCTGTGGCCTGGACTTCTCCCAGGCTGGCCTGGCCTACTTCATCTCCTAGTCCTCCTCTCCGTGCTCCCTGGGTCTCTTGTCTTTTGACCTCCACAGTTCCCATCTTATCAAACCTTAGCTTGTGGCTTTTCCCCATTGCCCTACCTCAGACCTGCCTTTTCTTCTCCCCTCAGGGATGGGGGGCGGGGAATAGTGTTTTTGTTTGTTTTATTCCTCTGACTACTCCCCTGCCTCATTCTGTCTACTGTCTCCTCTTCTTTTCCTTCCACCCAGTCTGACCCATGTTTTGCCGTGCCAATACCCTGGCCATGATTTCCAGAGCTTCTCCTAAGCACCGCCTGCAGGGTGCTCCCTCATGGAGGCTTTGTGGGGCTCGTCAGCCTAGGCACGTGTATGGTCATGCTCCCAACTCTTCCTTCACATCTGGTTTTCCTCTATGGTTCTGTATTTTGAGCGCTGGCGCCATCCCCTCAGATGTCCAAGCCACAGATTTTTTTTCTGGAAAGAGTTAGAGTGCAAATATTTCTGGCTTTGCCAAGCATATGGTCTTTGTCGCAACCACTCAACGCTTGTTGGAGTGTGAAGACAGTCGGAAACAATGTGTAAACAAGCGAGCCTGGCCGGATGCCAATAAAACTTTAGGAAAGCAGACAGCAAACACATTTGGCCCACAGGCCAGTGTGCTGACTCCTGTCTCCACCTAATACTTGAGAAGCAGTTCTCTCTCTACCGCCGCTAAAATACTCTCCGGTCCTTGAGCTGCGGAGGACTGCCCCATGCGTCTGCTTTGGATTTATGGCTCTCTCTCAGGAAGGCCTTTGTTTACCTGACTTCAAGACTCTAGCTTTATCTCACTTCCGGGAAGACCCCTGGGTACCCCTGACTCACTGGGTGGGTTTTGACCATTTCCTCACACGGTACTCGGCTTCCCGCTTTGGTGGTCTCCATGTCTCCATTCCTAGCAAACTGACACCATTCTCAGCCTGGTGGGCCTCAGGTGTCACCCTGCACTGCAGTGGGCATTCTGGCCTGGGTCCCCAGGAGATCCGAGGCTCAGGGAGAGTTTTTGCTAGCGAGTCTTGAATCAGGTTGAGTCTGAACTGGCAGTTGTTTTGTGACGGGTCAGTGGGTGGCGTGGAAAGGACTCAACAACGAGAGACTGTTGCGGTGGCAGCCACAGGGGTGGTCACAGTTCTTACGGAAAGAGGAATGGGATGAACTGGAGTCCTTCTGGGGCATTTTCTATCCCTGTCAGATACGCAGAGCCGTCATGACACTGAGCCTCGTCACAGTCAGAAATTGCCTAGCCTGGCCTTCGGCTGCTGCCATATGGGTGTTGGGGCCTCTGTGCGAGGCTGTGTAGTTCCTGGTTGACGTGCTCACCAGCATGGCGGTTGGCCCTGTAGGAGGAGCGCAGGCCATATCCCCTTCAACCCCGTGCTTCTCCTCGCAGGAGAACCTCATGCTTTCCATCCTGCCGAAGCACGTGGCTGATGAGATGCTGAAGGACATGAAGAAAGACGAGAGCCAGAAGGACCAGCAGCAGTTCAACACCATGTACATGTACCGGCACGAGAATGTCAGGTGTGGCGGCGTAAAGGCGCTGATGGCAGGATGGGCTAAGGAGGCCCACTGCTTCACGGGGTCTGGTTTTCCCAAGGACTAGAGAAAAGGCCAGCCCTCAGTGTTGTGTCTTGGTTCCCCTAAACTCAGCCCTGTGGGAGGGACTGTTCCAGTGGACGGCAGAATAAAAAACGTGTGTTAGCCTGCCTGCTCCAACCTGTCACTGGAGAAATGTCACCCGGAAAGGGGGTTCTTGGGAGGTCACCTACCCATTCAGGACCAGCTCTGAGACTAGAGCCAGGACCCCTGATTCTAGAAAGATCTTCAGTCAGGGGCGGAAGGGAGGTGGGGTGGTGGTCACCAGGCAGGCCCCAGGAGGGGACTCTGTAGGGAGGTGGGGTGGTGGTCACCAGGCAGGCCCCAGGAGAGGTCTCTGCAGGGGATGAGCATCAGTGTTCAGGTCATGCCAGGGTTTCACTAACTAGAGCTGAGTAAGACATTTTTCTGCAGCAGGAGCGGGTGGTGGAGTCACTGTCTGGAGTCTCACCCCCTATGGCCTCTCCTTCTGCAGCATCCTGTTTGCGGACATTGTGGGCTTTACCCAGCTGTCCTCCGCCTGCAGCGCCCAGGAGCTCGTGAAGCTCCTCAACGAACTCTTTGCCCGCTTTGACAAGCTGGCGGCTGTAAGTACCAAACGTGCCCACCCCTCCGCTGCCATGGTTTGCAACCCTCAGCCCTGTCCATGGCTCCTAGGCTTTCCCTCCCTGGCCTTCCCCCACCTGCTAGACCTTTCCTCCATGACCAGGGGCTGGGAGCACAAGCCGTGCTCTTGCCCCCTCCAGAAATACCACCAACTGAGGATCAAGATCCTGGGGGACTGTTACTACTGCATCTGTGGTCTGCCTGACTACCGGGAGGACCACGCCGTGTGCTCCATCCTCATGGGGCTTGCCATGGTGGAGGCCATCTCGTAAGTGGGTGCCTCTGGGAGGATGGGGTGGCCAGCCTTGCAGCAGCATGGAGGAACTATCTGAGATACAGAAGGAGGCTCAATCCTGGTTCTGGTTTCCAGCGGGCATAACCACTCCAAGAATGGTGGAGGGGAAGGTTTGTATTGTAGATGGGAGGGAGAGAAGAGCCAGAGGCATCTGGAAGAGTCCAGGGCAGGGAGAGAAAGTGGTACATAGTACATGGCCAGCAGATTGGACTTAGCTATGGGGGAGATGAGGCGGGGGGAGAGGACCAAGAGAGCTCATGTGGAAAAAGCTTGGTATGTAGGACTGAGAAGCTGGGGAAGGGAAGCCCATGAGCTGGAGAAGTTTAGGACAGGGGGCAGGGCGAAGAGCCTGGATGCCCACATGGACTTCATAACAGATATGTTCAATGCTGAGAGAGCATGCCCCGGTATGCACTTTGGTGTGCCAATAGGAACCATAGTTACTCATTTGTCTGTAGTTTCTTTTTGACCTGAACACACATCTCTGAACTGTGTTTGTTGTTCCTGGAGTTCTCAGGCAAGGGGCGAGCTGCAGTTTTCATTCGTCTCTGCATCTGCAGCCTGTGGAACGCACCAGACACACACTCAATGAAACACGAACTGCAAGAATGCATAAGGGACTGAAGAGAGAAATGGGCGGTCCCCTGGGGAAGTCACTATATCTCTGCCTGTCGGCACTGAATCTGGGCTCTGTTAACTCCAGTGCAGGCCACTTAGCTCAGGCAAAAAGTCAGAGGAGACATGTGAGGTCCTCTCAGCCCAGGGGGTGGCCTGCAAGGCAAAGGCTGCTGGTTACCTCATGATGCCATGTTCTACCCAGCGTCCCCTCTCTGTGCCTGGTAGGTACGTGCGGGAGAAGACCAAGACTGGCGTGGACATGCGTGTAGGGGTGCACACAGGCACCGTACTGGGTGGTGTCTTAGGCCAGAAGCGTTGGCAGTATGACGTGTGGTCTACTGATGTCACTGTGGCTAACAAGATGGAGGCTGGTGGCATCCCAGGGTGAGTGCTCCTTCCGGGGGGGTTGGATGTATGCAATGGCCCTAATGAGGGACAAGGGGCCCCAAGATTCCATCCCTCCCAGGAGCAGTGTCCCCTACCTTCTGTTCTGGTGATGAAACACTTTGCCCAAAAGCCGTCTGCAGAAGAAAGGATTTATGTGGCTTACACTTTCAGTTTGTCATTAGGGGAAATCAGAGTAGGAAGCAAAGCAGAAACTGGGTGGTTTATTGGCTTAGTCTCTTCTCACTCTCAGCTGGGTTTCTCATACAGTTCAGAGCCACCTGCCTAGGAATGATGCTGCCCACAGTGGGCTGGACCCTCCCACGTCAATCATCAGTTAAGATCATTTCTTTCACAGGTCAATCTGATCTGGGCAATTGCTCAATTGAAATTGCCTGTCACCTAGGGGATCGCTAGGTGACTCTTGGTTGGTGTGAAGTTAACCAAAAGTATCTAACCAGCGCAGCCAGCCTCTGGGACACTACCCTCAGGCGCCTGTCCCTGGGCAGGCTGTGGGAGGGCGTGGCCCACCTGCCTGCCCTTGGGGCCTCATTAGAGACGGTTCCTGTTCTCTCCTTAGTGACTGTGTGACTTTTAGTCCCCGTGGCAGCAGGGGAGGCAAGGTGGAGAGAATCCAGTTCTTGAAGTTAGAGTTCAGAGCTGGGGTTGAAATTTGGTATATCATTTTCTCCTTGAAAGATTTCTTTTTTATTAGTCTGTGGGTGTGCACGCATGGTATGCAGGTACCTGCAGAGACCAGAGACATCAGATCTGATTCCTAGATAGCCAGGAGAGAAAATTACCCTGCAATTCCAAGAGTTCAACAACCAATAGGACTGAAGCTCAGAGCAGTGGACACCATGCTGCCCACACAGCTAGTTAGCAGCAGGTCTACTCCCTGCTCGCTACCACACACGCCCTGGGTGGTGTGGTCCCAGCATCAGCCAGTGCTACGTAGTCTGCTGCCTGTCTCTGGGGCAGGCAAACGCTACCTCTGGTGCAGGCGCAGGGTCTCTCACTGTACTGCAGGCGCGTGCACATCTCCCAGAGCACCATGGACTGCCTGAAGGGGGAGTTTGACGTAGAGCCCGGTGACGGGGGCAGTCGCTGTGAATACCTAGATGAGAAAGGCATCGAGACCTACCTCGTCATTGCCTCCAAGCCAGAGGTGAAGAGAACAGCCCAAAATGGTCTCCATGGCTCGGTGAGTCCCCCGTCAGATCCTGAGGGCAGAGAGGAGGAAGGAGAGAGATTTAGAGGAGAACAATTAGCCAGGTGTAGTGTTACACGCCTGCAATCCCAGAATACAAGAGGCTAAGACGGGAGTTCAAAGCCAGCTTGGGCTACACCGCAAGTTCAAGGCCAGCCTGGGCTGAACAGGAAGACCCACATCTCAAAAATAAAAAAAAATATATGAAAACAGAGTGGCTATAGAAAGGTTGGCTGGTAGTTGACCATAACAAGAGGTAGAGCAGTGTGAAAAATGAGTCTGGGTCCCCAGTCACCTTCGTTCAGAAGGTGGTTCTGCGGGGGAAAAGTGTCATATGTGCAGACTGGAGTGAGGGAGACTGTAGTGTGTCTCATGACAGTATCCAGAAGGGAGCAACCACTGGAAGTGTGGAAGTGGCCAAAGCTTCAGTGGTGACATGGGCACCAAGGGGGACAGAGATGCAGAGGCAGTGGGGCTGGCCACGAAGGAAAAGGAGAGCCAAGGCTAGGTAATGAAGACGGAACAGGACAAAAGCAGTAGCGGTGTCCTTGGGGACCTGCCCTGGGCCTGGCCCCAGCATGGGCTCTGCCACATTCTCCCCTCTGCTTATCCTGCTCCAGCAGTGATGACCTGTTGGCTGTCTCACATCCTTGAGCACAGCCTGCTGCTAGCCGTTCAGTCTTCCTGTAATTCTACCCCACTTTTTTGAATGCTCCTTGGGGTCTATTTTGAAACGGCATCTTCATAGTGACTCCCCCACGACCCTATTTCCGGCTGGACTTCCCAGCAGTCCCCATAGTCTCTTTCTTACTCTCTTCCATGTTCTTATGACTGCCTACTTCTCTGACCTATTTTGCCATTGTCTGCCTTTCCTCATGAAAATGTGGGTTCCAAGAAGTCAGATCTCAACAAATAATTCTTAGTTTGGCAAGCACACTATTCCCCTTTTCCACGTCTGACTCACTCTGTCAAGGGCAAACACTAATCCAAAGTTTGTGGAAGCTATTCAGACTTGACAAGGCCCCACCAAAGAAGCCTCGGCTCTGCCATCGAGCTAGTGTCTTAGAAATAGGAGGTGGAACAATTGGGTCTTTGCTCTGTTTAGAAAACTATTCATAGCAATGAGTATTAGAAAATGACAGCATGTAAAACACGAATGTCGTAGAGGATGAAATGAGTGCTGAAATTTCTAGGTCAGCAGACTTCTATAGATGTAGGAAGAAGTTTCTGGAACAATAATAGAACAGCCACAGGCTGGGGTAGCTAGAAGGCAGTGTTTCGCAGCCTCATGGACACTCCTTGCCATGACAGGCTCTGCCAAATGGCGCGCCGGCATCCTCCAAACCCAGCTCCCCTGCCCTTATTGAGACCAAGGAGCCCAATGGGAGCGCCCATGCCAGCGGCTCCACATCGGAGGAGGCTGAAGAGCAGGAGGCCCAGGTGAGTGGGGATGAGGGCCACATGGGGAGCAGCAGCAGGTTGCTATAGGGGAACTTACGCTGGGAGGAGGGTAGAGGCCGCTAGCCCAGGGTGTTCCTTTTCAGCAGTGTAGATAGTTATGTGAGAGAATGAAGTCCCCCAGGGCACGCCCCTGAAGCATCGTCTAGCTGGAGTAGCCCCCAGTCTTGTAGATTTCGGGTCTGTGAGGGTTCTGCAGGATGGAGCCTGTTTGGGAGTGGGTTTGTATCTAGACACCCTCTCTCAGTAGGTAACCCCCCGTGAGTTCTATGCTCCGAAGGCCTGGAAGTAAGGGCTGGCATGTGCTCCAAAGGATGAGGAGACAACCCCAAATCTTCCATTACTAAGAAACCTGTCAAACATACCCACTGACTAAGGTGATCTCTGTCTTAAAGGTCTGGTGGCTGGAAGCTGGTCGCCCCACTGCCAGTGTCCCTGTGAGAGGAGATAGGAGTTGTCCCCAAGGTTTTAAATGCTGGAGAAGGCACACAGCGTTTCATAGAAGCTGACTTTCCCTTGAGCTTCCATCCAGCTGCTTTTCCTTAGAATAATTTGGGGGGGGGGGAGGGCTAGAGAGATGGCTCAGTGGCTAAGAGCACTAGCTACCCTTTCAGAGGACTCAGGTTCACTGCCCAGCACCCACGTGGCAGCTCACACCTGTCTGTAGCTCTAGCTCTTGGAGATCTCACACCCTCACACAAACATATATGCAGGAAAAACACCAATGCACATAAAATAAAATTATATATTTTTTAAAAGCTTATTTTGCCAGGCAGTGGTGGTGCATGCCTTTAATCCCAGCACTCGGGAGGCAGAGGCAAGTGGATCTCTGTGAGTTCGAGGCCAGCCTGGTCTACAAGAGCTAGTTCCAGGACAGCCTCCAAAGCTACACAGAGAAACCCTGTCTTGAAAAACAAAACAAAACAAAAAACAAACAAAAAAGCTCATTATGAATAATTTTCCTGATAGGAAGGGGACTCATACTTATGTAGCTTGGCTCTGACATGGCTTAAGAAGCCTCTGACTTCATGCCCTAACCATTAGTGGGTGTCACTCATCTCTAGCTTGTGTTCCATGGAAGGAGACTCTTGTTGCCATTCAGGCCACCCACAGCATTTTACAGGGGAGAGAAATGGTCTGGGATCAGGCAGCCAGCAGGAATGCTGAGTTTCAAACCAGGAGTCTCAGTGCTGGCTTCTAGTGTTTTCGGACCCACAGCTCTGAAGGGTCTGGGCAGTGACCACTCGGGCTGTGGCTGTGTAACCCAACCCTGGCTTCTGTTTCCCAGTTGCTACTCTCTTTCTGATGGGGATGGAAGTGGTAGTGGATGCCCCAGCTCGGCTAGCCCTTTCTCATTAGATCACTAGTGACTGATCCCCCAGTCCCAGGGCTGCGATTATACCTGACCCCAAAGTCGACCATATGTAAGGATTCTTGTGGAATCTAACATCAAGCTGTCCCAGCCCAGGCTAAGTTGGCCCCAGAGCCAGGCTGCTGTTCCCCAAGGCACGGCCATTAGTGGACAGCTTTTGCAGACCTCCTAGTAGAGACCCAAGGAG
The DNA here is from genome assembly GCF_903992535.2 of Arvicola amphibius. Classification (NCBI taxonomy): domain Eukaryota; kingdom Metazoa; phylum Chordata; class Mammalia; order Rodentia; family Cricetidae; genus Arvicola; species Arvicola amphibius. Next base: position 133,391,585 of record NC_052048.2, read on the forward strand.
ACAATGGCAGGGTGGAACCTAAGGAAAGGGTTTGGTCCTCAGGAGTGTGGCCCCCCTCTTCATTACTCTTTCTCATGCTCTCCCCCCACGTGTTCCATCTGTCCCACTGACTCTGCCTCCCTGGCTTCCAGGCCGACAACCCCTCGTTCCCCAACCCCCGCCGCAGGCTGCGCCTCCAGGATCTGGCGGACCGTGTGGTGGACGCCTCTGAGGATGAGCACGAACTGAACCAGCTGCTCAACGAGGCCCTGCTGGAGCGGGAGTCTGCCCAGGTGTAAGTGGTCGCTGCCGAGACCTCGACTGCCGCCCCTCACTGGTCCTTACGCAGTGCAGGGAACAGTTCTCTGAAACCGGGCCCCATCCCAGCCGCCGTGGCAGGTGAGGCACCTGGGTCACAGGGCTTGCTTCCACGGCAGGGTGAAGAAGAGAAATACGTTCCTCCTAACCATGCGGTTCATGGACCCAGAGATGGAAACGCGCTACTCGGTGGAGAAGGAGAAGCAGAGTGGGGCGGCCTTCAGCTGCTCCTGCGTGGTCCTCTTCTGCACCGCCATGGTGGAGATACTTATTGACCCCTGGTGAGGAAGTTTAGGATGAGGCTGACAGGCCAGGAGAGGGAGCTGGGCGAGGGGCGGCAGCAGTGTCAGGGGCAGGCACCTTTGGCCTTGTCTCTTTCCCTGACCCCTGCCCGGATTCCACAGCAGCAACCAAGCCCAGAAGGGATCTGGGCAGGGCCGGGAAAGCTGGTGCGTGCCCATCCAGGATAGAGAGCATGGCTAGATGGCTCCTAGAGAGCTTCTGGGGACAAGAATGGGGATATTACCTCAGCTTCAGTCAGAGAGAGCACACCGACTTTCCTTTCGTGGCTCATCTTTGGGAAACTAGCGTTTAGGCTCTAGCCACAAACTGACGTCAGTGGCAGGTCCTCTGGGGTGAGGCAGGGTATTCCAGAGTCAGCTGGGCTGTGGAAGCCCTGCCTGAAGGTTCATTATCACCTTCCTGGCCTCAGGGGACAAGCCAGCACCTCCCTTCTGCAGACTCCAGCAGCTGCGGCAGAGTGATGGTGGGGCCCTCCTTGGATTAGCTTGAGGAGCTGTCAAGACCTTTGGGACTTGGCTGCAGGGTCCAAGGTTCTGTAAGCAGGACAATGGCAGATCCCAAAGTCACGCTTAGCACCCGTTTGCTCATCTCCCGAGTGAGGTGACCCACCCTGAATGGCTCTCGAGACCGTTGTGAGATGAGAGCCATGCCGTTTACACATGCTGTGTTGGGCCTGGGGACCTGGCAGGAAGCAAGTTCTTGTGAAGGTTGCACCTCACGGGGGTGGTGGTGGGAGCCGGAGTGAACATTAAACATGAAAGCACGCTTACTGCATGATGAGCGTGAGGTAAAGCGAGGAGGGGGACAGGGCCTGCGGGGAGTTTGGTGTGTATGCTTTTGTAGGGTGGTCACAGGAGACCTCGCTGGCAAGGTGGCATTTTCAGCGGAGTCCTGAAGGACTGGGGAGTGAGCCTTGAGCTCTCTGGGGACACTTACCTCAGGCAGGCACAGAGGCAGCCGTGGGCCTGGCCTCTCAAGGCATAGTGAGGGGATGGTGCTGGTAGCCAGGGTGTTGCAGGACGGTGACAGGGTTAGGGTAGAGAGCTGGCACAGTTCATATTCTCGGACACAGAGGCTGGTGGAGAGCTACCACAGGACACAGACTTGAGAAGGGGACCCCCTGGCTGTGCCAGAACAGGCCAGTGTGCAAGACGGAATCGGAGACTAGGCTAAGAGATGTTGGTGGCTGAGGTAACCGATAGTGATTTGGGCCAGGCAGAGTTAGAGAAGGTGAGGATGAGGGGTTAGGCACTGAATATTATTAATGGCTAGATTCTGGGGACAGATTGGAGGAGTCACTGGCAGATTTGTTGTGGAGCCTGAAAGGGCTGAGGCAAGGACATCTCCAGGGCTTCTTTTCTACTTGAGCAATGGCCAGGATGCAGTTGCGTTAACCAAGGCTGAGAACATAGGAGGAGGAAGCGTACGTACCAGAGCAGCAGGGACCGGGAGTTTGAGTTGCCTGTGTGGCACCGCCCTTGAGGCAGCTGAGTTATCTAGTCTGGGGCTCAGGGAGAGGCTGGTGGTTCAAACTTGAGAGCTACCCACACAGAGCACATTGGGAGCACAAGGCTCTCGGAAATCATGAACGGAGAGTGAGTGGGCGGAAAAGCCAGTTAAGTCGTGTGTGTGTGTGTGTGTGTGTGTGTGTGTGGCGAGAGAAATCACAGGGACTGAAGGGATTCCCCAAACCAAGTGAGAAACGTAAAAGGTGACCCTGAGTTGGATACTGGAATTGCAACCTGAGTTTCTGGAGCCCTTGGCAAGAGTGTTCTCCATGGAGGAGTGAAATGGGAATGGATAGAAGGATCTGGAGGGGACGGACTTCCCAGAGTGGAGGGAGAAAGGGATGTGAGAAGAACTCGTTCCCTGGGCTCTGTGCAGTCAGAGGTCACGTTAGCAGCCTCGGTGCGGCGTCTGTGTTCTATTCTTTACGGTTTTCACCCTAGCTTTGGGGCTGATGGTCATTCCCAAGACTCCCTTCCCAGGCTCTAACTGAGCTATTTCCAGGGCATCTCTGACCCTCCTGGCCTCCGGAGAAGCCCCAGTGGACAGTTAGCAGCTAAAGGGTGGTGCATTCCCAGGCCCCACCCTTGGTTGGCATTCCTCTCTGCTTGCTGGGCCAGCAACAGCAGTTCCCTGGTGTCACATAGGAGCTGCCAGTCTCAGGCTTGTGCTTAGCTGGCCTCTGTACTCCCCAGTCACCTTCTCTTTGTCCCAGGCTGATGACAAACTACGTGACCTTCGTGGTTGGGGAGGTTCTGCTTTTGACCTTGACCATCTGCTCGCTGGCGGCCATCTTTCCCAGGGTAAGAGGTGCTCTTCGGTTGAGCTCAGAACCTTCTAGTCTCTAGAGAGTGGGACTCTGTGTAAATGATGGAGTTGGGCTTCTGGTCCACTCCTGACAGACTTGCAAGACCAGACATTTCCCCATCCCCGCCATCCATTCTATAGCCTGGGATCTTGTGGGCCACGATTAAGCACTAGTAAGACAGTCTGGGGCAGCCCCGCTTCAACTGGACCTCAAAAGCCAGCTAAAGAGATGGAGACTTCTATGGGCACTCAAGTGCCAGGCAGGTTTTGGTCAGAATAACAAAGGGGAAGCAATGCTTTAAGGAAATCAGTCTAGCAGGCTACTTGCCAGGTAACCTGGGGAATTAGGTATACTGACCAGGAAAAGGAAGAGGGAGGTGGCTAGGCAGGTGGCTAACCCTGCATGCTGTCCCTGACCCTGGCTTGCCTGGGGTGCGGCCCACACATTCTGCTAGCCAGGAGCTATGAGCTGGAGGCCTAGGGCTGTACAGATAACTCGAGGATTTGCACACTTCAACTCCCTCCCTCAGTGTTGGGGACTCACGAGCAAAGCATGGCCTTTTGGGTTTCTGGGACCAGAGCAGGGGAGCAGCCAGTCGTGTCTTCAGGGCATGGGGTGGAGGCTCAAGCCCTTGAAATCCCATTTCTTCTAGGCGTTTCCTAAGAAGCTTGTGGCCTTCTCATCTTGGATTGACCGGACCCGCTGGGCCAGGAACACCTGGGCCATGTTAGCCATCTTCATTCTGGTTATGGCCAATGTGGTGGACATGGTGAGCTTTTGCTTCTTTGTGGAGGGGGCATTAAAAACAAGGGGGTAGGAGCTGTGCACTGGCAGCATTCATTCAAGTGATGAATCCGACCCTGCACATCCCAGCCGGGTGGAGAGAGAGGGTCTTCAGACAACTTCTGAGACTAACCTAGGTCCTTGTAGTACCCTCACCCACATTCCAGTGTTCCCAGTCCTTGGCTAGGCACATCGCGGCCTGCAGTTTCACACGAAGGAATTAAAGTTCAGAGAGGTTTGTTTATTTGTTTTAGGTCACACAGTCATTAACAAAGTCAAAAACTGAAGCAGTTCTAGAGGCTGGGAGATGGCTCAGTTGGTAAATTGCTTGGGACCTGAGTTTCATTCCCAGAATGCATGTGAAAAAAGCCAGGCATGGTGTGTGCTTCTAGTCCCAGTGATGGAGAGGTGAAGATGGGGATCTCTGGGGTTCACTGGCTAGCCAGCTTAGTTCTTGAGTTGTCCTGGGCCTGTGGGAGACCCTGTGTGGATGGCACCTGAGGAACATCAGGAGATTGTTCTGGCTTCTAGAAGCACATGCATCTTGGGTATGTACACTGGCGCACAACCCCCTCCCCCCAGGAGGCCAGGCCTCAGATGTCTTCCTCCATCACAGGGATTAAGGGGTCCAATAAGAGCATTCCTGGGGCGTGTCCCTTGAAGTGTAGCCAGTGTTAGGTACCCACTGGGTTGAGGATATGAGCCGTTTCATCACGTAGACCTCTTATATTCCCAGAGGTGGCTGAGCAGGAACAGACTCACAGAGCCCGTGTGGCTCTGGGGAGACAAATCATCTTCTGTTCTCCTCAGTTCATGGAGAGCTAGGGTCCCATAAGAAGGAAGCCAGATGCCTTGTAAGGGAAGGGGGCAGGTACTGCCACTGTTCACAGTTGTCATGGGTTGTTCAAGCTGGGTAATACTGTATGTACTCTCGGAAATCCTTCTCAAGAATATTGTTACTTAACGACTTAAGCACAGGAGTAAAAATGGCCTAGAAACTTTCTCTGGAAGTAAGGGAAGTGAAAAGTTGTAGGTCTACAACCGGACCCCTACCTGGTCGGGACAGCAAGTCTCTGGGTGGCATGATGTCCACCACGCGGGATCAAGTCCCTGATCCCTCTTATCAGGAGACACGTGACGTAGACACCCAAGCACTACATGCCAAGTCCTTACCCAAAGCTGTGGAGCTGCAGCTTACACAGAGGTGCTTAGCTGGCGTATGGGCACATTTTCCGTTGACTATGGTGGACCAGTAGGGTAAAGAGTGAGCAGGCCCCAGAAGGTAGGGACAATTTGGAGGTAGAATAGTTGTCACCAGAGCTCTGACTGGCCATACAGCTTCTCTTGCAGCAGGCGCGAAGGGGAAAGCATGGAGGCTGGAGATCTGGCTCCGGGGTCTCCTTTCACCATTTGCTAATTGTCTGGGGGTTTTCTGGACAGTAGGGGCAGTGCTAACAGTATATAGTGTATGCTGACTCCCTGGCAGACGTCCTCTCTCCTGAGGGCACTGTCACTACCACCACAGGGCCCTCTGACCTGCCACTGATGTCTCCCTCCCATCCTGGCCTCCAGCTTAGCTGTCTCCAGTACTACATGGGACCTTACAACGTGACCACCGGGATGGAGCTGGATGGTGGCTGTATGGAGAACCCCAAGTACTACAACTACGTTGCTGTGCTGTCCCTCATCGCCACCATCATGCTGGTGCAGGTCAGCCACATGGTGAAGCTGACACTCATGCTGCTCGTCACAGGCGCCGTGACTGCCATCAACCTGTATGCCTGGTGTCCGGTCTTCGATGAATACGACCGCAAGCGCTTTCAGGAACAGGAGTAAGATGAAGCCCGAGGGAGGGTGTGCGTGGTCACCTTCCTCTCACACACCCCCAGGCCCCGCCCATGTCAAGGTCTTGTGCCTGTGCTGAGGTGGCTTTCTACCTCAGGTTCCTCAGAGAAGCGAACGGGTAATAGGATTCGGGGCTTCACACAGGCACGCACTGGTAGTGGGGAGGTGGGCCTTTCCATCTCAGGGAGTAAATGTTTGGAGTATGTTTCCCGCGTCCAGATGTGGCTTGAATGTGCTTTTACCTGCCCAACAGCTCTCCTGTGGTGGCCTTGGAGAAGATGCAGGTATTGTCCGCCCCTGGGCTCAATGGCACGGACAGGTAAGAGTCACTGCATTTCCTCAGTCAGCATTCCTAGCCGCCCTTCAAGACGGTAACTGTAACAGGGCGGTACTCCAGCGTCACACTCTTCCTCAGGCACATGGTCTCAGTACACAGTTAGGAACTGCTGGACAGAGGCTGTGTCCAGTGTAGACCTGGCTGGCGGTTAAGTGGATGGCCGCTGGCAGGGAAATAAGGAAAGAGGGCTATGTTGCAATTAAGACCTGGGTTCCTACCTGCAGCAATGGGCACTCCCCTTTGCTTTGTGGAGTGAGGTGCAGATTGGTTTTCCTGAGTTGTCTTACCTTCTGAGAGCATCCATGTTCTTTCAGATGCATCTTAATGCTTTAGACTTTTATGGTTCAGTGATTTTTTTTTTCAGATTTTTAAAAAAGGTTTATTACGTATACAGTGTTCTGCCTGCATGCCGGAAGAGGGTGCCAGATCCCACTATAGATGGTTGTGAACCACCATGTGGTTGCTGGGAATTGAACTCAGGACCTCTGGAGGAGCAGCCAGTGCTCTTAACTACTGAGCCATCTCTACAGCCCCCAAGGAGATTTATTTTTTTAAAGACAGTAGTTATGGAGGATGAGTAGGAGACTTGAATATGCCCTTCATTAAATAAGCTTAAATGGCTGGGTGATGGTGGCACACGCTTGAAATCCCAGCCCTTGGGAGGCAGAGGAAAGTGGGTCTCTGTGAATTTGAGGCCAGCCTGGTCTATATATGGTGAGCTCCAGGACAGTCAGGGCTACAGAGAAACCCTGTCTTGGTGGGGTGGGGGTCTCTAAAGGGACACCAGTGAAGGGCATCTAGATAAGCAGCAAAAAAGCAAAACAACAACAAATAAACCAAAGTTATAAAACACTGTCACTATATACTCTTACCAATTTAGCCAACTTTTCAAAGTCAATATGCTATTAGATCAATGTGAACTCATATACTCTTTGGTAATGGTCTACACTGTTCTAACCATTTAGAAAACAGCTTGGATTTGGTTGAGAATAGACCTATGGGATTGGAGATGCAGCTCAGTTTGTAGAATACTCACTTAGCATGGACAAAGCTTTGGCTTCTGCATAAACTGGAAGTGGTGGTAATCATAAGTAGAGGCAGGACGTCAGGAGTTCAAGGCCAGCCTAGGACACTGTCTCAAACAGAACCATCTGAAACCTATGGCCCAGAAACTCTACTTCTACATACATCTTAGAAAAATTGTGCGTGTATAGTATGTATATATACATATAGCGTGTATATATGTATACCTGCAATAATGTCCCAAATGATACTGGTAGTCACAGATAAAATTGTCTTTCCGTATAACAAAGCTGTATCCAGTGATGGGAGTTAACTATAACTCCACACAGAACTATGGTCAAAGTTGGAAAAACACTGCAGAGAGACTGTACCCGGGTCCCATTGCACTGTGTATTAGTCTTTCCTTTCTCCAAAACACTACACAGTAGTAGCTACTCCTTGGATGTGTCAGGTGTGCGGTGGTCCCACAGCATCCAAGGGGCGGCTGAATGGGAATGGCCTGTGGCTGGGGAAGCTGGACTGTGAGAGGAACTGAGGTGGTGGCGGGAGCGTCTGATGGCCACAGCGACAGCATAGGCCTGCTGGAGGGTGGCAAAGGCACTCGTCACGTGTTCCTGTCTGTCCAGCAGGCCACCCCTGGTGCCTTCCAAGTACTCAATGACTGTGATGATGTTCGTCATGATGCTGAGCTTTTACTACTTCTCCCGCCACGTGAGTGCCACACACCCTCTCCTCCTGTGCTCAATGCCTCCCACCATGCTGTCCCAGGACTCAGAAGCAGTTTCTTCACCTATCACACACAGCACAGGGGAAGCCCTAGCTCTGTGGTGCTCTGCTTTCTTCCTCTCTCCTCCGGGATGGAGAGCTGTTCCTTAGGCAGGGTTCAGGGCCTCTACACTCACCCTGGCATGATGCGCGAACCTCAGGCTCAGAAGAAAAAGGGAAAGGAGCTAAGGAAGTTTTTGTTTAGTCAAGATGAAGTGTCCATACAAAGACAGGTAGGGGATGCCCCCCGGTGGTTTACTGGGAAAGTGCAGAATCCCTAAGCCACTTCATAAATGGAGCAGATAGGAATGGAAATGCCACTTGGTTCTGGGAGGGCCCTCTCTGCCCCTCCCCAGATCTGCAAAACCTGTTAGTCTCAGGAGAACCCCCCACACACGAAAGGCCTCTTGGGTCTCCGTTGTACCAAGAGGCCCAGGCTCTCACTGCAGCTGGGATGCCGTGTTGATTTGGTGACTCCTCCCTGCTCTTTTGCCATTTAGCTACTCTCCTTCCCGTTTTGCCATGCACAACATTCAAAACCCTGTTGTAAATTTCCATTGGACGGCTGGCTTTCGAGCACACCTCACCAGACCTCTGCCTGCAGGTGGAAAAACTGGCACGAACACTGTTCTTGTGGAAGATCGAGGTCCATGACCAGAAAGAACGTGTCTATGAGATGCGACGTTGGAACGAGGCCTTGGTCACCAACATGCTGCCTGAGCACGTGGCCCGCCATTTCCTGGGGTCCAAGAAGAGAGACGAGGTTAGAGGGTGTCCCATTGAGCCCATTCTTTCTGCACACGTGGATCCCGGTCCTTGAGAAGTGGGGCTGAAGTCCAGCTGTGGATGGACCTAACCACTTTCCCAGGGTCTCGTCTAAAGGGCTCCGCTGCTATGCTGCATCTCTGGGACCCCACTTCAGAACCAGAGTGCCCCTTTCGTCAAGACCACAAACCAAGGCAGCTCACCCCCAACGGACCCTCCAGGAGAAGGCTCTGTTATTGGGATGGAGAAAAGCAAGGCTTCGCTTCATCTTAGACTTGCAGGGAAGTCAGGGCAGGAACCCGGAGGCAGGCACTGATGCAAAGGCCATGGAGGAGTGCTCCTGTCTTAACTCAGCCTGCTTTCTTATAGCACCCAAGACAACCTCCCCGGGGACAGCACAGTCCACAGTGAGCTGAGATGTCAATCAAGGAAATAACAGTCCAGGTTTACACACAGGCCAGTCTGGGAAGGGGCATTTTTTCAGTTGAGGTTCCTGTTTCCCAAATGACTCCAGTTGATATCAAACTAGCTAGCACACCGGGCTGTCACAAGGGCTAGGAAATCTTTTCATTCGTTGTGGGAACGAGCTTTTTGCTAATTACTCAAAGTTGGGCCATATGTGAGGATGACGGACAGGTTTCCTGTATGTTGTCCTATCAGGCAGCTGTCCCTTGCATGATTACGCCCTGCCTTTATTTGTTGTGTGTGTCTGTGGTATGTGTTCATACGGAGGCCTCTACAGTGGCTGTTTTCCTTTACTGCTTTGCCCCCTAAATATGGATGGACGGTCTCTTGTTGAACCCAGGCCCACTGTATTCTGATCTGCCACTAACTTCCGGCACACTGACTCTGGTCCTCACAATTGTACAGCGAGTGCTTTGCCCTAGCCTGGCCCTGCCTCTTTTCAGGAGCTGTACAGCCAGTCTTATGACGAGATTGGAGTCATGTTTGCCTCCCTGCCAAACTTTGCTGACTTCTACACCGAGGAGAGCATCAATAATGGTGGGATCGAGTGTCTACGCTTCCTCAATGAGATCATCTCTGATTTTGACTCCGTGAGTGTCCTTTTATTACAGCCCAAGACCTTCTGCACGAGTCAAAGAAGCAAGCTATGCTAGGCTGGCTTCATTTCCCACAGGAGACTTTATAGTAATTGCACCTCTGCAGCATCCAGTACTGACGAGCCTGAGGGGTGAGGCAGGATCCTGGGACAGCCCTGGCAAGTTGCACGGGATTAAGGACTTCCATTCCTCCTACCTGCAAACCCTTAACATTGACTGGACACTTCTTAGGTGCTCCATCACCTAAGGAGACTATCCACTGACACTAAGATATGGAAATTGAGGCTGAGGATAGTGTGCCAAGGTAGCATGGAATGACTAAAGCCGGTATAGGAAAGTGTCTTTTAGATGTGTTGTTGATCCTTGTAAAACAGACGAATTTGATGTGAACTCACTCCTCTTCCCTTGACTATTAATTCTGTCCTCAGCTCCTGGACAACCCCAAATTCCGGGTCATCACCAAGATCAAAACCATTGGCAGCACCTATATGGCAGCTTCTGGAGTCACCCCAGATGTCAATACCAATGGCTTTACGAGCTCCAGCAAGGTAGAGATGGCAGCAGTGTCAGGGCCAGGCAGCCTGCCTCAGCCCGTGGGAAATGGGAATTAGGTGCAAAGGGCTCATTCCCACAATGCCTCATACTGTTTAAGAACTGTCAGTTCTGGGGCAGTGGATGCCTAGGGGAGCCCTGGAAACTCTCAGCCGCTGTGACTGTAGACCCATGGAGCCCGCTGTGACTTCTAACCCAGAAAAGGAACTTGTGGGGCCAAGCACTGCTCTTAAGTCACCATCTAGTTTTCCTTCCCGTCTCCACTTTCTGGGTTATGTAATGCACGCTGAAGGTAGCTCACCACGCTTATGATCCTGAGGAGTAAGGCAGGCCCAGACTCAAACCGTAACCTTGTTAGTCACACAGACACAGGAAGTGACAGCGAGACAGGGCCTCAGTCTTTGCCTTACACAGATGTATGGACTCTGCAGTGGTGACGTGCTAGCCCTAAAGACATTGCTAACTCCTTTTGGAGAGGAACAAAAGCCTGCTCCCTTATATCCGTCCTGTAACAGCTCTGCCTAAATGCTCATGGCTTCTGGATGGTTCTAACAGTGTTATCACTTTTCCACACAGGAGGAGAAGTCAGACAAGGAGCGCTGGCAGCACCTGGCTGACCTGGCTGACTTTGCGTTAGCCATGAAGGACACGCTCACAAACATCAACAACCAGTCATTCAACAACTTCATGTTGCGCATAGGTAAGGGCGCCAGCAGCGCTGGGGTACTCAGCAGACCAGACTTAAAAGGTAACGGCAGACTGGTGGGGAAATCACACTAACAGAGCTAGAGGGGACCCAATGACCTTTAGTCCTGTTCTCTTTGAGGAACAGTCAAGCTAGACCCATGGCTAAGGTTCGAAGGGCAGCCCAGCCTCCCTTCAGAGTCAGGCATTGCAATACGGCAGTGTGAGGAGCAGCTCAACTGCTTCTGTGAGTCTGTACAAGTTGGAAGTCACTGAGAAGCTGGCCGCTACAGTCCGGAGTATTAGCATGACACACAGCTGGGCAGGACTTTTCGCAAGGGCTTTCACTTTAGAAAGGCAACTTTCAATAAGGAATATAGGTGCTATATGATCAGGAGCCCTGTGGGGGTCAGGTGATCATCTCTGAAAGAGAAATGGGTAGCTTTTGTGAGGCTAATGCAAGCTTGCTTGTGGCCATGCTCCTCTCTGTTCCAGGCATGAACAAAGGCGGGGTTCTGGCTGGAGTCATCGGAGCCCGGAAACCACACTATGACATCTGGGGCAACACTGTCAATGTAGCCAGCAGAATGGAATCCACAGGGGTCATGGGCAACATCCAGGTATGTTTGGCACCAGAATGAGCATGTGTTGAATGCAGGGCATACAACTAAAGGAGAAGTCCGTGTGCTTTGCCGTACACTACTGGCCCTGGCCTGTGGGCCACAGGTCAAAGTTGGCAGTGCTGCAGGGCCACGCCTCTAGAGCCTTAACAGAAGGGGAGAAGGCTTTGGTCCATTTAATACTAGGAGTTGTGCGTGAACAAGAGCTTGCCCTTTGGTACAAAGTCCACATGCAACTGAAGCTAGTGACCTAAAATGGCCACGGTTCTCGCTATCTGCACAGTACTAAAGCAGCAGCACCATCTAGGCCGTCAGCCCTAACCACTACACCCACCAGTCTTGGCTTCCTCTTCCCTAACCTTGTCTGTTCTCCACGTGCAGGTGGTAGAAGAAACGCAGGTCATCCTTCGCGAGTATGGCTTCCGCTTTGTGAGGCGAGGCCCCATCTTTGTGAAGGGCAAAGGGGAGCTCCTGACCTTTTTCCTGAAGGGGAAGGACAGGCCAGCCGCCTTCCCCAACGGCTCCTCTGTTACACTGCCCCACCAAGTGGTGGACAATTCCTGAATGGCCTCTGGCCCCCATAATGGTCCACATGGGAAGGGAGGTGGTTTGGGAAGCGGAGAATGGCTTTTGGAAAGGGCCACTGACCAAGTCCTGGTGTTCCCGAGTTGTTGACGTGCACATTCCCATAGACTTTAGGTTCAGATTTCCTCTAGCCTTCCTGTGTGGATGTGAGTGCTGAGGGTGGCCATCCCTATCCTCAGTGTGCCTGTAGCTTCCCCAGTGTAGGGGTCTTAGGCATAGCACTGGGACAGCCTTTCCGGGCCTTTGTCCCAGCTCAGTCCTCATCCCTAGAGAGGCCATGGCCACTGTGAGTAGGATGGCGGCAGAGGCGGATGAAGCTGCCTGTGCTGCAGGCCCTGCTGCAGGGGAGGGCTCAGTGCACAGACAGCTCCCCGCCTGGCTGCAGTCTGGAGCAGCACTTGTCACTGGATGAGGAGCGCTCCACTGGCGGGCGGGCAGGCTGCCTCCTCCTATGCAGTTAGGTCAGTGGCCCTTACCCCCATGTTCCTGATAATCTTGAAAGGTTCCTCCGGAACCCTGTGTCACCTTAGTCACGGGAGCAGAAAGTGCAATATTTCCTTTCACCTGGGAGGGGGAGGGGTTATTTCTGAAAGAAATATATAAACAGATTGTCTACATTTATATTTTTAACCTGTTTAAAAACAACCTTCCAATATTGCCTTGTCTTCTGAGCTCTTGCTACAGCCGCCTTTGCTACTGCTTCAACAGAGAGTCTGCAGGTGTTGGTAAAGGACAGGACTGTTTTATTAAAAGCTTTACTCAACTTGATGGTACTGTTGTGGTCATTCTGTTACCATGACATCTCCTCCTCCCCCTCCATGTGCCTAGAGGGCAAAAACTGGACCGAGCCTTTCATTCTAAGCCTCTGTAGGGTGACCCAATGCTGGCTTAGCAACCTGTAATCTTCCTGGAGTTTGGTGGAGCTCCCACACCACGGAGATTTCTAGGAAGCAGCTAAAGCTTAGGGTGAAGCCCAAATACTGGGCCTGTGGGGTATAAAGGTCTTACCTCGGACTAGCAGAGGAGAAACAGGAATTATAATGGGATGTAGATAGAAGTTTCTGTCCTGCTCAGTCCCGCAGCCACTCCGTCCCAACAAAACACACAAAGGTTTATAGTAATTATAAACTGTTTGGCCTAATAGCTCAGGCTTATTATTAATTAGCTCTTAAAACTTAAATTAACCCGTATTGAAACTTAAATTAACCAGTAATTCTTATCTATGTTTAGCCATATGACTTGGTACCTTTTCTCAGTGCAGCATTTCATCTTGCTTCTTCTGCATCTGGGAGGCGACTGCAGACTGAGCCTTTCCTCTTCCCAGAATTCTCCTAGTCTGGTTATCCCGCCTATACTTCCAGCCTAGCTACTAGCCAATCAGTGTTTTTATTAAACCAATACAAGTGAAATTCTTTACAGGGTTCAAGAGCATTCTCTCAGAGCCGTGGGAGAACTTGACCAATAGACGGGTCTAAACAGATGTCAAGAAGTCCTAAGGCAAGAACAATGCATGCTGCACACCAGACAGCCATGGTTAGGAGGAAAGGCTATGTTAAAAGCACCTAGGAGTGGGAAGAGGACCGGACAGCCAGCCATGCCTGGAGCTTGCAGGAGGGAGACACAACAGGGGAGGGTCCACTGATTGAGGAAGCATTGCTTGAAGTATAGATTTCTAAGTGACTTCATGCATTCAACTCTTAACCAAGATATTTTAGGACACAAAATATTAAATACACATAAAAAGTTTCTCCCACCAAACACTGGCCTAGAACATGTACCCCAAACCCAAGATTAAACACTTTCCCTTCTTAGCCACAAGCCCTATCGTAGATTTACAGCTCCCACCAAAGCTAGAGATGCTCACAAAATGTCTTTACTCCCAATTTAGCTTATTTTCAGCGAGAATATATACATACGATCAAATCAGCCGCCACCTATGGAGGAAGAGATGCTCTGGAGCACTGTACTGAGTGACCAGGCAACCAAGGAACTGTCCAAATATGCACTCAATAGGCTCCTTGTCATCCCGACGGCATGGGCATCTAGAATCATGACAAGGACTGTATCCAGGCAAGCGGTCTCTCTTCACAGCTTTTGCTGACAGGTCCTGGACTGCAGGCAGCACAAATATAATCACTTCAGATATTTCCCAGGTAGTTTTTCCCAGGAAACAAGGCTCAAATCTAGCTCTTCAACTTCTTTTGAAAATGAAGCAAACACCTGGTGCAGGGGCTTGGTGCGGAAGAGCATGTCATGGGATGCTCTGTGCTCTTCCCAGTGAGGGGGTGACGCTTCTGCCCCTAAAGGAAGAGATTCTGTCAAGTTCATTAATCCAACCAGGGGAATCAGAACCAGATCACTGCTCTTCTAGTCCCATTTATTTATTCATTCATTCATTCATTCATTCATTTATTTTGGTCTATAGCTCTGTAAAGATTGTCCCTTACCAGAACAATGTAATTCTGAGAACATGAACTTAGAAAAAAATAGACATGAAAAAAAATGATTGTGAAACTTGTGGCATTGTCAGAATACTGCTTTAAAAATTACTGTGAGTTCGAGACCAGCCTGGTCTACAAGAGCTAGTTCCAGGACAGGCTCCAAAGCCACAGAGAAACCCTGTCTCGAAAAACCAAAAAAAAAAAAAAAAAATTACTGTCTATGTCAGATTATTATGGTACTGCTACACACATGAAAACAAGTCTCCTGGCTAGCCCTGGAAAACTGCCACATACTTTAGAGGGCTAAGCATGTACTAACTTCATCACAGACAACTCCAGGACTCTGCCTTAGTTCTCTATCTAGGGCGTGGAGGGTACACACCCATGAAAACAAATTGTAAGTTTAAAGAATTCTGGCCAATCTGGGAAAGGCATGGACTGGGGAAAACTAAGATAATGATGCTTAACATTTACAAAGACAAAAAACTGTGGGAACGAACTTTTCTTTCTTAGTACATTTCTAGACTGTGAAGAGAAGGGGCTTTAAGTGTTCCACGGATGTTACTCTACATACGACACTCCATTGCTTAAACTAGAGTGCTCAGTTGCTTCCATGAGGCATCGTCCCCCGTACCTGGGCACGTCACAGTGACATCCGTGGGAAGAGTTGCTGTGAGGTCCGCATACAGCAGTCTGGCACTAAAGGAGAAGGTCTGGCGCCCCTGATCCACTTTATACGTAAACGACAGCAAATTGCACAGGGCGTTTCTCTGCAGAGGTCCAGTGAGGAAGGCGCTGAAGTCAGTCTACCAGGGGAGGGAGCAATGAGAGGGATGACGATTACTGCTCCAGGGTACCGTGTGGGACAGGCAACATCTGCAGCCCGACAACACACAAGACTTAAAGGGACCAAGGGCCATCAGGAGTCCGTGGCAGGAAGCACTTCAGTGAATGATCAGGGACAGATAAGAGATTCTATTTCTGCCAAGAGATTCAGTAAGATTATCCTGTATGGAAAGATATTTTCTTTAACTGATACCTGGGCAGAGGTGGAACCACCCAGCTAGAGCGTCACTTCCTTTGTATTTATTTCCTGCCTCTCTCTGGTTCCCACCCTTAGAAGGCAGACCAGAGTTCAGAAGACAAACAGTAATCCTCTATGATCCTGGACACCTGCACTTAGGGTCAGCACAGAATTGGGCACATAACATCAGAGCTTAAAATCCTTGCTCAGTTAGGGTTAGGGTTAAAAATTCGAGGGTCACCAGTAGGCATGTGACCTGTGACCTTATAACCAGGACCTGCCCTTCAACGTCACTGAGAGGTACAAAAGGGTGTGAGATGAAGAGGAACCTGCCTCAAGGGAGGAAACAAGTACTAGAAAGCAAGGGCACAAGCTGGTGTAGCACACGCCTGTGGTCAATGCTGCAGCTAAGGCAGGAGGATTGCTCTTGAGTCTCATGAGGGTGGCCTGGCCTTCACAGTGAGTTCCAGACCAGCCTGGGCTACAGAGTGAACCCGTTTCAAATTAACCAACCAACCAACCAACTACAGAGTAAAGGTAACGGACAAACTTCTGGCTCAGCATTAGGAAACATGAGGGCTGGGGTATGGCTTAGTGGCAAGAATACTTTCCCACCATGCCAAGGCCTTAGATCCAATCTCCAGCCTTGCAAAAAACAATTTTTTTATATAAATAATAAAACCAGGGGATGGAGAGATGGCTCAGAGGTTAAGAGCACTGGCTGCTGGCTTTTTCAGAGGTCCTGAGTTCAATTCCCAGCAACCACATGGTGGCTCACAACCATCTGTAATGAGATCGGGTGCCCTCTTCTGTCATGCAGGCGTATATGTGGGCAGAACTGGCATATATAATAAAGAAATAAATCTTCAAAAATAAATGAATTAAAAAAATCAGCTATGTTGGCACACATTTGTAATCCAAGCATTTAGGAGGCAGAGACTGGTATATAGGCCCAAGTTCAAGACCAGCCTGGGCCGCATATCCAGCTAGGATTGCAGAACTTTGTCTCAAAAATAAACCTTTAAGAATGCATGCTTAGCCGGGCGGTGGTGGCGCACGCCTTTAATCCCAGCACTTGGGAGGCAGAGGCAGGCGGATCTCTGTGAGTTCGAGGCCAGCCTGGTCTACAAGAGCTAGTTCCAGGACAGGCTCTAAAGCTACAGAGAAACCCTGTCTCGAAAAACCAAAAAAAAAAAAAAAAAAAAAAAAAAAAAGAATGCATGCTCCATTGAGGTGCACACCTTTAATCCCAGAACTCAGGAGGCAAAGACAGGTGGATCTCTGTGAGTTCAAGGTCAGCTAGAACTGTTAACACAGTGAAACCCTGTCTGAAAAGAAAAGAAAAAAAAAAAAAGCCATGCTCCTTTGAAGTCTGTCATGGGCAATAAAATCAGACACAAATCCCTACACAAATACCTCAAGTTGGTCTGTCTGGTACTTCCTCCCCGAATAGGCGTTTAGGTGCTCGCAGAGACTGAACAGGAAGCCCTGGATGTCAGTCTGTAGGTATGCTCTGGCTATCTTTTCTAGAGGGATGAAGACTGGGATGGAGTGGTGATGAATCCGGAGTGGTTTCTCTATGATGAGGTCTACAAAGTAGGAATCCAGTAGGTTCCCCTCAAAGGCAGTGCTAATGCACATACAGACTCCACGGCTGGTCAGCTTCCCGCTGAGTCCTAGGCAAACGGTGAGACAACACCCCTCAGATGTCAATCAGAAGTTGCGGGTTAGGTCTGGGCATTCTAGCAGACTCCAAAAGGCCTGGTATATTGATACACAGTGTGCACAAGTAATGGCCAAATAAATGGTATCAGACACTCTCCCTGCCTGGCTCATGTGAATCCGAGTTAAAATTCTGGAAAGATGAGGAAGTGAGAAGATATCCTAAATATCAAATGTTGAGGGAAAAGCTAGAAAATTTCATATATTCTTTTTATTCTCTTGAGTTCTAATTTACGATGGTCCTCACTCAGTTCTTCCCACAGTCCTCTGTGACACAGACAAAGAGCAAATTCCTTTTTATGCTGAAATAAAGATTTGAAGTTCAAACCATGACCACTTCTACATCACAGGCAAGCCGTGAACAAAGTTCCAGCAGGACCTGCCCAGTGCTGCGGGCTTGAGTCCGGCTCCCCACATGTGGTCACCCCGCCAGAGAGTTCTTCTCATTGCTGCTTTACAACTGTAACTTTGCTACTGTTTCGAACCATAATGTAAACATCTGACATGCAAGCCCTGTGAAAGGGTCACTCGACACCCGCCCCTCAAGGCATCAATACTCACAGGTTGAATCCACTGTAGTAGTGGGTCTAGCAAATGACTACCATGCAAAGTAACAGTTTCAGCCAGCCGCCGCTACCAAACTTTTACTGTCCAAAGAGGCCGATCTTACAGGTAGGCAGGCCTAAAAGCAACATGCCAGCTTGTACATGTATAGCAGTGTATGCAAATAAGTTCTCAGAAACCAAGTCTAGCCTAATACAGCTAGCCAACTAAGAACGAGTCAGAGCAGAGCAAAGGCCTACCTGTAAAACGATAGGCCTGCAGAATGGCTTTGATGTTTCCCCACTGCCTTTCCAAGGCCTCTTGCTCACTGATCTCTACTGTGCTGTTTGGTTCTTCACTGGCCGAAGATGCTTTAACCTATAGGATATGCAGCAAAGCATACTGGTTATAATAGGGGCACCACAAAGTCTTGGCCACCATTTGATTGCATACAAGTAAGGGCAGTTTCTCTATTCTGTGAGGCGTTCATGACCACTCAGTTGGTGCTGTGATGTACAGTCGATGGACAGGATGTGAGGAATCAGGAGTAGAAGTTTCTACTACTAATGAACCAGGAGTTTGATGGCAATGGTGAAGACTGCAGAGGAGAAGAAAGGGCACAAACAAAGCCTAGGATGAGTGGAGGGTGGACAAGACAGATGGCCGTGGAAAGACTAAGGTGGAAAAGCCAGGACTCAGGCTTCCACCTGCAGCTACCTTTTCCTCAGAGGAGTAAGTGTGCAAGGTGGATGAACTACACAATTGGTGTGGGACAATTCTGTATTCTGCCAATAATGCTTTAAATAAACGCTGATTGGCCAGTAGCCAGGCAGGAAGTATAGGCAGGACAACCAGACAGGAAGTAGAGGAGGGTCAGGAGAACAGGAGAATTCTGGGAAGGAGGAAGCCCATTCTTCCCCAGTCCTGTCCAGACACTGAAGAAGATGTGATCTGCCCCACTGAAAAAGGTACCAAGCCATGTGGCTAACATATATTAGAATAATGGGCTAATATAAGTTTTAAGAGTTAATAAGAAGCCTGAGCTAATGGGCCAATCAGCTTATAACTTATGAAGATTCTCTGTGTGGTTTTCTTTGGGACATAATGGCTGTGGGAACTGGGCAGGACAGAAACCCCAACAAGCAGGCCCACATGTTACACACAATAAGCAAGCAATCAGAAAATGATCTGACGGCATCAGAGGAAACTCAAACAGGACTGAGAAAAAAACAAAATGCTTTTGAAGAAGCTGGCTCCCCTGCAGTTCCCTCTTCTCTCGGAGCATGCATGATTCTGCATTTCAAGGTATACTTTCACTGTGTGGGGTATAGCATGAATAATAAAAACCCAGAGACAGATATTGGGGTTCAACCCCAAAACCAGAAAAGCAAAGCCACTAGAGAAGTCTTCTACCAAGGCTGGGCAACTGCAGACTAAGCGGCGAAAGCAGTCTACACAGCCTAAGAAGACTAAACCGCTCTCTCCTCCCATTTTATATTCCCTCTAGTGCTGGGATTAAAGGTGTAGGCCACGACCACCTGGATTTGTTTCTGCATTGATCTTGTGTAGCCCAGGGTGGCCTTGAACTCACAGAGATCCATCTGCCTCTGTCTCGCAAATCCTGGGATTAAAGGTGTGTGTCACTACTGCCTGACTTCTAGTGGCTTAGCTTTGCCCTTCTGATCTTTAGGCAAGATTTATTAAAACAAATAAAATATCATTATAGTGGGGGGATAACAGAAGACCAATGTTACAAGGTAGCCAAGATCTCACAGGGAAGTGATGTGGATTTCCCTCTGTATGCTGTGAATATGTTTTATTACCATTGGTTAAAAAAGAAGCTGCTTTGGGCCTATGGCAGCGCAGAACAGAGCAAGGTGGGAATTCTAAGCAGAGATAGAGGAGAAAAGAAGGGGGAGTCAGGGAGAAGCCATGAAGGAGACAGATGCCCGGAACTTTATCTGGTAAGCCACAGCGTTGTGGTGATACACAGATTAGTAGAAATGGGTTAATTTAAGATGTAAGAGTTAGTTAATAAGAAGCCTAAGCTAATAGGCCAAGCAGTGTTTCAATTAATATAGCTTCTGTGTCCCAACCCACTTTCAGATGTGTGGCTGGAGTAGGGACAGAGGAGAGCACGGGCACCTCAGAGGCCTGTGCTAGCTGCCTGCTGGGAAAACAAACTCAAGTCTCTGGAGGAAGATGATGCAAGCCAGAGCCCTTCTAATATTCTCCTCACGCGCATCACTAAGAAAAACATTACCAGGCAAACTATGCTGACCGGTGTTCTGTCCATTCTATATAAGCTACAGCAGCCATTCTCAACCTGTGGGTCACAACCGCTTTGGCAGTCAAATGACCCTTTCACAGTGGTCACCTAAGGCCATCAAAAAACAGACATTTACATTACAATTCATAACGGTATAAAAATTATAGTTATGAAGTAGCAACAAAATAATTTTATGGTTGGGGGTCACCACAACGTGAGGAACTGTCTTAAAAGGTTGTAGCCATTAGCGAGGTTGAGAACCACTGCTATAATGGAAAAGAAAAGGGCTCATGGGTACCTACACCTGCCTAAGGATTACATTAGGATACATAAGGATTGATGGGGGAGGGAGAGACATTTTCTTCAGTCATGTAGACACTGGTAAAGTGCCCATGCCAAAGGGCAAACAAACCCTTACCCATACCCTTATAAGCAACCCAGTGAAAGCTACTGGGTTACCGCCTTGAAAAACAAAGCAAAACAAAAAACCATGAAAGCAGAAGGGGAACAGGTTGGGAAGAGGAACTGGAGGTGAGGGACAAATATATGAAAATGCTATAGTGAAACCCATTATGTATACTTAATAGATGCCAGCTAAAACATCAAAAGAGAAACGATGTTAAGAAAAAGATGATTAAATAAAATAGGTATTTATTATATTTATTTAAACAAGCATGAAAGGAAAAATAAGATTAGAAAATCAGTATAGATCTGCTACAGGAAAAACATACAAACTTAAAAAAAAAAACCAAACCCACTCTTCATAGGAACCCCAGAAATATATAGTAAAAAATGGCACTGATGTATTACTTGAAATGATAATGGTCACATTTTTCAATAAATGAAAAACTTCAAGTACTTATTTAAGCATCACCAAGCCAAATGAACACCATATCTGACCTCATTATGACATAGAACTGTCAAACACCAAAGACAGAGACTATGAAGTTGAAAAAAAAAAAAAAAACCCACATTCAAACAAGAATGTCACCTAGTGAGATTAATGCCTAATCTTGAAAATGTGGACCTAAAGAAAATAATGACAACCTTAAAGTATGAACAAAAATATGTACAACCTAATTTACATTCCAAATATAAGGCCAAAGGTACAAAGGTATTTTTTTTCTTTTCTTGAGATTGGGGGGGAGGGGGGTCACTATCATGTGACTCTGGCTGTTTTGGAACTGTAGACCAGACTGACCTAAAATTCACAGGTCCACCTGCCTCTGTCTCAAGAGTGCTGGGATTAAAGGCATACACCATACCCAGCCTTCAAATGTATACAACAAAAAATTTAGGAAAAAAATCTAAAAGATAAAACTGCATGCTTCAGGGGTTACCAGACTATACACAGCTTGTGTCATGATACCCCCGGCTGGTTCTGAACTCGGGATCTTTCTTCCTTAGCCTCCCAAGTGTTGGCATTACAAGACTTATGGTACCATGACCAGCAGGGTGCCTTTTTAAAAATTAGGTTTAAGCAGCTCACCAGCACACCTATCTCACACATCTTTCACACAAACAAGGCAGAGCTTTGTGGCTGGTGCAGACGTCACGGCCTAAAACAGCTGCTCCTCAAAGCTAAGGTTAGCTGTCAAACAGACCACCGGAGCAGACAGGGCCCAGAGGTGACCAACTCCCATGCGAGACAGTGACCTTTTCATGATGGTGTTTGAGAGGCAGTGCAGGTAAGCACGAACTATCTGAAAGATGAAACAAAGCATAAAATAACAGGCTATCACCTTTACTATGTCAGATGAAGATTTATGAAACAAAAACACAAAGCACAAAGCTAAATTTCAAAATGGATCTCTACTTACAGAGAGTGGAAGGCAAGTCACAGTCCAAAGGAAAGAAACCCATAAATATATAAAGTAAAAAAAAAAATCCTAGCTGACGACACACATTTATTTATTTATTTATTTATTTCAGCAGCCATGAGAAGAACACTTGGGAAAACCAGGACTCTACCACAGGCACAGGCGCAGCACAGCACTGAAGGGAGACTGATTCTAGGATCTACTGCAGATGTCCAAACCTAGGGATGCTCAAGTCCTTGCCTAAAATACCAGACTATCTGCATATAACCTCCACTTCTTGTACACTTTAAATTACCTCCGTAACACTGTGTAAATATGCAACATTATAAAAACAGTTTATATTCTGTTCTTTGGAGAATGGCAAGAAAAAAAGCCAAATACAAATTAAGTCTATAATAAGATACTATTACACCCCCTCCATAGTGACAAACTTGTAAAATGGACAATGCCACAGACCGGTAAAATTGCAAAACAACAAAAACCTCAGGAGCCACTGTTGAGATCATAAAACAAGCACACGCACTTTACAGAGTGGCGGCACTCGTTAAAGTGAACCTGCAGGCTCCACGTACTAGAGCATTTACTCAGGCTTGTGCTGAATAGGAAAGTCCTATGTCTTTAATGAAGCAGCAGCAACAAGAACATCACAGCAGCAATCTTCATGACGAATCCAAAGTGAAACAACCCAAATGACCACATGGTGCCCACAGGGCAGCAGGTAAATTGTAACTGTCAGAAAACAGAACTGCCGCCCAGCAGTGATGGCCTGAGCCAGGCTCACAGACTGACACTCAGCAAAATAAGCAAGACAGAGGAGCTCATAGTCTACAGTTGTATGAACAGGGTGGGGGTTTAACACCAACTAACAGGAGACACAGGATAATTCTGGGTCATGGGAATAACCTGAGTTTTCACTTCTGGTAGAAACCTGGCTACATAAAATGCTCATTAGCCTCTTCACATTAAATGTATTTTTCTTCAGTTAAAAGCAAATTAAAGAGGGAGGGAGAGGGTGGGAGCCCATGTGTGACGCAGTTTCCATCTGGAGTCATTTCTGACTTAAAGTTAAGTCATTTGAAAATGCTTTCCCTGCTCTGCTTTTTCTTATAACCTTGAGGGCTGTGACAGACTTCTGATTTAGTCCGTGAGAAAAGAACACTATCTAGTATACAGTACACTGCTGACGACAAACCTCAGGAACATCAAGAAAGAAAGAGAGGCTGCTTCCAAACAGCAAGTACATGTTGGAAAGGAGGCTGCTTACTCAAGGACAGGAATGGTCTTGTGGTTAGATACTGACTGACCATCTGTGCTGTGCTTTGTTCTGCTTTTGTATATAAGCAAGTTCTGAAATAAACTCTGGGCTGTTTGGCTGCTTTGGCATGACCAGACAGACTTCCCGATTCTATCCTGTCTTCTATTTCTTCTGACTTTTCTTTGACCTCGAGGATCCCTATCCAGGAACCCCAGCTGAGCTTGTAGGAGTGGGCTCCTACAGAAGAGTGGGAAGGGAGGGAAGGGAGGGAAGGAAAGGGCAGGAAGGCTGCCTTATGGGTAATGACGGCTCTCACTGAGTAGTTACTGCTTGTATTTGGACAGGGGAAGAATTTGACATTTGGTGTTGTGGGATGTCTTTCTGTACGCTGTTACTATGTCTTGATCTCATTGGTGATACATAAAGTTACTCTGGCCTATGGCAAGGCAGGATAGAGCCAGGCAGGAAATCCAAGCAGAGATACAGGAAAAGAAGGGTGGAATCTGGGAGATGCCATCCATGCATCTAAAGAGCAACATGACAGCAGACCAGTAATGCCATGGCTACGTGGCAATACACAGATTAATTTAAGATGTAAGAGCCAGCAGGTAATGAGCCTGAACCATCAGCTAAACATTTATAATTAACATTAGGCCTCAGAGTAGTTTATTCGGGAACTGGTGGGCAGGATAGAAATCTCCATTTACAATTTCTTGGCCCTGCAAGATTAGTAGGGAAGTGGAAGTATTAAGAGACCCCCAAACTACTGTAAAAATTCTAGGATCCAACCTGCCTGGTAAGTGGATTTACCACATATGTTGGTAATAATATATGGCAGAGGAGAAGTCAAAGACAGCAGAGGACCACTTGACAGATCTGCTGACTGGACCTCATCTAGAGTGGAAACCAGAGAGAAGGAATGGCCAATGACCACTGTGAAACTGAGACCGGTGACAGAACTTTGGCACGGATGGCAAAATTATAAACAGCTTAGATCTGCTGATGTTGAGGTACCAGGCCAGGTATCTGTGAGGGAAGGCAGAGGGGAGGCTCACAAAGAACCTAACTGCCTCTTCATCACCACCTGACAATTACTACTCAATATTCTTAGCTGTATCTCCAAAGGTCTGTTTATTTGAAGAGAATCAAAGACTTGAAATCCATCCAGTAGGATCCCAAGTAAAACGCGTGGCCCTGGTTGGCTGCTCCCCGATCCTGGCTGCTCCCCACCCCAGGAGGGCCGACGAGGCTTTCACTCACTCACTCACTCACTCTAGCTTGCCGCCGCCGCCTGACTTCAGCCCTCAGCTCATCTCGCTGTTTCCGCAGTTCGTGAATCCTGGTTCTAAGAGAACTTTCCTTTGTGTGAACTGTCGGATCTTTAAACTTTTTCCTTGATCTGTTCATTTGAGCCTCTAGTCTTTCCAGGTGAGCTAGAACACCTAAGGAAAAAAAATTTTAAAAAAAAGAACTTCACAACTGGACAAGGTTTTAACTCTGGCAAAAATGCACACTCTAAGAAGTAACAGGTTTATTTATTTATTTTAGTACTAAACACTGACCAAAAGCAGCAACTGAGGGAAGAAAAGGCTATTTCATCTTACAGGTTACAGTCCATCCTGAAGGAGACAGAGCTCAGGCAGGAACTGAAGCAGATTGAGGAACACTTGCTCAGTTTGCTTTCTTATATAACCCAGAATCATCTGCTGTGTGTGTGTGTGTGTGTCTGTGTGTGTGTCTGTGTCTGTGTGTCTGTGTGTGTTTGTGTGTGTGTGTGTCTGTGTGTGTGTGTGTGTGTGTAGGACCTCAGGGTAGGACCGTGAAGGAATATACTTCCTGACTGGCTTCCTCCTCCTTTCAGCTAGCTTTCCTACACAACCCAGGACCACCTGCACAGGGGCGGTTCCACCCACAGTGGGTTGGGCCCTCCTCCATCTGTCAGCAATCAAGAAAATGTCCTAAAGAAATGCCCAGGGACCAATCTAATGAGGTAATTTCTTTACTGAGTTTCCATCTTCACAGGTGTATCAAGTTGACAACCAAATCAGCCATCAGAACAGATGTCTCATTTATCTAGGATCTGAGAGCCAGCTAAACTGTTAAGTAAATAAATTGAGGGCAAGTACCTTTCCTATTTATTGAGACAGGGTCTCTCCTACATGGCTAGTCTTGGACTCACAGATGGTCACCTCAGCTGCCTCTACCCAGAGTGCTGGTTTTATGACTCTGCCATAGATTTTTATAAAACCAGAGGACCAAACAACCAGAGACCACAGGCCTCTCTGTTGAACTCTTAAGCGGGATGCTTGTTTACAGAGGAGAGACTGGCTTGTCAGCTGCTTGCTTTGTAGGCATCACCACTTCATCTAGGCCTGCTGAACGCAGAAACACATCCACGGGGTGCAAAAGTACGATTCTCAATCGCTTCACCACAAACAAGACCCAGTATCTACTTTGCAAGGTTTTTGGGGTCGCGACCCACAGGTTAAGAACTACAGCTTACTTGTGTGTGCAGAACAGTTTTAACACAGAAGGTCACCAAATTTACTTTTGGTTTTGAAGTAACAATTTAAACCCGCATGTCGTTTATTATCTCACATTAATTAAAAAAAAATAAAAGAAAGGAGGGAAGAAGAAAGCGAAGCAAACTGTAATGTGTCTAAATGACAGTATTTACAAAGACAGAGCCCTGAATCAAACCCATAGCTCATCGACAAAGTTACTGCCCAACAGCGGCCCCTCCTCCGTCACAAGGTCTGAAAAGAGATACAGAGGTACCAGGAAGGACAACCCTCTCAATACCTCCTTTGCTCTCCCCGCCTTGACACAAAGTATTCGCAGACTCCATCTCTTGAGCTCCTCAAGTGCTTTTTCCTACAAAGCTGGCCGGCCAGGGCAAGTTTAATACGGACCCAAACGTCCTTGACTGTAAACAGGAAAAGACAAACAATCACCCCACGCACTTGGAGAAACCCCGACCGTCCCGGTGTAGACAAGGTGTCTCCGCCCGCCTCCCTGGCCTTGAACTTGTCAGACGCGTCCACGCCTACTTCACCGCCACCACCGCTCGGCTGCAGCCGGGCTTCCCCCGAGCGCCGAGCCGGCTACCCGGGTCCTGCTTTCTCTCTCTCTCTTTCCCTACCTCTGCCTCCCGAGTGCTGGGATTCAGGGCGTGCGCTACCCGGTTTGCTTTCTCTTCAGAGAGAACTCATTCTGGCTCCAGTTTAAGAATTCCCGCCAAGGGCGTCTTCGAAAACGCCAACCACCAACCCCAGCATGCTTTGCGCTTCCGCCGTACAAAAACATGGCAGCGACCATGGCTCCACCCTAATCCCAGCATGCACCGCGGAGTGGGTCCGGCCATTCAGATGGTCAGGAAGATGGCAGGCTCCGGGGCGGAGCCGCAGATCCTCGTACAGTACTTAGTGTTACGAAAGGATCTATCTCAGGCTCCTTTCTCCTGGCCCACGGGCGCACTGGTAGCGCAGGCTTGTCACGCCGCCACCGCAGCCTTGCACCTTCACCGAGAACATCCGCATACGGTAGCTTATCTCCGGGAGCTGGGACGCATGCGCAAGGTGGTTCTCGAGGTGAGTCGTAGGCGTGTGCAGGAAGGAAGCTAAGGGATGGGCGTGCAGAGGCCGGAAGTAGTTCTACTCGGGCCCTAACCTTGACTTCCGGGAGTTTGTACGGCCAGACTGTTGGAGGGATCTTTTAAGAGTTCGGGGAGTGTTGTGTGGCTTGAGCTGTTACGCACTAGCTCTTCTTCTGGGCAAACTGGTTCCCGTGTCCCTTAGGTCCCTGGGATGGCGGAGCTGGGGAAACGCGGTCCTTCCTTTCTACCTGTGCTCCAGTAAGTCTTTTAAAGCTGTGCCTAAAAGTACCACTGCCTTAGTAAACGTGGTTAGTCAGGGAAATCGAGGCCGTTTGTTAAGGAGAAAAACACTGAGCTGGGAAAAGGGATATGCTTTTCAGAAGTGTTGAGTCTCCTGACTGTCATTTACATAGTATCTGTTTCTCTAGAGAGACAATTGGGCAGGAAAACACTGTCGGGGTGAGACTAGACGAACAAGGGCCAAAGGGACCATCGTGCCAACCGACCTATTTACAGCTGCTCTCAGCTTACTGGGGGGTGATGTCCCATCGATATAGGTGACTTACACGCCTACTGGATTAATTTGAAATTTTAAAAAAGATGCTTAAATTATGTGTACATGTGTTTGTGTGGGGGTGTATGCACACGAGCGCAGGTATGCTTGGAAGTCTGAAGAAGGTGTCGGACCTTCTGGAGCTGGAGTTACAGGCAGTGTGAGCAACCAGATTTCAGAAAGTTGTGTTTCCACCCAGGTCAAAGGTTATCCTCAATGTGCATGCATAATATTCTAGTTTTCTTTTTGCTGCTGGGAGAAACACCATGACCAAAAAGCAACTTGGAGAGGAAAGGGCTTGTTACATCTTAGAGGTTACATCCATCCTCTGAGGAAGCCAAAGCAGGAACTCGAGTCAGGAGCTGGACGCAGAAGCCACAGAGGAGCACTGTGTACTGGTTTGCTCCCCTTACTTTCTCAGCTATTGTACTTACACAGTTAAAGCCCACTTGCCTAGGCACTGCCCACAGTGGATTGAGTCCTCCCGTATCAAATAGTTGAGAGATGTGTCCTGCTTCAACACTAGGCTTGGGCCTGAGGGGATGAGAGAGCGAGAAGGAAGCTACACATAATTCTAGAAATTCTCCTGGGGCTGGAGAGATGGCTCAGAGGTTAAGAGCACTGACTGCTCTTCCAGAGGTCCTGAGTTCAATTCCCAGCAACCACATGGTGGCTCACAACCACCTGTAATGAGATCTGGTGCCTTCTCCTTGACTGTAGGCATACAAGCAGACAGAATACTGTATACATAATAAATAAATAAAATCTTTGCCTACTGAAAAAAAAATCCTCCTGGTTGTCATCTGGCTGAAGGATGAGGGCGAGCTGCTCTAGGAGCCAGCTGTAAGGAACAGAGAAACTACAGAGCAGAATTCAAGAGGGAAGAGAAAATTGCATTTAATTAATAGACTATTAAGCCTCCTTCTCTGCCCCCTTCCAGCCACTCTGTAAGATCCTAAGAGTGGATATAGCAAACCAGGGCGTGAAACTGTTGCTATGCAGTTCTATTGTAGAGGCTCGTCTCCAGTTTCAGAGCCCCCTGCACCCTTTTGTGACCTTGTCTGGGTGTTGTTTTCTGCAACTTGCAGGCTGCCGATGAGACCACCTTGAAGGAGCTGGCGGAGACCCTGCAGCAGCAGAACATTGACCACATGCTGTGGCTTGAGCAGCCAGAGAACATCGCCACCTGCATCGCCCTCAGGCCGTACCCCAAGGAAGAAGTGAGCCAGCATTTGAAGAAGTTCCGATTGTTCAAGTGACTGCATTCCAGCAGAATTGGGATGTCAGTTGGGTCCAGGAGCCAAATGCCCTCCATCCTGAAGCACTGTGGACTTCTTTCAGTTAATGTGCTCCGCCCTTCCAGTTATGATGGTTTAAGAGCCAGCACAGGCTCAAATTAAAGCCATCGTTAGCGAGTACTTCCTATTGTGATTATTATCGTCACCAAATTCAAGCGAGGAAAGCTGGTAAACAACAATATTGTCTGCGGGTCATTGCTCAAGCAGGAGATTTTTTTTTTCTGGTTAGGAGTATTAGACTTCTAATCACCCAGGTTTAAATGTTGCCTTTGAGTTCTTTACCTATCCCATCTTCTCCTGCTTCCCATCACTGGCTTCCAGTCTCTAGTGCAGTAACAGACACTGTTCTGTAGATACCTCTTACATGAGAGAGGAAAACCAGAGGTGGCTCACGCTTGTAATCCCTGTACTTGGGAGGCTGGGGCAGGGGAGTTGTCTTGAGTTCAAGGCCATTCTGTGCTACCGAGCAAGACCCTGTCTCAAAAAAGCTGAAAATATTAAGGTAAGTGAATTGGTCAATGCCCTCTCCCTATAAAACGTGTGGTAACTAACCTACAAAGAGAAAAGACTTGCTTTGGCTGGCTGTTTTGGAGGTCCCAGGAGAAGACTAGGCAGACTCGTGGAGCTAGGTGGCAGTTCTGGATGGCAAAGGCAAGCAACAAGGTGGTGAGGCTTACTTGACCACACATAGCCAGGAAGCAGAAAGAGAACAAGGAAGAGGCTGGCGCGCCACAATCCTTCAGTGGCACAGTCTCAGCCACCTAAAGACTGCCCATGAGGTCCTGTCTTCCGAAGGCGGCACTGCCTTCCACTAGGGACGCTCTAGACCAAGTCCTCAGTGTCAGGATTCAGGCATGATGCTGGCCCCTGTCACCTGGCAGGATGCACTCAGGCAGTACTCTGGCCCAGGGTCCTATGGCTGCGCCCCACTAGTCTGTCTGCAGGTGAAATGGTTCCTTTAAGAGACAAGCACCGCCCACTCCTCTTTCCCACGTTAGTCTGAAGAGACAGGCTGGTCCTTGCCTCTCTTTCTCTCTGTATCTATCTCTTTCTCCCTTCCCTCCCCCCATTCCCTTTATCTCTCACCCTTGGTGGGATCTCACCCAGCACACGGCCCTTTAGCCCACCAGGGTCCCTCTCCCGCTGTTTTACAACACTTAGCATTTGGACCTTTGGGTCATATTTCCTTAAGTGGGTCGAGAATTCCAGGAGAAACTAGTAGTGCTGAGGGCAGCACCAGGCCCAGGAAAGCCAAGTGAAGCGCGGGGTAAGAAAGCACCCAGAGCGGCATGAATCACAGAAAAGGCTTTAGCGGTTGGGTGCGCCCTGTGGACTCAGTGGAAACGGCTTAAAGAGCTTAAGGGTGAAAATTAGATGGTAGTGTACTGAGACAAGCATGGGAGGGGAGAGAAGCGCTCGAGGCCATTTCAGGAAATGCAAAGGGAAGAAAAGAAGGTATTGTTTGAAGGGGTGCTGGAAAGGTAAATTCTGGGTCCCGTATTGAGAGGAGGGGGACTGTTTGACATGTTTGAGTAAGGACACACAGTGCTCACAGCCAGTCGCGAAGCTCTAACACCACCTTCTGGCCTCCATGGGCACAGCACCAGACGGTGCACAGACATATATGCAGGCAAACACACATAAAATAAATTTTAAAACTTTAAATTTAATATATTTATTTTATGTGTATGGGTATTGTCTGCATGTATGCCTGTGTGCTGTGTGTGCCTTGTGCCCATAGAGGCCAGAAGGGGGTCTTTGATCCCTTTGAGTTACAGGTGGTTGTGAGCCCGTGACTCCACTGCTGGCTGCCCCTCCAGGTGCAGGTGGGTCTGGTAGGGCCGGTGGTCGCTGGTACCATAATGGGGTTTTGGTGGGAGAGGGTGCTGCTGCCTGGTCGCTGGGGGTGTCGTGGGTGGGGGAGGGGCCGGGGCTAGGGCCTAGGCAGCAGGGTTCTCCAGCTAGGATATCAGATATTCACCTGTCCCTCCTGGTGCAGGTGGGGTGGTGGGTTCAATGGTCGCTGTTGCGGTGGGCAATGGTTCTTTCTGTCTTAAAGAGCTTCCCAAAAAGATGGAATGTTTCAACCTCAGGATGAAACTGCTACGGAATACCTGTTCTGGGAACTGAGAGTATACTATGTCATTTGGCAGAATGCTTCTAGAATGCACCATCTCTGGGTTTGATTCCTAGCACCTTTAATACGGCATGGTGGTGTAATACTACCATGACAGACATATAATGCCTGTCTATGTAAGAGCTGGGATTGAAACAAAGGCCATTCGTTAGTTCCGTTTTTGTACTTTCTCATTGGTATCTACTGCTGTTTAGATACCAGTTAGAGGTGTTTTGGAAAGGGACCACAAGCTGTTCACGCACAGGAACACTGCAGCTGCCTGGGAAATTGTTTAAATACATTCACATTAACTTCACATCCTCAAGGTCATATAAATTAGTACCTAGAGCTCAGTTATCACCAGTTGAGCTGACAGAAAGGAGTTTCTGAACTTGGGAAGTGAAGATCAAAGCTCTTTGTGGCACTGGGCGTGAGGAGGGCTCCCCTAGTGGGGAATGTGAGAAATAACTATGTTTAATTCCAATACAACTTCCTCATAGACTTTCTGTCCTGGATCATCAACTTCTCCCTGCTTCCTGGGTGTTGGCATAAGCACAGGGAGCTGCTGTTTTTACTGATGGAACCGTGTTAGTGTGGCAGAACAGCTACGATTGCTTCACTGGTTTTAGCTGTGCTCTGAGGTCAATCTCAGAACAGCTCCAGCCTCTTCTAAGATCTACAAAGGCAGGCTTTGAAAGGGGTCTGCAGTGGAATTTAGCCACTGGGGGTTTGCAGTGTCCAAAAATATGACACTTGAGTTCTGATCCTAAGTTCTTAAGGAGGCAAGAGAAAATGCAAACCAAGAAAGTGTGAGTCTGCCAAGTCAATGCTATCATTAAAGTTGTGGCTTTCTGCTGCCTGTGACCTGATAGGGACCCAATCTGCTACCTTCCAACTGGCCAGCTTTGACAGAGTGCTTCCTGCAACTAAGAAAGCCAAACCAGCGAACCAAAAGTAATCAGCACATAGATTAACCCTCTGATGCCATGAAGAAGAGTCAAGAGAAGCATCAGGTTAGAGGCATGGGGTTAATTACATTCCATCTGCAAAGGGAGCTGCCAAGAGTGTGGCCGAAGCCACCAGGTCCCGCCCTTACTCTGGGTGTAGGAAGTACAGGTGGCCACAGACCCATCTGATAACAGACACAAGATATACATTCTGGGACACTGGTAGGAAGATTGAAATAATCAAGGTATCAGACCACGATGATGCAGCTCCCAAAATGGAAATGGAAACAGAAAGAATATGGTGCTGCTTCTTCACAATATAAAAGGAAAGGTGAAGGCAACTGACGGCTCCAGAGGTCTTGAAATTAAGACCCAGCTCAGCTATGCAAGGGATGTGCAGCTGTGGCCCAGACAAGTTGCTGACAGGACAATTGTGAGATCGAATTAAGTATTGTTTGACTGCACTACAACCTAGTTCGTGATGCCCCTCTGTCTTCTTTGCCGTATGCTGTGCTGACTCTACCCCTGAGCTGTCTCAGTCTTTATTTCTTTGAGTGTGTCTTCCCTTTTCTTTTTCTTACCTCATTGCATTGGCTAGGACCTCACGCACAATAGCAGTGGTGCTACTGGAATCCATGGGTTACTATCAGTTTAATGGGAATGCTTTTAAATTTTTACTGAATCAGAATAAGGAGGTTCTTTTTCTTTGCCATGTTTTCTAAAATTAAGACAGCATAAACAGATTTTAAAAATCAAATACCTTATTGCATCAATGGAGGCAACTGTATGGCTTTTCTCTGCTGTTACCATGGTGGATTACACTGCTAGACTCCAAATACCAAATCATCTTGATTCTTGGAATAAACTCCTCCATTAGGGGATGGCGTAGTTGTGAACTTGGCTTGGAGCCATCTTCCAGTCTCTGTAAAGACTGTCTGCTGAAGATTTTCTGTCTGTATCTTCTTTTTTAAAAAAATATTTATTTATTTATTATGTATACAGTTAGCCAGAAGAGGGCAGCAGATCTCATTACAGATGGTTGTGAGCCACCATGTGGTTGCTGGGAATTGAACTCAGGACCTTTGGGAGAACAGGCAATGCTCTTAACCACTGAGCCATCTCTCCAGCCCTTCTGTCTGTATCTTCAACTCCAACTTCTCCCCTAACTTTCAGGCCCATACAGATCTGGATAGCTGCTGACCTGAGTTCATTGGATGCCTGATGGGAATCTCAACCGTATGACAGAAAGTGAAGCAAATACGCGTCTCCTCCCTGCCTCTGATACGGGCCATCCCATCCTCCCAGTTGCTCAGACCCAACAGCTGGAAATCACCTTTACTGCTTTCCTTACAGCCTGCGTCAGATATGCCGGCAGGTATCCTGTCTGAGGACTCTACCCAGAATCTGATCACTTGGTCCAGGTTGTCACCTCCCAGCAGATCCGCTTGCTTCTGCTTCTGCTCTCTTTGCAACTGTTTTTGTAGGTGGACTTTCTGTCCCACCAGCCACTCCTCAATAACCACACAGAGAGTTAATATTAGTTATAAATGCTCGGCCGGCTGGTAGCTTTGACTCGTTTTTAGCTAGCTGTTCTAACTTAAACTAATCCATTTCTGTTCATCTATGTGGCCTTTTAACTTAAACTAACCCATTTCTGTTCATCTACGTGGCCTTCTAACTTAAACTAACCCATTTCTGTTCATCTACGTGGCCTTCTAACTTAAACTAACCCATTTCTGTTCATCTCCGTGGCGTCCCGCAGTTCAGTTACCCACCCTGCTCACTCTACCTCTCATGGTGTCTCCTCTGACTCTGCCCTTCTCCCCAGCATTCTCTCTGCCCTGAAAATCCTGCCTAGTCATCGGCCAATCATCTTATTATTAACAGTGCGAGGAACACATCTTCCCAGTGTACAAAATGGTTATTCCACAGCATGTTTTCAACATAGAAGTGCCTTAGTGCTGGCTTAGCTAGGGTTTCTATTGCTGTGATAAAACAGCACGGCCAAAGCACCTTGGGGATAAAGGGTTTATTTCAGCTTACAGTTCCACGCCATAAACATCGTGGTAAGAACTCAAACAAGGCAGGAACCTGGAGACAGGAATTGATGCAGAGGTCATGGAGGGTACTGCTTACCTGCTTACGATCCATCTCTGGCTCAGCCTGTTCTTGAACCACCCAGGACCACCTGCCCAGGGCTAGCGCCATCTGCAGGCGCTGGGCCTTCCCGTACCCATCAATCACCAATCAAGGCAACGCCTCACAGACTTGCCTACAGACTAAAAAGAGGCATTTTCTCAATTTCCTTCTTCCTAGATATTTCTAGGTTTGTGTCAAAGTGATAAAGACCAAACAGCACAACTCCTGTGTCCTCAGAACCCATCTGGCCCATTGTCTCCCCTCTCCTTGCTCCTCCAGCACGCCTGAACTCTGCACTTTTGTATTCTCCACAAAGCCTGGCTCGCTGTTTCATCTCCTCTGCTTGTCACTCAAAGGTCCCTGTCCTAAAGACCTGTTCTGATTTTCCCATGTTTTTAAAACATAATTTCTTCATTGATTGCTTGGGAATTTCACATCATGCACCCCAATTCCGCTCATCTCCCAATCCCCTCATATTCTATCCTTACCCCTGCAGCACCCCCCACAAGAAAATTTTTTAAAAAGCCAAACCAAAACATAGCAAGCATGTAAACAAAAACAAACAAAACAAAAAACAGACCAAAGCAAAATACCCTCTTTGCTTCTCTATCTGTTCCTCCTCTCCTCACCTATTTTAAAATAGATTTATTTATTTATTTTATGTATATGAGTGCTTTATCGACTTTTGCAAGAAAAGGGCATCAGATCCCACTATAGATGGTTGTGAGCTACCACATGGTTGCTGAGAATTGAACTCAGGACCTCCAGAAGGGCAGCCAGTGCTCTTAACTGCTGAGCCATCTCTCCAGCCCTGTCATTCTAAATGGTTACCACTCCCTTCTGGTGCTCCTGTCTCTCCCCACTCACTTTCTCATTGCCTTCCCTCCAGCACTTGCTGTTTGATACATTTATTTTGCTAATTTATCTGACAAGCTTTCTGAGAGCGGGGATTTTATGCAGTCCCAATGCCCAGAGTTGTACAAGCAAATAGAGGGCGTTCAGTTAATATCTCCTGGCACTGTTACACAATCATTTATTGTGAAGTGTGCACTTAGTGTGTGTACAGGTGTGCATGCCACCTGCACAGCAGAGGATAGCTTGGTGGACAGTTTCCGCCATCTACTTTGACACAGGTTTTGGGGATTAAACTCAGGTTGTCAGGCTTGTGTGACAAATGCCTTTATCTGCTGAGCCATCTTGCTGGCCAACTGTTATTATTTTATTATTATTATTTTAAAAATTCATTACCTAAAATAGGTATTGCAGTTTTATAAGACAAATCCTTAAATAATCCTAACTTCTTTAAGGTAGAACTTGGAAAAAAAAAGACTAGTTACTTTCACTTAGGATCATAAGATAAGAGCCGGGCGGTGGTGGCGCACGCCTTTAATCCCAGCACTCGGGAGGCAGAGGCAGGCGGATCTCTGAGTTCGAGGCCAGCCTGGTCTACAAGAGCTAGTTCCAGGACAGGCTCTAGAAACTACAGGGAAACCCTGTCTCGAAAAACAAAAAAAAAAAAAGAAAAAAAAAGAGAGAGAGAGAGGATCATAAGATAAATCACTTAGTATTATTGATCATGAGATCATACAAGAAGACAGAGTATCTAGGATCATCAAATCACAAATGAGAACTCTTTACGTTAGTGTTTCTACTTCCATATATACTTCTTTAATAAAAAGCTTCCAAGGGAAGATAGAACAATTTGAAGCCCAAGCAGAGAGGCACACGAGTCTTTAACTAGAGCATGTTCAATAGGCAGTATTTTCTGCTGTTTGATTTCGACTTTAAATTCTAGCTTACTGAGTAATTATCATTTAGAACATAATCACTACCATCAGAAGAATGTTCAGGTGAGTTCCAATTTAAACGAACCCGTGGTTTTTTTTTTTTTTTTTTTTTTTTTGGTTTTTCGAGACAGGGTTTCTCTGCAGCTTTAGAGCCTGTCCTGGAACTAGCTCTTGTAGACCAGGCTGGTCTCGAACTCACAGAGATCCGCCTGCCTCTGCCTCCCGAGTGCTGGGATTAAAGGCGCAGGCCACCATCGCCCGGCTGAACCCGTGTTTTTACAAGCTTAAAATGGAAAATGAGCAGGCAGTATGGAGCCCAAGATTTGGGACACGCTAGGCTTCCTGAGCCTCCTTGTTCCCTAGGGAAAGGTGGGTGAGCTGTGCGCCCATTCTGCAGCCCCACAACACAGGATGCCCATTCCACAGCCCATCGAGTCAAAGCAGGAACTCAGTTTATTACTGTGAGCATCAGCTTATAAATGTTAAGTGACATCCTGTGATGTGGGGGAACCTCCAGCCAATGAGAGGCAGCCAAACCCTCCCTGTGGCTGGAGGGGCGGCTACTTAGTTTTTGCTGTCTCATCTTCACTCAAAATTGAGCCAGGCTTTTCTCTGTCCTACAGGCCTCAAAGTACAGGCCCTGAGATAATTTCGGCCCCGCAGGGAGGGACAGGCAGGTATATGACAGTCATTTTAGAGCTGAGAACAAGGCAGAGCTTGTTATGACCCACGTTCCTTTCTCCCTCTCAGAACTCTCCCTTATAGAACAAAAACTGGGGTCCTATACGTCCTATACTTTCTTAAAGAACTTCCAGAATATTACCCAGTTTTATAATCTCACCTTTCAGTATATCTACATGATCCTATCTAATAACCTACTTCCTGAAGAGCACAGGCGAGTTTGGGAACAGGCCAGACTACATGCAGATGAGATTCACCAAACACATGCAACATACTCTCCAGGGGCAGAGGCAGCCCCCGAGCAGGAACCTCACTGGGACTATAACACTCCAGATGGAATTTTTGTTAGGGACTAGTTTTTGACTTGTCTCCTGGCAGCTGCCCCTAAGCCAGTAAACTACAATAAGCTCTCATAGGTCATTCAAGATACGAAGGAAAATCCTTCTGCATTTTTGGAACACCTCATTAAAGCCCTGTTACAATATACTAACTTAGATCCAAAAACCACAGAAGAAAAGAAAAAAGAAAAAAAAACCCAAAAACCACGGAAGGCAGACAGATACTCATGACTTTTTTTTTTCTCATTGCTACCCTGACATTAAGGCTAAACTTATACATTTGGAGAAAGGCCCCTTGACCCCACAGGTGGAAGTCTTAGAGTTGGCTTTTAAGGTGTATCATGCAAGGAATGACAAAGCCCGCAATCATCACTGTCACATGCTAGCCATGGCCCTCTGATCGACCGAGGCCACAGACAGCCTGATCCATCTTGTCTGTGCTGCTCCGTTGACCCCCAGGGCTCAAGAACCAATAGGCCCAAGTTTCAAATGTAGAGCTGGTCACTGGGCCCGAGCATGTTCTAATCCTCATCTTGGCCCTGCGAGGCCTTGTCCAAGATGCCATAGGGAAGGACAGTTGATTGTCCTCATGCACATTGTGGCATGGAGACATCAAACCCAGAAAATTTCCAGGATGACCTTCTAGGTCTGGCCATGGACGAGTAAGGCTACCTGGGCTCCTTTGACCTGACCACAACCGTTATCTGTAGCAGGAAGCCATGGTAAACATCACAGCATCAGGACAGCCCATCTCCTTTCTCTTGGACACTGGGAGCCACATACTCGGTACTGAGGGAATTCTGGGTGCCTACCTCTCCTAGTTTCCCTATTGTTGCAGTAGGGGGACAGCCTTATCTACCTCAGCAGATCCTACCACTTAACTGTGTTTTTAGAGATATTTATCTCACTCATTCGTTTTCAGTCGTGCTAACCTGCCTCTTATGGGAAGAGATATTTTTATCAAAAGCAGGAGCTTCCATTTCATTTTTCCACCCATTCACCTTACCCCAGACTCTCCATTAGCTCCCCTCCTCCTCCTTCCAGCCTCCCAAACTCCCAGCTCCAATGTGTCTTTTCCTCTACCAGCCTCTCAAGTGGACCCCCAACTCTGGGATACCCAAAACCACTCTGTTGCTAAATGCCATTCCCCCATCGTTATCCAATTACAAGATCCTACGAAGTACATTACCCAAGCTCAGTACCCCCTCTCTCTCCAGAGCCTTAGGGGACTTAAGCCTATTATCTCTGACCTTTTAAGAAAAAAAGCTACTTCGCCCCACCTGTTCTCCCTTTAACACCCCCTATACTTGCTGTTAAAAAACCTAACGGAACCTATTGCCTGGTTCAAGACCTCTGGCCCATTAACTTCTCAGTGGACCCTCTTCATCCTGTAGTGCCTAACCCTTACACACTTCTTTCCACTACCCCCCCAGGAACCTCCCACTTCTCAGTTCTAGATCTTAAGGATGCTTTTTTCTCTATTCCTCTCAGCTCTCAGTCTCAAAATATCTTTGCCTTCATTTCTTGGGCTGACCAAGCAGCTAGAACAGCAGCATTCTAGAGCCCAAACCTACCTCAATCACCTCAGGGTGATACAGCCCACATTCTCACAGACACCCCCTGACACCTGAAAGTTCTGTCCTACCTACGTCAGTTCTTTCATCCTAATAGCAAAGCTCTGTTTCATCTTGTCAAGGGTCACCTCCAACCCACCCCTGAGGACCTAGAGTTCTTAAAAGCTATTACTGCCTCTTGTCAAATCTGTCAAAAGTCAGATCTGAAGACCAAATATCGTAGATTACCTTTTCCTACCCACCAGGCCAGGGGCTCCCTTTCAGGAACTGACTGACAGCTTGATTTTACTCATATGCCCACAGTCAGATAAGTTAAATATCTCCTGGTTTTGGTGGACACCATGTCTGGGTGGATTGAAGCATTTTCCACCACTAACAAGAGGGCCCAGACGGTTTCTGATGTTCTTCTCCGAGAAATTATCCCCGAGTTTGGAATCCCAACCTCTCTTCAGTCAGATAATGGCCCAGAATTTACCTCCCAGATCTCTCAAACTTTACCTAAGGCTCTTAACATTCCCTGGCATTTTCATATCCCATACCACCCTCAGTCTTCAGGGAAAGTAGAATGAACTAACCGTTCCTTACAAAATGTTCTTGTTAAGATGTCACAGGAGCTTCATCTTGACTGAGTAAAACTTTTGCCTCTGGCCTTTCTTAGGCTTAGGGCTCTCCTCAAAGGCCCCCTTTTCATTTTACCCTTTGAACTCATGTATGGGCAGCCGGTTTTAACCCCCAGCCTCTCACCTAAAATCTCTCCCCTTCCTGATCACCTACTTACTCTGCTATTATCCCATCTTTGCTCCCTAATTTGGGATTTTACCAACTACTCATTACCTCAACTATGTGCGAATTCATGCTCTCTGCCAGTTAAAACAGGAGATGGGGTACTATTCTCCCCCCAGATCATCGCCCCTCACCCCTTTCCCCTAAACGGCAGGGCCCCTTTAAAGGAATTCTTGTAACTCCCACAGCTGCCAAGCTCCAGGGACTCTCTCATTAGGTCCACCTGTCCTACCTTAAACCTTTACTCTTCCAGCTCAAGATACCCCCTCGTATATGGTAACTCAAACAGGGCCCTGTTCCCTTACGTTCCAGAGGACACCAAGATCAGCCACTCTTTCTCCAGTTCCAGAAAAATAGAAGTCTCATCACCGTACTCAACTCTCCTGTGCCAAAAACTCCATATACTCTTCCTCTTTCTCCTATCTGCTTTACCAACTTCTCTATATCTCCAGTGTCATACTTAAATTTCTAGTTAACCACTCAGCTGTTATTATAGGGACCATCATTAAACATAGAACTGAAGGTACAAGGACTGTCAAAAGCTCAGTTGGTAAGAAACGTTAACAAATTTGGGGTCATCCACAGCCCCAAACTCCAAAATCTCACAAAACAGACTTTAACATGACAGGTTTATCACTGTCTGCAGCAGTGTCTCCTGGATGTTAAGGTAATACCGTGATGCTAAAGAGAACAAGTGCCTTAAGATTTGCTTCAGGTAAAACATTAAGGGTCTAATAATTCCCCTTTCTTTTCCCCCTCCTCTCCACTGTCTTCCATTCCAACACTATATAATTGTAATCATAAGCTTTTAATATGTCTAAAATTTATTTCTTTTCAAACATCTTTTCATAAGCTTCAGTGAGCCAATTGGACCTATCTAAACAGACCAGACTTGCCCAGAATAAGTATTATTTAATTCTTCCCTTATCATTCCTGGTCTTGGGAAACCCTGGGAAATTTCCTTCTCTACCCCCCCCCCCCCCAAATCCCTCTCTATCTACCATCTTGGGACTCTCCTCCTTAACCACCAGGATCTAAAATTTTTCCAGACATAATTTTCTGCCTTTCCAGCATCTTGCAAGGTCCACGCTGCCAACCAGCCAGTTCCACAGAGCCCAGAAAAAACACAAAAGTAATCATCCACCCCAGGACATGGTCAAGCATCTCAAGTCTTCAATGCCCACAAAATCAGCAGGAAGCAGTCACGAGAGACCTTACAACGCCCCATTCCCAGCCATTAAATACCTCAAACTACCCAAATTTTTATAATAAACAAAAGGGTGGAATGTTATGATTTCAGCCACAATAAGGCTGACACTTCCAGGTTCTAGGGCCATGCATGTGCGGACAAGCCCTCAAGCAGAAGTACCTAATGGCCCAGGGGATGTTAAAGGGCCCCGTGTGACCCACATGCGGTTTGGTTGCATCATCCACGTATGACTCAGCTAAACCCTTGCGTGAGCCCAGTCATCTATCTGCATATGATGTTGTCACTCGACCCTGTGTGCATGCGCTAGGCAGCTTTTAAAAGCTGGACTCCTCTCTCTCTCTCTCTCTGTACACTGACTTCCCCAGGCCTGTACATGTCCCCTCTAATAAACTCCTAAGCTCCTAAGCGGGTTTCTTGCATGTTCCATGTCTCCTTCTCACTCACGCCAGGTACTTTCAGAGCTAAGCAGGGCTAGACTGTTCTGAGGTCAGAGATCACAGGTAAGACATCTGACATCTCCCTGTTCACTGGCTGACTGGACAGCTTTCAGAGGCACCGGCTTTAAAGGCCATCTCATTATTGCTTCATCTTAACACCGAGCATTGCCTTTCAGAGGTGCTCACTGCAGATCAGAAGGAGATAGGGCCGGCTTTCTGCTCATTTGGGAAGGAAGTCTGGAAGTGTTTCAAGGGATCTACAGTCTGGCTCAGCTCCTGCACTTGAAGACTTACAAAGACCTGTGTAAATGCACTCCCTCAGAGTTCATGGAAAAGGGGAAACAGAAGCCATCATAGAAACAGAATCACGCCACGCAAGTTGTGCATATTATTTTTAACATTCTAGAATGTAATGATTTTTACTCAAGGGGGACAACTCAGGATCCACCTGCCTCCTACAGGCCTATTGCTCCAGTCAGCCTTTATGGAGAAGATCGTGAGGAGGAAAATGGGTACATAGCTCTTCCGTAAGAGACTCAACAACTTAGTGGAGGAAAGAGACCAGTCTGCAGACAACCAGCTGCTAATGAGGCCAATGCTGCCACAAGCAAAGGGAGCACTGTCACTAGGGAGACATTCCGGAAAAGGGCCTGGAGGATGAGGACTAGAAGAAGGAAGAATTCCAGACTAGACAGGACTGAACATGGGAACAAGGTTAATTCAAGTATGAGGATCGTTAGTAATTCATGTGTGGTGCCTCAGACCTGTATTCCCAGCACTCTGAGGCTGAGGCAGGAGGACTTTAAGTTCAAGGTCAGCCAGGACTAAGTAGCGAGACCCAGCCTCAATGGCAAACAAAGAATAAAGGCCAGGGTAGTGCCTGGCTGGAGCATTTGTTTTCTAGAGAGCAGAGTTGGTCACACTCAGAAGGTAGGCTGACTTGAGATTCCCTCTGGGCAAGAAGCAGCCCCCTTGCACAGCTTCTGAAGGCTGTTTGGAAAGGTCTCACTGAGGACAGTGTGAAGGGGCCCGGGAGGGGGAGGGTGGCTATTGAACAAAGACATGCTTTCAATAGGGCCAGGGAGGAGAAGCCAGGCTGCAAGCCATTTACAGTCAAGACTCCCTTGTAATCTGGTTAAAAAGGAAGCTGCTGCCACTGGCCACTGATTGGCCAACTAGCTCAGATAAACATCACAAGACTATCTGGCAGCAAAGTAAATCACCTGGTCTGAGGCTTAATTTTGAGATTGTAGGAGCATGGACCCCCTATGTCCATGTCTATCAGTGGTAAACTTAGGGTTGGGTCTTGCAAAATATCCTGGTTATAAGACAGTACTCAAGATGAATTTATTGTAGATATTGCCTTCACACAAATTAAGATCATGCAATTTAACACCATTACTGCTTTATTTTCAAAATGGAAACCTTCAGAAGCCTCAATGAAACCTTAGTTTTAGAGAATAGTCTTGCGTTCATTAGGATTCTCAGTGTGGAAACTGGAGAAATGAGTAAGCATTAAAGGGTTAGAAGTTGCTGCTTTTCCAGAGGACCAGAGTTCCATTCCTTGCACATACATTGGTGGGCTCACAACCACTTGTAACTTCAGCTCCAGGGAATCTGTTGTCATGTGATACCCTCTGCTGGTCTCTGTGGGAACCTACACATGTGTGTGTGCGCACGCGCACACACACACATGTGCACATTTATAAAATAAGTCCTAAAAAATAAAAAAATACCAGTCTTAAGCAGGTTGGGTGTACACACCTATAAACTGGCACAGAAACCGAACCAGGCAGATCTCTGTGAGACTGAGGCCAGCCTGGCCTACATAACGAATTGAGACCTTGTCTAAAGCAACCGTGACAACAACATAGTGGTCCCCAGTCCTTATGTCAGTGTGATGATGCTCTCGTCTTTAGTGGTGGTTCTGTGTAGCGCAAAGTGGAGTTCATCCCAAAGCCCAACAACTAACTTGAGGTCAGAGGTCAGAATTTCCAAGTCCCTTCACCACAAATTGGGGTTTCAATTTCAACGTCTGCCAAGAGGCCTGTTCTATGTTGCAGTACAGGAGGCCTGAAAGACCAAATGCAGGTTCCAAGCGTTGGTATATTTCCAGCACTAGAGGGAACGCAATGGTTCTCAACCTGTGGGTTGTGACCCCTTTGGGGTTGATTGACCTTCTCATGGGGGCTGCATATCAGATATACTGTATATCAGATATTTCCATTAAAAGTCGTAACAGTAGTGGTTAGTTATGAAGTAGTAAGGAAAACAATTTTCTGGTTGGGCGTTCCTATAACATGAGGAATTGCGTCAAAGGGTCCGCAGCTGTAGGAAGGTTGAGAACCACTGGTTTAAGGGCTGTGAAGTCTCCACCACGGGCAAGGGGCAGCTCAGGCAGTTATCTCTGGTGCTGTCCATAACGCCTGTCACACATTAGCTCACCAAAAACAGAAGTCATTTTTATGGCATAGGGTTTTCTTTCTTTTTTTCTTTGTTCCAAATCTTAGGGCCTCTGAACACTTGGGTGGGAGGAGCATCAAATGAGGAAGCAGCGGTCCCTTTCAGCATTTTAATCTTTTGGTCTCTGCTTGCTATGGATACTTGTTTATAGTGGTTGTAGAATTTTAAAACAACCACAAATGAGTACAGCAGGGCCAGATGCAGCGTGTGGGAAGTCTTCACCAAAAGGACCAAGAGCTCAGAACAGGTTCCTCCAACTGTGACCTAAGACACCTACTGTCCTAGACTTACAGACTTCAGTTACTCTGTTTCCCAGGAAGGATCCCAATGGTCACACACACTGCTGGGGACCTAACCAGATTCTCATTCATGCTTGGTGAGTGCTCTACAACTGAGCTACACTTCACATCCTGTCAGACAGTCTTAGTATATCTGCCTAGAACTTACCTTCACCTTCTAAAATTGTTTAAAGCCTAAGGGTGGACACTGTTTCACGGAATCCACCTTTCACTTCCTGTTTAGATATATAGAGACATACTACATTGGAACTCTCTGTTAACTATATGCCAAAGAGTCCCTCACCCCATTTACTTGAAGAGCAAGTGGAGAGATTCTCAGGGTCTCCAGAAAAGGGGCCGGGTTCTCTCTTTGCCACCTTTGACCTCTTGCCCTTCT
Organism: Arvicola amphibius; assembly: GCF_903992535.2. NCBI lineage: Eukaryota > Metazoa > Chordata > Mammalia > Rodentia > Cricetidae > Arvicola > Arvicola amphibius. The sequence continues at coordinate 133,435,189 of NC_052048.2, forward strand.
TTTTAAGGCTGGGCTTAGCATTCTCCACAGAAGAAAACCGGGCTTAAGTTCACACATAAAATGGAAGTCTTGTAGACTCTTAAATCATCCAGTTCAGGACAGTAAGCTAGAATCTGGGATATAAAAGTGGAGCTCTAGGCCTGGCGGTGGTGGCACACGCCTTTAATCCCAGCACTCAGGAAGCAGAGGCAGGCGGATCTCTGAATTCGAGGCCAGCCTGGTCTACAAGAGCTAGTTCCAGGATAGGCTCTGGAAACTACAGGGAAACCCTGTCTTGAAAAACCAAAAAAAAAAAAAAAAAAAAAAAAGTGGAGCTCTGGAGGCTGGAGGGATGCCTCACTGGTGAAGAGTACTTAATGCTTTTACCGAGGACCCAGGTTCAGTTCCCAGCATCCCCATGGTGGCTCACAACTACCTCTAACTCCACTTCCAGGAAATCCAATGCCGCCTTCTGACCACTGCGGCAGAGGCACTCACATGACACACACATAAAGACAGGCAAAACACTCGCTCACATCTTTAAAGCTGGGGTTTCGAGTCTCCGCACTGATGAACTGTTGTGTCGTAACCTGTTAGAGTCTCTTTCCTGTTTACTACTCTCTCAATGGTCTGCAGAGGTTGAGACAATGGTCCTAACAGCACTTCAGAAATTGCCAGAGCACACATTTACTTTCTCTGGGTACCTTTAATATCATCACCAGCTATGGCTGGGTAGATAGAGAACAGAAGGCAATGTTTTTGGTTGGGTAAAGCTAGTGATGGGTAGACCTTAGCTATTGACTTTCAAATGAGACCTCCAAGCCTAGCACATGTTCCTACTGGAGTCGGCCCCTTCAGCTACTTTCTGGACTGCCAGCTGACAGAACTCTGTGGGCTTATGAGTGGGTCATGCTCTGGCCAACAGTCTCAGAAGCCAGCTATCTATGGCTTCTTCCTGTCTCTGCCTTCCCTCTGCTGCCTCTCAGAACTGCCCTAGCTCCTCTTCACAATGCTACTCCTGCTGTTTAAGCACCTCACCTCAAATGCCATCTCTTTCGCAAGGAAGCCTGCACTGACCTCTAGGCACTGCCTCACAGAATTCTCTTCTGCACCACTCCCCCCCAGTTCTGCATCTAACTGCTCTCCATCCCGGGTCTATGGATGTAAGTCACACAGGGTAGGGTCCATTTCTGTTTTCATCCTTTCTCATTACTGGAGCCTTGGATAATGTATTGAACAAGAGAATGATGACACAGCTTTTAGTTTTTCAATGTTCTTAAGAGTTAGGGTAGCAATGAGAATAAAATACGCAAAGAAAGCCAACATTGCTGGCAGAACAGGCTCAACCTCCAACAAAAGGAACATATGGGTTCAATTAAGCCAGTGAAATTTAGAGGCAGAGGGATGGTCAGGGATGGTTTACTGTATCCAAGTGCAGGTGCTCTTCTGGCAAGAGCAATTAAGGTCAGCATAGGGTTAGCATAACTGCTACGTAAGCAGACAACCATCTTTCTTTTACTCAGTCAACCTAAGACACAGCATCTAAAAACTTATTTTTGCTGGAATCTTCCCCAGAAAGACTACAGAGAAGGTAGTTTTCTCCTTCCTTCTTTCTATTGCTCTTCTCTCTCCACTGCCATTCAGGACAACTTTACATCAGTGGGCGACCTCATCTAAAGGAAGCATCAATTTTCTTTTGTCCCACCTATGGATAAAATGTATCATTTCACCTCAAAATATGATTTTAAAGAACAGATGCCAAGTCTGTAGCTATATGTGGGAATGTATGTGAGAAACACGCCCTGCTTTTGTTCTCTTGTTAGGCTTAGCTGCTGAGCCATCACACCGGCCAGTACTTAACTTTTACAAAATGCATTATCACACTGAAACAGTATCCTCAAGTAAAATTCCACATCTGTATCAGCACATTGAGAGAGGCATGCTGTTCCATGGTTCTTTAGAGTTGCCTGGACAGTATCCTAGCCTCAGACACAACAGAGTTTATGTATCAGACAAATGGCCCAGCTAAACTGGCATTTCCTCAAAGCCCCTAATCACTGCTTTTACAGAGACTTTAGTGATTTCTGGCCATAGCAATCCTTTCTTTTTTACTGACCTTTAGTATTGGAAATCATCTGGGCTTTGGCAATTTTTCTAGAGTCATCAATCACCCCCCACCCCACCCATCTCCACCCCTGCATAAATGAAGAGGCAGCTCATGAGGTTGTTAAACAAATTCTATTCAGTAGCTGGAAAAGTCAATTTCCTGTGGAGTGACAGGAATTACATAGAAGCAAGCAATTTTATTTTCCTCAAATGTAGCAATAATTTTAATCTGTACATACATAAAACAAACAGTGCAATTATAAAACCTCGAAGGTGACATGCATACTTTAAGGTGCAGTGGGGATGGGGGGAGGACGTTAGCATCTCCAATTTTCCTTACTGCTTTTCTCTTCTAGGTCCTGATGCAAAAGCACTGAGTCAGGAAACTTCATCTGGAATGCTGAAGTTAGAGGTTAACTTCCTGAAGTCTGCACGCTTATCACAAACAATGGAAACGACCTCCTAGAGCAGTTTGGGAGGAACTAGAGTAATATGGCTGGGCTTTCAAGCTGGAAATGAATGAGATCAGGGATGCATTTTCTGAAAAACTAAAAAAAAGATAATGTTTGCAACTGAGGGTCCTATTTGTTTCATAGTTGCTACCACATGAGCCCTTCCACCATTTTCAAAATGCTGTAGTTTCTGAATAGATGCTGTTCAATGGAGTTATTTGAAATTAGGGGTGGTGAGATGCAGAAGGAAGGACCTGGGGAAATGGCTTCTTCCTTGAAGTCTTGAGTCCATGCTCCTCATCTGCATTGGTTCTTATGGCCTTTCCTCTGCTCTGTGAGCAGAGGGAGCTGGTGCAGAAGGTCAGTATTGTCGTCCGCAGGCCCACAGGTGCAGATCAAGGTTAGTGCTGGAGGGCTCCCTTGGCCTCTCTCGCGACGCCTTGCTCAAGCTCTCCTGCCTGTGGCAGAACTTCTAGCACTAGAGTCAGTTCACTGCCCCCTTTCTCGGGGCCAGGGTGAGACGGGATGTGGCAGAGTAACAAGACAACGGGAAAACATGGTACCAATTAGCCTCAGAGCAGAACAGAGAAACTTATATTTGCACTGATGGAAATTCAAATTCCCAAAGTCATTCTGAGACAGAAAAAGCAGATTTTCTTTGAGCAAGCTCTGATTTCCCTTCCTACAAGCGGCCTGCGACACCCTGGGGGTGGTCTGCCCTAGCTCAGCTAGAATAGCTCCTTCTGGCACTGCCACTTTGGTGAGTCCCAAAGTAAATCCATACATGGCTTCACAGTCACTGGGATAATGAAATTACTAGCGAAGTGTAATTGTAATCAATCAACATTATACTTCACACACAAATTTAAAAAAACCAAGATGATCAAAGCATAAAATTAAACAGAACAAAATCAATTTCTACAAGAAATCAAAATATATTTACAGTGAGATTTAAGGAAAAAATAAGCTACTCGGATCATAAATTTAATTTTATTTTAAATAACTTTAGCTACCTCGCTGTTAACATAGTAAAAGCAGAAAGAACAGGCTGCTTTCCCTCGCAGACTTAATCAGAAAATTTTATCTACAATAATTGATAGAACTCGGTTCTTGTCTTTCACCCATCTCAACAAAAATTATTGCATTTTCCCCCAAACTGCATTTTTTGGATTCCTCAGTGAATATACTCATTTCATCCTCTTTCCTGGAGGCATCTTGGTTTCAATCCATCTTTATAAAAAGGAGAAGGGGTGCATATGTAGAAGCAAAATATTCTCTTGATGCCAACAGACAGAGTTGCTTGGAGAAGCTGATTGTACACACGAGCTGCCTGGGGTCGGGGAGGGGTGGCTGTTGGTGGGAGGAACTTGACAGCCTCTGGTGGACAGACAGGCAAAGCCCCATGGGCTCTTCTTCCAGGGCAGGGACAGGGTTGAGCCGGTGAGGCAGGGCTTCATCTCCCCTTGGAACTTGTTATTTTGGTTTCCCTCCAAAAGCCTTCATCCAGAAAAGAAGCCAATGACTGATTATAAAAATAAGAATAATTAACTTTTGGCTCAAGAAATAAGATTGTCCAACTGTTCTGCCTTGTTATTCTTTTCAATATCCAAGGCCTTTACAAAGAAAGTAAAACCATCTCTCAATCTCCCAGCAAAAATGAACTTTTTTTAAAATTTTTATTTATTTTTTGCTCCAAATGCTACGACCTGAAGAATGGCTGCAGATTGAGATATCAAAAATCTCAGAAAAATATATAATATATTTGTATATCTCTGCATGTCTATTATTTAAACTTCACATTCCTTTAAAAGTGGTTATTCAGTCAGTAGCTGCTGAAGGAGGCTCTTCTGCTGGGCCTGGGGGGTCTGTGGTCCTGATGTGGGTTTTTGAGTTCCCAGTGGACCAGGCTGGTTCAGGTAAGGGTCCCCGCCTACCAGATTCACTGTACACTGGACGTCAGCAAACACCTGAACCTGTTGCACCTGCTGGAACACAAATAAAAGATGTGTTTAGACAGAAGGGCTTGCCCCCCCGGCTTATGAGTGGTACTACTTGAAGTGGGAACTCACTAGAGCATTCCTCTAGTCTGTAGTCACCACAGAGAAGAACTCTTCTGTCTTCTTGTCCTACAAAAAGAAAATCGCTGCACTCATTTTGCTCAGGGTTCTGGAAAGTTCACACTTAAAAATAAAACCAAAACTGGAACGGTCACGCCTCCTACAGGGTTGCCATCTACACTCAGTGTGTGTTCTCTAATATTACCAAGGCTGGGGAAAACCCAGTTTAGAGTTTGTGGATACAGCAGTGGCTTTTAAAAATAACATGGTAATTGGAAAACTAGTTCAAAATCATTCTATGGATGACTTTAGTAGAAAAAGACCTTTTTATGTTACTGAGAAATAAGAGCTTTAACCTAGTATTAGCAAAATAAAACCATCACACTCTACACCAACACTGGCACCGCTGGCATCATCCAGATGACTAGTACAGTAAACTGTATACAGCGCCTTCACATAGTGGCTTCATAGTTACAACAAATGTTAGCAGAGAAAGTTGGTATTTGGTTTTCCCTCATAGCAATTTCCTTAAACATGCGAGCTAAAAATAACAATAAACATTAGCTGAGAACAGTATGAATTTCCCCATTACTTCCAGTGGTAATAAATTTATTCCTTAAAAGTGTCTAAAGCTGCATAGTTCTGGCATCCCCTACTGGAAAGCAAAGCCAGGTAGTAGTCCTCCCCACTAGCCTTATTTTAAACATTGTCTATAGAACTGATTAGAAGGCCACACTTCCGAATGCTCCAGAGGAGGAATAGAAATGCTTTCTAAGGTGACTATAAATTTTGGCAAATGTGCTTCATGTTTAATAGGTTGTAAAGGATTTAAGCTAGTGATAGCTTTTTTTTTTGTCATTTATCTCTAGCTTTTCTGAAAAAATTTTCTATCCTCTGCGGAATACAAGCTGTTTTCCATCACCTTCATTGGGCAAATGGCCAATGTCCCAACCGTCAAGTTTCTGTGTCAGGCTGGCCTGTGGTCACTTATTCTTAATCTTTTTGCTTGCCCACTCCACTTCCTCTCTGGAAGAAGACAGCCCTGGAACCTTCAGTTAGGCTAGCATTCCTCCTTTTCTGGTCCTCTTTCACCTGCTTCTCAGCAGACTGCCTCTGGCTCTGCTGTGTGCTCCCAGGACTCCTTGTTTGAGTTCTTGCTCATGAATCTACCACACACCGTCTTTGGTTTCATGTTCTTCCATGGTGTGCTCTGAAGCTACCATTCCTATCTTCTTTTTTCCTTCAGACCCAGGGGCCTTCTTTTCTCACAGCAGCCTCCCAGCCCACTTCCTGCTTCTTTACTCTGTGTCCCTTTCTCTCTCCTGTCTGGCCTCCCACAGCTGGACCCTGGGACTCCTTTGTGGTTCTTCCTCCCTGTGTACCAATCTCTATAGTTCTAGCTAACTCACGTTCCAGTTTCTATTTGGCAAACACAGAAATGAGGGGATAACAAGAGATACCATGATTGACTACAATGAAAAGAAGATTGAGCCACTGGCCTTCATGTGAGCACAAACAATGATGCTTTTTAGGCACTGAGTTTTTAAAGTCAACACAGAAAATTGTATGCTTATTTGTTTCTAAGTATGAAATATTGGGATGGAAAACACCTAAGGTGGTTTTTTCTTCCCTAAGTATTTTAAAACAATCTTGATAAAGAGAGGAACCATAAAACAAACTAGAGAGAAAATATTGGTTCTTTGAAAAGAATATTTTAAAAGAGTACATAAAATCATAAATATAAAAACATTATAAAGATTAAGTCAGACTCCAAAGCTCATGTTATCCACTTAGAACTGTTACCTAAAATGAGGATGCCTGAGACCAGATCTCAAGGGACTTTCAAACTGCCACCTCTGCCCAGTCAGGCACGTGAAGACCTAAAGGTGTCTGGAAAGGATGGAGAACTCAGCACCAGACCCTCTGAGTTCCCAGCACACGGTTGACTTTAATTCAAGCATTGTCTGATGAATCTAGGACCTTAAAACGTGCTTGTGCTCCATTAAGTAGTTTGTCATACCTCCTGGGACATGTGTCTCTAAGGGTGACTTCCATTTTCTAGTGATGAAGACTGTCTTCCATATATCCATCACAGAATGCCCATTTAAAAATTTTCTTTAACCTCACAGCACTCAGATGTCCTTAATACAGCTCAGCGTCTAGACACAACCTCCTGACTCCCCTTTCCCATTCTTATCCCCCAGAAAGCCTTTCTTCACCTCTTCCAGCCAAGGATAGAGCCAAACTAGCGTGCTCTCAGTGGTTTCCCTCAGGGATGACTTTGTCTACAGGACAGAGCATGATTCCTTAACTCAGGAGTCAAGTCATCTAGGCGTTTGGTGCCATCTACTATAATTCTTGATTCCTGTGATTTCTTATTACAAAGTTTTAAATTCTCAATAGACTGGCTTCCTATAACTATGTGAAGATACTACTATTCCCCTGCCTCTGGCTCCCAGCAACTGTCTGAAGCACGATTAATATGAAGTCAGAGACAGAAATTGGGGTCCAACCTGAAGGCTAGAAAAGCAAAGCAGCCACTGGCTCTTACCTCAACCTCAGTCCAAAATGGTGATCCTGCCTCCAGGAAACCTCAGAATGAGACTGAGAGTGAGAGCTGTCTCCTCCCATTTTATAATCCTGTCTAGTTCTGGGATTAAAGGTGTGCATCACTGCCGCCTGGTGTCTATGGCAAGCTAGTGTGACTACTGGGATTACAGATCTGTGTCATTGCTGCCTGGTCTGTCAGGCTGGCCAGTGGGGCTGTTTTACTCTTCTGATCTTCAGGCAAGCTTTATTTATTAAAATACAAATGAAATGCCATGACAGCTGTCATTCTTTTGTCCTTCACATGGCCTGAGAACTGCTCCACCTCCTGAGCCCATCTCCACCTCCCGTGTCAGCGTTCTCTAACCATCCTAGCTCTACTCGTCTGTTTCCAGGGCTGGGATGAAGCGCAGAACCTTCCACGAGGCAGACAGAGTCCTACCACTGAGCTGTATGCCATCCCCGTTTCTTCTTCCCATGAATGCTTGGTTTTGTTATTTATAGCATGCACTTGGTAGTCGGCCTTCTTTTGTTGCAGGAGCTCCTTTGGTGACATGAAAATTTCTGTGCATGCATCTGTGTTGCATGTTAAAAGAGGCCCTGAGAAGACTTTGTATTGGGAAGATCTGGGTCTGAACCTCCCCAGCTGTGTGAATAATGCACAGTTAAAGATGCTCAGGTTCCACTTCTTCATCTGTGAAGGAAAGGACTGCAGCCTCCACAGAGTTACACTGGAGGGTTAAATGAGATAAAGCTCACAGTGGGGAGCACAGTGCCCTGCAAATCATAAATGTTACAGTGATGTACATATTTTATGACTTGTACTATGATACCTATGCTAATATTAAAAGATCAAAGACTAAATAAGTTGCCAAAGTGGATTAACCCCATGCCCAAATTTCTGCCAGTACAGAAGAGACCACCTTGCTATTTGTGCTGCTCAGAAACACCCTGCTAAGGAGGTGCGATACCCAGCAGATGCTGCTTTGCCTTAATTTATTGGCTATGTTGAGATCTTTGATTACAACCTTTTTGATCTGCAGACTTCTAGCATTGTTTAGTCACACGTGACTCCACTATCTGACACAAGAGCTGGTTAAATCCTTCAAAGCTTATCTCATTTAACCCTCTCAACGCCCTGTAAGCAAGCATCCTGGTAGTTACACAGAGGCTCAAGAGATTTCTGTAAAATCCCCACAGTGCCAAGCCGACAAGGGTAAACTTCCGGGATTATGCTCTCAGCCACATGCTAGGTGATGTCCTCCATGTATCCAGAGTGCCTCTGCCAGTTCTGCACTAGGGCTTTCTGTCTTACTGACCTGGTTTCCATCTGCTTCTGTTTTGAGAAGGTCAGTGGATGAGAGCTGGTTGCAGTAGAGGCCTGTGTGTCTCAGTGCTGGATCATTCATCTATTAAAATAAATAAAAGACCAAATCATAAGCTAGTTGTTTAAGCTGCAAACCACATCTTCAATGAAAAACGGACGGAGAAGTACTCAGAGGACTGCTAACCTAACCAATTTACCACATTGTCATTGATAGTCAGACAGGCTCCCTCATGGGTGAAGACTGTGAGGATGGAGCTGGTGCTGCCCTGTTTCTGACCTAGCTGGTTACTTGGAGTCTTTACCTGTGAACGTCATTGCGTTAAAAACTTTTCTGTATATTCTAATATTTGACACTTGAATAAATAGAAAATTCTTTTTCTCTGTATCTTTGACTCAGTCTGTCTTAATTTCCTTGTCTCTCTCTCCTCTCACAGACACACACTCAAGCTGATTCACCATCTCAGTCAGCAAAGGGCTGGAGAAGTGGTGTGCTACTCCTGCAGAGGGTCTGACTTTGGTTCTTAACAAGTGGTTCAGCCCATGTCCGACTCCAGCTTCAGGGGAATCCAATGCCTCTGGCTTCTGCAGGCAATTGTACTTATATGGGGTACATGCACCTGCACGCATGTACACATGAATATACATACATACCTAAAAATAAAATAAATCTCAAAAAAAGAATCAGTAGCAACGATCATATTTATACCATTGTCTGAATCTACCAAAAAATTAGAGTAAGAAACAAAGGCATTTAAGATACCAGACAAAGGCAATGCAGGGCACTGATCTCCATGATCTGGGAAACTACTGGGAACTCACTCTTGTAACAGTTTTCTATTCCTGGAGTGCATCTTTGAGTTAAGCGGCTGCTGGAACCCACAGAGCAGAATGTCAAAGGAGAAAAGTGCAAAGAGACAGGTCTAGAAATGTTCAAGGTCCTCTAGTCTGTGGCTCAAAATGCAGAGGAAAGAGCTGCCTGAAAAAATGACATGGGATAATTCCAAAAGAACACACAGGACTGGGACCAGGTCTCCATTTCAACAGCCAGAGTGGAAAAATGTCAGATTCAGGAGGTAGCAGGAAACACAGTAGATCCTTACTACAAAAGCAAAATTGGATATAGAATGAATACTACTTTTGTCCCATCAAATAAAAAGACCCGAAAGACTCAAATTACTTCCAGGGAACCAAATCATTTCTCATAGCAAAGATCAAAAATACTTATAGGGATATAAGTAAGAGAGGCTGGAGAGATGGCTCAGAGGTTAAGAGCACTGGCTGCTCTTCCAGACGTCCTGAGTTCAATTCCCAACAACCACATGGTGGCTCCCAATAGTCTGGAATGCATCCTGGTGCCCTCTGCTAGCTTGCAGGCAGCACACTGTATGCATAATAAATAAACATATCTTTAAAAAAGAATATAAATGGTAAATTTCATACTTTTGTGTTCAACAGAAAAATTACCAGTCATATAAATAACATAATTATGAACCACAATGAAAATGAAAGCCAATGAACCTGAAATCAATTCCCAAACAGTTCAGGTGATTTACTGTTTAGGTGATAGACTGATTTAAGATAGCTGTAATAATTGCATTCCCTTTGTTCAAGAAGCAAGAAGAGCTCTTACTTTGCCATCACCAGCTCCTACAAAGGTAGAGTCTCAGAGTGCTCAAGATTCAGCTTCTCATAGAACTCACTGCCATACCCAAGGAAGCATTGCCAGTAGAGGTGCGATGGGTGTTAACACTGACTACAGGAGGGGCTAATGACATCTACAATGGTCTACACATAAATTGTGAAGTTTCTAAAGCTTCAGAAAAGAACCAAACCCATCTCTGTATACTTGCATCCAATTGTGATGAGCCAACATATATCAAGTTGGTGGAGGCCCTTTGTGCTGAGCACCAAATCAACCTAAGTAAGGTTGATGGCAACAAAAAGCTACCCCTATCAGGTAAGCTTCTGCAAAATGATTGAGGGGAAACCCTGAAAAATGGTTGCTGTAGTTGTACAGTGGTTAAGGCTTGTGGCAAAGAATCTTATGCAAGGATGTAACTGAAGAATCCTTCACAATCAAGAAATGAACAAATTAAAAACCTGGCTCACTCAAGAAAGAAAGAGAGCTGGCAAGATGACTCAGTTGTTCATAGAACACATATTAACACATGTAATGAGATGACTCAGTTGTTCATAGAACACATGTAACAAGATGACTCAGTTGTTCATAGAACACATGTAACGAGATGACTCAACAGGTAAAGTGCTTGCTGCACAAGCCTGATGACTGAGTTCCATCCTCAGAGCCTATATACAATTGGGGGTAGAGCTGATCCAACAACTTAAAAAGCAGAGGAAGGATGAAAGACATGCCATCGATCTGAAATAGTAAAAAGATTCACATATAACATCTAGATATTGAAATGTTTGAGATGAAAACCACAATGGAAAAAATTAACATGTTAGACAATGAAAAAAATTAGTGAACCTTAAGCTATGGAAGTAGAAAGTATTTAAAACGAACACACAGGGGCCTGGAGATGTAGCTCAGATGAAAGAGTGCTTGCTAGTGTACATGATCCTTGGATTCAATACCCAGCACTGCATTAAAAAAAACAGATGTGGTGGCACATACCTGTAATCATAATATTTGAAGAGGCATGAAGATTAGAAGTTCAAGGTCATCCTTGGCTGAGTAGTGAGACTGAGGTCAGCCTGGGATATATGACCCACCCACCGTGTGTGTGTGTGTGTGTGTGTGTGTGTGTGCGTGGGCGCGCGCATGTGTAAGTGACTGAACTTCAGGCTAAAATCACCCCTACCTTCTGCCCCAGGGCATCAGTGAATGATGGGGATCCCTTCAAATAACTACTACAAGTGTGGCTGGAGGGGAGGGTTAGTGTCAAATAAAAAAATTTTATGAATGACTCACATTTCCTAAATTTGATGAAAATTCATGGACCAAGAATCAAAATAAGCCCCAAGAATAAGAAACAAAGAAAAGCATTTCACAATCAAATTTCTTAAACTCCATTACCAAGAGAATAAAATGACAGTGGAGACAAAGCCCTCATCAGAATTTATAAAGACACGGGGACTCAGGGAGAGTACTTCCAAACATGAAGCAGAAACAAGACCTTTTTAGACATAGAAAGTCAAAAGCATCAGCAGCCGAGCTGCACCAGGATAAACACTGTAGGAAGAAGGGAATTATACCAGATATAAACTGGATTTACACAAAGAACAAAGCAAACTGAACCTCATAACTACATGGGCAAATACAGAAAAATACTTACAATTTAAAAACAGTTGCTGTTTGAAGAAAAATACCAACAATATAGTGAGGCATATAGAGCGTATGTAGATACAACATAAATAATAGTATAGGAAAGGAATATGGAAATACACAGCTGCAAGATTCTTATACTATATATGACATCATACACATAAAAAGGCAAAAAGAGGACAAAGCAAAAACAAGTCAGATGGGCTATTTAAACCCAACCATACAATGGGGCATAGTGGTATAAGCCTTTAACCTAGAGGCAGAGACAGGTGAATCTCTACGAGTTCAATAACAGGATGGTTTACATAGTGAGTTCCAGGCCTGGCAAGGCTATATAGCGAGACCTTGTCTCAAAAAAACAAAACAAAAAAATTCAGTGATATTAATAACCACAGTAAACATACATGGACTGTATACCAGTCTAATTAAAAGGCAAAAACTGTTGAATTGAACAAAAAGGCAAGATCCAACTATATAAGGAGCACCTGGTAAATATATTTTTACCCAATTCATTTTATTTTGGTTGGGCAGGGGTGGCACCAGTACTTTAATACCAGTACTAAGAAGGCAGAGGCAGGCAGATCTCTGTGAGTTTAAGGCCAGACTGGTTCACAGAGTGAGTCCCAAGACAATCATGGCTACACAGAGACACCTTGTCTCAAAAAACAAAAACACCAAAAAATTCATTATATTTTGTTTTACTCTAATAGATACAGTGAATAATCCTCATAACTGAATAGTAACAAAGATAAAAATAAGTCAATTTTGTGCCTTTATTTTGCTACAAGACACAGACCACAAGCTGGATATGGAAGCACCCAGTGCTTGGGAGGTACAGGAAGGGGAGCTGGAGTTCAGCCATCCTTATTCACACAGTCAGATGTAGGCTAGCCTGGGCCTTATCTCAAAATGAATAAACAAAATGATACAGATCATTAAATTATTGGGTTCTCTTTCCTTAGGTTTACTATGTAATTTCTAGGAAACAGGGATTTTAAAAAAGGAAATCTATATAATCTATATAAAAGATAGCTAGTATATGTGTGTGTGTGTGTGTGTGTGTGTGTATGCTATATTTAAATATAACTTTCTGTAAGCAATGGCTTCATGCCAACACTTTAGTTCATAATCTACTTTGTGGTGGCTAATATGAATGATGTAAGTACTCACTCTAGGCAGTTATTCTAATTTTCAGTTTAATCACTGTCACCTAGAAATGTGCAGGAGGCTCAAGAATAAACTCCAAATGTGTGGCTAGTATACATTATCCAACAAGAGGCCTATCACATAAATTCTGCCCTAACTATAATATAAATATCCCAGTAATGTTCATTAGCCGTTCACCCTCTATTTCTGCCTAGGTTTTACTTTACTAACCAATCCGGAATATTCTTTTTAATCCACATTGTCTCCTGTTTTGTTCTGACTTTGCTGGGGACTGACTCCAGACTCTCACATGTTAGGCACACATTCTACCCTAGCCCTAAATTCTTATTCTTTCTTGACTTTTATTTAAACATTTTTTGTTTTATTTTGTTTTTTGGTGACAGGGTCTTGCTTGTGTAGACCTAGCCAGCCTGGTACTTGCTATGTAGATCAGGCTAGCCTTGAGCTCCTGGCAATCCTTCTTCCTCAGCCTTTTGAGTCCTAGGATTATAAGTGTGTGTCACCACATCTGGCTTTTCAATATTCATATTCATTCTCCCCTGCTGACCAGGATATCAGGCTAGCTTCAGCTCTGTTTGTTTGTTTTTATTTTTAAAGGCAAGTTCTCCACAACAACTTTCCTGACCGGGCCAAATATGTGTACATACTGACTTCATCTGACATGCATAAATACACAAATAATCCTATAGGAGTTTCTTTCTTTCTTTCTTTCTTTCTCTCTCTCTCTCTCTCTCTCTCTCTCTCTCTCTCTCTCTCTCTCTCTCTCTCTCTCTCTCTCCCCTCCCTCATTCCCTCCCTCCCTCCCTCCCTCCCTCTCTCTCTTTCTTTCTTTCTGACAGAGCTCTAGAGAACTTACTATGCAGACCAGGCTGGTGTCAAATTCATGGAGATCCATCAACCTTTGCTTATGAATGCTGGAACTAATGGCATGTATCATACTCAGCTCTAGAGGTTTACCTCTTATGTAGTTGTTCTGTTCTATTATTTGATGGATTCATTGCCCATATGTTCACTCAACAATTTAATATATATGTTCCATGGAACTATCTTTGTGCATAAAAAGTTGTCCAGAGAATAGTGTCAGTGGAGTAGTAACCTCCTTGGCCTTGAGGCTCTGAAGAGGAGAGGGAAAGACTAAAAGCCAGAGGTTGGGAAGGGCTCCTGACAGGACAGCCCACTATGCTCATATACAAGATGAAGGTGGGAAATACTCTAGCAATCTAGCTCCTAAGCCCCCTTCTCTAACTGAAGACCTGTTGACAGCTGATGTCCTGTGGGGAGGGAGAAACAATTTTTTAAAGAGTTTGACCTCTGGTAGGTGGACCAAACTCTGCTAGATGGTCCCACATCAGAAGTATGTGGTCAGCACAAGTTGGGCGGGGTAGGGAGGTAGAAGGTGAATATAACCAAAATAAATTATACAAAATTCTCAAGAAATTAATTAAAATGTTGCATCAAATAAAAGAAAATGTATTCAGAATATACAGGGGTATTTTGAACCAATGAACTACTTTGCAATAAGTGAAAATACTACAATCTTGAGAGACTAAAATCTACCTTATAAAGTTTATCAAAGTTTGTGTATGTGTGGAGGGGAGGGGTCAGAGGATAACTTGCAAGAATCAGTTCTCTCCTTCTACCATGTGTGTACCTAGGGTCCCAGGGATTGAACTCAGGTAGTCAGAGCTGGCCAGCAAGCACCTTTACCCATTGAGCCATTCCTCTGTCCATTATATCTTATTTTTTAATTTTTATGTGTATGGGTGTTTTGCTTATATGTATGTCTATGCACCACATACATGTAGAGGCTAGAGGAGGGTGTCGGATCCTTTGGAAATGGAGTTACAGATGGTTGCGAGTCACCATGTGGGTGCTGGGAATCAAGTCCTGGTCCTCTGGCAGAGCAGCCGTGTCTAAGCACTGAGCATCCTTTCTATCTGTGAAGGACGAGCACTGGTGAGAAGAAGCACAGTTCTGCTGGTAATCGCCGGCACACCTGACTCTGCTTGGGTGATAACCACCGTGTAGCAAGGGTGCCAGCCATGCTGCTTACCTGCTCAGAGCACACAGTAGTCATCCCTGGCATCTGCAAAGAGCTCATCTGCATCTGGCCCATCATTGGATTCAAGTTCTGAACATTCGCATTTCCACCTGCCATGGATACGGTGATGCTCATGTTGTTGTACACTCCTGGCTGTGCAGGTGCGGGCTGGTTCTGGACAGCTTGACTGAATACACTGTTAACTCAAAAATAATTCAGATTACATGTACTGTTCAAGAACATGGGGTTAATGAGACTGGATTTTTTTCACTAGATAGAATTCCAAATAAAATATTTTGTATTTTTAAATATGTGTAAAGTTCTTCTATCTTATATAATAAAGTAGACCTTAATTCAGGCATATTCTGAATTCTGTCCAAATGGGTTTAATAATAAAGAGGGCTCATGTTGAGTTCTTTCCTCAGAGATGAACACAGATAAATTTCAGATCTTTTCTTAGGAAGCTACATAGAAGGGCAGCTATCTTCCAGATGGCTTATTTTACTGACTTCCTTCCTTCTTCATGGTCAGGTTCTGGGTTGCTGCTATTCCAAAGATTTCAAATTTAAGATAAGTGTTTTAGTAGTTAAAATAATTTGGAATAAATTCCAAGTAAATTCAAATTGGAAATTTATATTAAAACTTGAAAATTCTCAATGACACAAATGTATACGTCTAAAAGAAAATAGTGTAAAAATTGTCTTTTATAAGATCTAAAAATACCAAATATTTTGATTATTACTCAATTGTTATTTCTGGTAAAACTGATTCCCAGAACAATTTCCCCATTGTTACTTATTTATTCCTTAGCTCTTTAGTGATAAGTAGGACACCATGACATTTATAGCTTCAGTCCATTAAGGCAATCACACTGAAATCAACAAGCCAAAAAAAGTCTATTCATCATGTCTGAAGAAAAGTAGCAATTTCCTCCCCAAGTTAATTATAAAACACTGAAAATTATATGCCTTCAGGACCAGTCAATAATGGATCTATGAACCTTTAATGTCTGCACAGTATGCATGCTTGTTAGGCAGTGTTCCCACAACTAAAGGTACTAAATACATCTATTAATCTATGTTTGCTTTCTGACGAGAACATTCGCTTTAGTGTTCTTCTGTCAATTGGTACACAAGTCATCTCTGTGGGGAGTGACACTCTCTAAGTTAACACACGCATAAGTGCTAAGCACTGCAGTGATACTGCAGTTGTACTGAAAAAGGCTTAGGGCTTAATTTTCTTTCCATTTACACTTGAAACTATACTTTATGTTCTTTTAGATGTTCTTAATTCCATTTTACTTTCTTCCATCAAAGGAAGAAGATAGGACTCCCTGTGGCCTTAATCTCTGTTCTAGGTCAGCTAGGTTCACTGGCACCTCAAGCCCAATTTTCATGCACCTTGCACTCCTGTCCACCTCATGGCAACGATCACTGTTTACTTAGGGAGCACTGCTTATCTGTCAACCCTTCAACACAGGAAAGAAAGAGGAAGATGAAGACACTAATCTTGAGTGGGTCCCAAAGATGCCATAGGTTAGAAACAACCAAAGAGGTCCTTGTTTAAGTAAGACTAAGACACAATAAGAAACAACAACAGGATGTGGCCTTTCCAGTAGTCCTGAGCATTGGAACTTTCCACACAGCAAAGTGTTACATTGAGACACAGTTCTGTTCCAGGACACATAGGTTTGTTGTAACTATTAGAGTTCTGACATCTTGCCTTGGAACTCTGGCTATAGCTGAGACAGGAGGCATCTGTCTTTTGTCTCAGGAAAAAAGTGATAGTATTTTGCCTTATAGTATGTTAAATGCAGTAGTTAAGTGGGGCAATGATATAATTTGTTGATTTATTTGATGTGAGATGTGGAAAACAGAAACATTTTTCTTCTGGGCAACTAGAATAATGGAATTGTCATGTATTAAGACAAAGAAAAGCAGAATAACAGGTTTTAGGAAGAATATCAGCTTAGCTTTGTCATGTTAGGCTTGTGATATCTTTAGATTTCTAAGTGTAGATGTCAGGCAGGTGGACATATGGTATTCAGGGCACATTAAAACTTGACCGTAATAAGTATAGGCATATAGACACTTGCCACAGTAAGACTAGAAGGAGAGAGAGATGGGGTGACTGAAAACACAAACACGTTTTTGTCATGTCAGCTAGGTGTCCTCTTCAGGATTATAATCTACTTCCTTGGCCTGAAGCTCACCAGTTAGACTAGCATGGCTGGTCAGGGAGCTCCAGGGATCCTCCAGTCTTGGGTTATGAAAATGTGCCACTATGCCCAGCGTTTTAATGTGGTTTCTGGAGTTCAACCTTGGGTCCTTGTGTTTGTAAGGCAAGAACTTTACTGACAGCTGGTGTAGGAGGTCCTTCTGTCCATGTGTTGCTTTCATTGGATAATGAAATAAAGAAACTGCCTTGGCCTAGTTGATAGGGCAGAACTTAGGTAGGTGGGGAAGACAGAACTGAATGCTGGGAGGAAGAAAGGCAGAATAGGAGGGAGCCACCATGGAGCCACCAGAGATAGACATGCTGAATCTTTCCCTGTAAGCCACTGCCACGTGGCCATATACAGATTAATAGAAATGGGTTAAATTAAGATGTAAGAATTAGCCAATAAGAAACTAAAGCTAATGGACTAAGCAGTGTTTTAATGAATACAATTTCTGTGTGGTTATTTCAGGGCTAAGCTAGCTGGGTGGCCGGGACAAACAAGCAACCCACTCACTCTGCAACAGACAGCCAGACAGTGATTCCTCTAGCCTCAACACTCATGGCTTTTTAGCGGCAGGGTATCATGCAGCTCTTGTTGGCCTTGTATTCACTAGGCAACGAATTACAACCTGAACTCCAATCCTCCTGCCTTTACTTTCCAAGTACTGAGATCACAGGTTTGTCACAACGCTTGCCTTTAGATTGGATGTTACGCTAGGCATTGGTGGTGTACACCATTAATCTCAACACTAGGGAGGCAGAGACAGGTGGATAGTTTGAAGTCAGCCTGGTCTACACAGCAAGTTCAAAACAAACAAGAAAAAAAAAAAAGGTTGGATGTTACAACCAAGGGAACACAGTAGTTATGAGAAAGAGGTCTAGGACGAATTCCTGGGCTTGCATGATGAAGGCCAAGAAAATGATCTAGCAAATGATAGACTCCGGCAAGAGAAGATAAGGAGGAAAGTCACCAAGAGTGAGAGAGCAGGAGAGATGTTCCAAAATCCAAAAGAAGAAAATAACTTAAAAAAAAAAAAGAAGAAAGTACATCGTCAAATGCCACTGACAATATGGAGGACACCAACTACCTTGGCAAGAACATTTTGGTGTAGTGGTAAGATGTGCCTGACTGGCTCGACAGGGCGTGGGAGAAGAAGAGGTGAACAGAGCACAGTCTTTTAAAGAATTTAACTGTAAGGTGGAACAGAGGAACAGGTTAGAACCTGTCAGCATAACTTTTTCCCAATCGTTCTTTCTTCATTCTCTTCTTTTTTCTTTACTTCCTCCCCACTCTCTGTCCTTTCTTTCTGTTTCTAGGAAATCTACCTTATATATATCTAAGCAAGAACTCCACTGCTGAGCTATACTGCTAGCCACTAACACATTTAAATTAAATACAGAGATGCCTGCAGTATGGAGCAGCCGTCATTAGGTTTCATTAGAGTGTTGCTGTGTGCGGCAGACAGAGCTGGACAAAGTAGCTGTATGCACAGAAGGGAGCAGTTAGAATGGGGGGCAGGGAATCACAAGCGAGTTTAGGAAGTTGGGATTAGAACACATTAGGAGGCTAAATTCTTCTTGCATGTTTCAGAGATGGCTCCACTCCCATCCAATTTATACACAGTCTTTACTGTGAGCCACACAGTTCTTTTACAAAAGATTTCCTCTCTCACCTTTCCATGAACTTTAAGAGAATATGGTTTTATGTTTTCAACTTTAACTGCCTTACTTATTATGTTGTCAGACTAAATGGCTTCCCTGTCATCAGAACCAAGACACAACCAAATTAAAATCCTTATAAAATCAAGTGATGTGTGAAAAGTTCAGAATTAAAAAAAAAAAAAACTTTAGTGAGGTAATTTTATAAGCTAAACGGGTAAGATGAGGCCACTAAAAATCCAGACATGCACGAAGAGGTGAGGCAGAGTAACTCAGGAAGCCTCGAGAATGCTGGTTGCCATATGAGATTTTCAATACTCTGAGGAGAGTGAGGCTATGAGCCCCTCTGCTCAAATGAATGCCAGCGTTTTACTAGTGTGGCTTTAAGAAATTTTCTACTCTATTTTCAATAAAATAATTTTCTTACAATCATAGTTTATGGAGAACTGACTGTGGATATCAAGTTTGATTTTTTTCTGTACCTAATGAGATAATAAAATATACTCCCTTTGAAAAAAATGTATCTACTGTACATCTGTCCTAGAAAAGTGTGGGCCACATCCTTCAGGTGTGTAAGGACTAGGGTAAAAAGGCCAGAGGCTACTAGATCCTCATACTGTAAATACACAAATTGACCTAAATGGTGAGTTGATATTCAAGCATTTGACAGTCCCATTTTCCTTGGCTGATAACAAAACTTGGTTCTTTCTAGCACACCACTGGATTGTGAACATACAGTCACCTCAAGAAGTATGGCTTCTCTTATGAGCAGCAGCGCGCCAGGGATGCTCATACAGAAAAATTATTCCCTTACTTGTTGTTTCCCATTGTTCCTTGCTGCCAGGCCTTCATGTCTGGTGACTGGTACCCAGAAGAGGGTGGAGTTTGTTGGAGCAGAGAGCTCTGAGGAGGAGGGATTGGCATCGGCACCATGGAGCTTCCAGGGCTTAGAGATGGGGCAAAGTTGGCCTCACCTTGGGGAACCAGTCCTGAAAATTAACACATATTAATCGATGTAAATACACTATGCATGTATCAACATAATAAGATAATAATAAAAAGCACCTGCTATAATTTATTTAGAAATGCCTTCTCTGGCTGGGTGGTGGTGGTGCACACCTTTAATCCCAGCACCTTGGAGGCAGAGGCAGGCGAATCTCTGTGAGTTTGAAGCCAGCCTGGTCTACAAGAGCTAGTTCCAGGACAGGCACCAAAAACTACAGGGAAACCTGGTCTTGAAAATCCAAAAAATAAAAAATAAAAAAAAAATAAAAAATAAAATAAAAAGTGCCTTCTTTAACAGAGGAAAAATTAAGGAAAAGTGGTCTTTTAAAATATGTTAGGAAATCCTAGTACAAGTAGATAAATAAACACAAAGTTTGGAAGAAGGGTTTTTAGTTGCTGAGATATTGATTTGTACAGCAGGGCTATATTTGATCTCTTTCTGTTCTTTTTGTGCTAATAAAAACTTTCAGATGCAAAAAGAATAAACATACATAGTAGATTACTTGTCTAATAAAAATAATGTGAGATAGGAAAATAATCAGGCAAGAAAAACCTACTTGTAAAAGGACAAACCATCAGAAAGCCATTGGCCACTCCTTCCTAGGCTTCTTTGTGTGCTCTGCTTCCCTTTCCCCCCTTTAAAAAAGCTTTATTTATAAACACAAATGTCACCATGGGATATACAAAACTCAATGACGCTAGTGAATGTACAGAGTTGTGCAGGCGTTATCACAGAGCAGTTTAGGCTTCTGCATCACACCTGATTTCCCTGTGTCTGTAACAGATAATTCCCGCTCTCATGCAAACAGTGATCTGCATTGTGTCTCTATATAAACTGGTTTTTGTTTGTTTTCGAGACAGGGTCTGAAGAATTCCAGGCTGGCCTTGAACTTGTTACGGAGTCAAGGATGACCTTGAACTTCTGGCTTTCTTGTTTCTACCTTTTGAAATGCTGAGATTATAAGTGTTTATGCAACCATATAAAGATGAAACCCAGGGCTGCTGCAATACAGACAAGCATTCTTCCAATGGAGCTAAATCTGTAGACTTCGTAGGGATATCATCATACATATCGCATCTGGCCTTTTGTGTCTGGCTTCTTTCATTTAGCACGTACTTTTGGGAGTCAATCATTCCGTATAGCATTTGTCAGCTCAGGGCTCATTCCTTTTTAAAATCAGAAACATGCTTATTAACAAATATCCGTACAACTATCTTAAAAGCAAATGATATAAACTAGGAGTTTATTTTTAGGCTTCTTATTCTGTTCTTGTGATCTCTCTCTCTCTCTCTCTCTCTCTCTCTCTCTCTCTCTCTCTCTCTCTCTGTGTGTGTGTGTGTGTGTAAAACCTTTGAAATTAGGTAGTTGTCTAATTTGTCTTTCCTATATAAAACTGTTTTGGTTACTCTAGTCCCTATAAGTCTCTATATACATTAGAATGTATAATGTAAGATGTTATCAATTTTGCTAAAAAACCATGTTGAAATTTTAAATTACAATGTATTATAGGATCAATTTCAAATGAATTATCAGGAAATTTTTTAAAAAAGATTTTATTTATTTACTCTATCTATGATGCTCTATCTGCATGCACTCTATTCAGAAGAGGGCATCAGATCCCACTACAGATGGCTGGGAGCCACACAAAGTTGCTGGGAATTGAACTCAGGTCCTCTGGAAGAGCAGTCAGTGCTCTTAACTGCTAAGCCATCTTTCCAGCCCATCAGGATTTTTTTTACTCTGCTTTTCTTAAAAATTTTGAGCATTTTATTTATTATTTTTATGTACATGGATGTTTTGCCTGCATGTGTGTCTGTGCACCACATGCATGCAATATCCGTGAATGCCAGAAGGTGTCAGATCTCCAGGGACTGGAGATACTGACAGTTGTGGGTGCTGGGACTCAAACCCAGATCCTCTGGAAGAGTAGCCAGGTGCTCTTAACTGCTGAGTCGTATCTCCATGCCTTATCACAATTAGATTTTTGAGACAAAGCCTCTCTGTATAGTCCTGGCTGTTCTGGAACTCACCATGTAGACCAGGCTGGCCTTAAATCACTGAAGTCCACCTGCTTCTGCCCCTGAGTGCTGGGATTAAAGGTGTGCGCCACTACCACACATATGCACTCTTCTTTCATCTTGAATAGCTTTCACTGTCGTTTTTATGTATTTTTTAATCAGCTTTTCACCCCATCTACTATATTTTTCAGCTATCCTCCTCTGTAAGTTTGATTTCTATTTTACTGATATTATGCACACATCTATTTAATATGCTCAAGCTTCCTTCTAATTTAATAAACACAGCCGGGCGGTGGTGGCGCACGCCTTTAATCCCAGCACTTGGGAGGCAGAGGCAGGCGGATCTCTGTGAGTTCGAGGCCAGCCTGGTCTACAAGAGCTAGTTCCAGGACAGGCTCTAAAAAAAAAAGCTGCAGAGAAACCCTGTCTCGAAAAACCAAAAAAAGAAAAAAGAAAAAAAATAATTTAATAAACACACAGAACACATTCATAGCTTCTAAGTTCTTAAAGTTCCTATTTGGAACACTAATATTTCTAATCATTCTAATATCTGTATGGTTTTTATTAGTATGTATGAATTATATAAATAATAGATCACACTATGACATTTTTACATATGTATATAATATGCTTTGATATTATTCACCTCTGTCATTGTACTTTCTTGTCCCCTCTCTTTCTGGTCCCCTTGTCTTCTCAAATAGTCTGCGTTGGGTTTGATGGCTAATTTTTCTCATTGTTACAGACTACATTTTCCTTTTTTTTTTTTTTTTTGCATGCCTGATGGTTTTAAAAGTCAAACTTCAGATAATCTAAATTCTACCTTTATAAGAGCTGGATTTTTAAAAGTCAAATAATCAAGTGTTTCTGAGCTTACTATTTGAGCCATGGTTAGCCTATATAAAAACCTTAGCTCTTTTAGGGTCTTGTACCTAGAGAAATCAAGAATGAGGCTTGGGTTGGGACTTATTTTGCCCCATTACTGAGGCAAAACATCAATTATGAGTATTTTCAGGCTGGCTAGAAGACAAAGTGGCCCTGTATGAACTTTGAATACTATTCTTTCTAATCTTCAAGTTTGCTGTCTGGCCCTGTTCTGTGTGCATGTGTGCGTTCATGCATGTACACATGCGCACACACTGAAGTCATTTGAAACCCTCTGTGCAGAACTGGCTTTCCCAGGCTCTTGAGCTGGACTCTGCTCTACTGCACAGTCTGCCAACCCTTACAACTGCTGTTTCCACAGTCTGCCAACCCCTACAACTGCTGTATCCAGTCTGCCAACCCCTACAACTGCTGTATCCAGTCTGCCAACCCCTACAACTGCTGTTTCCACAGTCTGCCAATCCCTACAACTGCTGTATCCACAGTCTGCCAACCCCTACAATTGCTGTATCCAGTCTGCCAATCCCTACAACTGCTGTTTCCACAGTCTGCCAACACCTACAACTGCTGTATCCACAGTCTTGCCAACCTCTACAACTGCTGTATCCATAGTCTGCCAACCCCTACAACTGCTGTTTCCAGTCTGCCAAGCCCTAGAACTGCTGTATCCAGTCTGCCAACCCCTACAACTGCTGTTGCCACAGTCTGCCAACCCCTACAACTGCTGTATCCACAGTCTGCCAACCCCTACAATTGCTGTATCCAGTCTGCCAATCCCTACAACTGCTGTTTCCACAGTCTGCCAACCACTACAGCTGCTGTTTCCTGTTTATTTCTGATATTGTTGCTTTCACATTGAAGAATAAACATGGCCCTGGCTACTCTACCTTACGTTAAACTAGAAGCCCTTAAAAAGTGTTTCTTTTAATGGTTGGATTATGCTAGTACTGTTTTTATTTTTTATACTTGTTTCACTAAGAAAATGTATACCATAGCTAAAGGCTTTAAAGACAAAGTTATAAAAATCTAGAAAAGAAAAGAATACCATAAGCAGCTCATAATAATTTAATATAATATAATTCATTCAAGTCCTCCTCAGAAACTCATGTTTATTTTTTTTAAAAAAAGATTTATTTTTATGCATATATATATGTATATATATATATATATATATATATATATATAGTGTCTGTATGTATGTATATGCACCATGAACATGCCTGGTGCCTGTAGAGGGTAGAAGAGAGCCTCAGATCTCCTGGAGCTAGAGTTACATATAGTTGTGAGCTGCCACGTGGTTAATCTGTCTAGAGATGTACTTAATTTACTCACTTTATATTTTCACAGGCTATAATTTTAAAAATACTTCAAATTTTCTGTGAAAACTAATGTGTATAGTTTCTAAACTTTATTTCACTTAATGCTTAATTATTTTCAAAAACCTGATATAAATAAAGCTATGTATTCTTTATCTATATGTAACTCAAACTCTGGAAAATAACTTGGACTTAGATTGTATGGAGAAATTTTTCTTTCATTTATGATTCTTGCGGGTAATTGTTGCATTTGACATCATTTTCACTTTTACGTGGATGATTTCTGCATGAATTCTACATTTAAATTTTTCTTTGCATACAGGTTTTTTTTTTTTTCTGAGACAAAGTTTCTCTGTGTAACAGCTCTGACTGTCCTGAAACACACTTTGTAGAGCAGGGTGGCCTCAAACTCACAGAGATCCATCTGCCTCTGTCTCCTGAGTGCTGGGTACTTGCAGTCTTAAAATATTTGTATTTGTTGCATTGTTAATTTTATTTTCTTTTTTTTTTTTTTTTTTTTTTTTTTTTTGTTTTTCGAGACAGGGTTTCCCTGTAGTTTCTAGAGCCTGTCCTGGAACTAGCTCTTGTAGACCAGGCTGGCCTCAAACTCAGAAATCCGCCTGCCTCTGCCTCCCGAGTGCTGGTATTAAAGGTGTGCGCCACCACCGCCCGGCTGCATTGTTAATTTTATATGTGAGAGAAAAAGGTAATCCTGGAGGAGAAAGATACATTATTCTATGGCGGAGAAAAGATACATTATTCTACAGAGTTAAAAATACATAAATTAGAAAATCCAAGTACATTGCATTTTTTTTTTTTGAGACAGGGTCTTAACCCAGACAGGCTTTGTAAGGGACGTGTGGTTAAAGACAACTTTGACCTTCTGATCCTGCTTCCACCTTCCAAGTGTTAGGACTACAGGTATGTATCACCATGCCTGGTTTGCATAGTACTATGGCCTCATGCATACTATTACCAACTGTGCTAAATCTTCAGCCCCCATTACCATGTTTTGCTGTTTCTTCCTGCTCCATACAGTATGTTTGTTAGAATGGTTGCCTTTGTTTTTGTTGTTTTAGTGCTAACCTTTTAATCTTAACACCTACAATAAAAAAAAGATTTCTTTTACTTTATGTTTATGAGTGTTTGCCTGCATGTATACATGTATACCATGTGCCAGTGGGAACCAAACCTGGATCCTCTGCAAGAGTAGCTAGTGCCCTTAACCACTGAGCCATCTCTTTAGACCCCTGACCTCAGTTTTATAATTATTTTAAAAGGGGATTTTAAAAAGTAGTTTATAAATTCAAAGCAAAACAGAGTGAAAGATGCAGAAGCCCTGCACTCTCTGCCGTTTCACATGCATAGCTCCCAACCCTCAACTTCTCCTACCAGCATGGGACTAACCTACGCTGACACTGTTATTATCTAGAATCCAGCAGAAAGAAAAACTTGGCCAATAAAGAATCTGAGGGAGAGTTGTAACTCTGGTCTCAGTTGTGTCAAATTTACTGGCAACAGAAATAGAAGCATAAAACATAGTTGAAAAGCCCTTGCATCTGTGTTTCCTTAAAATGCAATAAACTACTTCCTTCCCCCCACTTCCAACTCTCTCTTCCTCCCTGCTCTCTTGCCCTGATCTCCTCCTGCCATTCCCTGTACTCC
This sequence comes from Arvicola amphibius, assembly GCF_903992535.2. Lineage (NCBI taxonomy): Eukaryota > Metazoa > Chordata > Mammalia > Rodentia > Cricetidae > Arvicola > Arvicola amphibius. The sequence continues at coordinate 133,460,920 of NC_052048.2, forward strand.
CCTGCAATCCCTCACTTCCATCTTCCTTTCTGGAAAGATCTGAAAAAGGTTGAGCTTCTCTGGAACTTGGATTCCACCAATTTAAAACCTGGTTTCAAAGCACTGTGAGTTGACTGCTGTCACACGGAGCACTTCTACAGTCTAGAGAGCAGAGATGAAACACTTCATCTTGAAACATTGTTATTCGAAAAGTAACAAATTTATAGTATTCTTTTGAAGCGGATCGTCCAAGAACCGAGGGCTGCCGTTTCACTTCAGTTTGCAAGTGCATCCACCTTCTAGGCTTCCCTTATATTATAAATGCTGACTTTACAAAGAAAAGTTATGTTTTGTAAAGGTTTTTTTTTGTTTTGTTTTGTTTAAAAAAAAACAAACAAAAAGCCAAAAGCTGGTCTGGAAGAAAGAAAAATGTAGGTGCCAGATAAAGCTCAGATGCTGGGGCACATGCTGCCTACACATGTCCATGAGTTGCTTTTTATTGGGATTCTTTTCTAGGCAGCCTTAAAATTCATGTTTAGTTCACGTATATAATCAAAGGTTTTCTCTTTTTCAGGAATTAGTCATTAAACTTGATACGTGATAGATTAATCAAGTATGTATTATCACTACTGCCTTTTAGAATCTCAAAGTAATAAAAATAAAAAGGATCATTGTCTAGGATAAAGAGTACAAAACAATGAAAGCAAAAAAGAAAAAAACTTCTATAAATCAGAATATTCATTCTGGAGGAAGTTACAACTTATTTAGTTAAAAGTGGTATCATCAATAAGAAGTCTGAGATACTTGGTAAATATTGGTTATTCCTATATAAACTATCAAAACAAAATCATCCAGTGACTGAGTTAATGCACTAAAACCTGCCAGCTGAGGACTTTGTTTGGATAGATGTCATAGGATCCAGGAGAGAACAGTGAGTTTGCTTTGTGCATAAAATGTCAAAAGTTTTATAGTTCCCAAATTTATTAATGTCAGCAACCAAGCTTAGAAAAGTCTGAAACCACACAACCATTCAATGATATTGAGCCTGCCGCCTTTCCTGACTTTACCACTTAAATCTTTCCTCTCCAGCACACGCCCCAAAGTCAGGGCAAATGCAAAGCAGGACCTGCAACTACAGGTGAGAATCGCGTACCTGATCCTGGATACTGGAAGACATTCTGCTGCATCTGAGGATTGATGCCAGTGCCAAACTGTCCTCCCATGTTTCCTGCCATGCCTCTGTTCACCATGCTGCTGCGGGTGGCCAAGGATGCCTCAGGATTTGCTGCCAGTTGAGAAAAAGGGCTGGTAGAAGCAGGTGGGGTTCCTGGATTTGTACCATAGTTTGGTGGGTAGGGGAACTGCTGTGGAGCACCCTGAGGAAGACGGGGGTTCCCCATTTGAACTGGCAGTCCAGATGAAGGAGGGATGTTGTTCCCAAAACTTTGGTGCCTCATGAGCATGGCTCTTTGCTGCTGTATAATCTGTCTCTGTCGATGCTGTTGACTGTACAATTCCCGTTGACGCTGAGCCAACATCTGAGCATTCAAAGGTGGCTACAAAGAAGGCAAATATCTTTTTTAAAAAAGTTGATGATTTATTTATTTATTTATTTATTTTTGGTTTTTTCGAGACAGGGTTTCCCTGTAGCCTGTCCTGGAACTAGCTCTTGTAGACCAGGCTGGCCTCGAACTCAGAGATCTGCCTGCCTCTGCTGGGATTAAAGACATGCGCCACCACCGCCCGGCTGATGATTTATTTTTTAAAACATATTTTTTATTGAATCTTTGGGTATTTTATATCATGTACTCCAACCCCACTTATTTCCCAGTCATTCCACATCCACATCTGCCCTCCACACCTGTAGACTCCCCAAAAGTAAATAAAACATAAAATAAAATAAAAATTAGAGAAGAAAAGGATGGAAAAAAGAAAACAAAAGCATCTTGTTGAGCCCTCAGGGCAACAACCTGCTCCTCTATCAACTGCAGTGTTCTGTATTTGTACCATTCTGTTCTTCCATCTTTCCCGTATCAAGAAAAATGGCGATGGGCTTGGTCTCTACAACATGGACGGGCTCTGTGTGAGCCTTGTCAGTTCGGTTGCTCACCTTCCTGGACCTGGGGGGAGTTGGGAGGACCTTGGTCTCAACATAGTGTAGAGAACCCTAATGGCTGTTTGGCCTCAAGAGGGAGGGAGTGGGGGTGTGGGTGGAGGGGAGGGGAGGGAAGGGGGAGGAGGAGGGGAGGAGATGGCAATTTTAATAAAAAATAAATAAACTGGAAAAAAAAGAAAAAATGTCTTACTTATTAAAATTATTACAATCATGTACCTATCCTAGAAAGCTTATAGGATAAAGCCTGGTAGCTTGGAGCAAAGTAAAATGTAGCAACCATCAGGCTACAAGGGAAAGTAAGGATTCCTTAAGTAAAATCATAGGGAAAAAATAAATCAAGTATATTCTATTTTTTAAAAATGTTTTTTATGTGTGTACCACATGCATGCAGGAGCTTGCTGAGGTCTGAAGAGTGTGTCAGATCCCCTTGAACTGGAGTTACAGGTGGTTGTGAGCTACCAGGTAGGTGCTGAGAACCAAACCAGGGTTCTTTGCAAGAGCAGTCAGTGCTCTAAACTGCTGAGCTATTTCTCCAGCCCCCTAGTATATTTTTATAGGCCACAAGTAATTAATAAATGCTAAGATAATATCTATTAGCTGTTTAAACACAAATTCAAAAATGAATCTCAAAAAGAACTACATAAGAAACCCCATAGTAAATGTTAACTACTTCCATGATGCTGGACAAGAACACTGCTGAGACACATGAGCACCTCAACAAGGGGAGGCCAAGTAGTGCTTGATGAGTTCACCCTAGCACAGCCTATGAGTTCATCCTAGCACAGCCTATGAGTTCATCCTAACACAGCCTATGAGTTCACCCTAACACAGCCTATGAGTTCACCCTAACACAGCCTATGAGTTCACCCTAGCACAGCCTATAAGTTCATCCTAACACAGCTAGACTATGAGTTCACCCTAACACAGTGAGACTGAGTTCACCCTAACACAGTGAGTCCTCCATTTCTAATGCACTTTTGTGTTTCTCTACAGAGTCTCAGTCTTCTTCCTCGTTCCTTGTCTTTACTGCTGCACTCTGTTTAAATGAATAAAGTATGATTGAAAGTGATGCTGATTTTCTTTATTATTCTTTTCTGTAGTTCTCAAATTATTTATAATAAATAGGTATTACCTTTATGCTTAGGAAAACTTATAAATGCCATTAAAATGTGGAAAACTACAAATTGGAAGATTCAGTGCCTAACAAATTATCATTTAAAAAGAAAATAATTAACTAGAAATAAGATCATCAGCAGAAGTAAATGGAAACAGCTATTTTATATCATTATGCAGCATAATAATACTCTAGGCATTATCATAAGTGGCTTAATAGCTACACGATTATGGATGAGGAAAGAGGTGGTGAATTAGGCTGAAATCACTTTTCAGTTCTCACATGAAAAGCAGCCTGGCATATCAATAAAGCCTTCTTCAGAAGATATCATTTCAGACAGAGGATCTGATTGAAGCATGCATATATATATATATGTATATATATCCCTTAAAATGAAATCTGCCAACTAGATGTTGTCCACTTTGCAAAACCCTGAAACATGGTTTTCTGACAGAAATCATGTGAATTGCTAAAGTGGGGTTTTGTTTCCTTACAACCTACATGGGATTCAATATTAAGTTTATAACTTAAAAGATGAAGAGACTCAAATTTGGACTCATGAAGATGCTCATATCTGTTTTAGAAGCAGCCTCATCAGCACCGCCTCTTTGATTAATAGTAGTAGCTTCCTGGTTTTGTTCCAAGTTTATCAAGATTCATTTCATGAAGAATTTAAAGATTATTTTTATTGCTTTGTTTTATTTTATTTTTAAGATTCCTTAGTTTTATTTTATGTGTATGGGTGGTCTGCCTTCATGTATGTCTATGTACCATGGGCCAGAAGAGGGTGTCAGATTCCCTGGAACTGGAGTTACAGACAATGAGCTGCCATGTAGATGCTGGAAATTGAATCTGGGTCCTCTGGAAGAACAGTCAGTGCTCTGACCCACAAAGCCATTATTAATCTCTAGCCCATTATTTTTTTTAAAGATTTATTTATTTATGTATTTTACATATATGGATGTACTATGCCTTTATGTATGCCTGGACACCATAAGAGGGCATTAGAATCCATTATAGATCAGACAAGTGTGAACTGCCATGTGAGTACTGGGAATTGAACTTGGGACCTTTGGAATAATAGCAGCAGGTACTCTTTTACCATTAAGCCATCTCTCCAGTTCCATTATTTTATAGTTTTTAATTATGTGAAGGTGTGTCTATCTGCACATGGGATGTGTACGTGAGTGCAGGTATTCCTGGAGGCCAACAGTGTCAGATCCTCTGGAACTGGAGTTACAGATTCCCTGACCTGTAAGCTGGGAATCAAACATGGGGCGTCTGGAAGAACAGCCAGTGCTCGTATCTGCTGAGCCATCTCTCCAGTCCATGAAGAGTTTTGTTTGATTATCATTCTTCTTTACAATTCTTGTCTCTCAATATTTACATCATTACCTTGGTCTAAGAAAACTTAAGTCGCTGAAGTAAAAATATTAAAAAAATATGGAAGTGAATCCTATATTCCATTCATCAAGGCCAACCAGTTTTTCTTTCTTTCTTCTTCTTTTTTTTTTTTTAAAGAGTGACTCCCCAGGGATTGTATAGTTTTGCCAGCTATTCCCAGATTGGTCTTAAACTTGGGGTTCTTTTGCTTCATCTCAAGTGCTTGGGATTATCACACTTGGATTCATTCAGTTCTTCTAAAAGAGTTTACTGTATTCTTGTGTCTGTGTGTACATGTGTGCTATACTGCATATGTAGTGGTCAGAAGACAACTCCGTGGAGTGGATGTTTTCCTTCTAGCAAATTCAGGTTGCCAGGCTCTGAGGAAATGTCTTTACCCACTATGTCACATCACTGACCCCCATCCAGTTATTTTTAAGTGCAAAATTCTATGGCTTTAGGTTTATAAACAAGGATCTTCAAAATAAATAAACCTCAGAGAGGGTAAGACATATTGCTTTTTGGGGTGGAGGGGAAAGTGCAGGGAATGGGAGGAGGGGAAGGAGTGGGAACTGGGATTAATATGTAAAATGAAAAAAGAAACTTTGCTTTTTTATAAAAAAATATAAAGTGAGTGGGAGAAGAGAGGATAATTATCAAAAAATATTGTGTGCATGTATGTGCAAATTTGTAAAATAATAAATCAAAAGTCATATTATTTATAAAAGAAAAATCTTTTAAAGAAATTAAAACAAACAAAGCCAGAAAATGCTGATGTTGGTAAAAGTGCAGTTTTCTACTTGACCATCCAGTATCATGAAACAATAACAAAAACAGTAAAATGAAACACAGAACCTTTGCCTTTAGGTGAAGTAGCAGAAAGAGCATGACAAGTAGGCTACTAATTCATTGCCTACTAATTCATTCTGGAAGCAATTTACCCTACAAACATCTTTTAAAGCTGATCTCCCAGGCCATTTCAGCACTACTCGAGCCAATGCTGAGAAACACTGCTTGTGCTGGAGAAGTTTACCCATGCCTGGCTTCTGCCTTACCTGAGGTGTGATCTGCTGCTGCATGCCTGACCTCATGTTCATGCCAACAGGAGTAGTTGCTGCAAACTGGTTCAAGATAGCTTGCCGGTTTTGGTGCATCAACTAGGAAAACAAAGACAAGAAAGGATGACACCTCCACAGGCAAACATGGCATGACACAAACTTTACTTACTAATGAAAAGTTTTAGTAGTATAGGTTTAGTGTAACACCTCCCATTCTATTTGCCAAAAGACTAATAACTCCCACTCTCTATAAGACAATTGTTGCGTTCAGAACCATTTAAAGGTAAGAAATACACATAAATATACACATGTACAACATTAGTGTACTTCTGAAAGTATGTGAATAGTTACTTCAGGGAAGTATGATATTAAATGAAAAGAATCAGCTTTAGATCTTAAAATATCACAGATGAAAAGCCGAGAACAGCCCTGCAAAGGTCTGAGAGACAAACGGAAAGCCAAGGGCCCGGGCAACACTCTCACTTGGATTTTTATATATACTTGGGGAAAATCCAACATGATATCATTAGCCAGAGAGAATTACATAAGAAACAAATGCTCTGAGAAAATGGATTATTTATTTAACTAGAAGAAGTAATCACTTTAGACCCACATTTCCCAAATTGGTGTTCTAAAGAACATTGTTCTGCAGGATATTAATAGATGTGCCAGGAAAATAGCATACTGTGCTGTAGGACGTATTGGAAATGAGGGTTACATAAGGTGAACCAGATTTATTTACTGCAGTAATTTTATGCGCCTTTAATTGGCCAAAGCACACTGTGCATCTCCAAGAAGGGGTAGACTGCAATTTGTTCATCACAAATCTTTTTTTCTGATTTACAATTATCAACATTTATTTCCCAGAATAATCTTCAGGGGACTGGCATGGAAGTGCAGTTTAGATCAGGCTGGTGTCACAGGTCTAGGCAATCCTTTACCTTAGCAGATAATAATAAACTACACCTGGAAGAGTTCATTGTAAATAATCTATAGATTTAAACTTTCTCCCTCAATATAATTTGGTAAGAATAATCCCTTCAAAGGGCTAGTATCAATAACATTAATACTACATTATATTATTGTTTTTATTATTGTTGCTGCAGTGATGAGTTCTGACTCTTGCACATGCTATGCAAGTACTCTGCTTCTGAGCTATAAGACTAGGTTCTCACTGTTACCCAGATTGGTTTTAAAGTGCTGGGCTCCAATGATCCTCCTGCATTGGGAGTAGCTGGTAGCATAGACATATGCCATGAAATTCAGGAATATGTTACCTGATGCTTATTTAATATTTCATAACTTGTAAATTATACAAATGGATAATTGTGGATATGTTTTATTGGACTATATGTAAGGAGAAAGCCTACTAGAGTTCTATAAAAATGAAAATCCAGGAGCAGTGATTGAGTTTCTCATTGCCTAACAGCTTACCTCTTAATTCTCGGTTCATTTATTTTCTGACTTACACAGATCAGAAAAAAAGTAAGACTTTTAGAAAAAGTTGATACAATATAGAAATGTTAAAGATACAAATTTCAAGCCTAGTGGAATAAGATAAAGCATTCACAACTGCTTAAAAATAAAGATGCTTTTAAAAAGAAGTCAAATGGACTCTTGGCACCCAACCTATGCACTGACTACCCTCAAAAGATCAAGACCGTAAGTATACAGAAAGAAACATTCTGTTTGAGTCGGAAAATACTTCCCACTTTGAACGAGCCTTCAAGCAAGCAGAGCCCGGAATTCTCCTCTGCTGCATCCTCATCTCATGGATATTCTTTGCAGTAGTCTGCTCATTAGCCACCTGCCACTTTAGGAACAAATGGACGCAAACCCAGCTTTTTTTCCCTGAACTGAATATGAAACATTGTTTCATTAACTCAGGAACCTTACCTCATTCCATGTTGGGCCTTGCTTACTGAATCTCTAGCTTCAGGCCCTATTTCCTTAACTTGAGCTGCTTGTAAACTGAGTCCATAAGCATATCTCTACTCTTCTGACTTAGCACTCAGCACACTGCTTGTGTGTGATTCAGTGTGTCAGAGAGGCACAAACACAAACATAGGCAGTTTTGATTACTGAAGTTCCTTTTATGATCTACTATTTTTATCTTTTAGGGTACTTAGAGTAGCACTCCGAGTGTGCTTAATTAAGATGGTCAGCATTTCTACGATTATTTCCTTTTCTGAAAGTAAATGACAGATCTGGGTGTGATGACGCTCCCCCTGTGGTCTCAGCTCTTGGTAGGTTGAGGTGGGAGAATTCTGAGTTTGAGGACAGCCTGGGCAATACGGACCTTGTCTGAAAAGCTAGCAAAACAAAAACAGAAACCACATCTACAACAATAACCAGAAACCAGCAAGTCCAGCAAGACGTCCTTTTTCTTTAGTACAGTTTAAGACTATGACTTTTATTTCTTTCTCTCACTTCTTAATTCATCACTGAGTGCTTTAGTCTATCCTAGCATTTAAAACACACTCCTTCCCCTTTCATTAATCCTTTACATCTTCCCATTTCATTTCTCCTTGTCCTCTCCATCATTGAATAAACACCCTCTGTTTATTGAATAGAAATATGTTTACATTGTTTATTATATTTGCTGAATATAATTTATAAAGCTAGTACTCATTAAATACTACACTATATCAGGCATTGTGCTGAGAGCTTTAAATTCTCTTATTGGATCTATATGTTCTTTAGGAGGCAAAGGAACTGTCTGACTATTTTTACATTCAGAGCCAGTTACTCTTACCACCATTATGCCACACTGCCTTTCCTTTTTCTAGGACGTGTGGACTGAACAGAGGACCTTGAGCATGCTGGAAATGCCTTCTACCACTGTCCTAGATTTCTAACATTTATTTATTTTCCTTCCTGAATTAGTACAGTTCTAAGCAATTTCTTCAAATACTTTTCTAGAAACTCAAGAAAATATACATGACGGACAGCCCCAGTAATGATTCTTAGACATGGCACTGTATACCATTTGCCTCTGTGCTCCTGGATGGTCACCTCCCTGTCTGTTGCTAATACAATCTTAAATATTTATAGCACTACATCGATTCATTTCTTGTCATATGAGACATTTAAATCATGCACAAATCCCAGGCCCACAAATGTATCTTTCCTTTCATTCATAATATCACTAGATTTTAATCCCATTAACTTTAAATAACACAAATTTTACTTTGTCTCAACAATCCAATGGTATTTCTTGTTCTACTTTATAAACTAAGCTACAGTTCTCTTTATTAACTTAGCAAATATGTGATATCTAATCTAAAACTAGTTTGTATCTTTTAAAAAACAAAATTATATTGCCTTTAAGCTGTAATTTTCAAAGTACTTTGCTACAATTAGCATTCTTTAATAAAAAGGTCTCTTACTCATATCCTAGCTATCCTAGGATGGCTTTTTTTTAAATGATTTTTTTAATTTTTTAAAATTTTATTTTACATTCCAACCACAGCTCTCCCTCCTACCCTTTCTCCCCTCCCCCCTCCCCCAGGATAGCTTTTTGAGTCTTTTACCAAGGTCTGGGAGTGGCCCAGGCACTTTCACTGCAGCGACTGACTCATCACAGAGAGCTTTGGCACAAGCCCTCGGAGAAGAAAAACTGAGAGGACAGCACTCACCTGCTGCTGCCCCTGTAACCGCTGTTGCAGCTGAAGTCGCAGCTGGTTGGGTGCAGCTGGAGGTCTGTTTAGAGTCTGCCGGGGCTGCATGCCCATGCTGGGTGAAAAGGTGCCTCGGGGAGGTGCCACTTGAACTGGCATAGTCCCCAGGGAAGGCTTCTGCCTGACCATGCCCTGGAAAGGGCCAGGGAGGCTGGCGGTAGGAGAAGGGGATGAGTATGGCTGGGGGTAGAGCGCGGGTCTTTCTTCCATCATCAGAGGGGGCGTTGCTTGCTGTGGTGGGAACCTCTCGGACAATACATCTAATCCACCTCCCTGTTGAAAAAGAAGCCAAAATATTTTATAAACAATGTCTGGCAACAATGACATGTATGTCTACATAAATTTGCATCTAGGAGCAAGTTATCTCTAGAAAGTCTTAGAATGTGTTCATTCTGAATTCATGCTCTTTGGAAGCTCATCACTCTAAGGGACCATTGATTTACAATTACTCTGGTCACTCAGGCAAAGACTGAACAAGCACCTGGACAAGTTTGTCGATCCCCAGCGCTCTGTCTAGCTCGGCCAGCTCCGTTTCGTCTTTGCCACTGAGGAAGGACACCAGTTGTTCGAGGAGGGCCTTCTCGTCGTTTCTTCCTTCTACTGTTGTTGGTGGACAGAGAAGCTCGTCTAATTGTGAGCTAATGCATTGGCTGTCGCAGCAGAAGATGAGAAAGGCAGGAAAAAAATGATTCAATTTTAAGAGTGCAAATGCAAACACATACATTTATGCACAAATCTGATTTTAGAAAGTTCTGTTATGATGCTGGCAATGAAATGTTCTATAATTAGTGTGCAGAATTCAGAGACTATGTTCTTGGATGTATGTGCATTTGTGTGGGTATGGATATATAACTCCGTATGTGCACACGTGGAAGCCAGAGGTTGATGTTAGATGCCTTTCTCTATATCCCTTCACTTCAGTCTCTGACAAGCAGTCTCACTGAAACTGGAGCTCACGAATTGGCTAAACTGGCTGGCAGGTAAGACAATAGTGTATCTTGTCTCTGCCTCCCAGAGTGGGATTACAGATCCAGCACACCCAGGTTTCAATAGGTTCTAGGAATCTGAACTCAAATCCTGACATTTACATAAGAAAGCATTTTATCCACTGAGTCATCTTTCTAGGTACAAAATAATATTTAATGTATAGCTTGACTGCAATTTCCATTCTTTTGCCAACTACTGAACTTAAAATTTCCATATTCATGTTTGCTTAAAGAAATATCCTAAAAAACGAACCAAATATAATTAAGAAATGGGAAATACTTTTTGAAGATTTATTTACTCATCTATGTGTTCATGTCTGTGAACGAGTACGTGTAAGCGCACCATGATTGTGCAGATGTCTGGAAAAGCCAGGGAAGGATGGTGGATCATTAGGAACTGAATGGCAGGTGGTTGGGAGCCACCTAATACGAGCGCTGGGAGCCAAACCTGGGTTCTCTGAAAGGACAGTGCTTTTAACTGCTGAACCATTTCTCATAAAGAGTTCTTAAGAAGCCAGGTGGTAGTGGTGCATGCCTCTAATCCCAGCACTTGAAAGGCAGAGGCAGGCGAATCTCTGTGAGTTCGAGGCCATCCTGGTTCATGAAGTGAGTTTCAGAACAGCCAGGACTGTTTCACAGAGAAACCCTGTCTTGAAAACTCCCCCAAAAGAGTCCTTTCTAGCTCTCTCTTTTTTCCTCCCTCCATCCTTCTCTTTCTTCCTTCATCCCTTCTTTCTTTCCCTTCCTTCTTTCTTTTCTTTTAAATGTTGGTTCTGGGATCCACACTTGGGTTTTCATGCTTGTGTGGTAGCACTTTACCCAGTGAACCATCTCTCTAGACCTTCAAATTTATTTTTATTCTATTTATTGTGTGAATACCATTAATTACTATGACTGAATCAAAGTCAAAACAGTAAATTTATTTATGCTTTCAAAGATGACTAAATTATCTTGATGATATAAAGTGACTATTACATATAAAAGAAATTAAGTTGAAAATTGTTTACATGCTGGTAGCTCATATATTAGCTAGTAGGTAGTGGCTCAAAAAATCAAATTGTTCATTGATTCATAAAGACAACATGCAGTCTAATCCAAACTGACATTAACCAAAGAGTAAAACTTAGGCATATATAGAAAATAATAAAAATATAATTACATGAGCAATATGACAAAGAGTTATTATTTTGAGAAAATGTAAAGGAAAACAGTTCAGATGATGTTCAAAATTTATTTTTCCTTTGATTGCCATGTATGAGACATAGTCTGTGTTGCAAAACACAGATGCCTGTGTGAATTGAGAAATTAACTTCAATGAGAATGGACCACTGAGCAGATATATTTTCTTTCCTTACATATTCTTTCTCCAAACAAAGACAAATGATGGACAAAATAACCCACAGCTAAAAGTTTTAAAGGCAACATAACTGGTATATGAAGGCTAGGTCTCAGGAATACATGGAAATCAAAGAAATGTAAGACATTGAAATGTAAAATGAGACCTGCACACCATATCAGTCTTGTGGTGATTGCAAAGTATACTGCCTCGTGATCACACTGTAAATGAATCTGCTTGACTATGTCCTCTGGCAACCCCCTTTTAATGAAACATTCACATCAATTTATAGCTCAAAATTACTAGTGCAGACTGGAATCCAGTTTTGGGGGGAGTAGTTCCTGGCTTAGAGGCTGATATCTGATAGTGTACAAAATGTAAAGTGTCTCACTTACTCGTCTGGTTTATTCTGATTTATTGTCGTCACAGTATTATTTGCCCATGGAATCTGATCGCCTGCTCCTGGTTGTCCAAACTGGTTATCGATTGCTTCTAATTCTAGTTCAGGCAATCCTGATTGAAGAGAAAGAGCTCACTGTCACAAAAGAGGAGCAGGTGACATTTCAGAAGTAATACATTATACAGGAGAGTGAGACTTCCACACAAAATATTATTCCGATGATCCAGAGGGAAGGCGTCTACATATAATAAAAAGCGAACGAGAAAAAGGGTCTGAATCAAAACCAAATTGGGTGTTTCCTGTACACATGCTGACTAAAGGAAATGAAGCACTGTCAGAAGTTACTATTTTAAAGATAACATCATTTTGGGTAGCTGCTTTTTCAGCATATACCATGAAATGAGTGCAACAATCAGAAGACAAAATAGATCCACAAAAGGCAAGAGGAGACACTGAAAGGCCACTGCAGCTTGTAGGCAGAGCCCTTACAGAAATTAGCTTAGAAAAATGCACCTCAGAAAAATTATCTATAACTTTTAAAAATTATTTTATGTGTATTGTTGTTTTGTTTGCATTTATGTCTATGCACTGCATGCATTCAGTGGCCAAGGAGGCCAGAAAAGGGCATCAGATCCTCTGGAACTGGAGTTACAGATGGTTGTGAGCCACCATGCAGATGCTGGAAACTGAACTCAGGTCCTCAGGAAGGGCAGGCAATGCTCTTGATGACTAAGTCATCTCATTTCTCTAGTCCCACGTAGAAGCTTTCTGGAAGTTTTATGGCCATCTCTAAACTATTTACACTAGGGAAAACTAAACCAACCTAAATTCCAGAAACTCAGGCATTGATTAATGAATTACATTAGTACAGATCCTAATAATGTAAAAGAGAAAAAAGTATTCAGATTTATATTGATATTAATCTATTTCAACTTGAGTTTTATGCATGGGGATAGATATGGATCTATTTTCATTCTTCTACATGTTGACATTCAGTTATGCCTGAACTACTTGTTGAAGATGCTTTCTTTTTTCCATTGTATAATTTTAGCTTATTTGTCAAAATTCAGGTGTTCACAGGTGTGTGGATTAAAATTTAGGTCTTTGATTCAATTCCATTGGTCATCATCTCTTTTTATGCCAATATCAAGCTGTTTCATTACTGTAGCTCTATAATAGAGTTTGATGTATGTGGTGGTGATGCCTCCAGAAGTTCCTTTATTGTACAGGATTGTTTTGGCTATCCTGGGTTTTTTGTTTTTCCATATGAAGTTGATTATTGTTCTTTCAAGGTCTATGAGGAATTGTGTTGGGATTTTGACATGGGGATTGCATTGAATCTATAGATTGCTTTTGGTAGGATTGCCATTTCTATTATGTTGATCCAATCTATCCAAGAACATGGGAGATCTTTCCATTTTCTGATATCTTCTTCAATTTTTTTCATCAAACACTAAAAGTTTTTGTTGAATAGGTTTTTCACTTCCTTGGTTAGTGTTACCCCAAGGTATTGTTATTTGTGGCTATTGTGAAAGGTGATGTTTCTCTGATTTCTTTCTCAGCTTGTTTATCATTTGTATATAGGAGGGCTACTGATATTTTTTTTGAGTTGATCTTGCGTCCTGCCACATTACTGAAAGTATTTATCAGCTGTAGGAGTTCCCTGGTAGAATTTTTGGGGTCACTCATATATACATCATATCATATCATATTTGCAAATAACTAAAGTTTGACTTCTTCCTTTCCAATTTGAATCCCCTTGATCTTTTAGCTAGAACTTCAAGAACTATATTGAAGAGATATGGAGAGAATAGACAGCCTTGTCGTGTTCCTGATTTTAGTGGAATTGCTTTTAGTTTCTCTCCATTTAATTTGATATTGGCTGTCGGCTTGCTGTATATTGCTTTTTACTATGTTTAGTATGTTCCTTGTATTCCTGATCTCTCCAAGAGCTTTATCATAAAGGGGTGCTGGATTTTGCCGAATGCTTTTTCAGTATTTAATGAGATGATCATATGGTTTTTTCTTTCAGTTTATTTATGTGATGAATTATATTGATAGATTTTCATATGTTGAACTATCCCTACATCTCTGGAATGAAGCTGACTTGATTTTTTTTTTTTTGAGACAAGGTTTCTCTGTAGCTTTGGAGCCAGTCCTGGAAACTAGTTCTTGTAGACCAGGCTGGCCTCAAACTCACAGAGATCCACCTGCCTCTGCCTCCCAAGTGCTCAGATTAAAGGCCTAGCTGGTGGATGATTTTTTTAAAATGTGTTCTTGGATTTGGTTTGCCAGGATTTTATTGAGTATTTTTACATCTATATTCAGAGGCCAGAAGAAGGTGTCAGGTCTCTGGGATGGGAGTTATAGACACATGTGGATGCTGGGAATGAAACCTCTAGGAACATCCAGTGTTCCCTCCCTCCCTCCCTCCCTCCCTCCCTCCCTCCCTCCCTCCCTCCCTCCCTCCCTCCCTCTCCCCTTCCATTCTTCCCTCCCCCTCTTCTTCCCTCTCTGTCTATTTCCCTGTCCCTTCCTTTATCTTTTTTTTTGTTTGTTTTGTTTTTCTGTTTTTTTAAAGACAGGGTTTCGCTATGAAACAGTCCTTGCTGTCCTGGAACTCACTCTGTAGACCAGGCTGGTCTCGAACTCAGAGATCCACCTGACTCTGCTTCCTGAGTACTGGGATTAAGGGCGTGCACCACCAACACCTGGCCACCACCTTATTTTTCAAGATAATATTTCTCACTGGACCTCGATCCCACTTTGGCTAGACTGGCTGGCCCAAAACCTTCTGGGCCTCTCTTATCATTTCACTGGCCCTAGGTCTGGGATTACAGCATACATAGCCTCTTGTTTGCACAGCAAGTTCTTTATCTATTGAACTACCTCACCGGCTTGATGATGACTTTAAAAAAGATTTACTTTTATGTATATGAGTGTTTGTTTGCATATATATATGGATGGTGGTCTGAATGAGAATGGCCCACATAGGCTCATATGTTTAACTGTCTGGTCCCCAATTAGTTGAACTGTTTGGGAAGGATTAGGAGGTGTGACCTTGCTAGAGGAGTAGTATTAATGGGGGTGGACTTTGAGGTTTCAAAGCTCCTATCAGGCCCAGTCTCCACCCATCCTTCTCTCTCTGCCTGCTGCCTGCATACCAGGACATAAAGTTTTTACATATTGCTCCAGTGCCACGACTGCCTCTAAACCTGTGAGCAACCCCCAGTTAACTGCTTTTATCAGGCTTGTCTTGCTCGTGGTGGCTTCTCACAGCAATGGAATAGTGTCTAAGATACACTGTCTATGTGCCAGGTGCCTTTGGAGGCCAGAAAAGGTTGCCAGATCTTCAGTAACTAGTTACTTATGACTGTGCTGACATGTACATGCTAGAAATCAAGCCTGGGTCTTTTGAAAGAGCAACAAGTGCTCTTAACAGCTGAGCCAACTATCCAGCCTGACATTTACTTCATGTAAATGCATGTAACTACAACCTTTAACTAAACTTAAGTCTAACTGTGACAAATGATATAAAAATCAAATTCTGTAGGATTCTGAAAGACACAATAAACAATATAACTAAAGCAATGATGATGGTAAACTAATCACTTGATTTCTATCACTACCTAAATCAGGACAGTGGCCACAGGCTCTCTAAAATTGTCCCATTGCTCTACTTTAACAGCAGATCTCCAGCACTAAACCTTTTAAGAAATAAAGCCTAGAAAGTGTTAATTATGTTTTATTTTCAGAAAATGTGCATGGCTTTGTACTATCAACACCAAGCACTGCAGTTAGTTTACTTAATTCGATATTAGGACACAGCATCTTATTTTACTAGTTTTTATGGAAAATTCTAAAAGAATAAGTTAAAATATTTTCAAAACATAGCCAGACATGGTGGCATACACCTCTAAGCCCAGCATTGAGAAGCTAAGGCAGGAAGTTCTGGAGTTGGAGGGCAGCCTGTTTTACCTCATATTTAAAAACAAAACGAACCCCCCCCCCACAAAAAAAAAACTAAAGAGAGTAAGATTTGTGTGTTGAGTTTGATGTCCAGGCAAACATTAATAAATAAAAACAAACGACAATAAAACCTATAACAAAACCACTCTGATTCACTCAAAAGTTTTACTTCTATAGGTTCTATGCTTAAAGGAACTTGGTTTTATCTTAGGGCCACTTCAGTCTTTAGACTTCTTTAGAACTGCCTTTTATAGAAAATCTGAGTTATTTCTTAGAGTCTAGGAAACACACAAGTTTTCTCTTTTGTTTCATGGGGGGGCGGGGAAGCCTTATTTTTAGTTAAGTTTGTTTTCTCACCACAAACGTGAATGAGTGTGTGTGCGTGTGTGTGTGTGTGTGTGTGTGTGTGTGAAACAGGACAAAAGGTCAGTTTTTGGAGAGAGGCAGCTAAAGTGGAGTTTAATAAAGGAGCCCTGAGACATTTAGTAGGGCATTAATATACATATGTAATGTTGTTCTTTCAGATGAAGGTTTGCTACATTGTCCAGGAAGTCCTTGGCCTCATTCAGACATGGCTCTGCAAATAGCTCAACATAACATCACATCAATGAAAAACCTAGCCAAGGAGAAACTCTGTATCCCCTGTAGTGATAATGAACCCAGAAAAAGGTTATTAAATAATTTAAAAAATTTCTACACAGCCAGGAGAAGGCATCATCTTTCAGGAGGCTGTTTTTGCCCTGGTTACTGCTCCAGTGGTTGATCCAACAGCTTCCCATTCTCACATTCACGGCTAATCCCCCTCAGCTGTTGAAAAGGAAACTTCTGGCTCAGTTTGTGTTACATCTGGCAGTAACTGCACAGCAGTTAGAGTATCATCGTGGTCTTTTAAACAGTAAGTAGAAAAAGGGCCGATTTCTTTAGTAAATAAATTCTTCCATAAATTAGAGTCCAATAACCAAATAGATAAACAGTCAGAGACTAAGAAGAGGTTGCCTAAGATCATTGAAAACGGTCAACGTCTACATGGGAAGTAGAAAGTAGAAAAAGACAAGATCACCTGAGTAAATTGGGAGCATGGGGACCTTGGGAGAGGGTTGAAGGGAGGAGGGGAGAGGCAGGGAGGGGAGAAGCAGGGAGGGGAGCAGAGAAAAATGTAGGGCTCAATAAATATCAATAAAAAATGAAAAAAGAAAACAGTCAACGTAACTTGGAGTAAAAGTAATATACTTTGAAAGTACATTGTGAAAAAACCTCATAATATTTACAAAGATACGAAAATGCATAGCTCAAAGTACTGAGAAAGATATATAGAAATAGGAACATCAGTGGTATAATTTGTGAGAGGAATCATTTAGTACTACCTATGCATCTATCCTTTGATCTAGATATTTATATTTAGAATTTATACTTCAGATATACCCTCCCAAGTGATAGTCATCCCTATGTAAGGTTACTTATTACAGTTGCTCTGAATAGTGAAAGGTACCAGTCACCAGTCAGCTCTAAGTCACCCTAGTCCTCATGTAGATATGAGAGTGTAAAGTTATGAACAGCATGCCATCCAAGAACAAGGTTAGCAGTCAAAACAGCCAATGTGCATAGTATGATGTCTTTTCCTCAGTGTGTAGCTCAGGCTGGCTGGCCTTGAATTTGCTTATGTAGCCAAAGTTAGCTTGTAACTGGTTATCCTCCTGCCATGTATACACACACACACACATAACTTAAAAGTACAAACATGGAAGATGAAGAGAAGTCTGTCATATACTGTTTAGACTTACAAAAGATAATGACATTATTTCTATAATGAAAAGATAATAGTACATATTGGCATTGTTTTGCATTTATAAGTATGTGAATATCTTAATTACTAAAATAAATTAGAAAACCCACACTATATATAATCTCTAAGACAAGAAAGTGAAATGAATCTTAAATACTAAAAACTTATTCCATGAGGAACTTATTACTTTATAGCTATATATTTTATGATTATTATCATGGTTTTTTTTTTTTGAGACAGAGTTTCTCTGTAGCTTTGGAGCCAGTCCTGGAACTAGCTCTTGTAGACCAGGCTGGCCTCGAACTCACAAAGACCCGCCTGTCTTGCCTCCCCAGTGCTCGGATTAAAGGCGTGTGCCACCACCGCCCAGCTATAGTTCTATATTTTAATGATCTACAAGTTAATGTATATATTGAGGGAGTTGTAAAAAGATCTGTAGGAGGAGCTCAGCTTACTCAGATACGTCTGGAATTCCCTCGCAACTATTTAATCAGTCTACAGTCTTTTTAAAAAGTCTCTTTATAGGCAAACTTGATTATAATTTTGAGTAAAACAAACGTTACTGGCATGGCAGAATAGCTCAGCAAGGCAAGTGAAGGTATTTGCTATCAAGATCAAGGCTGACCCATCATTACCTTGTACATGTGATCCTCCTGCCTCTACCTCCCTAGGATTGCAAGCATGTACTACCATGATCAGTTTTATGCGGTGCTAGAGACAGAACCCAGGACTTCGTGCATACTATATAAGCATTCTGCCAGCTGAGCTACATCCCCGTTTACTATTACTTGTAGGTACTCTCCATCTTATTTACCTGTTTACTTTAATATTGCAAAACTTTATTACAAATTTAAGATCTGGGGAAACCCTAATTCTACTGAAAGCACTAATAATTATGGACAGTTGTTCTTTTAAAATATCCCATTGAAGCTGGGCGGAGGTGGCACATGCCTTTAATCCCAGTACTTGCGAGGCGGAGGCAGGTGATCTCTGTGAGTTCAAGGCCAGCCTGGTCTATAGGAGTTAGTTCTAGAAGAGGTTTCAAAGCTACAGAGAAACCCTGTCGAGAGAGAGGGAGGGAGGGAGAGAAAGAGAGAGAGAGAGAGAGAGAGAGAGAGAGAGAGAGAGAGAGAGAGAGAGAGAGAGAGAGAGAGAGAGAGAGAAGAGATCCTATTGAAAATATGGCATTCTTAGGCCTTAGTTCTACTCCTATCAGAGTGACACTCTCAAAAAACTAGCTGTATTTGTAAGGTCACTACACCATCCAGTATTTAAAGCTTAAGTCTCACACTAAACAGGAAGGTCCAGCCAGGGTAAACTGTCTCTCAGTTAGATACCTAGCTGATTCCTTGCATATTAAAATTTAGATGACAGCAAGAATTTCTGTATCACTATGCTTTTAGAGTTACATTTATTGCCCCTTTCCTTTTCAGCACAAAGTGGAAAACTTCTCTGAATGCAGAAGTGTTAATGGGATGTGGCCAATGAAACCTAACTTTACTTGATTGTATGTTGTTGACCTTTCAATGAGAACAGCTAATGAGTATTCATTGACCCTAATGCTACAGAAGTTAGACTAATGGAACTCAGACAGACCCGCTTAGTGAAGGAGATGGGGCAGGCACATCCCAGGAAGAGTTCCTTTGGCTGAGATCCCTGGTTACCCACCATGTATACTCATTCCACTTGACCTGGAGTAAGGCTGTGCTACAGGTTATAGCAGACACATCAACAAGGCCATGAACAGACAGAGAAAGCATGCGATGTTTTTCTCATGACCAGAGATCTACAACCCAAAGCCTCACAGGGTCTCATGTTGAACTTGGAGCTTGCTGATTTGGCCAGCATGCCCCAGGGAACCTCTTGTCTCTGTCCTGGAATTGCAGGCGTGTGTTGTCATGTCTAGCATTTTATTTTCATGTGGGTGCTGGGGATTGAGACTGGGTCCTTATGTTTGCAAGGTAAACACAGTGCCAATTAAGCCACCTCTCCAGCCTCGGTATTACTTCTTTAATAAATGCGCTTGGCTAAAAATAACTTTACAAATATTCAAACATTCAATTGACTCTCAAGGACAGGATCTGGGGATAGTCCAGAAGGACACCGAAGGACGGAGAAGAGAACTGAGAGCTTGAGGCCAGCCTGGATCCATCCCAAAGCAACAGTGAAAGCTCCAAACAAACAACCAAGAGAACAAAAACTACAATCAGTGAAATAAGAAAAATAAAAAGGGAAAAACCCGCAGTGGAAAGGAAGGAAGAAGCCTCAGCAGAATTATGAAGTCTGAAGGATAAAGCACAAATGGAAAAAAACGGATGCTGTAACTCAACTAAATTGAGACACAGGGGAGAAGATTTTTCCTAAATAGGTCTTCTCAGAAGAGCACTAGGACTACTCAGAAACAGGCCGTGGGCTATTGCTGGGACAATTAAAGGACAATGAACAGCTGCCCCCAGACCTCTGCTCTGGTGCAGCTGACTTTGGAATGTGCCCATGGATTAAAATGGTGAGTCTGTGACTCATGGTAGAAGTTCAGCCCAGGGAGTCTCCCAAAGTGGGTGCCAATGCTGCCACAGGAGTTTCCTTGTTGCCAATCTCTATCCCTCTTAGCAACTGAGAAATGAGGCCTCTGCAATCAGAATCTAGGTTTAATGCCAGGAAAAAAGGTTTCTTTAGCTGAAGAAACATGCTAGCTACCATAATTTTCAAATTCTAAGTCTTCCAGAATATACTGAAAGAGTGAGAATTCACCACTCAAGCAATGTCAATAACAGCAAAGAGAGAGCAAGCAAATTTAATACTGAATGAAACTTAAAAACAAAATGAAAGCACTGCTATAGAAAGGATGGATCATGAGATAGTTACAGTAAATGACCCTTGCGCGGATGCTGGATTCTCACACTTTCCTCCATCCATTAGGGTAGCCTACTGTTTTGAGAGAGGTCTGAAAGAGTTGAGACTGGTGGGCAGGGTGTCCAGGCCTCTCCAGTGTGGACTTAGTACTTTGTCTTCCTTATGTTCTGAAACTCTTGGGAGAGATATCTCTGGCCTGCTTTGGTTCTCGTGGGGAGACAAACTAGGCAAGGAGGCTCTGGTGCCAGGGGGAATCTAAGCAGGTCATAAAGCTCTTTGGGGCCAGTAGAGGGTCCTGGTACTGCAAAGAAGGGAACCTATTGAAGTGAATGCAGCCTTGCAGGAGACAGTGCGGATCAGCACCACCCTGTATAGCAGGAGCTCTCCCAGTTCTTTCAAAACAGTTTACTTTTACGTATATGAATGTTTGCCTGCATATATGTTTGTGCACCAGATGCATGTCTGGTGCTTGCGAGGCCAGAAGAAGAGATGCATCTGACCCCTTAAATAAGAGTTACTGACTGTTGTGAGCAGCCATCAGGGTGCAAGAGCAGCCAGCGCTCTTAGCCTCTGAGCCATCCCTCCAGCTCTGACTTCTTCAGTTCTTAATCATTGCTTTTTTTTTTAACTTCACAATATTGTTAGTACTGTTTTACTCTATTTAAAAAATCTTTAGTTTTTACTTTTTATTGGACTTAACATAGTGAAGGGAACCCTGATGGCTCTTTGGCTTGGAGAGAGAGGGAGTGGGGGTATGGGTGGAAGGGAGGGGAGGGAAGGGGGAGGAGGAGGGGAGGAGATGGAAATTTTTAATAAAAAAATGAGAAAAAAAATAAAAAAATAAAAAAAATTTACTTAATTTCATTTACATGTTTTCCCTTTATTTTATAATTGGATTTCTCCCCCTCCCGGGCAGAGCCAGGGGTTGAACTGACATCCCCCTCAATGACAGGTACAACCACCACAAAGATCGTCTTCCCTCCTCACATTCTCTCCCTTTTCCTTTTTTATTTAACCCTGCTTCTTCTTTTTTGCCCCATTCCTGGCTCTTGCCTTCACTGTGCTATTTTACTGGCTAACAATGAATTCTTAACACTTTCTTTTCCTCCAGTTACTAAGGCTTGTTTTCTCTCTCTCTTCTACTTGGTTCGTGTCAATACTTATGTAGATGAGAGTTCCCATCTCCATTCGCTGTCCTTTTTTGGTGGGAAGCATAACCTAATGGTAACAAATTTTTTTTTAAAAAATCTTTACTTCACCTATTTCTGAGTGATCCTGGTATATGAAGTCAGTTGTTTTATTTGTTCTTCCATCATTTTTACATCTTTGTTTTATTTTAAGGTACTAGGTATAGAAATTAGGTTTTTGGTGTTGCTCATTTGATACAATGTGTCATTTTTCTTTGTCTTAAAGATTTCCATTTTATCACTGGTTTTAATTGTTTCCAGGTAATTTGGCTATGATATCTTTTTTTTCTCTTATAAATCAAGCCAAACAAGAAGTGTTGACTCAGACGTGCCTGCCTCTTGCCCTCCTAGTGCTGGGATTACCTGGCTGTAAAAATAAGAGTATTGAGAGTATGTATCATGTTCTTGAATTAGACAATGACAAGGTGTACTGAGAGAACTTTCTGTGTTAGGCAGCTGTTGAAGCCTTTGAATCTGGAGAATCATCCTCAATTAGTTCCAGAAAATTTCCCCTATTTTTGTTTGGCATATCTTCCCTTCCTCCCATTTTCTTCTACTTGTTTATTTATAGTTACTAATATACTGGCCCTCTTTGGTAGGTCTTGCAATTTCTTTAAATTTTTGTTCTGTGTTTTCCATTTTTTAAAATCTTTTTTCACATTTCCATCTATCTATCTATCTATCTATCTATCTATCTATCTATCTATCATCTACTTTCCCACCTACCTATATATAGGGATATCCATATACCCATCCATACTGACATTTATTTTTTTCCTGCCTGACAGAGTTTCACTATGTAGTCTTGCTGGCCTGGAACTCACTACATGCCAACCTGGCCTTGAACTTGTGGTGATCTTCCTGACTCTGCCCTCTAACTTTTTAATTGGTACATAACATTTCCAAGAGATATTTCTTGTTATTTTTCTTCTTCCCATGACAATGTTATCTTTACCTTTCCAGCTGTGTTATTTCAGGCACCAATGAACTCACTGTATGTTTTTATTGCACACTTTGTTTCTTCTGATTTTTTTCTTTATTTCTCCTCCTCCTTCTTCTTTGTTTTCCTTTTGGTTTTTCAAGACAAGGTTTCTCTGTGTAGTCCTGGATGTCTTGGAACTTGCTTTGTAGACCAAGCTGACCTCAAACTCAGAGATTTGCCTGCCTCTTCCTCCAGAGTGCATTGAGTGTGATATCATGCCGGGCAGGGTCTTTTTGGACCACCAGCCCATAAATCATGACATAGAGACTTATATTTGAAAAACATGATCTGACACAATATTGTGTTTCTGAGTGTTATTATGGGAAGCTCTGGATGAAAACACAAATCACTTTCCTTACAGTCAACCACTCACTATAACATCAATTGCAGTAGGACAGGGATTTTACTACATTAGAAACAGACAAGATCAATGCAAACTGTAATTCTAGTACTGAAAGATGAAGGTAGGAGGGTTAGGAGTTCAAGGTCATCCTCAGCTACAAAGTGAATTCGAGGCTACTCTGGAACACATCAGAACCAGTCTAAATGGAAATGAATGATGAGTTAAGTTCTTATGTCTAAAGATAACTGTTTAATGTTTAGTGTTGCATAATGAAAAGATGTTTCATTCTTAATAGACAAACAGTTTCTGCAATCATGGTGCAAGATAACATGCTAACCCACAGTTCTACTAAACACTTGAAATGAGATGTTGACCCCAGCACATACTGTTCAGCCTGGGAGCAGATCTGGCAGTGGTGGGCTGAAGGGACGCTGGCAGCATCTCTGACTTGATGTTGACACCAGTGACCGTACCATCCATCCGGTCTGTCTCACACAAGCTGGGCAATTGCGCTGCCTTCTCCAGTGTGGGCAGTAACTGATCAAACTGGTCAAGGTCAGCTGCGAACTGAGAAGAGAAACAAAGTTGGAAGGAACGAATTTTATATTCTCATCTGCAGGTGGAGAATGAAATCAAATGTGACAGAGGCTGATTTAAGAAGGGAGAGGAGTGGAGCTTTATTAAAATCACATGATCTGGCCTGATGTGGTGGCACACGCCTCCAATCTCTGTACTTGGGAGGCAGAGGCAGGTGGATCACTGAGTGGGAGGTCAGCCTGGTCTACAAAGTGAGTTCCAGGATAGTCAGGACTACACAGAAAAACCATGTCTTGAAAATAAAAAAATACAATAACAAAAAGAAATTACATAATCTATCTATTCTACTGGGGAAAATTTAGACTCTATGAAATGATATTAAAATACAGCAGAATGTAATAACAAATTATCTAATACAGCTTGGTAGAAGTGTGAATAGAAGAGAAAAACTTGGGCTGGAAGATATGAAGATAGCTGTGCTGTGATGCATTGTGGTGTTTTTTTTTTCCTGTCCTAGTTTTCAAAATACTGTAATACTTTAAATGCATACGATTATATCATTTTAAAATATAACAAGAAGTTTGTGAGTAAGTACATACCATGCTCATCTTTCTGGGGTCTGGGTTACCTCACTCAGGATAATTTTTTCTAGTTCTATCCATTTGCATGCAAATTTCAAGGTGTCTTTTTTTTTCTGCTGAGTAGCACTCTAATGTGCAAATGTGCCACATTTTCTTTATCCGTTCTTCAGTTGAGGGGCATCTATGTTGTTTCCAGGTTCTGGCTATTACAAATAATGTTGCTATGAACATAGTTGAACAAATGTCCTTGTAGTATGATTGAGCATCCTTTGGGTATAATGCTCAAGAGTGGTATTGCTAGGTTCTGAGGTAGGTTGATTCCCAATTTTCTAAGAAACCTTCATACTGATTTCCAAAGTGGTTGTATAAGTTTGCGTGTGGATACTAGCTGTAAAGCAAAAGATATTGAGCCTACAGTTCATGATCCTAGAGAAGCTAAGTAACAAGGTGAACCCTAAGAAAAACATACATAAATCTACCTGGAAAGGGGAAACAGACAAGATTGCCTGACAAAACAGGGAACATGGGAGTAGGAGGAGTAGGGAGGGTAGAAGGGGAAGATGAGGGGGGATGAGGAGAACTTGAGGGAGCAGGATGGTAGAGATGGAGGACAGAGATGAGAGCAAGAAGAGAGATGTTTTGATTGAGGGAGCCATTATGAGGCTAGCAAGAAACCTGGCTCTAGAGAATAAACAAGGAAGACCCCAGCTAAGAGGGTAAACAATAGAGGAGAGGGGGTCCATCTTCACTTGCCCTGTAATCAGACTGATGAATATCTTCAATGTCACCATAGAATCTCCATCCAGCAACTGATGGAAACAGAGGCAGAGACCTGCATTGGAACACTGGACTGAGCTCCCAAAGTCCAGTTGAAGGGTGGGAGGAGTGAGAAAAGAGCAAAGAGATCAAGACCATGATGGGTACACCCACTGAAACAGTTTACCTCAGCTAATGGGAGTTCACCAACTCCAGCCGGACAGCGAAGGAAACAGCATAGGTCCAAACTAGTCCCTCTGAATGTGGGTGACAGTTGTATGGCTGGGGCAGACTGCGGGGCTACTGGCAGGGGCACCAGGATTTATCCCTACTGCTTGTACTGGCTTTTTGAGAACTTACTGTGCTTGGGTGGATACCTTGATCAACCTAGATATAGTAGGGAGGACCTTGGATCTTCCTCAAAGCAATGTGCCTTACCCTCTCTGAGGAGTGGATGGGTTAGATGAAGGGAATGGGAGGAGGGTAAGGAGTGGGAACTGGGATTGGTATGTAAAATGAAAAAAGAGTGTTTGTTTTCTTTTTAAAAATAAGTATGGAAAAAAATTTAAAGTGTGTAAACTTGAGAGATATCAGAAAGCCCAGGAATTTAAAAGAATAGAGAACCTCTGTTTGAGGGTATATATAAAAGAAAGTTGGCCTTTATTTCAGAGTAGTATTATACTATGAGTACTGTGGGATAATTAATTAGCATAAAATATTTACCCTATTTCAGTTTCATTATTTAATTGAATTAATTTTTATCTTTTGGAGTATATAAGTGAATTACATGTATTATTTTAAATGCTCTAGTCTTTCCAAAGTTATATTTCACATGCTGTCATATGCAGCCATAATTCCTTAGTTTTCACTGCTGAGTAATGTCCCTCTGTATGAACATATCACAATATAATTTTCCATTTTTCTGTAATGGAGTTTTGGGCTATTTCCAGAAGTAAGGCTTTATGAACAGTTTTAAGCATAGCTTTTATTATGCATGTATGAGAAACATTAGCCATCATGGAAAAATGAAAAAATTCAACTACATTAAAATAAAAATTTTACTTCATAAAAACCAAGACAAATAAAATAATAACCACCTAACCATTAATGAAAATACAAGCAATTCATGGTAAAGACACCTGCAAATATATAACTACTGAAGGATCATCCCTTAAAAATATGAGGAACACATTTTTAAAAAAGCCAACAGACAGAGGAAAGCACATTAAAATAAAGGGCATGACTAGATTAGGCAATGTACAAAAGAAAATATCCAAATGATTAATGGACATTAATCAGAGAATGTGAACTAAAAACTATAAGCTGTTAAACACATATCCTAGAAAGATTTGTTTTGAAAGATTGACAATACAAAGCATTACCAAGGATATAGAACAATTACAAGGAATTCTTGTACAATAGAAAAACCACATACTACTAACAATGAGTTTCTGCATAATTTAGGATTGTGCAATTCTACTTCTAAGTGTAAACTCAGCAGAAATATATGCACATGAACACTGAGACAGACCTACCAGCATTATCTGATATACAGTAACATTACTTTGTAAAGACATTGTTAAATTTAATTTTAAAGCTTGATATTTAAATATATTTAATATTTAAAACTTTTTCTGCTTAAAAAATAAAATATTAGTTTTATTTTAACTAAAACAGGAGACGCAGTCTTATCTTCAAAGAGCACACATGCAAACAGTCAAAATGAGAAGAACATGGCTTAGCTCAGGAAAGTTAAGGACCTTTCCAGAAGTAGAATGTGTTAAGGAAGAGATACTCAAAGAGACAGGGCAGAAAATCAAGCTGTTTCAAGAAGCTCAAGGGCTTACACTTACATAGTAAGTGTGAATCTGTGTCACACTAGAGAGTCTTAATAAATGGCACTGAGAATGTAGTGTCATTCAATTTGAAGACCTCTATGTAACATGAAAGCTCTTCAAAGAGAAGGTTCATCTTTTCCTGAAATTCTTTCATGGTTTATAAGCAATTGCACAATACATGAATCTGTCCATTAATTTTCACACCTGCTCCACAACATCCTAAACATAGAAGTTTCAAACACTTGTGAACAGGCTTCTTTTCATTCACTTCTGTCTCAGGACATGTTATGGAAAGGCAACAACCTGCTACCCAGAATCTAAGTTCCTGTCCTCTGCTGAGGATGCAGAGTACAGCAGAAGCAGCCTTATAAAAATGCTTCAACAAGGTCACCTTTCCTATGTCCTCATATTTTTCTCTTATTTTGTTCATATCAGAGGCTCCACAAATGAGCTGTTACCCAGAGTCCTTTGGAGAACTTCTGGTCTGCCAGACAGAAACCTAACAGAAATACAGGAACTAACAGATGTTATGTCTCTAATGGGCCTAATAGACGTCTATAGAACATTCTATCTAAACATAAAAGAATATATCTTCTTCTCAGCACCTCATGGAACCTTTTCAAAAACTGACCACATACTCTGCAACAAAGCAAACCTCAACACATACAAAAAAATTGGAATAACTCCATGTATCTTATAGGATTTCCGTGCCTTAAATCTAAAATTGAACAGCAACACTAATTTTAGAAAGCCCACAAACACATGAAAACTAAACAGTGCTCACCTGAATCACCAATGGGTCAAGGAAGAAATAAAGAAAAACATTGAAGAGTTCCTAAAATTCAATGAAAATGACCGCACAGCATACCCAAACTTATGGGACACAATCAAAGCTGTGTTAAGAGGAAAGTTCATAGCACTAAATGCCTACATAAAGAAGCTGGAAAAATCCCACACTAGCAAGTTAACAAAACACCTGAAAGTTCTAGAACAAAAAGAAGCAAACTTACCCAAGAGGACTAGACGGCAGGAAATAATCAAGCTAAGAGCTGAAATCAACAAAATATAAACAAAGAAAACAAAACAAAGAATCGATGAGACAAGGCTGGTTCTTTGAGAAAAATCAACAAAATAGACAAAACTATGTCCAAACTAACCAAAAGGCAGAGAGAATATTCAGACAAACAAAATCAGAAATGAAAAGGGGGACATAACAACAGACATAGAGGAAATCCAGAGAATCATCAGGTTATACTTTGAAAACCCGTACTCCACAAAGTTAGAAAACTTAAAGGAAATGGGCAATTTTCTGGATAAATATCACTTGCCAAAATTAAATCAAGATCAGATAAACAAATTAAATATAACCTTTCCTATAACAACAAATGAAATAGAAACAGTCATCAAAAGTCTCCCAACCAAAAAAACCTCAGGTCCAGATGGTTTCAGTGAAGAATTTTGTAAGATTTTCAAAGAAGAACTAATACCAATACTCTTCAAATTGTTTGACACAATAGAAACAAAAGGAAAATTGTCAAAATCTTTCTACGAGGCTGCAGTTACTCTGATACCCAAGCCACAAAAAGAAACTACTAAGAAAAGAATTACAGACCAATCTCACTCATGAACATCGCCACAAAAATACTCAATAAAATACTGGTAAAACGAATCCAAGAACACGCCAGAAAAATTATCCACTATGACCAAGTAGGCTTCATCCCAGAGATGCAGGGATGGTTCAACATATGAAAATCTACCAATGTAATCTACCATATAAACAAACAGAAAGCAAAACCACATGACCATCTCATTAGATACTGAAAAAACCTTCAAAGAAATTGAACACCTCTTCATGAAAGAAGTCTTGGAGAGAGCAGGGATACAAGGAACATACCTAAACATAATAAAGGCAATACACAGCAAGCAACAGCCAACATCAAACTAAATGGAGAGAAACTCCCAGCAATTCCACTGAAATCAGGAACAAGATAAGGCTGTCCACTCTCTCCATATCTATTCAATATAGTACTTGATGTCCTAGCTAGAGCAATAAGACATCAAAAAGGAATCAAGGGGTACAAATTGGAAAAGAAGTCAAACTCTCACTATTTGCTAATGATATGATAGTTTACATAAGTGACCCCCAAAATTTTATCAGGAACTTCTACAACTCATTAACACCTTCTGTAATATAACAGGATATAAGATTAACTCAAAAAAATCAGTAGCCTCCCTTTATACAGATGATAAATTGGCAGAAAAAGAAATCAGAGAAACATCACCCTTCACAATAGCCACAAATAACATAAAATATCTTGGGGGTCAATCTAACCAAACAAGTGAAAGACCTATGTGACAGGTCTTTCTTTGAAGAAAGAAATTAAATAAGATACCAGAAAATGGAAAGATCTCTCATACTCTTGGGTAGGTATAATTAACATAGTAAAAATGGCAATCTTACCAAAAGCAATCTACAGTTCAATGCACTGCCTATCAAAATCCCAGCAAAATTCTTCACAGTTGGCAAAAGAACAATACTCAACTTCATATGGAAAAACAAAAAACTCAGGTTAGCTCAAACAATCCTTTACAATAAAGGAACTTCTGGAGGCATCACAATCCCTGACTTCAAACTCTACTACTAAGTTATAGTAATGAAAACAGCCTGGTATTGGCATAAAAACAGGAGGGCCAATGGAATCAAATCAAAGACCTGGGATATCAATTTACATACCTATGAACACCTGATTTTTGACAAAAAGCTAAAAATATAAAATGGAAAAAAGAAAGCATATTCAACAAATGATACTGGTATAATTGGATACCAACATGTAGAAGAATGAAAATAGATCCTTATCTATCACCATGCACAAAACTCAAGTCCAAATGGAAAAAAAAGACCTTAACATAAAACCAACCACTTAACCTCACAGTAGAGAAAGTGGGAAGTACACTTGAATGCATTGGCACAGGAGACAACTTCCTAAATATATCCCCAGTAGCACGACACTGAGAGCAACGATTAATAAATAGAACATCCTGAAAATGAGACTCTTCTGTAAAGTAAAGGACACGGTCAACAAACTAAAACGGCAGTGTACAGAATGGGAAAAGATCACCAATCTCACATCAGATAGAGGATTGGTCTCCAAAATATACAAAAAAAAAAAAAACCTCAAGAAATTTGACATCAAAACAACAAATAATCCAATAAAAAATGGGGTAGAGATCTAAACAGAGAACCCTCAACAGATGAATCTCAAATGGCTGAAAGACACTTAAGGAAATGTTCAACATCTTTAGCCATCAGAGAAATACAAATCAAAACAACTCTGAGATTCCATTTTACACCTGTAAGAATGGCCAAGAACAAAAACACTGATGATAGCTTCTGCTGGAGAGGATGTGGGGTCAAGGAAACACTCTTTTGTTGCTGGTGGGAATGCAAACTTGTACAGTCACTTTAGAAATCAGTATGGCAATTTCTCAGAAAATTAGAAAACATTCTACCTCAAGACCCAGAAATACCACTTTTGGGTATATACCCAAAGAATACTCAATCATACTACAAGGATATGTGCTCAACTATGTTCATAGCAGCATTATGCATAATAGCCAGAACCTGGAAACAACCTAGATGACCCTCAACCTAAGAATGGATAAAGAAAATGTGATACATTTATATAATGGAGTACTACACAGTGGTAAAAAAATAATGACATCTTGAAATTTTTAGGCAAATGGATGGATGTAGAAAACATATTGAGTGAGGTAACTCAGACTCAGAATGACAATTATCATATGTACTAACTCATAAGTGGCTTTTAGACAAAAAGTAAAGAAAAGCCAGCCTACAGGCCACAACCCCAGAGAATCTAGATAACAAAGAGGACCCTAAGAGAGACCATACATGGATCTACATAGGAAGGAGGGAAAGAGAAGCTCTCTTGAGTAAATTGGGAGCATGGAGAGCATTAAGACAGGGTAGAAGAAAGGGGGAGGAAGGGAAGGGAGCAGAGAAAAATGTATAGCTCAATAGAAATAATAATAATAATAATAATAATAATAATAATAATAATAATAATAATAGATGCCCATGCTGTGAAGCCAGGATCACCCACCTGGCTCTGGGACTCCAGTTTAACTTCCTCGGGAGCAGGTTTGGTCATTGGGGTTGGGTTTGTGTTACAAGGATCCATCTGTTCTTTCTTTTCCACTTTGACCTTTACATCGTCCAGACTCAGGTTTGGAGTTGATCTTAAATCTTTCTCATCTTTGTCTAAAAGGTAGCGCAGGAGCTGATGGTCTTTTGACTCTTTTTTCTTTGAAGCATCCAGTTCTAGTTTTATGCTGGCATTCCCTGGGGCTTGTCCAGGCACTGACACGGCAGAAGTTGACGCACTGTCCTTTTTCTCTGGTTCCACAGACAAAGTGGTGATGTCTGAGGGACTGCCCTCCTGTAAAAGCCGGTGTAGAATTTTGTGACGCTCAGTCAGAGAACTGTGGGAAGAGGGGCAAGTACCTCCTGAAGGATTAGTGGAGGCAGAGCTGGAAGTGCCTGTGCAAGAAAGTACATCTTTGCAGCTTGTGTCTATATCGGCATGCCGCAACTGCTGTTCTGCAGTTGTTGTCAACAGCTGTACTAGTTTGTGACTAGTTTGAGAGTATTTACTGTCTCCATCAGAGAGTCTGTCATTGTTATGTAGAAGTCCTGAGTCCAGAGGTTTGCCATCATTAGCACTGTTGTCAGATTGGATCATTTCATTTAAAATGGATGCAATCTCTTTGTTATCTTTGGACTCAGCTTTTGCTGGTTGCATACTTAATCTGCTAGGTGAATTCTGTGAGCTCATCTGCCTAAGGCCTGGAGAACCGGCAGAGAAGCCAACAGAGTTATTGGGTCCTTCATTCATACCTTGTAAAGATGTTACTGGGATATTTGAATAGGGTCGGTTATTATTATTACAGGCACCACTAGTAATGCCAACTGGGGAGCTTAATGTTGGAATATTTGGAGGAAATGAATTGTTTGGCATCCTAGCCCTTGCTGCCAAGCCAGAATTAGCCTGTCTCCTCGGAGACATGAACTGCGTGAGGGAAATTCCTGTACCTTCAATAGGAGAATTATTGAGGTTCAAAGAGGGATTACTACTCTGGGAACCTGCCTGTCCCTGGTTTAAGGCAACATTGGCTACAATCTGATTTCCAGGTGAACATCCAAAACTCCCTTGGCTGTTGCTAGAATTACTATGACTGCTGCTGCTATTAAGGTCTGAGCTCTGTTGGCGGTTTACTCTGGCAGAGGCCATGTTGTTGTTGGATGGTGGCAACGTAGATGAACGGGTCACACCATGAGCTGGAGAGATACCAGGATTGACTGAGGGGTTTATTCGGGGAATTGACATTCCAGAATTAGTGTCATCTTGAGGAGAAAGCCCACTGTGCTCCCTAGGGGAGAAAAATACATTATTATTCAATCATTTTAATTTGTTTTTATTATTTCTTCATGATGACATTAATAAGAAAGTCCATTAGCCTCATTAATGTTTCAAGCTATCAAGTAGAGAGTTTCTGCACCACCCTAAATTAAGGAAAACCAGGGAACTGCCATTACCTCTGTGAAGGGCAGCACTACTTCCTAGAAATGGCACCTATGGGCTTAAGATTTAAGATTTAAGATCACTGACAGTTTCAGTTGTGTGAAAAATAAATCTTTCTTGGTGTTGGGAAAATATGCAATAGAAATACAATTATTATTGTAATAACAATTTCACTTGAAAGAGAAACTTCTCATGCCTTTATTTTATTTATGACTCTCCTGTTACAGCTTTTAAGTATTTCAACTCCAAAGAGGAAGACTGGGTAAGAAAATACTGTGTCACTCATGCAAAAATTAAAAAGGGTGACATGCAGACATAGCAGATGTTTTGAAAGAGAAATCACAATATGAAAAAAGAACTGTGCTAATTCCACTCACAAGAAAATTTTCAACTAAAACTAGAAAAAGTCGGAATACTGAACTCAGGTTTTACCAGAGCTCTTTAATCAAATGTGTAACTATGACAACAGATTTGTGACTGGCATTACCATGTTCCAATAAGCAAAACATCAGATGGAAAAAGATGAAGTGAGGGAAATGTCTTTGTTTTTAATGCTAAATTTTATGCAGTTATAACTTAGGACTTTTAAATAAATAACAGCATAAAAGAATAATTCCATGAATTTTCTATGTGTATCAGTATAAATTTTACTTAGTGGGAGGGAACAAATTAGAATATTGAAAGACTTCAAGTTGAGAGTTGAACTAATGAGTAAGGCTTCTATGATAAACTGTCAACTTGAACTCCAGAGGCATAAATGTTCTAATAAAGCACCCTTGAAAATAAAATAACAATGCTATAAACATTGAGATCTCTTCTAAGACTGTAAGTGCCCATGTAGAATGTTGCAAATTTTTTAGGCACCATTATGTTTTCACCCCTAAAAAATGATTTTTTCAGTCCCACCTTTCCTGTCTCCCTTTATGAACAACAAAGCTACTTGGTAACAAAACACTTAAACCCATTGTTGATATACTGATAGATAATTAATAGTAATTATGGATATACTCATCATACTATTCTTATGCCTAACTTATAATTTCTCTCCAAATAAGTAGTACCTGTCGATGATATGAATTCCCATGATGAAAGGTTGCATGTCAGGACTTTGAGGGTAGCAAAGTTTACACTTGGTGTGGGCGCTAAGCATTGTCCCATCATTCAATATGAATCTATAGGATGGGCTGGAGGCAGTGCCACGAGTCATCACTGTTTCAAACAAAAGAAAAACCTAGTTAAAATTCTGACACTTGAACGCTGGGCAAAGGAGAGCTACTAGGTCTTATTTCTACTAACAACCTCATTGAAAATGCCTTCTCAATTGCTGCCTGCTGTGATTCAAAGAATAGTTCAGAGGTGTGTGTGTGTGTGTGTGTGTGTGTGTGTGTGTGTGTGTGTGTGTATGGGGGCTCCATTTAAAATATACCACTTGACAAGTTTTAACTTACTCTCATTTGAGCGGCTGCCTCCTGATATAAATTAGGACTGTGACAAACCGCAACCTAGTAGGTCTCCGTTCAAAATACAGGGAAGTGCTTTTTTGCCTATAGTACCTTATCTTAACAAGTTTTTTTTTATTATTATTATCTTTGGCTGGCTTATGGTTTAAATTATAAATACTGAGATATAATTCATACACTATGAGGTTATCCTCTCTATTTTAAGGGGTTTCTAGAGTTCTTTATTTACTGAGGAAAATCCTTCAGGCCCCATCTGACAAATTATTACACATATCTATATTATTTTTGATGATATATTTTTAAAATTTAATAAGAAAATTAAAATAAAATTAATTATTACTAGTAAGGAACAAGAGCTAGGTTGTCAGTAAATTGTTTTATAAACAATATCATGTAAGTTCTGTCTTAACTGTTTATTAGCAGCAGGCAAGAATCTAGCTACTGAGGTAAATGCTTGTGAAATATGGAGAAACTCTCCAAGACAGAAGGACTGAAAAGTCATTGTTGTTTTAGTAACACCATAGAATTCTATCTTGAGGCTTAATAGATTGTCAATATAAAGATTAAAAAGGTAATACCCACTGAAATACAAGAACTACTATCACAAGTGACTGTTAAAATTAAGCCTGTAAAAAATATTTTGAAGACATTCATTTTTGTGACAAAGTCTCTGTATGTAGCACGGGCTATCCCAGAATTTGCTCTATAGCCCAAGTTGGCCTCAAACTTATACTCTTTTTGCCTCAATCTGCTAAGTACTAAGATTAAGAACCTGTGCCAGTATGGCTGCTTAATTACACTTTAAATATCACATTGAAGAGATTTTAGATGATCAATTAATATTTTTTATACTACATACTATTCAAGATAAGAGAAGCTATGATCTCTTTTATCTTGGGTGTCTGGTACTGACTGAGGCAGAAGAGTCTGTTGAATTGGCAGTAGGATAAAGCTGCCTGTGTACAGAAACGAGGATGTAAGCTTTGTACGCTTTCATCTAAGGCACTGCCATGCTTGCCAAACACAGTGCATGGAGAAGTTCAGTAATTAATAAAGGATGAAAAGAATCTTTAATACACACTGATAACTTCTGTGGAAGGGTATAGCAAATTTTTGCTATAGTCAGTTATACAATTATGTTAACATTCAACTGTTTATAGCTTTTAAATAATATATTTAGAAAAACACAACTTCAGCAGAAAAGTGGCATTATACAATATATTATTTACACAAGTTTTTACAAGGCCAGACAAAACAGATAACACATCTTACATTGTTTTACTTACTCCATTTTATCCATTTCTTTATCTTGTTCATTTTTCAGATCTCCTTATTACACAGGGAAACACTGGTTACTTTACAGAGCTGCTCAACACAGCAGCATTAGCCTACATGTGGCCATTTGAAATTACATATAATGAAAAATTCACTTCCTCAGTCACACTACCCACATTTTTAGACCTTGTCATCCACATGGAACTAGTAGCTATCAAACTGACTCCTTTCATTTTCAACATTATTTCTACTTACTTCCTACATGTTTCTTCCAAGAGCTTTTACAAAGCACTTGTTATTAGCTGGTGTAAGGTGGTGCTCTAGCCTGCTCTTGTGTTCTACTTTGCACTGACCTTCTGCTCTGCCATAAAGAAGTGCTAGCTGATTGGTCTTCAGTCTGAAGCTCATGGAACTAGGCTAGTATTGGCATGTGATTGAATGTCATAACTCTTTCCAAAGAACAGATTTTCAATATTATGTATGTTTTCAAACACATATCTCATTTATGTTTTTACTCTTATAGGACTAAAGATTTAATTTTATAATGGAAATTGATTATGGGGAAATTCCTTATTGATATCAATTATAAATGAGAAACAGCCAGAGACTTGGGATAACATGGAATCCTTAGGGTATTTACAGAAACATAGTTTTTGGTTAATTATGCTCCATAAACCTGTAAAAAAAAACCCTGAAATTTGGGAAATAATTTTAAGTACCATACTTAAAAGTTTTGAAGTTAGATTATTATAGATGATAATGCATGGATTATAATTCATTGAGAACTGTTCTTTGAAATGAGAAGAAAAGGTAATTATAAATAAAGTTTCTTTTCTTTACTCTCCAGTTATGGGGATCCAGCTTAGATCTCAAACATGTTAAGCTAGCACTCTACCTCTGAGCTATAAAATCCCTAATTTTTTTCAAGACAGCGTTTCTCTGTGTATCCCTGGCTGCCCTTGAATTCACTCTATAGATCAGGCTGTACTTGAACTCAGAGACTGTTTGCCTCTGCCTTCCAGGGGCTGGGATTAAAGGGGTGTACCACCATCGCAAAACCCCTAGTTCTTAAGACTTCAACTTTTTTAAAACACAATATGACTCTCTAGTTAACTAGCATTCTGATGCTTGTTTGTTCGAATGAACAGACAGTAAATAGGAAGGCACCATAAACAGAGAAGTATAAGGCTAGATGTCAGAGTCACACATGACCTTCTGACTTTGTTCTTTACAAGTCTATGAGTTAATGAACATGAACCATAGCCCATTATTCGCTCATTCACCACTAAAATGGAGCCAGTGACATTATGAGGCAATATCTAGCATGGACACTAGTACACAATAGGGTTTGAATGACTAATTCCTACATCACCAACAAAGAAAAATAAGCAGTTTCCAGAGTACAAATGGTCCAAATCACATACATTTAGTCAATTGTTAAACAACATTTATATTAATACCTTCCAGTGTGTATATTACACTACTGATATTTTTAATTAAGGGTGAGGTAGCCATAACTCATTACAGATTTGGTTGTATAAACATTTATTCTGTATACCAAAACTTCCCTGATGGTGGACTCTCATTGGTTAATAAAGAAATTGCCTTGGCTTTTTGATAGGGCAGGATATGACAGTCCTGTTTTATCCATTTATGGATACTCTGTATCTCTGTCAGTGGTTGAGGTATGGGCATTTCTTTGCCCAAATGCCAGTTCTGCCAAGAAGAAAGGCTCCACGTGGAGTGTCTTTGGTGCTCAATATTCTCTGGGGAATAGATCAGTGTTGCCAGGAGCAATTGTGTCTCACTACCACACTCTGTAGTGTGGGGACGAGCAGGCCTGTTTTTCATCCTGCCTGGCTCCCACGCAGCTAGCTTAAAAACCAAAATAACAACACAAAAACTGTATTCATTTAAACACTGCCTGGCCCATTAGTTTCAGCCTCTTATTAGCTAATTCTCACATCTTGCTTTAACCCATATTTAGTGATGTGTGTAGCACCACAAGGTGGTGGATTACCGGGAAAGATTCAGCATGTCTGACCTGGCGGCTGGCTCCATGGTGTCTGTCTCAAAGAGGAGAGGCATGGCGTCTGACTAACTTCCCAGCATTCTGTTCTGTCTACTCCACCTATCTAAATCCTGCCCTATCAAAAAACCAAGGCAGTTTCTTTATTAACCAATGAGAGTCCTCCATCACTTCCCTTTAATCAGGTTAAGTTTGGAATTCCATTTCTCTCCCTCCCAGTCTTGCTTCTGACCAAAGTTTACCAGCTATTCAGCAAACATTTTTATCTCTGACTCTTCCCACCTTTACAACTTTGTTTTGAGATAGGATCTTACTATTTTCACAAGCTGGCTTCAGACTCACTATCCACTTCCCTCAGCTTCCTGAGTGATAAATTATACATACATGGTATGTGACCAAACCCAGCCTAATTTCTAACTTCATGTCTATTGCTGACCCCTTAGAACATTTAGCAGGAAGAGATAAAACTGAAGGTGTATGTAACTGAAGGATGTAACTGAAGGGTGTAACTGAAGGGTGTAACTGAAGGGTGTAACTGAAGGGTGTAACTGAAGGGTATAACTGAAGGGTGTAACTGAAGGGTATAACTGAAGGGTGTAACTGAAGGGTATAACTGAAGGGTGTAACTGAAGGGTGTAACTAACTGAAGGGTGTAACTAACTGAAGGGTGTAACTAACTGAAGGGTGTAACTGAAGGGTGTAACTGAAGGGTGTAACTAACTGAAGGGTGTAACTAACTGAAGGGTGTAACTAACTGAAGGGTGTAACTGAAGGGTGTAACTGAAGGGTGTAACTAACTGAAGGGTGTAACTAACTGAAGGGTGTAACTAACTGAAGGGTGTAACTGAAGGGTATAACTGAAGGGTGTAACTGAAGGGTGTAACTGAAGGGTATAACTGAAGGGTGTAACTGAAGGGTGTAACTAACTGAAGGGTGTAACTGAAGGGTGTAACTAACTGAAGGGTGTAACTAACTGAAGGGTGTAACCGAAGGATGTAACTGAAGGGTGTAACTAACTGAAGGGTGTAACTGAAGGGTGTAACTGAAGGGTGTAACTGAAGGGTGTAACTGAAGATGTCTAGGAAGTCTCCTGCTAAATCTTTAACTTGACAACTGTCTTCACATTCTTTCATTTCATCTTAGAAAAGGCCTCAAACAAGGGGAAATACATATACATATACTTCCCTGGTCAGGCTACTGTAGAAATATAGTTATTTCAGAATATAATCTTTCCTATTTTGGTACTGAAATAGCCTGCCCCAAGCTTGCTTTATGATGTTAACTAACTGAGCAGGTAGAAAATGTGTGGCAGCACATGACCTATTTAGTGTTTCCCTAGGTAGAAGAATAATTAAAAAAAACCCAAAAACCTAAAACCTACTACTCGGTAAAGGAAAAAAAACCCTACTCCTAAATGGATGTTCATTTTCTCTCCTGCCCCGGGTTATTCTAACATTCTAAAATTACCAATGAATAAAGTTTGTTCAGTTCATCAAAATTTCTACAGGAGACAAGTAAGTTAATATTCTAAAAATTTTCAATAAAGTACGAAATAAAAAAGATTCTAACTACATAAACCTCAAATAACATTCTGGATATTCATTAATATGGATTATGTATTATGGCGATACTTCCAAACTTCCTGATACTATAAATTTAAACTTCACTTGGAATATATGTATGTAGATGTGTTATTACACATACACACATAGAGTTGGGATTTCTTTCCTTTTTTGAGACAGGTTCTCACTCTGTAGCTCAGGCAAGCCTGGAGGAATTCACTATGTAACCCAGGTTGGCTTCAAACTTGTGACAATCCTCTCTCCTTAGTCTCTTATATGCTAGGATTACAGGCATCATTTAGCATGCCTAGTTCTTTAAGAATATAAAGTTAAAATAACAATAAAATGAACAAGGAATAAATATAATTATTTGTAATTCTATCACTGAGGTAAAATTAATCTTTTGTTAATATAGAACTGGAAAGACATATAAAAGTGAAATTATGATATATATATATATATATATATATATATATATATATATATATACTGTGCTTTCCTAGATAATTTTTATGTAATAATACATCAGTGACATTTAAAAGAAATTATGACCTATTATATAGTTGTAAGTAGATAATGCTTTCACAAACTGCTCTGTGGGTTATATAATGCATATACAAATACAGATACCTTAGCACTTTCCATTACTGGTACCCTGCTGATGAATGTGCTATAGAAAAAAACACTTTGTGGAAAATAAGTATTCTTAGTAATGAAAGAATTTAAAATACCCTAAACATGGGCTGGAGAGATGGCTCAGAGGTTAAGAGCATTGCCTGCTCTTCCAAAG
Organism: Arvicola amphibius; assembly: GCF_903992535.2. Classification (NCBI taxonomy): domain Eukaryota; kingdom Metazoa; phylum Chordata; class Mammalia; order Rodentia; family Cricetidae; genus Arvicola; species Arvicola amphibius. The sequence goes on from NC_052048.2 coordinate 133,500,517, forward strand.
GTCCTGAGTTCAAATTCCCAGCAACTACATGGTGGCTCACAACCATCTGTAATGGGGTCTGGTGCCCTCTTCTGGCCTGCAGGCATACATGCAGACAGAATGTTGCATACATAATAAATAAATAAATAAATAAATATTAAAAAATACCCTAAACATGCCATGAATCTCCTAAAATAGGAAAACAGAGCCTGTATCAAACTCAGCTAAATACAAAACAATGTTCCCTGGTTACAGATATTAAAAGCTTGTGAAACTTGGCTTTATATTTTCCTAATTTCTCTGTTAGAAAACAACTTAGGCTATAGACTCATTTAGTAGTATGGTAGGTCCATGAAGTCTGACTTGACAACTGTCACCTGCATCCATCTTGCTCAGGGTACCAGAAGCATCTTAACCTCAACTTCTCTTTGAAGTATTAGTCTGAACTGAACAGAACCTGTAAATCTTTGCCAATCTCTTTCTACTCACATCATCTTCCTCCTAGTTTAAAATTCCTCAGGTGGTTTTAATATCCACTTTTGGTGTGGGAGGCCCTTCTGTCTATGTGTTGCTTTTATTGGTTAATGAATAAGGAACTGCCTTGAGCCTATGGCAGGGAAGAACAGAACTAGGTGGGAAAAACTAGGCTGTATGCTGGGAGAAAGAAGGGCAGAGTTGGGGAGATGCTATGCAGCCGCTGCCGGAGATAGATGTGCTGAAACTTTGCTGGTAGGTAACAACCTCGTGGTGATATACAAATTAATAGAAACGGGTTAAATTAATATAAGAGTTAGCCAATAAGAAGCTAAAACTAATGGGCCAAGCAATGATTTAATTAATACAGTTTCTGTGTGATTATTTTGGGGCTAAGCGGCTGGGAACAAATAAGCAGCCACCTGCAATACACTTTCTCCATTTTCAGTGCAGAACTATGGGTTATATCTGGTTGAAGCAAGTATTCCCCTGTGTTCTGAGACTGAACTGTGGTTACAAATGTGACTCTGGAAGATGAAGTAGTAAGCATCCTTTGAAAGTATTTTATGAGCTGGGTGTCATAGTCTACTGTTGTGATCACAGCACTTGGGTAGTAGAGGCAAAAGGGTCAGAAATTCAAGGCCTTCCTCAGCCACATAATTAGTTCCAGACAAACCTGGGCTATAGGAGAGACTGGGTCAAAAATAACAACAACAACAACAACAACAACAACAACAAAAACCCTGCGGGTACTTCCTAGCCCTAAAGCACTAGCCTAGCATGTATGAGGCTTTAGGTTCAATTCCTGGCACTAACTCTATCTCCCCACCCCAAAAAAACTTCAAACAAAACAAACACTTCATAAATTGTCATGGTAGAAAGCTGCCAAAAGCAAAACAAAACAAAAAACTAAGCTAAGAACAAAATTGTTAATAAATATTAGGATTTTTTTTGCTACCTTCAAATAGTAAATTATTGGAAAGGGAAAAAGATGACAGATGGAAGAAAATATTTTATTGTCTAGTAATCACTATAAAAATTTACACAAAATCAAGGATATAGTAGCAAAATTTGTCTCTTTATTCTTCTAAATTTAAATTTATTTAGGTGGACAAATAAAATTTTATTCATTTAAACTATGCATTATTATGCCTTGAAGTACTTATTCATTATGAATGGTTTAATCTAGCTAATTGACATATGCTATATCACAATTATCACTTTCATGGTGAGAAGACTTAATATCTATTCTCCTTCCTGTGTTCCTCAAGAATGTTATATATTGTCATTAGCTATACTGTTTATGCACACAATAGAACTGTTAAGACTTATCCCTCATACATATCCAACTGTAATGTTTTGAGCAACATCATCTCAACAGTTCCTCCCCCTATAAGCCACCTACGCCTTTCATAGCCACCATTCTACTGTTTCTACACCGTATGTGTATAAGATCATTTGGTACTTGTATTTCTGTGCTTGGCTTATCTCAATTATTGTAATGATCTCCAGGTTTATCATAGGAGTATCATCTTTTTTATGGCCTTACAGTATTTCATTGTGTGTATGTGTGTGTATATATGAATATTTTCTTCATTTCCATTTACCCATTGATAAGCACTTAAGTTGATTCCATATTTTGACTAATAGATATCATTCTATTATACTGATTTTGTTCCCTTTGGTTATACACCCAGAACTGGGATTCCTAAATTGTATGATAGTTCTGTTTTTATTTATTTTTTTTGAGGAATCGCCATACTTTTCATTATAATGGCTATACTAATCTACAATCTCCCCCCTCCATACTCATCTTTTGTCTGTCTGATGACAGCCATTCTACCATGAACATGTCTCACTGGCTTCACACTGCCCTTAAGTGACAGGCAGCAGAGAAACTGCAAGTTTAAATTACTACACTCTCCATCTTTGACAGGTGAATAACTCTTAAACTTTATCACTATTTTTAGGGTCTGTTAAGATATCTGGACCCTCATCTGAGATTTTAATTCAGTAGATAATTTAACAGGTGAGTTGCACATGTTTTCAAAGACTATATCTCTCTTACCAGTATAGATCTATTGAATACAAAATACTAGAAGATGTACTTTATCCATGGCATGCTGTTTGACAAATTGTCTTTAATCTCTAAAATCCTAGAACCAGACTCATATGAACTTTGGTGATCTTAGTTTCAAGGAAAAAAAAATTAATGTCATTTTTATCAAGGAAGTCCTTTTTCTCAAAAAGTGGAAGGCATTATATTAAGAAATGTGTGATGAGGAAAAGGAGCTGGATTACAATTCCTTTTCTTTGCACTGTCCTCTAACTTACTGTACTTTGTATGCAGAAAGATTAGCTACTTATTAGATTTTAATTAAACTAATTCACAGAGACTCCTGATGTTTTATAAACTATGGCTCTTTTATATCTGTGTGAAGCTTAATCATTTGTATAATAAATAGCCGTTTCACCTCAGTGGAAATGTATACCAACTATTGGTAAATCTCAGCTATGCTATGGAAGGCTGACTTTGGAAATTATGACAAAAATCAAAGAGACCCACATACTACTTCACACATTAAGTAATGAGTGGAGGCTGTGCTCTAAGTTCCAAACCTATTCAAGAGTCAAACACTGTAGATAAAATCAAAAGTTCACACTTAGTAGAAGGATAATCTATATTATCCTTCCAAGTCAGGATGCACATTGGGACTGCCTGGGAAAGTTAAAAATAATATAGATTTTTGGCTCTTTGCAATAAAATAGTCTTGAGGAGCAGCATGGAGTTCAGTAAGGAGTCCTCTGGAGAACTACAACTCTGTTCCAGAAAAACTACAACTTTGAGATTTCTACAGATGGCTTTCAGGAAAAAGAAATTCTTCCTATTAGGAAGCAACTAACCTATGATGTAATGGATGATATACCATGAGGAATCTGAGGACAGATGTTATGGGAAAAATGTCAAAATTAAAAAGGGTGTGAGAATAATGAAAACATCTCATTGCATTTTAGGACTAGCAATTAGTAGAATTTATCAAATTAAAGCTTACATTGAAAAAGGAGTACTAGGCTACCATATACGTCAATATTTTAAAGTATATAAACAATCCCTTAATTTTAAATCTCTGAGAACTTTCTGACCTTGATTCACAAATAACTTCCTCTACTTTCCTGACAATATTGGTTAACTTCTTAAGGGTATGGAATATACTTGTTTTATGCTCCCACAGACCTCCTAGATATGGTAAGTATGATTAATGTCAGAACTTCAATCTAAGTCAGAAGACACATACTTCAACAGGCACGAAGTTAAAATGAATGGTACAGAGATCTCTGCCATCCAGATATTCTCTGACACATTTATTTTCCTGGGGAAAATCTTTAAGAGACAGAAAAAAAAACAGAAAATCCCTTGCTCTCACCAATTATCAAGTCTGACTTTACTTTTTTAATAGTTATACTTCTATTATCATAGGGTCACACTGATTTTAGCTGCCCTGCATTCTCCTCAAACACTGTGAGATCAACCCTGCTTCCTAGCAACCACTGTATCCTTGGCACCTTACATACATAGTGTTCTATGCATGTAAGGAACTGGACACATCTGCTGAATGAATGAATGAATGAATGAGTGAGTGACTGCCACATGACATCCTAGTCTTTAGGATGTGCATCCACTCATGAGTTACTTTGCTTACCCATTTCTTCCTTTCCTAAAATTTATTACAGAAGTTGTAATTTGGAGAAAATACTTACAAAACTATGAATTCTAAGAAAAGTTACTCAATAGTAACACACAGGTTAATGAAAAAATTGAGAAAAAAGTTTTACCTTCTTGAAACAGTTGTCGGGCATAAGATGGCTCTCTGCCCTGAGGTTGGAAAAAAGCATAAATGCATTTTCTTACTAAATCTTCCCAGCCAGTCCTGCCAGCAGCTCTCAGGGAACTAGTATCAATAGAGATGATTTTACCTGCACAAAGAATGAAAATTGACATTTGCATTAGTATCTGAGATTTAGTTCTAGTCAGGTATTAACATCGCATCAAGGCTAAGGATGTAGGTCAGTTGGTCCAGTGCTTGTCTACAATGCATGAAGGTCTGAGGTCAATTCCTAGTACTGCTGAACAGGCCATGGTGGTACATGTCTGTAATCCCAGCATTTGGGAGGTAGAGGCACACAAAATTAGAAGATCAAGGTCATCATTAGCTATATAATTAGTTAAAGTCAGCCTGGGCTACATGAGACCCTGTCACAAACAACTACAAATAAACAACTCCCCAAAATACAAAATCAGCAAAATCATCTGGAGCTGTTGAAACATATCAGTTCAAAATCCTCAGACCTGTTCTTTGATTACACTTCCTATACACTGCTCTTCTTTACTGCTTTCTGTGTGTTGACATCTAACTGCATTACTTATTAGGTAACAGAAGGAAAAATTAAATATATTATTCTAGCTTAAGCTATTTCCCAATGACTATGTGAAGAGAATATGAGAAAGAAGCAGGTTTCCCATTTTTATCTCTAGCTAATTCCTATAGGCAAGTCTACAATGAAGACTGGAGCCAACTAAATAAAAACCTTAAGATTTACAAGGCATCATACTATTGGAACAATGCTTTATAAAATTCAGCAGTTATTTGCTATAGCTGTATTTGTCCAAATTTCCTATTGGTTTTGAGAAAATTCTGGCAAGCTATTTTTCAGTTAATAAGAGGCTAACTTATATTTTTGGGACCATTTTTATTATACACACCCACAAGAGCCCAAGTTCAATCCCCAGCACTTCCCTACTCCATCGGCCCTGCTAACTCAGCATCTTCTCTATCACTTGCTCTTGACCAGCTTCTGTATTTTTTGGGAATAGTTCAGTGAAAAACTGGTATCTCACTGATATCCAGATTTCAATTTCTGTAGTTACTAACAAGGCTGAGTATTTCATGTTTCTTCACTATTCATGTTTCTTCTCCTATGAATGCCTGATTGCATTTCCTCCTCTTGATATAATCAAGCTAAGCCTACATAACGTATATGCTTTTCCATTTAAGTAAATACACACTCCCTTCTCCTCCCACAATTTGGTTTTCTTATTAATAAAATATTCATTAACTTTCCTTTAACTTGTAATGGTCTGAGATCTAACGTACCCAACTCTACTTGAGGATCTCATCACTCAACTCCTGGAATAAATGTAGATAGAAAGAACACCAGTTCAAAATTAAATAAGAGAATTTTGTTACTTAAAACAGTCTTAAGAGAGTCTAGTGAACACTGAAATTGAAAGCATAAACAAATTTTTAATAATTTAATTTTTGTCTCTTACTATGCCATACACAAAAGTTTATCATAGCAGCAATTTACCTGCTACATCATCTTCATATACAATAATGCTCTTCTTAGGCAATGACTAAGGGATGGGGGTGTGTGCATACGTGCATGTGGGGGGGTGTCTGGAATTGTGGAGTTATGGAAGAGAAAGTATGTCTTCAGCAATGAAACTAAATGATTATGCTTAGAAGAGAAACATGAAGAGTTTGGTTTAGAGTATCTCTGCTTACCAAAGGGAAGTTGAACCAACCACCAACTAACCAACCAACCCAGAAGGAGGACTTAAAGAAAAAGGGACAGGAAGCCAGGCATAATTGTGCACACCTTTAATCCTAGCACTCAGGAGTCAGAGGCAGGCAAATCTCTATGAGTCTGAGGCCATCCTGATCTGCAGAGAGAATTCTAGGACAGTCTGGGCTATTATTCAGAGAAACCCTGTCTCAAAAATAAATCATTCCACATATAGTTAAAAAGTAACATTAAAATTAAGTATTTAATATTTACTTTACCTCATCGTTATATTCAGTGAATTCTACTTTATGATATAATAAAATACTAGCTTTAAGTTTATTGTCTATTTCTCTGGTAACTTGGTATAAGAAGTGAAGGACAGTACTGTGGTTGAAGATAATGTAGTATAAAAGGAGAATACTTCATTAGGGATAAATATTTTCATTCTCAGCAATCAGTTACCATTTCTCACTCAGAAAACAAGTAAGTTGCTTATTTTCAAAAATTATGTGTATGTGATTTTTTTGTCTACATTTTTTTGTCTAAGTATCATGTGTGTGCCTGGTGTCCTTGGAGGCCATAAGAGGGCATCAAATCTCATGGAATTGGAGTTACAGTTGTGAGCTGCTATGTGGGTGCTGGGAATCAAACCTGGGTCCTCTACAAGAGCAGCCAGTGCTCTTAACTGCTGAGTCATCTCTCCAGACTTTGGAATCTGTTATTTTTGAAGTCCTTTTTAGTTGAACAATTATTGGAAAGTCCAGAAGTTAATTTTCTTATTTTAAACGGTCATGATTATTTTTATTTATTTATAATAGTCAGATGCAGCTGAAATTTCTATTTAAATTCTTCTGATTTCATGTAGTAGTTTACTTAGAGAAATGAGAATAAGTAGAAAAGTACTGTCCACGAAATATCCTACTACCAATGTGTGTATATGTGTTTGTGTGTGTAGGTGCATGTGCCACGGGGCATGAAAGGAGATCAAGGGACAAGTTAGTGGTATCAGTACTCTCTTTCTACCTTTATCTGGGATATGGAGATGGAACTCGGGCTGCTATGCTGTGCCAGGTGCCTTTGCCCCACTGAGCTATACTACTGGCTTGTTCACTAAGTCTCTCATGTCTGATACTTACTACACAGCCTGACAAACATCCTTCTCAACAGGTTTTCATTCTATGTCTCATAAAGCCTTTATTTGACCCTCTTTTTATATTAATCAGTTACTGACAAAGGACCAGTTTTCATTGTCAATGAAACATCCTTTCTTCCATATAAAATATTTCTGGCTTTCAATAAGGGCTCATTGAATTTTTCCAGCGCGGCTCATGAAAGAAAATGGAAATGAACATGATCCATGGTAGACTGGAAAAGAGTTAGAGAACATGGTCTGTGGCAGGCTGGGAAGGGGTGGGAGGGGCCTTCTCTCCACTCCCAAGCCTCTCCTTACTGTTTTTTCATATCTGTGCTAAGTTTCTTCCCACTTTCTTTTTAGAAAAAAACATTTGTAACTTTCTGTTTAAAAATAAAGAATACAACACATAACACAAGAATACCAGATTTCTAAGAGCTAAAAGTTGTTAAAAATAAAAGAATCTTTAAAGAATGAAGATAGGCTCAGGGGTGCACTGCCTTAATCCCAGCACTTGGAGGCAGAGGCACAAGTGGATCTCTACAGAATGAGTTCCAGGACAGCCAGGGCTACACAGAGAAACCCTGTCTTGAAAACAAACAAATAAACAAAAACAGAATGGGAAAAAAGCCATGTACATTAAAATGGACAAAGAAAGAAGTCAGTTGAAGTCATTTTTAAAAATTTCTTCTCAAAAATATATCTCTACCATCTATACCTCTGTTTTACAATTAGGGTGGTGACTGGGAGATGTGCCTTCGAGTATGCAGGAACATGAAAACCTGAATGTCACTATGAAGGTGAATTAGCTAGTAAAAAGCCTTAAGGAATTTCAAACAACAGCTGCAATTTATGCAAGATGGGAATCAAATCTTAAGGGGCTCTTAAGAAGAAAGTATTATTTTCAGGCACCCCCTTGTGACACAATGCAGCCCTACTGCCTACCTCTGGGTCCTACTAAGGTTAGACCTGGTCCATCTGTTTCCAGAGTCAGGAGTGCTCATTGTAAAGAAGGCACTGCCACACTGACCACTTCCAGTGCAAACACTTAGGACATGTGGCACTATTCATACTTAATGGTCTATGGGCTCAATATTAGCTCAACCCTCAAGTAAGACCTTTTGGAATTACCACAATAATTTCAAAAACGATCCTCAAAAATACACTACAATATGGAACTATAGCACTCACTTTGTGCTTGTTTGAAAGAAGGTCTTGCTATGCTGTGTAGTCTTGTCCTAAAGTGTGGGTCCAAGTGATGCAATTGCTTCAGCCCATCTAGGAGCTGGGGCATAGGAATACACCTACTGGTATGGTTACCTCTTATCATTGATTTTTACTTATCAAATACATTACATATTTTACCCATATTTATTTGGGTGACAGCGTGTGTGTGCGTGCGTGTGTGTGTGTGTGTGTGTGTGTGTATGCTTTGTTTGTGATAGGAGCTGGTTTTCCCTTTTTTACATGTGGGTTCAGGTATCAAATTCAGGTTATTAAGACTTGCAGCGAATACCTTTACCCACTGAACCTTCTGGATGGCCCCACCAAATACTTTTCAGTTCAGAGCCCCATTTTTTAAATGGGTTCATTAGCATTTTAAAGTCTAGTCTCTTGAGTTCCTTATATATTTTGGAGATCAGACCTTTGTCTGTTGCGGGGTTGGTGAAGACCTTTTCCCAGTCAGTAGGCTGTCTTTGTGTCTTAGTGACAGTGTCCTTTGCTTTACAGAAGCTGCTCAGCTTCAGGAGGTCCCATTTATTCAATGTTGCCCTTAATGTCTGTGCTGCTGGGGTTATACGTAGGAAACGGTCTCCTGTGCCCATATGTCGTAGGGTACTTCCCACTTTCTCCTCTATCAGGCTCAGTGTGTTCAGATTAATATTGAGGTCTTTAATCCATTTGGACTTGAGTTTTGTGCATGGTGATAGATATGGATCTACTTTCATTCTTCTACAGGTTGACATCCAGTTATGCCAGCACCATTTGTTGAAGATGCCCTCTTTCTTCCATTGTGTACTTTTGGCTCCTTTATCAAAAATCAGGTGTTCATAGGTTTGTGGGTTAAGATCCGGGTCTTCTACCCACCAAATACTTTTAAGCAGAATAACGAACTCACCATATTTATATCCATTTGCAAATGTATAGATACATATATTTACAAATTCCAATTTCTTCCTTGATTATAAAGATGGTCCAGATATATGAATGGTCTCTACAGTACCATTCATGAACAGTACAGTACATGATGCCCATGACAACAATTATAGCATCTAAATATCAACATCAGGATGACTATTTAAAATGCTTTCTATATAAGACTGGAAAGCAGAGGATGAATATTACATTTGGATAACATCAGTGCTAAGTTTACATTATTAATATCTAAGGAGAATTTTTAATTTTTTGAATACCTGTAGTATCTTGCTTGGTCATAAAAGACTCTACGCCTGTAATAGCTGGAGGCCGAGGTAATCGCCGAGCAATACAAATCAAGCATGACTGGAAATCTGCCCAAAACAAGAAGAGAAAATTGAAGAATAAAGTATAGAGACAATTACTTAATTACTTAATAGTTTTGATTTTAAAATTGCATGTCTCAGGATTTACTATAATATTAGAATCACTAACAGTGATTCTTACCCTTCTTAATTCTGGGACCCTTTAGTACAGTTCCTCATGCTGTGGTGACCCCAACCATAAAATTATTCCATTACTACTTCATAACTGTAATTTTATTCTGTTATGAATCATGATGTGAATATTTTTGGAGACTGAGGTTTGCCTAAGGGGTTGAGACTCCCAGGTTGAGAACCACTGCTAACATCATAACATAGTAGAAACAAAATTCCTGGCAACACAAAACTGGTAGCTCTAAGCAGAAAGTGTATCAGGGAAAAGCTCCTGCCACTGAATACTTGCACATAAACTTAGAGACAGATGCTAACAGCCAGGGGAATAGTCTGGTTGGACTTAAGCAGCACCGATTGTTAATTTTATTTTTGTTACTTTCACTGCTATGAACTAAGCTCAAGGGACTTAGATTTGCCAAGTACAGGCTCTGCCACTAGCCCCCAATATCATTTTTTAATTAAAAAAATGTGTATGAGTACTTTACCTGCATGTATATTTGTGTGTCATGGCCATGCAGTGCCTACAGAAGCCAGAAAGCACCAGATCCACTGGAACCAGAGTTATTAACAGTTGTGAGTAGCCATATGGGTGCTGGGAATCAAACCTGGATCCTCTAAAAGAGTAACCAGTGCCCTTAACTTTGGAGCGATCTCTTTAGCCCCACTGTGTTGGCAAGCTCTGTGTCAGCTTGACACAAGCTAGGGTCGCTGAAGAGGAGGGAACCTCAATTAAGAAAATGCCTCATACAGGCAAGTCTGTAGGGTATTTTCTTAATTAGTGACTGCTATGGGAGGGTTCAGTCATTGTGGGTGGGATCACCCTGGGCAGGTCACCCTGGGTAAGAAAGTAAAGCAGCATTCCTCCATGCCTTCAGAATCAGCTCTTTCTTCCAGGTTTCTGCCCTGTTTGAGTTTCTGTTCTGACTTCCTTAAATGATGGACTGCAGTAATGAGAAAATGGAAGCCAAGTAAACCCCTTTCTCCCCAAGTTATTTTGGTCATGGTGTTTCATCACAATAGAAACCCTAAGACACCCTTAACAATGTTTTTTTAATTATTATTTTTTATGTGAATTGGTGTTTTATCTGTGTGTATGTCTCTATGATGAGGTCAGATCTCCTAGAACTGGAGTTACAGACAGTTGTGAGCTGTCATGTGGGTGCTGGGAATTAAACCCGGGTCCTCTGAAAGAACAGCCAGTGCTCTTAACCCCTGAGACATCTCTCCAGCCCCTTAACAATGTTTTTTTTTTTTAAACTACAGTTTTATTTTCAGTATCTTACATGCATCAGTATTTCATGCTGCTGATTATTCTCATAACCACTATAAAGATAATGATCATATAACAAAACCAAGACTTATGTCTGAAGTGGTAGTACCTTTCTCTTGACAAAGAATTTTCTTGGAGGGGAAGAAGGGTTAGGGACTATATATCCCAGTCTGGGGTGGACATGTGATTTAACTTTAGAGACATAAGTAATGCAAGACTTATTTAGTAGAATCAGTAAAGAGTGTGATCTATTTAAACCTATGTATGGGTCTACATTTCAACATGAGTAATCTGAATTCACTTGGTGGGACTCACAAACAAACAAACAAACAAACAAACAAACAAACATCCCTACTCTCCATGAAGTATCTTACTATGTAGCTCAGACTGGCCATGAAATTACTATGTAAACCAGGTAGTCCTCAAAACTTGCAATCCCCATGACTCTACATTTCCAATGGTAGTAATTACAGGTTTATGTCATCATGATTGGCAACAGAGAACTTTATATTTGTAGGATATACATTTTTGAGTCCCATGCCACATTTTTTTAAAGGTGCTACATATACTACTGCACACTAATAATATAAAATGGCAATATGTGCAAAGTTCCTGCTGGTCATTACCTCCGCCCCATGCTCAGATTTGCTGAACTGCCTCTCACAGAGTTATCTCCTCTCTCCCCTGGTCCTTACTCCAGGTCCCCATCTGTGATGTTCCTAAACTAAACTGAATCTATGTTTACATGGATGACACACCCATCCACCATTACATACTGAAATCCATGCTAACATCATGTTCATATTAAAGCCTCAACTCAACCAAAGCTTCCATTTTTTTCATAAACTTTCTATAAGATTTTTGCATAGTCTGAAAATTGCAACGTCATCCTCCAATGTCTCCTACATTCTAAAGGTGAAACTTCATAAACACCAGGGTTATTTAACAGCCTGCTGTATCTGGTACATTTCCAACTGAGGGCAGGGAGTTACCTATTTTATTTCAAGGCAGCAAATTAGTTTGAATTATTTGACATCTAAGTGAGAATGCGGACATAAAGCTGAAACTTTAGGGGTATTATTAAGGGAGCGATTTGACATATTTGTAGTGTAGTTTATAGTATTAGGAAAAACATTCTGGCATGGAATTATGCTCCTGCAGTTCTGGCACTCATAAGTGCTAAGTTCAAGCCTAGCCTAGGCTACATAAGGAGTTGAAGGCCATGAGGGCAAACAGTGAAAAAAGCCAAATGGGCTGGGCCTGGTGGCACATACCTTTATAACAATACTTGGGAGGAAGAAGTAAATGGATCTCTGTGTGAGTTTGAGGTTACCCTGACTATACAGCAAGTTCCAGGTCAGCCAGAGCTACAAAGTGAGACCCTGTCTCAAAAAAAATGTAGAAAATTGGACTGTGGTTATGACATATAATAGAGTAAGCAGAAACATTATCTCAAGAAGGTAGTGTGTAATCAATTTCCCCCGTTCCTTCAAGCCAAAGATAAAACAATCACTTTAAAATGACGCTTTACCTTCACCATCTTCTTGGATTGATTTTGGCTGTGACACTGTGAAACATTGCATTACTTCATAGCGCTGGCAAGCTTCTTGGTTCTCAGTACCTGGCTCATCTGGAGGGTGAATTAGCATCCTGCAGTTAAATGTATGGCTATTTCGGCGTGTTGCCTCTTGAGGCCAAGGAACTCCATTTACTAGGGAGGCAAAATTGATTATATGTTTGTGAATAAAGTGAGAACAGCATAAATTCTGAAGATATAAAAAAAACATACTTCAAAGCATTTGGCTAATTAGATATTCATATTAAAAGACTGACATACATCCTCAGATCTAATATACTGAGTCAATAAGGCACAAGTACCAGTTAGTAATTGTAACATTTCCAAGAAAATATATAAGAGCTCACACAGCAGATACACCACTTCACTAACAGTATTTAGAGACAAAGACAAAATTAAAAATTACTAGTGTGGCAGTTAGCTCTTTTTATTTGCTTTGCATTTCAAGTGAGAAAATTTAAGGCCACAGCTACAGTATTAAGCAGAACTCATCAAAGGCCAATCCTAATGGCAAGCTCTTTGTGCACGGGGCAGAAGACTAAAAGTTTGTTCAAGGACTCTGTGACTTAGACAAGAGCCATACTGATTTCTGACAGCCATCTTCCTGTACTTGGTTAATTTAACTAGCATAGTTTATATGTTACAATACTTTGAATATGGTAGATAATCAGCAGTACCAAAAGATTGCTAACAAACAAACATTATCTCCTTTAGAAATAAGAAAATCAAATTTAGTTTTAGGAAAGATGCCCGTATATTTCAAGTACAAAGCACTATTGTATGAGTCAGAGTCTCCTACCCACAATGTCCTATCAGCTGTGGAGTTCCCAGGTGGCCAGAGGGGTTTTAAATCTACCCTCCCACTGTTGACCCACTTTCACCTTACCCATCCCTTCACTCTGTAAGGACAAGAGAAAGTATGGAAACTTACTCTCTTGCACTAAGTTCTGATTTTCACAAGTCATTAGGTTTGGGTCTTTTAATATTTGATTTCCAGTGCTTCATCTTTAAAATTAAGGATCCACTGTATAATTTCTAAAGATTATACTATACAGTCTACAGTAAATCACCCCAAATCCCTAGAGACTATAATTCCATTATCAAACTAGAGATTTTACAGACCATCATTTCAGGCCCGAGTTACCACTCTTTTTCAAAGATGAAATAAGGTTTCTATTAACACTGAGGGAACAATGTAGGAAATAATAAAATACAGATGACAGTTCATACATATGTCTAATTTGTGGATTTATGGTGAGGGCCTTTTTCTTACTTTTGAAACACATATAAGCTAAATTAGACAGAGTAAAATTAATGTAAAAATTAACCTACTTATTCATTTTTAGGGATTTCTTCTCCAACTAAAGTCAGTAAGACCCTACGACTAAAAAATAATTTTTCTTTAAGAATTTGTTTGCCACTTGTTTTGCATGGTATTATCCAGTCACTGTCTGGGATGATCTCAGCTTGCTGAATGTACTTGAAAAGAAAATCTACTTGCTAAATGTTGCAGAAGAAATTCAGCTAAATATATGCTTAATTTGGTTAAGATAATGAGAAACAGGAGAGAAAAAAAAAAAACAGGCAGAGAAGGGGCTACAATCAAGATGGCATAAAAAGCCACGACGAGAACAGGTAGCTGTGGGATGAAGGGACTTCCTTAAAGTTTAATTTGTAACCTGTTAGTCTAAAGTTTAAGAAAAAACTTTTTTATTGTTTGAGAATTTCATCCATGCATATAATGTGTTCTGATTAAACCCACTCCATTCTCTCTATTACTCACTACTGTTCCCTTCCAATTTCATGCTTTTGTTTATATACAAACATAGACATTTTACATATATGTTTATAGTTTTATTATTTTATGTATATGGGTGTTTTGCTTATATGTATGCCTGTGCACCACTTGCGTGCAGTGCACATAGAAGTCTGAAGAGGGTGACAGATCCACTAGAACTGGAGTTACAGACAGTTGCGAGCTGCTGTGTGGGTGCTGGGAATTCAACTCAGGTTCTCCAGAAGAGCAAACGGTGCTTTTAACCACTGAACCATCTCTCCAGCCCCCTTTCTTCTTTGTTTTATAAAACTTCACTAAGTCCACTTAGTGTTGCCAGTATGTGCATGGGCATATGACTATCTTCAGCACATGTCTCAGGGACTACATGTCTGAAGAAATCTGACTCTCTTTTCCCCAGCAACCACCAATTTCCACCAGCTCCTTAGTCAGCCATGAGACTTTACGACTACCTCCTCTCTCTAGACTGGGAATTTATCTGGTGTGGGCTTATGCGGGTCTTGCGTATGCAGTCACAGTCATTGTGAGTTCACATGTGCAACTATGCGTCCCTGCTTTGCTGTAGTAATCCTCTGGTTTTTAACTAAGTTGGGACCAACCTGGACGCTTCCCCACTACTGGCTAGTTTACATAATCCTGGATGGTGCTATGCATACTACCAGGGAAGGAAAGTAATCATCAGTCTTTCTCAGCTATGAACACTGTAGAAACATTATCAACCAGCCTGTCAAGATATGTCCCCTGGTGTTATAGTGGCAAAAATATTATGAGACGAACCAAGCACTTTCTGATTGGATTTAAGGCCCATTCAATATGACTGAACTAATTCCTGGCACTGTTAATGGGGCCAAGAATCTATGGTAGGTAGGTCACAGGCCCTAGAAGATAACCTACTGTTAGTCTGCTACATGGACATATATTAAGTTGACACCTAAAGACATTATTACACCCACAGATTAGTGCATCTCTCAATCCCCATCAGAGAAAACTCTTTTTGTGGTAGACGGTTACCCACAAATGGTCAATGTATAGAAAATAAGGGACCATGGAGTGCTCAGTCCTAATGGGACATCTGTATCAAATCCCCTTCTCCCTTGATTCAGGGATAATAGAGGAAAAGGGAGCAGAAAAACTGTAAGAAAAACTTTTGGCTAGTAGAAAATATTGAAAACTAATAATTATAGCCACTAAATTAATTCTGTCAATAAATTACATTTTAACTAGCATACTTCTTAAATAAATAATAGTCAGATACTGACTCTTCCAATACATACAGGTAGATATTTCAGATGGTACTTCTAGATCCTCTATATATCATAATATTAATTATATTTCTTTTGGATTATCTAAATTATTACAAGAGAGCTTTTTTTTTTAAAACCCAAATCTTTTAAATGCTAAGTCTTAACTTACTTTCATGGAAAGACAAACACAGGCTCTGTGTTCTCCACTGGACATGGGAAGGCTAGATCTAGACTAGAGATGATGTGCTGATGAGAGCCAGGGTTTTATTTGAGTGTGCGGGGGGCTGTCTAATCTTTACTAGCTGTTCTTTCTTTACTCACCACAATTCCTCTCTAAAGAATAAATGCAACTACTAGTGTTTAAAAAATGGCAACAAAAATCCAATCAAGATACTGCAAAAACAAACAATAAAAAGGCTTTTTCTTGTTTCAGTATTGGGACTTAAACTCAGGGCCTAACTGCTTGCCAGGTGTATTTGAGGCAAGTGCTCTATCATTGAGCTGCATGCTCAGCCCAGAATTCTTTTTAATAAAGAAGTAGTTATTCAGTTCAATCTTATTTTATTTTAAATATTCTTATTTTTAAAGCTCAATTCTAAAAAGAACTAAGGAAAACTGAACTTTCTTACTGACAACTTCTGTAAAAACATCTGCCTCAGTTTTGTGGGATCAGATAAAGGAGCAAGTTATGAAAGGAGAAGAATGTTCTTCAGTGGCATTAATTTCTAAGACATGTAAAATATCAAGTAATTGAGAAGGATACAAAATTATAGATCCATCTCTCATGAAATTAAAAATCCAAAAACATTTAGATAAAGTCAACAATAGTAATAGTAACTGAACTTAAAGGAAATTCAACTAGGAGATAGGTTAAGTATCATTTGAATGCCCTCCAAACTTCCCATAAAAGATGAGGCCTAAGGAAGAATTAAATGTGTTTCAAGGTTACACTGCTAGCAGGTGGTAGAGGAAGAACACATTACCCATGTCTGTTTTATACCAAAATGTCAGCGATCTTAATGATCTTAATTTTTCCCCCTCCGAGACAGGGTTTCTCTGTGTAGCTTTGGAGCCTGTTCTGGAACTAGCTCTTGTAGACCAGGCTGGCCTTAAACTCACATAGATACACCTGCCTCTGCCTCCTGAGTGCTGGGATTAAAGGTGTGCGCCACCACCACCTGGCCAGTGATCTTAACTTCTATAGTGTCTGCATCACTAGAGCTGTAAATGCCATGGACTGTGAGAATTTATTTACATTTTTTTTCAAACTTTGAGTCACAGCTTATTAAAATTTTACAATTAAATCTTCACAATATAGGCTTCTGTATATGTGTGTGTGTGTGTGTGTGGTGTATGCACACGTCTGTGTGCGTATATGCATGTGTGTGCATGTGGAAACAAGAGGTTCACAATGGGTATATGCCTCAACAGTGCCCTATCTTGTCTTTTTCTTTTGACAAAGTCTCTTATTAAACCTAGACCTCCCCCATGTGGTAGACTGGCTAACCAGCAAGTCCCAGGAATCTTTCTGACTTTCCAGCCTTGGTTTAACAGACATGCTCCACCATGCCCATGCCCTTACATGGGCTCTGGAGGATGAGCTCAGAATTGTGTGGCAAGCACTTCTCCAAATGAGCCAGCTCTCCAGCTCTGTCCATCTTCATGGACAGAACCTCTTACTATATTCACTTTTCAGTGTTCTAATGTAATTTTACCCCTTTATAAGTAAAGTTATTATGCATGAAAGTAGGGACTTTAGACACCGAAGTCTTCTACACAAATGAACTGAAAAGCAATTTTAAAACACTTTTTATGCTAGCCTTAGAAATTTCTTGATGTAAGTGAAAACAAAAATATAATCTTCGATTCAAGGCAGTGAACTATGTATATATAAGGTAAATATATATATGTATATATGCAGATTTGTAAATAATGATCTTAATTCTTCAACTTTCTTTATATTCTGAAACCTTTTTTTGGAGGCTGGTATACATACATAATGATTCGACCTTATTTTGCTTTCTGATTTTCTAATAATTTGATAGTTTTGATAATGGAGATTTTAAGTATAGATGCAACAACAATATATTTTCTCTTCAATGCTTCTTAGAAAAGCATCTTTTCTAAGTTAGTACAGTTGGGCTTTATTCTTCTCAGTGGTGTCTGACAGGTGACCAAGTGCCACTGCAGAACTAGATGATAAACTCTGTGACTCCTGAGCATGCCCTGTTTGTGGGTGTGCTCTCTTGTACTTGCAGTACAGTTAGGCTGTATCATTCCTAGGTTTCTGTTCTTTCCTTCTTTGGGGGAATGAGGAAATGATGCCGCCGCAGAGATATGCCACATCTCCCAGTTGTGTTGGAAGCTAGTTGGAAAAGGCTAGTCAAGGACCTACAGGTGGTTGGAGCAGAATCACCATGATATCAGACATTAGATGACACTCCAGTCTTATTTACCTCCTGGCAGTGATGGGGGCAAACTGAATAGTAACATATCTACAGTAACCACATTGGGATGAGTAATGTTGTGGCTTTTGAACAATGAACCCCTTCTTCAGGGGGCAGAAGAAAGCTCAGTGTTTTCTATGACCTCAGCTCTCCTCCCAACCAGGCAATCTGCTAAACTCAACAGATATTTTGTTAATACAGATGGGAATATAAATTTTCTTTTCCTTCCTTCCTTCCTTCCTTCCTTCCTTCCTTCCTTCCTTCCTTCCTTCCTTCCTTCCTTCCTTTCTTTTTTTGGAGACAGGGTTTCTCTGTAGCTTTGGAGCCTTTCTAGAACTCCACCTGCCTCTGCCTCTCCTGGGATTAAAAGCATGTGCCACTACTACCTGGTGGGAATATGATTTTTTTTCAGGCAATAAGATGAATTAGCTCAATTAAATCCGCATCCAAGATCTGCAGAATGACTGAACTGGTTTTGAGGATGAAACACAATACTGCACAAATAGATATATTCATGAAGTAAAATGGGACACTTGGCCAAGATCCTAGCAAGAATCTGTCTCCCTACTTTGCCCCAGGCTCAGTTCATAGAAACATGTTGTTTCTTGTAATATGCACTCTGAGACTTCTGCCTTCCTTATTTTCCTGGCCTTTTGCAAGATCAAGGGTCCTATGGCAGCCACATTTCTGCACTTCTAACATGCTAGCTGTTGTTGCCCTTAATATTTTTAATATATGAATAAGGTTTTCATTCTTCAATATAAACTATGCTGTTTCTTGCAAAGTATTTCATATGCTGCTTGTTTGTGAAATGAAACCTCAGACAAGCTCAAAATGGAAAGATGTATAGGGTAGGATCTTGAAAAGATGGTTGCTCTCCTATTCTCATGCAATGTTGTTTACAACAGACATGGAGCAACCTCAGTGTTTTTTAACAGGTGAACATTAAAGAAATCTAGGTACATACATACAATGGAATGTATTTTTAGCTTTAAAATTGAAGAAAACGCTGCTGTTTGTGATGGCAGAAATGAACCTTCAGGACACCATGCTTTAGAGAAATTCCAGATTTAGAGAAAATAAAAATAGACTGAGAGAATTTACTTTAGTTCACGTAAAACTTTATATTGTTAAAATACCTATTCTTTCTAAATGTACTATTGATTCAATACAATGTCATCAAAATTTTTAGACTTCCCCTAAAAAACTGACGAGCTGAACATAAATATATATGGTGAGCTAGATATGTTGATGAATGCTTGTAATCTTAGCACTCAGCAGAAGTGCTGCAAATTTGATTTTGTCCTGGGTTCTATATATAGTTCAAAGCCAGCCTGGGCTATATAGTGAACCCTGGTCTCAGAAATTAAACAAATAAAAAAAATATGTATAGAACTACCAAAAAAAAAAAAAAAAAAAAACTAGAGGGCAGAACCAGAGGAAGAAACTCAGGTGTCACCTGCAGTGACACGAAAGGATCTTAGTTTCTCTTCCCTGAGCTCCTGCCTCAGTAAATGGTACTAAATGGTAGTGAGGACCCTCCTAACTGCTATCACACCGTGTCTCTAAGAAAAACTCATGTTTGATCAATTTATCTGTGTGATGTTAATCTTATTTCAGAGGTAGTTGAATAAAGAAATTATGAGCAAGGAAGTCAGGACCGTGAGGAGTGCATTTACCCATTGAGACGGTGGGACAGATCTAACGGGAGACCACCAAGTCCAGTCGGAATGGGACTGATGGAACAGGGGACCAAACCGGACTCTCTGAATGTGGCTGACGGTGGAGGAGGACTGAGAAACTAAGGACAACGGCAATGAGCATGAACTCTACAGCATGGACGGGCTCACTGTGAGCCTTGTCAGTTTGGTTGCTCACCTTCCTGGACTTAGCAGGAGCTGGGAGGACCTTGGACTTAACATAGTGAAGGGAACCCTGATGGCTCTTTGTCTTGGAGAGGGGTGGAGTGGGGGTATGGGTGGAAGGGAGGGAAGGGAAGGGGGAGGAGGAGGGGAGGAGATGGAAATTTTTAATAAAAAAATGAGAAAAAAAATTAAAAAAAAAAAAGAAATTATGGGAGAAACAGGAAAAATCTGAATTAAATTGAATCCGGAAATTAAATATGTAAAGCTTTCCATTTTCTACTAAATAAATGTACACTGACAAAACATATCTACTTTAGAGACTAGGAATTCAATCGATAGGAGTAATTGGAACTTGAGTCCTGAAAATCTTTCTAGCAGGAGTCTCAAAACTCAAGGAGCGAACAAAGGGCAGCTGTGAGTCTAATCATGTCCCTTGAGGATCAGCACATTTTAGCAGGTGAAACAGCAGCTGGAGATAAGGCCGTTCATCCTCTCAGCTGGGCTTCTCCACAGTGTGCAAGCCATCCAGTCATAGTTGGACTAAGGAGTTGAGAAAAACTTATATTCCAAATGCTTACATTTTGGAAGTATAAAATACAGCAGCATACCCCTCCTGACCCTTCTCTTCCTCCTGTCTTTATTCTGAGAGCAGGGCAGTAAGAAGGGCTCTCCTTTTCTGCATATAATCAAAACTGAAAACAAAATGAACTTTAAGTAGAATCTTCTTGCAGTAAGGTAACTTAACCATGCTGTCTCCCATACTGTTACATCACATGGCAGTACACTGATGATACGGATTCTTATGAGCTATTGATATATCTGAAGCTGTAGAAATACTTTAAGTATATTATTTTACACTATTAAATTGTATATATTATAATACTAAGTATTAGAAATAAAAAGTTACTTTCTTTCTACCTAGTGATTTTGGTAGCAGATTCTTGACAAATTCTGCATGATCTCCCACGTGCAGTATGCTGTAGACGCTGGTATTCATTAATTCCTCCTGATTGTATCCCAAATAGCTGGTCACATTTTCTGACACAAATACAATTCTTCCTTCACAGTTCACAACAAAGAAAAATCCATCTAAAGCCTGCAAAGCCAGGAGGGGGGGAAGGAAGAAAAAGAAAAGGATTAAGACATGAAGACACTGATTAAAAACACTGGGATGCTAAAAGATAAAAGGAAACACATTTTTCTATTAAAAAGATATAAGAGCTGGGAAGTGGTGGTGCACGCCTTTAATCCCAGCACTCGGGAGGCAGAGGCAGGCGGATCTCTGTGAGTTCGAGGCCAGCTGGGTCTACAAGAGCTAGTTCCAGGACAGGCTCCAAAGCTACAGAGAAACCCTGTCTTGAACCCCCCCCCACACAAAAGATATTAGAAATAAATATATATCACATTAAAAAAGTAGACTGCTTCTTTGTGGAGGGAGGTAATGATTTTTCAAATGGGCTTTATACTAAAGATTCCAGTAGGTATGAATGAAAAATATCAACCTTTTTTCTCAGAAATAATTTCATCCAAATATTTATTTTTATTATTTTTAATAATGTATACATGTGTGTATGTATGGTTTTGTGCACATGAGTGCAGATACTGTTGGAGGCCAGAGACATTAGATACCCTGGATAGCTAAAGTTATGGGTTGTTGTGAGCTACCTGCCTGACATGGGTGCTAGAAATCAAACCTGGGTCTCTCGCAAAAGCAGTTATATGCTCTTTCCTACTAAACAGTCCCTACAGTTCTAGAAATTATTTTTATAGTAGCAAATGTGAAGTAAGTGACTTATTCAGTTTTGAAAAAAGTCTCTGCACTATGTTGGTAAATACTGGGCCTTTGCCTGTGAGGAACCTGTGGAAGAATGAGAGGACACACATAATAAAGTACTAGAGATCAATGTGTTGTCACATATACATGAAACACTGAACACAGACAGGATGCCTCATTTGGGAGTGGTGGGGGTGACGAGAAGCACCTTTCAAAGCCTCCCCAACTCTGGGAGAGCTAGCATAGCGAAGGAGGGGAAGAGCGCTCAGGGAAAGTCACTGGAGGAAGAGAGGAGCACATGGCAAGGCAAAAGTAGTGTGGAGCAGAGGAGTAAGAAGAACAGTGAGGCCTACGGGTAGCAAAGAAGTTAGTGGAATGGACAGAAGCCAAATTCCCAGGGCCTCCTATGTATAGAGAGCTGCTCCAAGAGGAGATATATGTACCCCTAGGGGCACAGAATATTTCTAGAGGCAGAAAAATTGTTAGAACCTTTAGATTGCAATAGAAAACATATGGAAGAAATCAACTCTAATAAACATATAACATGATGGTCCTTCACGAAGTCCAGACAGTTCCAAATTTCTAGGGAAGATCTAGATTACAGAAGTTGACAGTATCATCTTGTTTATTTGGAATCTTCTTAGCTATTTGAAAATGATGCAATTAACTTGTTACAGAATATACAAACCAAACAACCCCATTAAAAAATGGGCTATAGATTCAAATGAGTTCTCAAAAGGAGAAATAAAATGAGGGAAATGCAAATGAAAACAACTTTGAGGTTTCACCTTACCCCAATCAGAATGACTAAGAGTAAAAAAAACAATGGTCAACAAATGCTGGAAGGGGAAGGGAAGCCCTTATGCACTCTTGCTGGGATTTCAAAGTGGGGCAGCCACTATGGAAATCAGTGTGGAAAATTCTCAAAAAAACTAAATAGATCTACCATATGACCCAGCTGTACCACTCCTTGGCATATACCCAAAGGATCCAACATCTTATTCTATAGATATTTGCTCAGCCTACTCATTGCTGCTGTAGTCACAAGAGTTAAAAAGAAATGGAAACAGCCTAAATATCCTTCAACTGATGAAGATGTGCCACAATCCCAACCTTAAAAAATGACAGTAATTCAGGGAATGTTTTTGGGACTGGCATTATGAATACGAATATACAAACATTCCTATTTTCTAAACTGTGCCTGATGAAGACAATTTGTTATCATTATTCTTCTACAAATTTCCCTCACATGTGTTCCTGGGGAGGAGTCTCCTGACAGCTGACCTTATGACGTGCTGCATACAAAGCTGATAACAAATAGACGCTTGTCCATTAAGTTCACCACCATCAACCTGAGAGCGTTCCCATCTGCCCAGGATGCCACTTTCTAAGAACCACTTTGGTCTCACAGCAGGGCCCATATTGGGCAAGACTTCTTGCAGACCCCTGGCTTTAAACGAGATAGCCACTTAAGGTCATGTGACAAGGGTTTCAGAATAAAATACATAATTCCCAATATTTTTACAGTACCCACACAGGAAAAACAATGGAAGAATTTACAAAGGTTAAAGACAAAATAAGAATCCTGCAGTGGGGGTAAAGATTCCTTGAGTAAAGTCTTTAAGATGGCAACACTATTTGTTTCATATAAAAACGTGCACTCTATGGTAATTAAACCATAAGTGCAAATGTGTACAAGTCTGTTAGGGAGACCCGCCTCCTCCAGAAAGAAGGATTTGAGAAAGGACAAGGAAAATATTTAGTTTGCATATATTTTGATAAATACATAGACAATTTGTTTTCACGAGAAAAAGCATGTGCATGTACACACAGATAAGTGCTTTTAAATATTCACATATGAGGGAAAATGTTTATTAAGGTGATGAACTTGGAAACAAAGTGTCTATATTCAACATCCAGCAGCAGAGGCTAATACAAACCATGAAGCAGTCTTTATAATAAAATCCTATTTTAAAAGTTTAAAGAAAAATTTTGTTTCATATTTTATTAATTGGATGTATGACATCAAATGAAGAAAAGAAAAATTAAATTGGTAAAGACAGAGATCTGCATTAGGGGGCCAGGGAGGACACTTACCTCCAAAAGAAGAGGGCCTAGTGACTCCTTTTCTATCACCCCTTGACTGCTGGATGAGATGTCAGACTTCTGCACATCATCGTCAGTTGTTGATTTCTCTGCAACAATAAAACTTTAAAAACTATACATCCAAAGAGAGCTCATTATAATCAGAGCAGTTAAGAAGACAGATTTATACTATTGATACAAGGAAGATTTTTTAAAGCAAATTATAATAATTTAAAGATTCATTAAGTTCATGTATATTACTATATGTGAAAGAAAAGCATTTAAAATTTTAGGGAAAACCGAAGATGGGAATAATGATGTGTCAGGTAATGGCCTAAGGAATGGGAACAGAAGTGACAGGCAGTTCTGGGTCCTGTCTGTAGAAAAAAAGAGGCCGTCCTGTCTGTCTTCCTCTACCCTAATCTGGCCAGCAGGATGCAGACAAGTCGGCCATATTTATTACATGTGATGGAAATAGCCTAGAAATGGCAGCAAAATCCACAGGGGGAGTCTGAATCCTTGACACCTACCTATATTATTCTGTTCAAGACACTGCATTTTGTTCAAGTCATTTCATTTATGCCTTCTACAATCCTCTCAGGATATGTCTTTACATTTTTATATTAATCAACATCTAATATCTCCATAATGATGGTTATAAATATATTTTACTAGTAAATCCAGATGTATTTTATATTTTGCATATTATCTATTTTACTGTATAATTTTATATATTATATTTTGTGTATAGTTTAAAGTTTTCAAAATTTCTATGCCATTTAAGTCATTCCTAAACACCCCTCCTGAGCTTAAAAATTTCTCTGGCCAGGTATGATGGCACACACTTTTGGTACTAGCACTGGGGAGAGAGTGGCAGGTAGACAGACCTCTGTGAGTTTGAAGTCAGCTTGTTCTAAATAGAGTTCCAGGCCAGGCAGAGCTACACAGTGAGACCCTGTCCCAAAACAGAACAAAACAACACCCTCCCCCCAATCTAACAACAGCCACACAACCAAACCCAAACCCAATAATGAAAATCCTTCTCTACTTGGCCAGATATCAGACCCCAGCAGCATTTCTTCTAGAACCCTCTCCATGTGCTCCAATTGCAACTGTTTCTCACGTTTTGCTAGGTGTCTACACAACAATATTGTCTGTGTCTCCTTTCCCTGTCCTTCTGTGTTCAGATTCCAGTTTCCCTGAGTTAAGAGCCTATATCTCTGTTTCTTAGATTACTACTAAGGCTCCAATGGCAGTGTTTGAAAAAGGGATAACAGAAGATCCCTGTTTTCCATTCATAATTCTGTCATGAACACAGAATTACAGGTCTAGAAGTCTTGTTTTCAGTGTTACTTAGAACTCATTCTGAAAGCAATCCATTGTACTTGAGACCTCTCTCTGGTTTTTCTCCTTGGCGTTTTAACGTCACCTAATTGTGCACGGGTATGAGCACTCTACTAACTGTGCTGGGCCCGTATGAGTGTGTGTGTCCCGCCCCAACCTCCCTTCTTCTTCCCCTAGCTTCCCCCCCCTTGTTGAGACAGGGTCCTCCTATATAGCACAGGCCCAGTTAGACTTGGGGTTCTCCTCCTGCCTCAACATCCCAAGTGCTAGGGTTACAGCTGTGCTCCATCCACCATGTCCAGCTACAGGAGTGGTTTCTAGCCCAAACCAAATCCTTCTACTTTCAAGAAAGGGTTTTTAATTTGTTATTTTTAATTTTTTTATCCATCTTGGCATTTAATGTCTTCTATCTAGTCTTAAACTAACCCTAGAAATTTCTTATCTTTTCCTTTTATTTGTTTTACTTGTCAAATTTATTTTCTAAGGGATTACTTAAAATTAACTTATATGGCAGATGTAAAACGTATTGTGGGAAAAAGAAACCAAGAAAGGTGTACTTAAATTTTTTATATAAAGCTGTTGGGAACACTGTCAAATGAGAAGGTATTTGAGAAAAGCCATGGAAGGGGTGAGAGTGGCACACACAGCGGGTGTCTAGGGAGGGAGGAGTGAGCCTGGGCACCTGATGGGTGCTGCCTGCAGTGGCTGGGGCAGGAAGCATGAACAGGCAAAGGAAAGAAACACAGTAATGTGCTGAAGATTTTTCTGAGCATCTGATTTTAACTTCTAAAAGCTCCTGCTGTTCAATGCAATGTCTCCTCTGCCCAAGTGACTGGCATCTTCGTTTTGTTGCTGTCCCCTCACATCTCTGCTTCCCCTGTATTTCCTTTCTTTCTGCTTTTTTTTTTTTTTTTTTTTTTTTTTTTTTTTTTTTTTTTTTTTGGGTAACCGCTGGCTATTCTAAGATGCCTGTGACATCCACAAGGAACTGGAAATAGTGAGGAGCTGAGTTTTCACATGGGTCACCCCTGAATATCTCTTCCCTGGGACTGCATCAGTTTCCTCAGAAGAATCCCATCATCTCTAGCCTCAGATGTAAGAGAGGGCTGGTGTCTGCAGGATTCTAGCACACTTTCTCCTCTTTGCTAAATCAGCTGTCCCTGGACAGCTCTGCAGTTTCTAATCTTTAAGTCATGGAATTTGCGCTGTTTTAAATAGCAGTTGTCTGTAGACTCCTCACATTGCTGTTAATGTGAAGGCTTGGGTTTGTGCTCCTACTCATCACAGATGATTTCCTCAGCACACTCGCTGAAAAGACTAGAGCACTCCGTGAGTAGAAGTATTCTCCCAAAGGGCTTTACCTTTGTTTCTGGTAGGCAACCCAGGAGATTAGTGGTGTAGGGTTCCCAGTAAGTATGGGTGCTATAAATATGAACCTCAAAAAATTTAATGGGTTTTTCCACCCCAGAGGACTATTTCCCCCATTGCAAGCTCAGTCAGAGAGAGGCAAGCTTCCTTAGACAAATCAGAGAGACTTTCATCAAGGAATTACTGTATATTAGCTCTATGCCAGGGCCTCAGGTCCCACCCCATAACTTGTGTCTCCAGCTTCAATGCCCTATAATACAGGACTCCAAAACCTCCCAGGCTAATTACTTCACTAGTATTCAAGTTAATTTAGTGAGCCATTTTATAATACCAAGAAAGGCTGTTTGGCTCAATAAAAAATTTTATCTAAACAAAAATATTTCTCTAATAAAATTATGAAGCAATGAGGGTTCTTAATAATGGAAGAGTTGGATGATACGTCACAATACCATAACAACTAAGAACATGGCCTTTTATTTTTACCTTGCTCCATTCTCTTCATTAGCTGTATCTGATCTACTGTTTTCTTCAAAATCTTGCATTTATCTGGTTTTACACTCAAGCTGTCAATGTCACTGATGTTGGCAGATAGTAATTCAGCTAGTTCTTCTAAATACTTATTTTCTTGCTCCCTGCGCCTCTTCTCAGTACTGTTGCACACACAAAAAAACAATCTGGTTAGCACGCATTTATAACATGTTATTTCCTTCTCTGACCAAAGATATTAATTTTCACACATTTGAAGGAAATCTTGTTTTTACTTAAAATATAAAACCAGATTTAAAAATCAAATTAAAATCAAATCTAAAACTCAGACACTGCAAAATACTCAAGTATACAAAATAACTCTGGCTAAAATATAATAAAGAGAATGATTTATGACAGGTTTTGTCAGTGATGTATAAACCTTTCAAATAACAAATGGCGACCAGATATTAAAGGAACCAGACAGAGAGCAAGTCTACTCCTTATACTTGTGGCTACTGTATGTTTGAAACAGAATGTGAATTTTCAAGTAATTCAGATGAACGAATTGTAATGAGGAACCTGATAAGGTCTTCATTCTTACTCTCAATAGGAACATTAGTTGCTCTTTATGAAAAAAAGAACTGATCCAAAGTACAATCTAAAAAGCAAATACTAGAGAACAATGGTGTATAGCTTTTTTTTTTAGATATAACAGAAAACAAAAGCTACACATAGTTCTTGTCAGCTCTGAACAAAACCAGACATGACCACCTTAAAGCGAACAGAAAGAACAGAGGGTAATGTTAGACAGACAACACTTTAAACAGTCTGCTGAATATATGGAAGAATTACTGTCCATTTTTCTTTTCATTCTTTACCCCTAATTTATTTCACCAAGACAGCAGAAACTTGCTTTCTGTAATGCATTCAAAGATGGTAAAATATTACTCTAAAACTTTCAATTATCCAAATAAAAGAGGAAAGCCCGTTCATGACAAGCTTTGTTTTACAAACAGCAGTTAAAATCATTTGGCTGCACATAAAAGTGGTAGGAAAAAGGTGAGAAGAGAGAGAAGCCAGTTGCTAAAAACCTTACAATAAACAACAGTTAAATACCCTTTACTTTTCTTAAGGATTGGGAAGATTTTAAAAAGAAAAGCACTTATTCTAGCACACAGTGCGCTAGAGGAACACAGTCAGCTAACTTACTACATTTGCTATAAAACAAAGTACTCAAATGGTACATATCCCCAAACATAATCAAATGTAAAACTCTAGCAAACACACATTCTGTCTTTATCTGTTAAATCTTTCATTACTGAGGAATTACTTCCATTTTGCTTAGTAGAAAATCTATCTTAATAACTTAAACAGAACACAGCAAGGCATCTCGACAAACTTCACTCTGAGGCACTGAAGCAAGGCATGAATAAAATGAGGAACATATTTTCATATTCACAAGGATTTATCTGTAACATGATAGTATTTGAGGACATGTGATTTTACCTTAGAGAACCTCACAGATAACAGACACATTTAGTAGATTCAGTATTGAGCAGGAACTGTTTAAACTTAACAGGTTTAAATTTCAATTTAAATTAGGGAGTGAGCAATTTAGACTTACTTGGTGAAACCCCCTCTCTCCTGATACTTCCCATTTGTTGGTTTGTGTTGAGACAAAGTCTTACTATGCAGTCCAGGCTATTCTTGAACTGGTGATCAACCTCCATCTACCTTGAGGTTGCTGGGATTATAGGTATGTACTTCCATGGTCAGTCACCAAACATGTTTTTGCCATTAAGTTTTGAATAATACTGAAATGCCTGAAGCCATTACATAGTAAAAGAAAAGTGTCCCAATACAGAAAGATGGAATAAGAAGCTATATATAGTGAGGAATAACAGATGTCAATAAAATGACAAATTTCAGAGCGGGGAAATAAAAATCACCTTTAAATGAAGCAGTCAGTAACTACATAGAAAAAAAAAGACAGCAGACATGCTCAGAGTTAAAACTGAAGGAATAGAGGACACAGAAACTCTATCTTAAAGGGAAAAGGCTTTCCTTACTACTTTGCAGCAACATCTTCATTTGCTAAATCCCTTTATTACCTTGCATGTGGCAGACACACTAGTTAATGCTATCCTGAGCTAAATTTTCATGATTACAGTTAGACTCACAATCTTATATGGTGCCAGTTTCAGGATTCCTGTGGATACCAAATCTGGGCATTTGCAAACCCTTTATAAAATGGCATATTAGTTGCATACCCTATGGAAATTTTTCGTCATGCTTAAAATCATCTCTGTATTATTTACAATACCTAATGCAATGCAAATGCTGCATAATTAGTTGTCATCCTATATTTAGGCAATAACACCATACAAAAACATCAACACATGTTTGGTTCAGGTGTCATTTTTTTCCAGAATACTTTTAATACTATGGATATGGAAGGACTGACTGCTGTATCTTTCCTTAGTTAATGTACTATCAAACTCAATAAACATTCCTAAATTTATCATATGACAGATAATTATGTGATATTTCCAACGCACCCTGGAGTAAATTATATATAGCTCCCACTTGAAAGGAAGTAAAAAGGAATCAGACCTTTGTTATACTTGGTGACAAAACCACAATACTATAGAAATACACAGAAATGGTATTTCATCCCAGAGAAATAACAGCACAAGTTAGAGGTAGGGAGATCTTATTTTCTAGAAAGCTAACTTGGCTTTATCAACTGTATAAAGGAGTGTGGAAATATGAAATTCAAAACCTACACACAATAGAAGAGTATGGCCAAACCACAGAGGTATATGGATAGGAGGAAGTGTAGGCCAGATCAGCAATGTCACCTGTCTGGTCACTGACTAGCTATCCAATCTCAGACAAGGGACAGCAATTTAACATTTCTGCTTCAATCTCCTTGTCTGACCACTTGGATAATGACATAAATGACCTCCTAGGGTTTGTGAGGATTAAAAACATAAGGCATGAAAATGAATTGCTAAGTTTTTGGCATGTACTATTAGCTCAATAAATGCCATCTAGAATGACTTTAATTAGAATGATTTATTTATTTATTTATTTTTAGAAAATAGGAAACCCAGGCAGAGGCAGGCGGATCTCTGTGAGTTCGAGGCCAGCATGGTCTACAAGAGCTAGGTCCAGGACAGGCTCTAACAAAGCTGCAGAGAAACCCTGTCTTGAAAAACCAAAAAAAAAAAAAAAAAAAAAAAAAAAAAAAAAAAAAAAAAAAAAAAGAATAGGAAACCCAAAGGATTTAAGAATTAGTGGCATGGTCAGATCTGCAAGTTCCTTGAAGATAGAAGACCTGTCTCTCACTTCATTTACATCCTTACAATAGCATACAGATGGCTCTTGCTAAACAGTTAGCATTTAATACACACTGTTGAGTTAAGCTGGAAACGCTAAGGAAAGATAAAGCATAGATAGCCACAATTTAAAACCAGCATTTTAATCTTCATTTTCTCAGAACAAATGAGGGGTTGGAGAGATACAAGCTACCTGAGCACGGGAACCTGTAACAGAGAAGTCACTCTGTCTAGGGCTCTTTAGACAGTCATGTTTGGCTTGGCTGCATGGCTGGCAATACCTTGTGAGGCCTAACAGATGCTCTTTATGATTAATGAGCTCACAGTCTGTTCGGGAAGACAGCATATAATAATAAGACCAAAGGAAGCATTGCAAGGTGGCATTAATACATAAGCAGTTTCAAACTAATAAATTTCTGATTTTCCATATCAAAGATAATGTGTTATTAAAACTGAAGCCCATACATATAAGCCTGAAGGAGTAAGTGCTTTCAAATATCTTTTAAGCAAACATAAAGATAATTATCTCAAAACATTCAAAGAGGAGAAAAAGAATAAATAAAAATTTTGGTATTTGTAATGATGTTATCATGTACAGACACACATACACAAAGGTAATTTACAAATAAATGATTAAAAAAACAGGGATTGTTCAGCACAATAGGCAGAAATGTTACTGATGCCCATACCCATTAAAATTCATAAAAATTAATAACTATCAATTGGAAAACACAATATGAGCATGTTGTGCATGCCTAGAATCCCAGCTCCCCAAGTTGATGTAGGAGGACTGATCCAAGTTCAAGGCTAGTATGGACTACAGAATGAAACCCTGCACAAAACAACAACAACAAAGAAATTATGAAAAAAATACAAATATAACTAACAAAATATTAATATAGGAACATAGTATCAATTTTATATGGTTGTTATACGTAGCTTTTTAAGTCTCTGCTCTTATATACTCAAAATTTCCTCAAACGAGAAAGCAAACATAAAAAACAATAATTTTATTTATTCTTAAGTTTTCCTTTAAAAAAACCCTGAATTTATAGGCAGAAACAAGCAATGCACTAACTTTGACAACACACATCTGGTTCATATCTTGGCATAAACTTTTATCCTCGCATCTGGACACGTGTGCTTGAGTAATTAAGACAACTGTTCTGTGAGGAATGGTCAGTCACTTTTCTTTTTCCAGCCTCTAGCCCTAGCATTTTTTATTATTAATTAAATTTATTCATTTATTTTACATCCTTACAGCATTTTCTCCTCCCCCCTCTCTTTCCATTCCTCCCATTCTGTCTCCCTACTCCAGGAAAAGCAGGCAATCCACAGCTGAAGGGCTGCTGCAGCCTTTCTCTGGAGATCAGTGTCATCAGTTGGGGAGATTCTGCATTCCTTGTCCCTGGGGGAACATCTGGGAATGTTTATAATCTTTATTACAACTAAGACACGACTGGCATTTAGGTATATAAGCAGCAACAGTGCTAAACACCTACAACACACATGAAGGCCTCCACAACAGACGATTTTCTGGTTCAAAATATCAGTAGTGTAGAAACTGAAAACAACTTAATCTAGCTCCTAGAAGCCGAATGGAATAAAATCTACACATTTCTCTTGTCAGCTGAGAAAATTCTTTTACCCTGAGTGGAGGTTTCTTCTTCACCTGGCACTTGTCAGGATTCCCTTAGCATTAATTTCTCAATGTAGTCATATTTTAAAAAAACACAGCAAGTAGTTAATGCCACAAATAGTAATTTTAAAAATAAATATTGTAACAATGTACTTCTTAGCTTCGAAGATAGCAGTTAAAGGTGTTCAATAGACTTATTTATTCATTTGACAGGATTTATTGTCCTTACTAGTTAAAAGCTACATATTACACCGTGACTAGGGATACAATGGCGAATGAGCAGATAACATCTCTTACCATATATGCTACATGGTAAGCCTACAGTCTAGCTAAGACACTAAGAATTCATGCAATGAGTATACACTCTAGCAACAGCCTGTAGTTATGAATCAAAGCCATAAATATGTACAAAACAGATATATAAAAAGGGGAGCCGCATGGTGGTGGTCCACACCTTTAATCCCAGCATTTGAAAGGTAGAGGCTGGTGGACCTCTGTGTTAAAGGCCAGCCTGGTCTACAGAGCAAGTTCCAGGACAACCAGGACTACACAGAGAAACCCTGTCTTGGTGGCAGAGGTGTGTGTGTGTGTGTGTGTGTGTGTGTGTGTGTGTGTGTAACGACAAAACCAAACAATCACGCAATAAAGTGTGGAGGGACTGATCTAGTAGTTGTAGGAGGAAGAGCAGCCTCCCTTTAAGGAAGTAATGATCAACACAGTATCTACAATATACCTATAGGTTAGTTGTGAAAATAAAGAGGATGCAAGTTGAACGGAAGAAGCAGCCTGCGTAGACTGGGAGGGGCACAGAATGCTTCAAGTAAGCAGAAGCAGGCAGCCACTCAAAGTGGAGTAGATGGAACAAAGCTCCAAAGTGTTGGGGGAAGGGCACAAAAGCTCTGCCAGAAACAGAAGTGCACTCTTACCTTGATGCCAGTGTGTCACATGGCGATCCTTTTCTCTTATGTGAGTCTGGGTTTGCAGGGTCGGATGAACTGTCCCCAAGGCCACTCATGTTGACAAACTTCACACCTAAACAATAAGGGTAAAATAAAAAATAAACCTCTCACGAGCTCTCTAACCAAATACTGGCATGGGAAGCCCCCTGTTACTTCTAAACAAAAGAACCACAGCACAGACCTAAACAGTGACTAGGTGATGACAGCACCAGCATCTAACATTACAGGGGACTCCAACCACTTGTTGCTATACTTACTTTTCTAAATCAGTGAATAAAATTAACAGTCCCTATGAAAATGTTATAATCAATCAGGATGAAAATTTTTCCAGGATAATTAAGTAGAAATATGTTTTACCAAGAGAAAAATCACTTCCATGTGTAAATGTAAAAAACAGGACCCTGAAAAATATTTATTATTATTGTTCAGATTCAGAATGATTATTCAGACATTACTTTGCAAAAAAGCTTAAAATTACTTTTCTCACGAAGCTGGAGATTTTATACTCATAGAAAAATGAACAATATGCCTATGATTAAATTTAAGTGATAAGCTCAATTTGGATTTTGAATTCTACTTTCCACGCATGCCTAACCTTGTGTTTACACCATCCAGTGACCAAGATCAAGTGTTTAGTCTACGTTAGGATCTTGGTATGGATGCCAGAGAACACAGAGTCATCCCTTAGCATGTCAGCCAGGTTTTTACACGTGCCAGTTTCTGATCTGTCTGCACCAATCACTGCTCTGCGGAATCCAAGGGAGCGCAGAGCCCCACCCTTGGAGTCATCACTTCCTTTGGACCCCCGACAGCGCCAAACACTACCATTATGTTCTACTCCATCCACCCTCAAAGAGGAGAGCAGACTCATGAGATGGGAAGGGCTGGGGCTTCCTCACGTCTACGGTACTAAACACCACAGCACTGCGTATCCACAGTCAAGCTGGGAACACTTAAAAACTAGTGAAAACTATGGCAACCTCTCACAAAGACTTAATCCTCCCCTGGTTCTAAAACTCACTTTCTCACTCTCTTCTAAAGATCAGACTATTGCCATCTTCTCACTAGATAAACAATCCCTAAAATTTTAATCATGCAGACAAAAGGAAATATTTCTAATTTCTCCATATTAGAAGTATAGTTTTGAAATTATCCAATACTCAAAGTATTCTTTAGTTCTTTAGATAGGATTTTGTTATGATGCAGTCCAGGCTGACCTGAGATTAGCGATAAAACCCAGGTTGGCTTCAAAGTCCCAACCCTTCTACCTTCTGCCTCCAGAATGCTGTGAATACAGGTGTACCCCACCACACCATGTCCTGCCAATTCTTTCTTTCTTTTCTTTTCTTTTTTTTTTTTTTTTTTGAGACAGGGTTTCTCTGCAGCTTTTTTAGAGCCTGGCCTGGAACTAGCTCTTGTAGACCAGACTGGCCTCGAACTCACAGAGATCCGTCTGCCTCTGCCTCCCGAGTGCTGGGATTAAAGGTGTGTGCCACCACCGCCCGGCTGCCAATTCTTTCTTAAGAGATTTCTTGCTGTCTCCTTCTTCAGTCTTAGATATAATGATGATCCTAGCTTGGAACCAAATATTTCAAAGATTCCAGATTAATGTAAGAGGAAGTGTGTCACTGTGGGGGCAGGCTTTGAGGTTTCCTATGCTCAGGATACTGCCCAGTGTCTCAGTCAACTTCCTGTTTACAGTAAGATGAAGGATTCTTAGCTATTCCTCCAGCACCATGTCTGCTTGCATGCCGCCATGCTCCCTGTCACATTGATAATGAACTGAACCTCTGAAACTGTAAGGGAGCCATCCCAATTAAATTTTTTTATAAGAGTTGCTGTGGTCATGGTGTCCCTTCAAACAAATAAAAACTAAGACAACATATAATCTATATAGAAACAAATAATGCAATATATACAATCTGCTTATTCAAAAATGCACTATAGATGTTAATTTTTGATGTAGGTGTGTCTTCTATCTATCTGATGATTTCATTGGATAATTAATAAAGAAACTGCCTGGCCCATCTGATAGACCGGCCCTTAGGTGGGTGGAGTAGACAGAACAGGAAGAAGGAAGTGAGGTAGATGGCTCATCAGATGCCACGCCTCTCCTAAATTAGTCAGACTGCCATGCCTCTCCTGAGAGAGATGCCAGATGCGACAAAGCCAGCCGCCAGGTCAGACATGCTGAATATTTCCTGGTAAGACACCACTTTGTGGTGTTACACAGATTATTCAATATGGGTTAGTCAAGATGTGAGTAATAGGCCAGGCAGTGTTTAAAAGAATACAGTTTGTGTGTTGTTATTTCGGGTGTAAAGCTAACGATGCGGGAGCCGGGTGAGACGAAAAGCAGACCTGCCTGCAGCTCCATCACTACAAATTTTAGTTTCATCTTCAGTAAAACTCTAAATAAAATTCTGAGCTACATGATTATGTCTCTAGCAAAGGTAACTTAAAAAAATTTAAATTTTTAAAATTGAC
Source organism: Arvicola amphibius (assembly GCF_903992535.2). Classification (NCBI taxonomy): domain Eukaryota; kingdom Metazoa; phylum Chordata; class Mammalia; order Rodentia; family Cricetidae; genus Arvicola; species Arvicola amphibius. The sequence continues at coordinate 133,535,962 of NC_052048.2, forward strand.
CTGAGTGTAGGAAGCAGCCCAGTTTAAGTGAGCATCTAATGTTCATTGAGCTCTGTGCATATAATAACCTCTCTTTCAGGCCCTGGACACCCAGCTGTGAATGCAATTTGTAAAATCATTATTTTGATAGTTTCTTTTCATTTTGAGGGATGTAAATGATAAATTTTTAAAATAATGTACAACCTTGTGGGTGTGAAGGGGAAGCTCGGGGTGGGGGAAGCATGACAACAAAAAACTGAAGGCAGAACATAACTTTTTCTTTTCTTTTGAGACACAGTAATGAACTGTGGCTGGGACCAGGGTTGGAAGAATAAGCATGAAGTCAGAGGACAACAGAAGGCAAAGCCAGGTGAGGGCTCACACAAGCCGAGAGAAGAGCAATGCCCTTGTTAACATGCTTCTATAGCTGAATCCCTGTTATGTGGATAGCCGCCCCAGCCTCAACATGTCCCAGCTCATTTGCTATCGGAAGCTAAGCAGGGCTGAGCCTGACTAGTACTTAGATGGAGATTATCAGCTAAGAAGATGTTATCATAACTAATAAAACAATAATCTTATTTATTTATTTATTTATTTATTATGGAGATTCAAAGAAACATCAGTAAGGTTAACCCAGTATCACAGAAATAAAGATGCCACTTCATTTTCACACAAGAACAAATAAATATATTTAAATGTATTTATTAAAATAGGCCTAAGACAAGATTCCCAAGTTAAATATTTGCTGAATTATTCTGAAGGAAGGAGGTAACAGACATATAGGTGCCCTATAAAACTAAGAACTAGTATTCAAAGAGTCAGAGGAGAATCTCCAATAATTTGTTGATGGTATTATTCCTGTAGTAACTGTTTTGTATTTATAAAACAACACACAGCGTAATACAAAGCCTCCAATGGGGACAAACTTCAGTGCTACTGTATGTGGACTGACTTATATTTGGTTGTTAGGGAATATAACTAGGGGCAGCTAACAAAGCCAATTTGCATATTATTTTTAGAAGACAACCTGTCCAAGTGAAAAGTTTTTAAGGGTTGCTAAATTATACCTAGTCTCATGCAATTTCTAAAGAGTCATTTCCATAACCAGAAACTACATCTATTTCTGGTTAACTGTGCCCGACTAAACTAAATGGGTGATGGCACAGGATACAGGACCATACATACTCTTAAATTCAATTTTTTTTACAAGAAAAATTTGTTATTTGTCTCTCAGATTGAGCATAGAACTGATAATTTTAAAAACTGGCACCAGTTAGCTAACAAACAACTCCAGGAACGTGCCTTAGTGTGCCCAGCAGACAAAGAGCACAGAAAGAAACACACAAGATGAAGGTGGCACACAAGAGCCAAAGATCCCCAAACCGATCCTCTGTATGAAGAACAATCATGATGGAGCACTCCTACACCGGCTAACTTGAATATAGAAATGTTTCCAGAACTAGAGTCCTCAGACAAACACCTTACATTCTTTACAGCCAATGAAAGATTTCTCATGTGGCAACAAAGAATGGGGACTTTAGAATATTCACTGCCCTTTCATGGCTGAATGATATCCCACTGTTTGGAGATACACTGTTCTGTTTATCCATGTGTCAGTTGGTGAACATTTAAGTCATTTCCTCTGCTGAGTATTTTCAACAACATTTTTATGAATGCTTATGCATAGCTTCTATATATTTGCTTTAATTATCTTGAGTATATACCCGGGAATGAAACTGCTATGCCATAGAGTAACTCTAACTTTCTGGGAAAATGCTAAATTTAAGGTGAAAATATATGAGGATTCCAATTCTATATTCTTGTCAAAAGCATTTTTCTCTGTAAAAGCCCTTATCCAAGTGGGTATAAAATGGCACCTCATTATGGCTTTGATTTATACTACCTTAATTGCTTATAATTCTGAGCATCTTCTCACATACTTCCTGGACTCCTTATATCTTCATTAGCTCATTCAGAGCCTTTACTTAGGTTTTTTTTTTTTTTTTTTTTTTTTTGGTTTTTCGAGACAGGGTTTCTCTGTGGCTTTGGAGCTTGTCCTGGAACTAGCTCTTGTAGACCAGGCTGGTCTTGAACTCACAGAGATCCGCCTGCCTCTGCCTCCCGAGTGCTGGGGTTAAAGTTGTGCGCCACCACCGCCCGGCTTTACTTAGTTTTTTATAATAAATGTTAAGGCATTTATATATTTACTGTGTACATTTAAGTCATGATGTTTCCTGACACAAATATATAGTGAACTAGTATTATTATGAAGCAAATTAATTCCCATAATCTCACAGAGACATTATTTTTGCTGTTGCAAGAGCAGTTATCATCCAGTCCTAAGTACAATGTGCTGCTGTTAACTGTACTGCCTGTTATAGATCTTTAGACTTGTTTGCTCAATTGATAGTCTCACTGTTTATTCTAAACACACTGCTTATTTGTCAACACTTCCACTTAGGAATAAATATTAGAACTTACTTTACAATAACCAAGAAGCTTCCCAGACCAAGAACATACTTCCATAAAAAAATAATGCTCAATCAGTAATTGTTTTCCCTCCACACTTTTATAGTGACAAAGTTCTTAAAATCTTCCCTACCTGGGAGACTTCCTTGTTCATAATGAATCCTCAAAGCAGATATAGTCAAATCAAGTGCTCCAGAGGGCAGCTTCTGAGGGAACGGAGTAGTATAATGCTGTCCAGAGATGGCTCTAGTCGATTTGCTCTCACCTCATTTAAGGGCAATTACACGAACAACTAAAATAAGTGAGAAGAAAAAAGCAAATGGGAGGTTAGACTGCCATTTTATTCTTTAAGAAATAATAAAGGTCAGCAATATGAGAGAAATGCAAATTTTCAAGTCAAATGGAAAAATATTTCCATAACACAATGGAAGAAGATCTGAATTTACAGGCAAAGACCTTCCTGGTGATGTTATTTCAGACAGCTTGCCACTAATGGAACGCATAATTACATTCTGCTCAACTTCGGAGAGATCCATCGAGAAGGCTTTCAAAAATCATTTCTGGCAGCATTTATATGCTCATCCTTTTCATTACCTATAAATTATAATTTTTCACAATTTCAGCTATTTCATTATTTTAACTTATATAATGTTCTTCCTATTTTTAAAGTATTTTAACATTTTACTTTCAAAATTTTTGTTGGAAAAGTTTGCATGCTTTCATATTTAAAGTTAGTTGAGTTCTGGTTCCAACAATAATAGATCCTCTTGTACTATACTAATCTGCTCACAGATAAGAATTATAAACTGTGGACAAAATAGAAAAGTAACTGTTTGAAGACATTGGAAAGTGATCAAAGCAGACTCAAATTGTAGATCTGACTGTTTTTCAAAGAAGGGAGCCACACTGGGTGGAACACATGCTTGGAAGGCTTTCTCTGTAGGGAGCTTTTTCAAGACTCCGTTGAAGTGCTGGGAGGCTGAACCTATAGATGAGAAATCACATCTAATAGGCTTTAGGCAGTAGTGGATGCAGATCCAAGCTAACAGAAAACTTGAAATTGGTTGACACAATTATCTACACTCCAAATTCTTAAACTGAAGCTAGCAACTCCATCTGGCTCATCTAACTTAATGTGGGAACCACAGAAATTCTGGCAACAGTAAAAGGTTGCTGTACATTCAAAGACCAAAAATTAATTTGAAATTAAACACATGACGTGTCTGAAATGTTTCTGGCACTGCTCATTCATGTTGCATCTCATGACATCTCTGTAGCTTTGGTTCTAAACACACAATATGCACACTTTGCACTACATGTGCCTGCACACCACAAATGCTAACTTAAGTGATGCCTGAAATGCTTCAGATTACAGATCACCACATGCTATGAATCATGGAGTTGGACTGAATATACAAACCTTTCTGCTCTTAGAGAATATAATTGCTTAATTATGAAAAATGAAGATAGTATTTTCTGTTAGTCTTCAGCATTTAAGTCTCAAATTAGTGTTAGTTTTGGTAGTAGCATTAGAAAAAATTGATTTGAAAATGGCTGTTTAAGTGGTTGGCTTGAAATTTTTAAGACATATTTTTATTTTATTCCCTCCCACCCTCCTCCGGTGTGTGTGTACCGACTGAGGTCAGAAGATAGTGCCTGATCCCCAGTTATAGACATTTGTGAATCACTTGTGAGCCACTTGCTGTTTGGGGAGGGCAGCAAATGCTCTGGACTATTGACGACTCTTTTGAGCTCCTTCAATTATATTTTTTAAAATATAATTAAATAAATTTGGCTTGGGATTGGGTTAGAATTTCTATTAATTTCTGAAATGGTCCTAAATGTGCTTTTGCCATTTTGTACTACATATTTATGTGGAGCAGCTTTCTCAGCACTGACAACTAAAAAAAAAAAAAAAATCAAAATATTGATTAATTTTGAAAACCGCCAAAGATGTAGTATCAAACATTCAACCAGGATTTCATTCTCTATTTAATCTTTTCTTAAAGATTTATTTGTTTTATGTGTGTGTTTTGCCTGCATGTACATATGTGCAATATGTAGTGCCTGTGGAAGTTAGAAGAGGGTTGGATCACCTGGAACTGGAGTTACAGACGGTTATAAGCTGCCATATGGGTGCTGGGAATTGAACCCAGTTCTCTGCTCTTTGTTTTTAACTACTAAGCCATTTCTCCAGCCTAATTTTTAGTTCCTTATGTAAAAATAAACATATATATTTCATTAGTGAATAAAACTGCTTTGGTCTTTAGTAACTGGATGTCATTTATTTTACATAAAATTGTCTTAGAAAAATAATAGTTTTAGAAAAATTTTAATTTATTATCAGCAAATGTTTGATTTGTTTATCTATTTATTACCTAAGATCATGCAAAAACATCTCAGAGAAAAAGGAGTGCACAGTGGAAATAGTTAGGAAACCAGGACTAGAGACCCATAAGAAAGAAGCTCAATGGCAAAGAGTAAAGGAGGGCTGGCCATCAAACGCTACATTTAAGTAGCTTTTAGGCCATCATGGGCTCTTTTTTTGCTTTCACTTTCAGAGTAACACAATAAGTTTTGAATGTATTTTTATTTTATGTCAATGGATATTTTGCTTGCATGTATGTGCATCACTTGTATGAAATGCCCACCAAGGCCAGGAGAGGGCATTAGATCCCCAAGGACTGTACTACAGATAGCTGTTAGCTGCCATGTGGGTGCTGGGATTTGAACTTGGGTCCTCTGGAAGATTAGCCAGTCCTCTTGATCACTTAACTACCTCTCCATTTCCCAGAGTAATGAAATTCTTATACTGAGTGCCCTGAAGAATCACCAGTACAGATTTAACAGGTTCTTAGCAATTTTCACATAAAACTGGATTTTCTCAGGTTTAATATGATAGTTATTAGTATTTAGGCTGCTTCTTACCTTAAAATTTTTGTTGACAGTTGCTCCTATTTTCCTCTTTCTCTAATTTATGACTTTAAAAACTCTTTACTGATTTTATTTTTGTTTGTGTTGTCTTAACTGTGATTTGGAGAGGGACTTTAATACTCAATGCCTGCTCAAACTATCATGTCTACCTGGATTAAGTATTGAATGCTATTTCTAACTTTATTATTTTTAGTATTAGTTATTTTATTTTGTAACATTTAAAACCCTATTTCGTATGTTCTTAAACATCTTAGCTCTGCAATTTCAAAATTCACCATTCTGACATTCTTTTTAAAACAAACAATAAGTGAAATTATTGGTTAAATGAAAACTTTAATAAACGGCTATGAAATACCGCAGGTCTGGGCAATAATTTAACCAGAAAGGGATACAGGTTGAAACAATGCCTCTGTACATACAGCAAGCACTACGAACTGTGACTTTTAGAGAAAGCAGTAAAAAAAAAAAATGATTCTTTTCCATTAGCAGCAGCTGATTTATGAGATGGTTATCAAAAGTAACTGCTGCCTAATTTTTTTTCTGTAAGGAATTAAAAGAAATTCCAACCCCTAAGAACAGTGGAGTCTCTAATCCAGGTATATTAATCGCTGAGTACTGCAGAAGTCATGTTACTAATAACTTCTAAACTACGATGTCTTTTACATTATTTTAATAAGTTAGTGTGGATTCAAGGTTAACTTTGTTATAAGATGATTTGTATCTTCCTTAGGATACTTTTTGATGTGGGTTTTTCTACTCTAGCTTGAGTAGAAATGTCTCCCTCAGGCTTGTGTATTATAATTGGTCCCCACTGGGGAAGGTTACGAACCATAGGCAGGTGGAAGTATGGCCCTGTGGAGGGCTTTGAGGGTATAGCCTGATCCCTTTTCTTGTTTTTTCTTTCTGCTCCCTCTGTGTTGAATACAATGAGATCAGCCAGCTTCCTGTTCCTGCTGCCACATTGTCCCTACCAGTTACCACACCTCTCTAGCTATGGGGGACTCTGTTACCATACACCAAGATAAACCCTTTCTCCTCAAAAGCAGCTCTCATCATAGTATTTTTTCCACAGCAACAGACAACTAACAACACAGGGCAGAAACCAATAAAGTAAAAACTCCCAGTGAGTTCAAACTAATAGCTTAGATGGACAATGCTGTTATCCAGTAGTGAACTGTCACAAACAAACCATTAACACTTTGTGGCAATTGTAACATTTTCCATAAGTGTAACATTTTTCATAATTGTAACATGATCCCATAGTATTCTTATTAATTTTATACCAAATAAATTTTAAGAAAGAAGATACATGAAAAATAGTGTAAAAATTTTTTCTTGGAAGAGACTGTAAACTTCTTCATGAGAAATGACGTTGCCAACTTTTCTATTAATAATGACACAAGTGTTGGGTTCCCTAAATTTAAGTTGAAAATGATATAAATAAAAATGGAAATAAACCCATCAATATTAAAATTTACAATTCAGAAGTAAGTAAAGTTTGATTTTGCTATAGGATATATTCACTTGCCTTATTGGTACCTCTGTAGAGAAGAAACTTGGTAAAAATGAATATTTTAAAACTAAAGTTCTTTTTAAAATGAAATGGTAACATTTTCTTATTCTTTTTATTTTTTATTTATTTTAAATGCTTAATTTTATGATTACAAAATTTATTTATGGAAATCTTACCATCTCTTTCCAGAAAAATGATTTATGGCTTCATACAAATTGTCAAGTATCTTTTAAAAATTTGTGTAAACCTATAAGACTTTTAGAAAAATACAATTTATTACATTTGAACTTATGCAAACTGTTGTTTTGTGGCCAAAGAAAAATCTCTAAGGGAATCTTGCTGAAAACTTGGTCTAAGCATGCTCAGTAAGTGGTGCAACCTCTACAGTGAGCCAGTCTCTGCACATGAGAAATAAGAAAAGTGAAGAACGTTCATCCCAGCAATTTTTATAATGGTAAAATGGCAACAGCCCAAATGTCCACTGGCAGTTTAAAAAAAATTAGTCAATTTGGACTATTTTACAATAAAACCTCACAACAGTGATATAAAGGAACAGGATCTCAACTATTAACATCTGCCTATGGGCACCCAAACTCCTTTCTTATGACTGAGGGAGTATTAGAAATAAATGGGCTTGGTCTCTACGACATGGACGGGCTCTGTGTGAGCCTTGTCAGTTTGGTTGCTCACCTTCCTGGACCTGGGGGGAGTTGGGAGGACCTTGGACTCAACATAGTGTAGAGAACCCTGATGGCTGTTTGGCCTCAAGAGGGAGGGAGTGGGGGTGTGGGTGGAGGGGAGGGGAGGGAAGGGGGAGGAGGAGGGGAGGAGATGGCAATTTTTAATAAAAAATAAATAAACTGGAAAAAAAAAGAAAGGATTAAATCCTGGAACATAAAAAAAAAGAAATATGAATAAAAGTATGGATTCATAGTAGTCCAACTACTATGCATTTCCCGGCCTCATACTTTTAGTCTTGGATAACACTTGTTCTTTGCTAAGAAGTGTTAGGTGAGGAAACACAATATTTTTAAATGACTTCAAACAGTTTTCGTAGACCTTTAACTAAGTTTAACCCTCCGATAAATAATGTAAACCATCGTATTTCCAACAAGACCAGTGTGTGTGTGTGTGTGTGCGTGTGCGTGTGTGTGTGTGTCCCCGTGTTCGTGCTCTATGTCATTTATGTGTCTGGTCTATGCAAATGAGTGTAGGGCTGTGTGCACAGGGGAGGCCAGAGTAGGATGTCAGGCACTTCCTACCTTATTGCCTTGAGGCAGATCTCTTACTGAACCAGAAGCTCACTATTTTTCCTAATTTAGTCAGTGAGTTCTTAGGATCCACTATCTCTCTTCTCCCAGTGCTAGGAGTCACAGATACTAGCAGCGAGGCCAGTTGGCTTCTTTTCCTTTCCTTTTCTTTTCTTATTCTCTTTCCTTTCCCCTTCCCTTTCCTTCTTTCATTCCCTTCTCTTTCCCCTTCCCTTTCCTGTTTCCTTTCTTTCAGCAGGGGTCCAAGAGACTGAAACTCACCCACTAAGCTGTCTCCCCACCCCTCCCATAGTTTTCACCTGACCTGTACATTACTTTAACTGTCCACATATTTCCCCTTTCAGAAGACTTACATGCCTTTATATTTTGTTTTTCATTTTCGTTCTGCTTCAAGGGAGATACTGATGTCTATATCTAAGTTTTAAAAAGTGTATACAAAGAAGTCAACCTAGAGTACTTTTTTAAAAATTTATTTTTCCATTCAAAAATTTCCACCTCCTCCCCTCCTCCCATTCCCCTCCTGCTCCCCCACCCCCCTTCCTCCCTCCCCCTCCAGTCTTAAGAGAGGGCAGGGTATCCTGCCCTGTGGGAAGTCCAAGGCCCTCCCCTCTCCATCCAGGCCTAGGAAGGTGTGCATCCAAACAGACTAGGATTCCAAAAGGCCAGTACATGCAGTAGAGACAAATCCCAGCGCCATTTTCATTGGCTTCTCAGTCAGCCCCCATTGTCAGCCACATTTAAAAGTCCAGTTTGATCACATGCTCGTTCAGTCCCAGTCCAGCTGGATTGGTGAGCTCCCATTAGATCAGGCACACTGTCTCAGTTGGGTGGACCAACCCCTCGCGGTCCTGACTTCCTTGCTCATAGAACCTTCCTCCGGTGATGGATGAAGATAGAGACAGAGACCCACATCAGAGTCTCCTAGAGTACTTTTTTTTATCTTGAATTTCTTTTCTCATCTTCTCTTTAATAAGACAAATTATAAATTTACAGTCAAAACTGTGTATTCAACAGTCTGCATATCAACTACTAAGGCAAAAAGATTGACTTATTCATCCACTATAACATTTATGCAGGAACAAAATACAGAAACCCACAGACTAGTAAATTCCAGCATTATTAGTCTAGATATAAAATAAGCACATTTATCCTTAGAGATTATTCCCAAAAGGCCATCCCTACTACTTTTACAGTCCAATTTAAGGCCCGCATCTGCATCCCTCTCCCTTAACTGTTTCATATTTATTTATTGTGTTTATGTGTCTACAACTATGCATGCATACCACAGCTCACATCTAGAGAGTCTCTCCCTCTACCATGTGAATCCAGGGATCAGACTCAAGTTGTCAGGCTTGGAGGCATGCACCTTTACCCACAAAGCCATCTTGTCGTCCTCTCAAGTTTGTTCATTACTATTGTTTGAACTTTGCTCAAAACTAACTTTTCATTAAATCCTTCCATTCTACTCTTCTGATCTTCTTCCCTTCCTCCCTCCCTCTCTCCACAGAATCATTATACCTCTGTAACTGCTGCAACCTAAATTGTGCACAATATTACGCTTGAATTATCTTCCACTCTCACACTACATACATTTAAACAAACTATTTAGTTTGTCCAAAAAGAAATCCTAAATGCACACACATACAATTTGATATCCCACTTCTGCTCATTCTCTTCCATGTATTTCTCAAAGCATCCTTCACGCTATACACTTGGTCCTCCCCAGTCCTTCTTCCTCACCATGAGGCCTTTATTCTAATATATCCTCTGCTGTGAATGTGCCCTCAGACTTTTTTTTTTAATTTGCCACATTTTAAATTTACATATTTGCTGTATGACTGTATTTACTGCTGTTTCCTCCACTAAACCGTACGCTCCCACAAGGTTATCTTAAATCTAAGAACACAGAGAGAAAGGGAAACTAAGGAAGTTACTGAAACTCAGGAGAGTCTCTACACCTTAGAAAAAGCCCACTTCTGAAGTTTTATTGTACAGGGCAATCTCCCTTCCCTTCCTCCTCCTCTCCACTCCTTTCCTTTTCTGGCAGGGTAAGAGAAACACCTGGGTGTTAAGAGTCCATATTCAATTAGCTGAACACTAAACCTAACACCAAAATTGCAAGGATTTAGTTACTGGCTAAAGAACAGCTTTGCCAAATTAGGAAGCAGCTGTCAAGAATCACCCAAATCAAGCTATTCTCATTTTCTACTGCCCTATTACAGGGCTAGTCCTGGTGGTGCACACCTTTAATCCCAGCACTGGGGAGGCAAAGGCAGGTGGATCTCTATGACTATGAGGTCACCTTGGTATACATAGTAAGTTATAGGCTACAAAAGACTACATAAAACCCAGTCTCAAACAAAACACCCCAAGCATTATTCAGGTATGTTAATTATCAATACAGGTTTGACATTTGTTAGAAGAAATTTTATTAAATGCTCAAAGAAAACAAAGATTAAATCATCTTAGTTAATAGTTAAAATCAGCATATATTTATTAGATGTGTTTATATTGTTGATTTTTTTATTTATGCAGTTTATATCTATTCTACCATATTGTTAATTAACAAAGACAGTCTTACATGCAAAGCTCTTCTTTGTACTTTTAAAGGTAGCAAAGAATACTCATTAAAGTTAAGCATAAAATTATTTGTATGTAGGTATTTCTATTTCATTTTTCATACAACTAAATTACAGATTATCTGTTGACATAGAGGCATGATCACTGTATATACATAGAGGCTTTAGTAATTAACTCCATTCTTTATGGAATTAAAAGTTCCAGTCATGTAACAAGGTGTGTCAACATATGGTCACACTTAACCGTCTGTTCTACACAATAACATGCACAGTCCTTGGGGGTGGGAGGAGGAATGCTAAGCATAGGCTTTAAGAAAATGTGTGGTGAGAGCTGGAGAGAGGGCTCAGAGGTTAAGAGCACTGCCTGCTCTTCCAAAGGTCCTGAGTTCAATTCCCAGCAACCACATGGTGGCTCACAACCATCTATAATGGGGTCTGGTGCCCATTTCTGGCCTGCAGGCATACACACAGACAGAATATTGTATACATAATAAATAAATAAATAAAACAAGGAAAAAGTGTGGTAAACATTAGTGAGGTATTTTTAAAACAAGTTATATATTTAATTTACTAAGTATACTTCATTTTTTGGTAACAGTAGTTCAATCATAAAATACTATGTAAGAACTTAGTATGTGGCAGGCACTGTACCAAATTCTGGGAAATATAGCATGAACAAGAGAGGCAGTGTCCTTTAACTTTAGATAGGGTGACTAATAAGTTTTTAAGAATAGGCGACATCTTAGCTGAGACCACACATAAAAATTCATTTTTTTCTCTTCTGTATTGGGAATCAGACCCACGTCCTCACACACATTGGGCAAATGCTGTATTGATCCTATACAAAATACTTAACTCCAAAATTATTTCAGTGATCCTAATCTTCCTCCAATCTTGAACTTATTACTTATTTATTGCTTACATTTGGACATCAGGCAATATTCAAAGTGTAACGTGCCATGGGGACTGGGGATGTAGTTCAGTTAGTGAGTGTCTGCTTAACATACAGGAAGCTCTGAGCTCTGTCCTCAGCACTGCAGAAACTGGGTGTGGTGGCACGTGCTTGTAACTCTAACATTTGAAAGGTAGAGAGGCAGCTTCCTCAGATGTTCATGGTCAGCTTCAGCTACTTGATGAATCTGAGGCTAGCCTAAGCTACAAGTAACCCTGTCTCAAAAATTTAGAATGAATGAATGAATGAATGAATGAATGAATAAATAAATAAATAAATGAGTGAATTAATAAAGGTTTAGTGGGCCCGACAAAATTCTCATCTCTATTGCTCAAAGTCATTACTATATCCTTACTATTTCCCTGTATCTCTGTTCTTGAACTTCCTGCCTCCTCCTCCTGAGTTCTGAGGTTATGGGCAGATGCTAAAATACACGGCTCCTACTATTTCTGTCTAGTGTATATCAGACCTGTATCGTGTTAAGTACATCCCATATTGTTAGCAATCCAACTCTGAGCACTTCAACAACAGATCTGACCCGTGTCCTTAGTCTGCATCACAATGTCATACTCCTAATCACTGGTCAATCATGACTTCAGTAGTTTTCCACAAACAATTCACACCTGCACTCACATACCTATAATTCAAGCCCTTCCATTAACACAGCCTGTAATGACAGAATTTAAAAATATGACTAATACAAATATAATGTAAATAAATGAAGAAAAAGAAATACAATGTTGTACGAGTATTTTCCTTTTCAATGGCTCTCTCTCTCTCTCTCTCTCTCTCTCTCTCTCTGTGTGTGTGTGTGTGTGTGTGTAAGTGCAGGTACATGCTTTGCCAAAGTGCACATGTGTAGATCAGAGAATAACTTTGGGAATTGATTCTCTTCTGCCCTCATATGAGACAGGGGACTGAACTCAGATATGCATGTCTGGTGAATTTCAAGCCCTTCTCTCAAGAATTGATGGCAGGAAAGATGCCTCAGAAACAAACGCAGTAACAACTCAGTAGGTCTGGCCCATATTTCACACCACTTACACCTGACAGACATTTTTTTAAACAACACACAATTGCAAAAAACTATTCTCAGGCACATGTAAACCTTCTACCAGTAAGGACATATACTGAGAAATTAAAATACATTTAAAATGATACTAGAATATGGTAAACATTACTGGAATAAATTAAAAGACAGCACATAACATTTAGAAAAATTCCAAAGCTCCAAATGTTTAAAATTAACACATACTAAATAATTAGCAAAAACAGAATTTGAAAAAATTAAAACAGGTAATAAAAAATAATAATGAAAAACAAACAGTAACACGTTAAAAATTAACAGAGGGAGAGGATGATATTGCCTTAAACTCTTTAAACTAAAGCAATTTTTTAAGTTTTGCTCTTAAAAAATGAAAAACAAAAGCAAAAAAATATAAAACAACTAAAATGAGAAATCAATAAAAAAAATAAAACAATAGAGATTTTAACACAGCAGCAGTTAAAAAGATGAACAAGCCGTACTGCCCGCAGTCAGTGTGCTCAACTCTTCCTTTGACATGCCTGAAATGAACAAAGCAGACAGGCACCAGTGCTGGCATCCTCTACCGTCAGGTCCCTGGTCTAAAGCAGGGGCAAATAACTGGACTACTGTTTGTGGGCTAAGCAGGGCTCATCAATGCCTTTTACATTTTTCTAAATGGCTAGAGAAATCAGATCAATGTTTCATGGCACAAAAATGCATACAGCTGTTTTATTGCAGTAAGCTAAGCTTGCTGGGTACAGTCGGTTCATCTGCTTCTGTTCCCGGCTAATTTTGTACTTCACCAGCTGGGCTGAGTAGCTGCTGCACGGTCAGCAATGTCTGCTTCGTTACCATCTGGTCACTGATAGACCAAGATCACTGTCCCCGCTCTATACATAGTCTTCCTGCTCCTCTTTTACGCCTCTTTACTCACTGTTAATTATGTATACAATCTAAGAGTCAGTTCAAAACCTCAGAGGTATCCCTTTACTTCCTAAAAAGTATCTTAACAAAGTCTTCTAATATTGATCTATAAAGTGTTGAATATTCTCTCTCTCTCTCCTCCTTCCCTTCCTCCTCCCTCCCCCCTCCCCCCTCCCCTCCCCCTCTCTCTCTCTCTCTCTCTCTCTCTCTCTCTGTGTGTGTGTGTGTGTGTGTGTGTGTGTGTGTGTGTGTGTTTTTCCTTCATTTAGCAGCCAATTCCCCTGAATATCATTCATCAGGAAAATACCAAGAGTTCAGATGAATAAATGGGTGAGAGCTAAGAACATCATCTCTCCTGTAAAGAACAATTTTCTAGACTCATCAAAATCTGCTGCTGTATGCAGTATTCCAGCTGGATGAGCAGACTCCCCTAAGCCATGGTTAATAACTCCTTCTAATTCATTATTTAGGTTAGATAGGTAGGAACTGGGGTGCTACAAAAAATATAGTTTAGTTAACCAGAAGAAAGATACTGTGTGTTAAAGCTAGCATTTCTTTTCAAGTATCATGTAGTCATATCTTCCTATAAACCATAGGGACATTTTCCCACTAAGTTTCATCGTATAGAGATACCTCAGAAGCACAATTAATAAAAACTCAGAGAGAGAAATTGGGGTTCAACCTGAATAGCACTTAATAGACTGCCTTAGAAAAGTCATACATAACAATACCTGAACTTCTTTTGATATGTGAACTTTTATATATCCAATCTCATTCTCTTCTATCTAAATATCATCCTGTAAGTGTACTAAAGACATCTCCTTCAGTGGTATCCTAGTATAAATACTTTATTTCATTTTTTGTTGTTTTTTGTTTTTATTTATTCAAACATTTTCTTTTTTAATATTTATTATTATTATTACAAATTTTCACCTCGCTTCTTCTTCTGGAAAACACCAAATGGAGGATGACGCCGGTGCAGCGGGGAGGGGGGGGGGCGGGAGGACCCGGGGGGCCCAGGATTAGGAGGTCTTGGCGGCTTCTGCCACAGCGGTCTGAGGGGCCTTGGTCGAGGCCATGGCTGAGGCCAAGGCCGCGGGGCTCGCGGAGGTAAAGCTGAAGACAAGGAGTGGATTCCCGTCACCAAGCTGGGCCGCCGGGTTAAGGACATGAAAATCAAGTCCCTAGAGGAGATCTACCTGTTCTCCCTGCCCATTAAGGAGTCTGAGATTATTGAGTTTTTCCTGGGAGCTTCCCTAAAGGATGAGGTTCTGAAGATCATGCCTGTGCAGAAGCAGACTAGGGCAGGCCAGCGGACCAGGTTCAAGGCTTTCGTCGCTATTGGGGACTACAATGGTCATGTAGGTCTCGGTGTCAAGTGCTCCAAGGAGGTAGCCACTGCCATCCGAGGGGCCATCATCTTGGCCAAGCTTTCCATTGTCCCTGTGCGGAGAGGCTACTGGGGGAACAAGATTGGCAAGCTCCACACTGTTCCGTGCAAAGTGACAGGCTGCTGTGGTTCTGTGCTGGTGCGTCTCATCCCTGCAACCAGAGGCACTGGCATAGTCTCCGCTCCTGTGCCCAAGAAGCTACTGATGATGGCCGGCATTGATGACTGCTACACATCAACCAGGGGCTGCACTGCCACCCTGGGCAACTTTGCCAAGGCCACCTTTGATGCCATCTCTAAGACCTACAGCTACCTGACCCCTGACCTCTGGAAAGAGACTGTGTTCACCAAGTCTCCTTATCAGGAATTCACTGACCATCTTGTGAAAACTCACACCAGAGTCTCTGTTCAGAGGACCCAGGCTCCAGCTGTGGCCACCACATAAGGGTTTTTATACAAGGAAAATAAAATTGAATTAAGTCTGTTAAAAAAAATTTTCACCTCCTCCCCTCCTCCCATTTCCCTCCCCCTCCCCTCATTTCCCCTCCCTCTCCAGTCCAAAGAGCAGTCAGGGTTCCCTGCCCTGTGGGAAGTCCAAGGTCCTCCCCTCTTCCTCCAGGTCTAGGAAGGTGAAGATCCAAACAGACTGGGTTCACAAAAGCCATCACATGCAGTAGATTCAGAGCCCAATGCCATTGTCCTTGGTTTCTCAGTCAGCCCTCACTGTCAGCCACGTTCAGAGAGTCGGGTTTGATGACATGCTCCATCAGTCCCAGTCCAGCTGGCCTTGGTGAGTTCCCATTAGATCAGCCAAACCGTCACAGTGGGTGGGCACACCCCCAGGCCCTGACTTCCTTGCTCATGTTCTCTCTCCTTCTGCTCCTCATTTGGACCTTGGGAGCTCAGTCCAGTGCTCCAATGTGGGTCTCTGTCTCTATCTCCATTCAATGCCAGATGAAGGTTCTATGGTGATATGCAAGATAGATATTCATCAGAGTAGCTATAATATAGGGCCAGTTCAGGTGCCCTGTCCTCAGCTGCTCAAGGAGCAAGCTGGGGACATCTCCTTGGACACCTGGAAACCCCTCTAGAGTCCAGTCTCTTGCCAACCCTAAAATGGCTCCCTTAATTAAGATATATACTTCCCTGCTCCCATATCCACTCTTCCTCCATCCCCTGTCCCATTCCCCCAAGTTCTCCCCATCCTCCCCTTCTCACTTCTCTTTCCCCATCTCCCCATACCCCTATCCCACCCCCACCCCCAAGCTCTCCATTTTCGCCTGGAAAACTTGTCTACTTCCAATATCCAGGAGGATAACTACATGGTTTTTTTTTGGGCGGGGGTTCACCTTCCTATTTAGCTTCTCTAGGATCATGAATTATAGGCTCAATGTCCTTCATTTATGGCTAGAATCCACTAACGAGTGAGTATATACCATAGTCATCTTTTTGGGTCTGGGTTACCTCACTCAGAATGGTGTTCTCTATTTCCACCCATTTGCATGCAAAGTTCAAAATGTCATTGTTTTTTACCGCTGAGAAGTACTCTAATATGTACTTCTAATGTATTTCACACTTTCTTTATCCATTCTTCCATTGAGGGGCATCTAGGTTGATTCCAGGTTCCAGCTATTACAAATAATGTTGCTATGAACATAGCTGAACAAATGCTTTTGTAGTATGATAGAGTATCTCTTGGGTATATTCCCAGGAGGGCTATTGCTGGATCCTGGGGTAGGTTGATCCCAAATTTCCCGAGAAACCACCACACTGATTTCCAAAGTGGTTGCACAAGTTTGCATTCCCACCAGCAATGGATGAGTGTGCCCCTTACTCCACATCCTCTCCAGCAAAGGTTATCATTGGTGTTTTTGATTTTAGCCATTCTGATGGTATCTCAAAGTTGTTTTGATTTGCATTTCCCTGATTGCTAAGGAGGTTGAGCATGACCTTAAGTGTCTTTTGGCCATTGGAACTTCTTCAGTTGAGAATTCTCTGTTCAGATCAGTACCCCATTTTTTTAATTGGGTTAATTAGCATTTTAAAGTCTAGTTTCTTGAGTTCTTTATATATTTTGGAGATCAACCTTTGTCTGCTGCGGGGTTGGTGAAGATCTTCTCCCAATCAGTAGGTTGCCTTTTTGTCTTAATGACAGTGTCCTTTGCTTTACAGAAGCTTCTCAGTTTTAGGAGGTCCCATTTATTCAATGTTGCCCTTATAGTCTGTGCTACAGGGGTTATACATAGGAAGTGGTCTCCTGTGCCCATATATTGTAGACTATTTCCCACGTTCTCTTCTATCAGATTCAGAGTGTTCAGATTGATATTGAGATCTTTAATCCATTTGGACTTGAGTTTTGTGCATGGTGATAGATATGGTTCTATTTTCATTCTTCTACAGATTGACAACCAGTTATGCCAGCACCATTTGTTGAAGATGCTTTCTTTCTTCCATTGTATACTTTTAGCTCCTTTGTCAAAAATCAGGTGTTCATAGGTTTGTGGGTTAATATCCGGGTCTTCTATTTGATTCCATTGGTCGACTTCTCTGTTTTTATGCCAGTACCAAGCTGTTTTCCTTACTGTAGCTCTGTAATAGAGTTTGAAGTCAGGGATGGTAATGCCTCCAGAAGTTCCTTTATTGTATAAGATTGTTTTGGCTATCCCGGATTTTTTGTTTTTCAAAATGAAGGTGATTATTGTTCTCTCAAGCTCTGTGAAGAATTTTGTTGGGATTTTAATGGGGATTGCGTTGAACTTATAGATTGCCTTTGGTAGAATTGCCATTTTTACTATGTTGATCTTACCCATCCAAGAGCATGGGAGGTCTTTCCATTTTCTGGTGTCCTCTTCAATTTCTTTCTTCAATGCCTTAACATTCTTGTCAAATAGATCTTTCACTTCCTTGGTTAGAGTTACCCCAAAATACTTTATGCTATTTGTGGCTATTGTAAAAGGTGAAGTTTCTCTGAATTTCCTCTCTGCTTCTCTATCCTTTGTGTATAGGAGGGCTACTGATTTTTTTTTTTTTACTGATTTTTTTTTTTAGTTGATCTTATAGTCTGCCACTTCACTGAAGGTATTTACAGCTGTAGGAGTTCTTTGGTAGAGGTTTGGGGGTCACTAATGTACACTATCATATCATCTGCAAATAAAGAAAGTTTGACTTCTTCCTTTCCGATTTGAATCCCCTTGATCTCCTGATGTTGTCTTATTGCTGTTGTTAGAACTTCAAGAACTATATTGAAGGGATATGGTGAGAGTGGACAGCCTTGTCTTGTTCCTGAATTTAGTGGAATGGCTTTGAGTTTCTCTCCATTTAATTTGATATTAGCTGTTGGCTTGCTATATATTGCTTTTATTATATTTAGGTATGATCCTTGTATCCCTAACCTCTCCAAAACCTTTATCATAAAGGGGTGTTGAATTTTGTCAAATGCTTTTTCCGCATCTAATGAAATGATCATATGGTTTTTTTCTTTCAGTTTATTTATATGATGGATTACACTGATATATTTGTGTATGTTGAACCAGCCCTGCATCTCTGGGATGAAGCCTACTTGATCGTAATGGATAATTTTTTTAATGTGTTCTTGGATTCTGTTTGCTAGAATTTTATTGAGAATTTTTGCATGGATGTTCACGAGTGAGATTGGTCTGTAATTCTCTTTCTTGGTTGGGTCTTTGTGTGGTTTTGGAATCAGGGTGACTGTAGCTTCGTAAAAAGAGTTTGGCAATGACTCTTCTGTTTCTATTATGTGAAACACATTAAGGAGTATAGGTATCAGCTCTTCCTGGAAGTTCTGATAAAATTCTGCATTAAAACCACCAGGTCCTGGGCTTTTTTTGTTTGGGAGGTTTTTTATGACAGCTTCTATTTCCTCATGACTTATAGGTTTATTTAAATTGTTCACCTGGTCTTGATTTAATTTTGGTAAATGGTACTTATCTAAAAACAAGTCCATATCTTTTATTTTTTCCAACTTTGTGGCATATAAGCTTTTGTAGTAAGACCTAATGATTCTCTGGATTTCCTCAGTGTCTGTTGTTATGTCCCCCTTTTCATTTCTGATCTTGTTAATTTGCATATTCTCTCTCTGCCTTTTGATTAATTTGGATAAAGGTTTGTCAATCTTGTTGGCTTTCTCAAAGAACCAGCTCTTTGTTTCATTGATTCTTTGGATTGTTTTCTGTGTTTCTATTTTGTTGATTTCAGTCCTCAGTTTGATTATTTCCAGTCTTCTATTCCTCCTGGGTGCGTCTGCTTCTTTTTTTCTAGAACTTTCAGCTGTGCTATTGTCTCTAATGTGAGCTTTCTCCGTTTTCTTAATGTGGGCACTTAGAGCTAATGAACTTTCATCTTAGCACTGCTTTCATAGTATCCCATAGGTTTGGGTATGTTGTGTCTTTATTTTCGTTGAATTCAAGGAAGACTTTAATTTCTTTCTTTATTTCTTCCCTGACCCAGGGGTGGTTCAGTAGTTGACTGTTCAGCTTCCAAGAGTTTGTAGGCTTCCTGGGGGTAGAATTATTATTAAATTCTAACTTTATTCCATGGTGATCCGATAAGACACAGGTGGTTACTGATATTTTTTTGTATGTGTGGAAGTTTGCTTTGTTACCGAGTATGTGGTCAATTTTCGAGAAGGTTCCATGAGCTCCAGAGAAGAAGGTATATTCTTTCCTATTTGGGTGGAATGTTCTATAGATGTCTGTTAAGTCCATTTGATTCATTACCTCCATTAATTCTCTTATTTCTCTCTTAGGCTTCTGTCTGATTGACCTGTCCATTGGTGAGAGAGGAGTGTTTGTTTTCTCCATTGATAGTGAATGAAAGCTTAGCTGGGTATAGTAGTCTGGGCTTGCATCCATGGTCTCTTAGTTTCTGCAGTACATCTATCCAGGACCTTCTGGCTTTCATGGTTTCCATAGAGAAGTCAGGTGTAAGTCTGATAGGTTTACCTTTATAAGTTACTTGACCTTTTTCCTTTGTAGCTCTTAACTTTCTTTCTTTATTCTGTATATTTTGTGTTTTAATTATTATATGGCGAGGGGATGTTCTTTTTTTTGATCCAGTCTATTCGGTGTTATGTATGCTTCTTGAACCTTCATAGGAATATCTTTCTTTAGGTTAGAAAAGTTTTCTTCTATAATTTTATTGAATATATTTTCTGGGCCTTTGAGCTGTAATTTTTTTTTCTCCGTCATCTACCCCTATTATTCTTAGGTTTGGTCATTTTATTGTGTCCAGATTTCCTGAATGTTTTGTGATGAGAATTTGTTGGATTTGCTGTTTTCTTTTATCAGTGCATTTATTTTCTCTATGGTGTCTTCAGAATCTGAGATTCTTTCTTCTATCTCTTATATTCTGTTGGTTATACTTGTTTCTGTAGTCTCTGTTCATTTACCTAGATTTTCCATATCCAGCCGACCCTCAGTTTGTGTTTTCTTCATTGCAGTTTTCAAGTCTTGAACTGTTTCCATTATCTGTTTGATTGTTTTTTCTTGGTTTCCTAGGATATCATTTATGGATTTACTCATTTCTTCAAACTTTTTGTTATTCTTCTCATCCATTTCTTTAAGGGAGTTTTTCACCTCCTGTTTAAGGGACTCTATCACTTTCATAAAGCCAGTATTTTCTACTTCTTTTTGATTAGGGTGTTCGAGTCTTCCTGTTGTAAGTTCGCTGGATTCCAGTGTTTTCATGTTGTTTGTCAGATTGTTTGAGGGATTCTTGCATTGGCGCCTGCCCATCTCTTCCTCTGAATGCTCCCTGATGGATCTTCTGGTACAGGATCAGTTCCACTTGCTGGCCAGGGACCTCGTAGACAAAGGTCTATCTTGCCCTCTGATGGATCTTCTGGTACAGGATCAGAGCCCCTAGGTGGCCAGGGACTTCTCAGACAAAAGGAATACTTTATTTTTTTAAATGAAGCCCATCTTAGCTTAACTTTTGTTTTGTAAAAATCAAAATTTTATATATGCAAGACAAGTAAATGAACAGAACTCTCTAACATAAACAAGTGCTAGAAAAACAGTTCAGCAGTTAAAAGTACTAGATGTTCTTGCAGAGGACTCAGGTTCAAGTCTCAGCACCCACATAGTGGCTCAAAGCCATCTGTAGTTCCAGGTCCAGAGTATCCTAACACCCTCTTCTGGCTTCTACATGCACATGGTGCACATAAATTCAGGCAAATATTCATACACAAAACCCAAAATAAATGTTTAAAAACTTTAAAAAAAATTAAAAACACAATTAAATCAAGAACTAAATTTGTCCATAGTGGTTTTTCATATTCTCGAGCATTCTTTATTAAAACCTTGAACATGATTATTTGTTGTATAAACTAAACAAACTTAATTATATAAAATTTGCTACACATACACAAACACATGCACGGATGCACACAGTGGTTAAGTTGAATCACTGTAAAACAATACGTTAGGGAAGGCAAGGAAACATGGAAATATGGCTCATCAGTTAAGAGCATGTACTGCTCTTCCAGAGGACCCGAGTTAGGTTCTTAGCAGTCACATCATAGTTGACAACTACTTGTAACTCCAGCTTCTAGAGTATCCAACACCTTCACTCGTGTGTGTATACACACGTACAGAATTTAAAGTAATAAAAATAAACATAAAAAATAAAAAGCAACATGATGGTTTAGGAAGCCATGATGAGTTCTGGATCTGGGCCTCTGATTCACTAACTTTGTACTGTGCTAAGTTCATGGGCTAGAACTTTGGTAAACTAACTTTTCAGATGAGAACAGGTATAAGATTGGATGGGTAGTAAAGACAGTATGAATGGATCAAAGAAAAGTCATCACTACTATTATTAAATTTGAAAGCACATTATTTCGCTGACTTTTGAGTCTAAGGCCATATTAGTACTTGAAAAGGTCAAAGACTATATTGAAGAGATATGGAGAGAGTGGACAGCCTTGTCGTGTTCCTGAATTTAGTTGGATGGTTTTGAGTTTCTCTCCATTTAATTTGATGTTAGCTATCAGCTTGCTGTAAATAGCTTTTTATTATATTTAGGTATAAGCCTTGTATCCCTTATCTCTCCAAGACCTTTATCATAAAAGGGTGTTGAATTTTGTCAAGTGCTTTTTCAGCGTCTAATGAAATGATCATATGGTTTTTTTCTTTCAGTTTATTTATATGATGGTCCAAAAGACACTTAAGGTCATGCTCAACCTCCTTAGCGATCAGGGAAATGCAAATCAAAACAACATTGAGATACCATCTTACACCTGTCAGATTGGATAAAATCAAAAACACCAATGATAGCCTGTGCTGGAGAGGTTGTGGAGTAAGGGGTACACTCATCCATTGCTGGTGGGAATGCAAACTTGTGCAACCACTTTGGAAATCAGTGTGGTGGTTTCTCAGGAAATTTGGGATCAATCTACCCCAGGACCCAGCAATTCCACTTTTGGGAATATACCCAAGAGATGCTCTATCATATTACAAAAGCATTTGCTCAACTATGTTCATAGCAGCATTATTTGTAATAGCCAGAACCTGGAAACAACCTAGATGCCCTTCAGTGGAAGAATGGATAAAGAAAGTGTGGAATATATACATATTAGAGTACTACTCAGTGATAAAAAACAATGACATTTTGAATTTTGCATGCAAATGGATGGAAATAGAAAACACTATTCTGAGTGAGGTAGCCCAGACCCAAAAAGATGAACATGGGATGTACTCACTCATAATTGGTTTCTAGCCATAAATAAAGGACATCAAGCCTATAATTCATGATCCTAGAGAAGATAAATAAGAAGGTGAACCCAAAGAAAAACCTATAGTTATCCTCCTGGATATTGGAAGTAGACAAGATTGCCGGGCAAATATTGGGAACTTGGGGGTGGGGTGGGATGGGGGTAAGGGGAAAAGGGGAGAGCAAAGTGTGAAGGGGAGGATGGGGTTGGGGGAATGGGATGGTTGGGATATAGGAAGGGTGGATATGGGAGCAGGGAAGTATATATCTTAATTAAGGGAGCCATTTTAGGGTTGGCAAGAAACTTGACTCTAGAGTGGTTCCCAGGTTTCCGGGGAGAAGCCCCCAGCTAGTTCCTTGGGCAGCTGAGGAGAGGGAGCCGGAAATGGCCAGATCCTATAGCCATACTGATGAATATCTTGCATATCACCATAGAACCTTCATCTGGCGATGGATGGAGATAGAGACAGAGACCCACATTGGAGCACTGGACTGAGCTCCCAAGGTCCAAATGAGGAGCAGAAGGAGGGAGAACATGAGCAAGGAAGTCAGGACCGCGAGGGGTGCACGCACCCACAGAGATGGTGGAGCTGATCTAATAGGAGCTCACCAAGGCCAGCTGGACTGGGACTGAAAAAGCACGGGATAAAACCGGACTCCCTGAACATGGTGGACAATGAGGGCTGCTGAAAAGCAAAGGACAATGGCACTGGATTTTGATACTACTACATATACTGGCTTTGTGGGGGGAGGAGGGGGCTAGCCTGTTTGGATGCTCACCTTCCTAGACCTGGACTTCCCACAGGGCAGGGAACCCTTACTGCTCTTTGGACTGGAGAGGGAGGGGAAGGGGAGTGGGGGAAAGGGAGGGAAATGGGAGGCGGGGAGGAGGCAGGGAGGAGGCAGAAATTTTTAATAAAAAAAAATAATAATAACTATGGCAAGGTCATTAAAAAGAAAAAAGAAAAGGTCAAAGAACTTTAAACAGTTTGAAATATTATTTTTTTCAATTTCACATACATGTTTTTCAAGAAGGTTTAGCATCTAATTTTAAGTCTAAAACACACTCAAATGAATACTTGGCAAGAATAAATTCATAGAGAACTGCCACTTAGGATACAATTGGCTTATTGGAATGATGCTTAAGTTGACACAATTAAGCCATTCACAAGGAAAAAAAATTTATGAGAGAGTCTTGTTAAATGCTGACCATAGAAGTGTTTAAAATATATGTTTAAATTATTTTCAGGCTTAAATTCACTCAAATATAAGTGGCAAATAATATCAAATTCTTAGTCATAAATGAAAAGAGAGTACAAAACATCTATGCTTTCTTATTTGACCGTTTGGGATATACCACAAACTCTATGAAAGAAAAAAACTGCAAGTATAATTATTTTCTGGAACTACTAGCATCACATGTGTCAATAAATATACTTGTGACAAGTATATTTATTGACAAGTACTGATAAAAGAACTGACAAGAAAATTGATGGGTTTTCATTATTTGGCTATCTATTCTTTAAAAAAATGAAATCGTTCACAGGAACAGAGAAGAAATAAGAAAAGCAAGCAAGCAAGCAAACACCCCACAAACACTCACTAAGGGCACAGTCATGGCACAATATAGGGTAGAAGTGCAAAGGCCTGAGTTTGAGGCATATTTCCTCCCTTTCTCTCCCCCACCTCACTGTCTTCCACCCCTCTCCAAATTTGGCCTAACTCTTTGTGCTCTGGTAAACACCGACTTAAGGACGGGGTGTGTAGCTCAATCATATCACACTTGCTGATGACACTTTAAGATTCCAATACAAGTACCACGGAAGAGAAAACCAACTTATTAAGATTGGAGTATATGAGAAACGGCCACACTGATTTCCAAAGAGGTTGCACAAGTTTGCATTCCCACCAGCAATGGACGAATGTTCCCCTTACTCTACATCCTCTCCAGTATAAGCTATCATTAGTGTTTTTTATTTTAGCCATTCTGACAGGTATAAGATGGTATCTCAAAGTTGCTTGGATTTGCATTTCCCTGATAGTTAAGAAAGTTGAACATGTCCTTAAGTATCTTTTGACCATTTGAAATTCTTTTGTTGAGAATTCTCTATTTAGTTCAGTACCCCATTTTTAATTGGGTCTAATTTCTTGAGTTCTTTATATATTTTGGACATCAGTCCTTTGTCTGATGCGGGGTTGGTGATAGTTCATGATCCTAGAGCAGCTAAGGTGAACGCCCCCCCCCCCCAAAAAAAACATATATAGATCCACCTGGAAACTGGAAGCAGACAAGATCGCCTGACAAAATTTGGGAACATGGGGGTGGGGGTATAAGGAAGGAGAGAAGGAAAATAGGAGGGGAGAAGGGGAGGGTTAGGGAGAGCTTGAGGGAATGGGAGAGTTGAAATGGAGGAAGGACAGATATGAGAGCAAGGAAAGAGATATCTTGATTGAGGGAGCCATTTTGGGGTTAGCAAGAAACCTGGCTCTAGAAAAATTTCCAGAAAGGATTACCCCAGTTAAGACCCTAAGCAATAGAGGAGAGGGTGCCCGAACTGGCCTTGCCCTGTAGTCAGACTGATGATTATCTTAAATATCACCATAGAACCTTCATCCAACAACAGATGGAAATAGAGGCAGAGATGCACACTGGAGCACTGGACTGAGCTCCCAAGTTCCAGTTGAAGAGTGGAAGGAGGGAGAGTATGCGCAAGGAAGACAAGACCATGAGGGGTTCACCCACTGAGACAATGTGTCTGAGCTAATGGGAGCTCACCAACTCCAACTGGACTGGGAAGGAACGAGCATGGGATCAAACTAGTCCCTCTCAATGTGGTTAACAGTTGGGGCAGACTGAGGGGGCACTGGGGTTTGTCTCTACTAAAGTGTACTGGCTTTTTGGGATCCTGTTCTCTTTGGATGTATACCTTGCTCAACCTGGATGTAGAGGGTGGGGAGGGTCTTGGATTTTCCACAGGGCAGGGTGCCTTGCCCTCTCTTAAGATTGGAGGGGGGTGAGGGGGAGGGTGTGTGGAGGGAGTGGGAGGAGGGGAGGAAGTGGGAATTTGGATTGGTATTTTTTAAAAGTAATAAAATAAAATAATAAAAAAAGATCGGAATATATAAACTCTTGAGCTGACTAAAGTCCATCTGGCTGAAAGTCTGGACAGCAAGGACAAACATCATGTTTCCTCTTGATAGCTTTGGTGATTAAATATGAATCAACCTAACTAGAAAGGTTAACTCTACCTTCAAAGGAAAAACTCTACCAGATACAATTTTTAAACATGGCCTAGCAGCTGAGCAATGGAGAGTTGTGACCACAGGATTGCCCAGCAACAGTTGGGTAAACAAGACACTGGACAACAAGAACTGGGAGTGGCAAAGAGAAACTGTCTATCAGCATGTGCAAATCACAAAGGTTGTTTATGTTTACTGTGTAACTTTGGAGCATACAGGTCAATGGAGAGAATTAAATAAAATCATCCATAACTGTACAACCTAGAATTAATCAACTATCTGCATATACACTGTTCACAAATACATACTTTAGTTTTAACGATTATAAAACCATGATACACATATTAATTAAATTATGTATAGGAGTTAAATTTGCTCCATTTTTTCCTATTAAAAACATTATAAAAAGAGTTGGCTCAGCAGTTAAGAGCTATTGTTATTCTTGCAAAGGACCCATGTTTTATTTCCCAAAACCCATTTGGTGGCTCACAAATATCCATAACACCAAAGCCAGAGGATCCGACACCCTCTTCTGACCTCTGCAGGCATATAAGTAGTACATATACTTCCAGGCAAAATGCTCAATCACACAAAATAAATTAAATCTTTTTTTTTTTAAACAAACTGATAACATTGTGATGAGGCATCCATCTCCTGGCTGAAACTTTGTTTACACTCCTGGAAATACCAAGGATCCTGGCATGGGAGGCTCATTAATGTCAGTTAGCCAAGCCTGGGCATATGGTAGATAACAGATGTCTGAGGGAAGGCTAATAAATTCAATTACGTACACATTAATTATGAGGTGGCAACAGGATATCTAAGTAGGAATGTGTGGCTGACTTAAAAGGAAGGGGATTTACAGCTCTTGGGATCACTAACATAGAAGCTGTAGTGTAGTGTAGCACATGAGATGACCAAGGAAGAAAGCAAAGAAAGGACACCCCATTTCCTGTTCTCCAGAAACACTGCAGCATTGTGGGGGAAGGACAATGAA
The DNA here is from genome assembly GCF_903992535.2 of Arvicola amphibius. Lineage (NCBI taxonomy): Eukaryota > Metazoa > Chordata > Mammalia > Rodentia > Cricetidae > Arvicola > Arvicola amphibius. The sequence goes on from NC_052048.2 coordinate 133,562,968, forward strand.
AGCTGGAAGAACAAGTGAAAAGACAGTATATGAGTAAAATGTAAAAAGAAAACCAGCAGACACAAAAATTGGAGAGATCATTTTAGGGGGGCCTGCCCAAACAATTATAACATTTAGGTAGGAATGTTTGTCCTCAAAGGCACCTTGAAGTCGGTGCACCCCAGAGCTTCTACAGCATGTTGTCATGCTCAGTTTTCCTGCCACCCCACTCAACCATGCCATAAAGACTCCAGGAGTCAAGTCTTCTATGGTAGGTTTGTGGGATAGCATTATAAAGTCTTATGGGGGGAGAGCATCTAAAAATGTTTCTTTCTTAAGTTCACCACTAATCCTTATATATAAAGATTTATCACCATGGAAAACATGCCTATGGCTACAATTCCAATTTCCTTTTTTCAGACTATCCTAAGTATCCTTTCCAGATTTTTCTTTTATTTACAAACTTGATTTTATCACTTATCCCCCCATCTTAAGAACTTTAGTCTTCCAACAACTGCTTCCTACCTAATCTTCCCAAATATCCACAGCAACTGCTCCACCTTCTCCAGGTCCAGTGAGGAACGACTTGTGCAGAGAAACACTGTTATCTAATGGTGGGTGGCACATATTGATGCCTAAGTAGACTGTGGGAGATCTATGTATACCCTTACTTCAAGTGATAGCAGAGCACCCACAGGTCTTTTTGTTTTGGGTGCTCCTAAAGGCAGATTATTTGTCATTCCTATGTTCCCTGGTGTCCTAGTACCACAGCCACTTATCTTTAACATCCTCTTCCTTTCCCTTCTAAGAAGTTCACTGTTCTTTCCCTTTTTTTCTCATCCCTGTTTAGACAAAAGAAGCTCCCTGTGAGGTTTTGAACAAATTATTTTATTGGGAAAGGGTACTAAATAAAGATGGGAAGAAATCTTAACTCTTAACATATGAATGTATACAACAGCAACAAACTATATTAAATTAAACCATGCTCTGTGACTGGGAGGTAGTGGCACACACACATTTAATCCCAGCACTTGGGAGGCAGAGGCAGGTGGATCTCTGAGTTTGGGGCCAGCCTGGTCTACAGAGTGAGTTCCAGGACAACCAGGGCTACACAGAGAAAGCCTGTCTCAAAAAAAACAACAACAAAACCATGCATTGTGAATGAGACACTTATATGATTTTTATCACCGGTGAAGAAGAATGAAGAGAAAGGGTTATCTGAAGCAACAGTTAATCACCCAATGAGTGAATGATCACTTCTTTCCTCTTAAGATAATTTCTTTTTCCACCTCACTCTCTTTTCCTCAGACATAAAATACAATGTCTCAGCTGAATACATGCAGATTCCAAAAGATGATATTTGACAGAAAATTCAATGTTTGTGTAAATAGAGCCATCTTCATTTTCTTATAATAAAGCCAAAACCTAAACACAAGTTCCTGATATTCTGACACCAACCTGGTAAATGTGTGTTTTTCCAGTATCCCTGAGACGTTTATAGTAGATAACCAGACACCTTTCAGTAATGACAAATTTCTCCCAATTTTGATTTGGTCTCCACTCTGGGTTCACTCTCTAAAGTCATATTCTCACCCTTCCTCTGGAACCTGTTCTTCACCTACCATAGCTGGATGAGTAACTCTCCCATGTGTCCTCATAGTACCCCACACTTACTTCATTAAAGCATCTAGCAGAGTAATTGTCTGTGCATCTGTTGAACATGTAGACAATGGAAATGAAGCTCCTTGAGAGCAGGAAAGCTAAGTTTGCTTCACCGTTCCAAGGCTGAAGCTCAGGACAGAGCTTGGCACCAAGAAGATTCTCAGAAGCACCAGCATCAGCTTCCAGCAGCACATCAGCTAGCCCAACTGCCACCCCAGCATTGTTACTGCTCCCCAAACATTACACTGTGCTACACAGAAGTCAAGACACTGACCACCTACTCTATACCCAGCCATGTATTCAGGTTCTATTTAGTTTCATTTCTTCAAAACCTTGTAAGTAAAAATAATTACTCTCTTTTACTAATGAGAGGATCTGTTTAGAAAAGACTGAAAAAAGGTTTTACACGCAAACCAACCTATGAGCTGAAGCCATCTCTAGACTGTTACTCTGCTTTCCTGTTATCCATACTGAATCCACATGGACGGGTACGTAACCACTCAGGTTTCTTTTCCTCACTCCATTTTACAATGTTAGAAAGCAATAAAATTAATCTGTGAATTATTTGGACACATAGAGAAAAGAGGTAAGACTACTTGCTCTGGAATCTGATGGCTGTCCAAATACAACTTTGCTACCTACTAGCTCGGTGATTTTGGGTAGTTGGTCTTCTCTGTGCTAGTTTATAAAGTGGGAGTAGTGGAGCTACAGAGTTGCTGTGAGGAATGATGATATGTACATGAAGAACCAAGTTCTAGAATTAAGTATTAACAGTAGCAATACTAATAGCTAGGACTAATGCATACTTCACACCTGTGCTACCTGCCTCAGTTTGCTTTCTGTTGCCATAATAAAACCTTGACCAAAACTAATGTGGGGGGGGGGGTGGAGAAGAATTTATCTTAGCTTACATTGGGAGAAGGCAAGGCAGGAACTAAAGGCAGGAATCTGGAGACAGGAACTGAAGCAGAGACCATGGAAGAATGCTGTTTACTGGCTCACACTTATCAGTTACCACCCACCCAGGGGTGGCACTGCCCAAAGTGATTAGGGAGTAGGGAGAGGGGAGAGACTGATTTTAATTTTCTACAGTACTGCAGAGTTTAGTCTTTTAGAGAGATTAAAGACCCAAAGATAGGTCCTTGTGTCCTTCAACTGTCTTGCTCATTTAGAAAATATTTGAGGACTCAAATTGATTTTAATGTTACTATCCTTCAAGGACTTGGTAAAGCACTGAGATAACAGATACCTACTTAGGGTTCTATTCATGGAACAGAGACATACAATTGAGGATCCCACACCAATGGAATCCAGTTTCTCAATGTTTCTAAAACATTGTTCATCATATACTGATCCTTGCAAACAACCTGCACATCCTGAATGTATAAAGTAAAAGCAAATAAAAGCATAGGCTGTAAAAACTATAAATATCATATTGTGAATATTCCATTTGGTTTTTTTTTTTTTTTTTTTGCATGAGTTGAATTGGCTAAAGAATCATAAAGTAGGATTTAGGATTGAAAAATCTTGTTCCAGCTAAAAAAGCTAACAGATTAACTGAGATTGGAAAAATACATACACTCCCTCAGCTAATGTTTCTAGCATGTCATGCAAAAATGAATATTGTAAAATGGCAACAGAATTTAGTTATGTGAAATATGTTCAACATAAAATCTTTATTTTGAAATCATTCTAAATATGAAAAATGATTAAAATTCAAGTTCATTTAAGATTACTTTGAGTTAAAATTTACTATACTTTTATGCTTAAAACTATATTCTCAAATATCACCAAATGTAAAAATCCAGGAGGCAGGTTTACAATATAAAATACAATCTCTAAATTGAAACATTAAAAGACTACCAGGTTAAACCAGAGTTAAGCCTCAATTAGAAAGCAGCCAATGACAGCAAAAACAAAATGTTTACAAGCCACTGGCCTTGTATTCATTAGAGATTCCCTTGACTTCTGACAGTCTATGAGTTTACAGTATTTATATATAACTCCATGAGGACTATTTTATAGAAATTGATATATAAATTACTGTACAGAGTTCTCTTGCCATTTCTTTTGTGGAATATTAGTTAAATATGTGTTACATTCGTTCATGCTGTGGAATATTTGTTTAATGATGCCAAGATGTGTTGCATTCTTTTATGTTGCATTTGTTTAACTTTGTAAAGCTGTGTTACTTTGTCTGCCTAAAACACCTGATTGGTCTAATGAAGAGCTGAATGGCCAATAGCGAGGCATGAGAAAAGATAGATGCAGTTGGCATGCAGAGAGAATAGGAGAAATCTAGGAAAGAAGGCAAGGAGTGAGGAAAAGTAGGAGGAGAGAAGCGCATCAGGGACCAGCCATGGAGTAAGGAGGAAAGAAAAATATATAGAATAAACAAGGTAAAAAGACTAGGGGAAAAATGTAGTTAAAGAGAAATGGGATAATTTAAGTTAGAAAAGCTGGCTAGAACCAAGCCAAGCTAAGGCTGGGCATTGGTAAGTAAGAATAAGTCTCTGTGTATTTATTTGGGAGCTGGGTAGCAGGCCCCCAAAGAGTAAAAAGAAAACCAACTACACATTTCTACAAGTATTCCTTGTATGTGAGTGCACAGTGTGCACTGTGCTAAGGAAAAACACAGGAGGCAGAATGTGCTGTGTGCATGCTCCAGCACTGAGCTACATCCCCAGGACAAGCCTAACCAGTGAAGTAGAGATAGTAACTGTATGTACATTATAAATATTTCTTAAGAGAATAAATGAAATGTTCACACATATGAATTCCTTAAGTCTTGATGAAATCTCATAACCTTGTTCTTAAAAGCTTGAATCAATATGGATACTGCCAAAGCATTCTTAAAAACTCATAAAGACTATGATTATCCTCTGCACCACACCTCCATACATACTGTCTCTAAGAAACTTATCATGTCACTTTATAAAATAATTGGGGCAAGATTAGAGATCACTACTGTGCCCATCAAAGCTTTGTATTCAAATACCAACAACTTTGTATGATGTTAAAAGTACAATAATCTCTTTGCAGAGTCTGGAAGGCTAAAAAGACACTAATATAATCAACTAGAATGTCACAGATTACTGTTATCAGTGGGTTCCCTAATGCTGTACAATTTAACAATGAAAAGTCTCAATATCTTTAACTTACAGGAGTTTATATCTCCTCATCTGTAAAAATGGACATTGATCACACTAAACTCTATGATCATGATTTTAGAGAAGAAAACAAAACAAAACTATGAAACTTCAGAGGCCCATAAAAATGGCTTTTAATTTAGGTGATGGTCAGCTGTGAAGCTCCAATAAAAACATTTTACCTCAAAATAATTCCCATAGGGACAAAACTTAGTTGCACAGAACTTAAAGATTTGTGATCTGTAAATTTAATAGTATTCAGCCAGTTGGGAGTGTATTATTAGGTCAAAACAAAGCAGCATGTAAGAAAAGCACCCCATGCGCCCACCCACTGAGACGGTGGGGCCCCAATCTAATGGGAGCTCACCAAGGCCAGTGGAACTGGGACTGATGGAGCATGTGATCAAACAGGACTCTCTGAACGAGGCTGACAATGAGGGCTGACTGAGAAGCCAAAGACAATGGCACTGGGTTTTGATCCTACTGCATGTACTGGCTTTGTGGGAGCCTAGTCTGTTTGGATGCTCACCTTCCTGGACCTGGATAAAGGGGGGAGGACCTTGGAATTCCCACACAGCAGGGAACCCTGACTGCTCTTTGGACTAGAGAGAGAGAGGGAGATGGAGGGGGAGTGGGGGGGAGGGAAAAAATGGGAGGGGGAGGAGGTGGAAATTTTTAATAAAAAAAATCAAGAAAGAAAGAAAAGAAAAGAAAAGCACTCCAACACTAAGCTACACCCTCACCTTTTAAAACTGTTATTTTGATAGAAGGACTCCCTAAATTACCCAGGTTAGACATAAACTTGCAATGATCCTCCTGCCTACACCTCCAAAATTGGGATTTGCAGGCATGTGCCACTACATACTACTGGAAAGTTAGATTGTTACAGGCATAGACAAGAATCATGACTTACAAAACTAAACAGTGTTACAAGTCAAGTATCTCTAACACGTAAATCTGAAATCTAATGCTTCAAATCTCACGATCTGTGAGCAACCACATGACAGCAAAAGTAGGAAATTCCACACCCAGTCCTATGATGAGGAGTCTTAGTCAAGATGCAGGTGCTCGCCCTTTTGTCTGGGCTGCGACCCTGGGCTGCCTGGAATCCCTGATCCTGTGCCCTGACATTCCATCTGAACTGGTGAGTGAATGCGGACCCTGGGGCAACCTGCCCTGGAAGAGAGCACAGACCCCCTCCCCCCAGCTCCCTCTGCAGGCTTGCTTCTGCTTCTCCCACTCCTGTCTCTCCCAGGTTTTCCCTAGTGTTCTCAGGTGTCCTGCTCCTGTTCTAAGGCCATCCACCCAAAGGGGTCAGACTCTGGCCTCCAGGCAGGTCTGAGGATCCCTGCGGAGGGGTGCAGGCTCCTTCAGATTGTGCTGCCAGGTTCGCTGTGTGGTATTCCATCCCGCCCTGCCCCCACCTTGGCCCTTTTGTCTGGGCTGCTACCCTGGGCTGCCTGGAATCCCTGATCCTGTGCCCTGACATTCCATCTGAACTGGTGAGTGAATGTGGACCCTGGGGCAACCTGCCCTGTTAGAGAGCACAGACCCCCTCCCCCCAGCTCCCTCTGCAGGCTTGCTTCTGCTTCTCCCGTTCCTGTCTCTCCCAAGTTTTCCCTAGTGTTCTCAGGTGTCCTGCTCCTGTTCTAAGGCCACCCACCCAAAGGGGTCAGACTCTGGCCTCCAGGCAGGTCTGAGGATCCCTGCGGAGGGGTGCAGGCTCCTTCAGATTGTGCTGCCAGGTTCGCTGTGTGGTATTCCATCCCGCCCTGCCCCCACCTTGGCCCTTTTGTCTGGGCTGCGACCCTGGGCTGCCTGGAATCCCTGATCCTGTGCCCTGACATTCCATCTGAACTGGTGAGTGAATGTGGACCCTGGGGCAACCTGCCCTGGAAGAGAGCACAGACCCCCTCCCCCCAGCTCCCTCTGCAGGCTTGCTTCTGCTTCTCCCACTCCTGTCTCTCCCAAGTTTTCCCTAGTGTTCTCAGGTGTCCTGCTCCTGTTCTAAGGCCACCCACCCAAAGGGAGTGCAGGCTCCTTCAGATTGTGACGCAAAGAATAGGTCCTCCTCTGGCACTGGGGAGATCCAACCAGTTTCAGTCACAGCAAAGATTGGTCTAGGACACCAAACGCCTCCGGGCTCCTTTTGAAGGAAGAGATAGGCAGGCGTCAATGCAGGAGCTCCTCCAACAACATGAAAGGCAACATGACATCACCACAAGCCAGACATCCCGAAACAACAAGATTTGAACACCCTACCCCAGAAGATATAGAAGAAACCAACCTTAAACAATACTTTATGAAAATAATAGAGGACCTTAAACAGGAGGTAAAAAACTGCCATAAAGAAATGGAGATAACAAACAAAAAGGTAGACGAAATAAATAAATCACTCAAAGACACTCAAGAAAAACAAGAAAAACAAGAAAAAGCAATCAAACAGGTAAGGGAAACAGTACAAGACCTGATAAATGAAATGGAGGTATTGAAGAAAACACAATCTGAGGTACGACTGGAAATGGAAACTCTGAGTAAACGAACAGAAACTTCAGAGACAAGTATTTCCAACCGAATACAAGAGATGGAAGAAAGAATCTCGGACTCTGAAGATACTATAGAGGAAATAAACTCACAGATTAAAGAACTAAACAAATCTAACAAATTCTTAACACAAAACAATCAGGAAATCTGGGACACCATGAAAAGACCAAACCTAAGAATAATTGGGGTAGAAGAAGGAGAAGAATTACATCTCAAAGGCCCAGAAAACATATTCAACAAAATTATAGAAGAAAACTTCCCCAACCTAAAGAAGGATGTTCCTATGAAGGTACAAGAAGCCTACAGAACACCAAATAGACTGGATCAAAAGAAAGCATCCCCACGCCATATAATAATCAAAACACAAAACATACAGAATAAAGAACAGATATTAAGAGCTGCAAAGGAAAAAGGTCAAGTAACATATAAAGGGAAACCTATCAGAATTACACCTGATTTCTCAATGGAAACCATGAAAGCCAGAAGAGCTTGGATAGATGTGCTACAGACACTAAGGGAACATGGATGCAAGCCTAGACTATTATACCCAGCAAAGCTTGCGTTCACCATTGATGGAGAAAACAAGATATTCCAGGACAAAAACAGATTTAAACAATACGCAGCCACAAATCCAGCCTTGCAGAAAGTAATAGAAGGAAAATCACAAACCAAGGAGTCCAACAACGCCCACAATAACTCAGGCATCTAGCGACCCTTCACCAGCACAACTAGAAGAAGGGAAACACACAAACTCTACTACTAAAAATGACTGAAGTTAACAACCACTGGTCATTAATATCACTTAATATCAATGGACTCAATTCACCTATAAAAAGGCACAGGCTAAGAGACTGGATACGAAAACAGAATCCAACATTTTGCTGTTTACAAGAAACACACCTCAACCACAAAGACAGACACCTACTCAGAGTAAAGGGTTGGGAAAAGGTTTATCAAGCAAATGGCCCTAAGAAACAAGCGGGTGTGGCCATACTAATTTCCAACAAAGTTGACTTCAAACTAAAATCAATCAGAAGAGATGGAAAGGGACACTTTATACTCATAACAGGGAAAATCCATCAGAATGAAGTCTCAATCCTGAATATCTATGCCCCTAATATAAAAGCTCCCACTTATGTAAAAGAAACACTTCTAGAACTCAAGGCAGCCATCAAACCACACACACTAATAGTTGGAGACTTCAACACTCCTCTCTCACCAATGGACAGGTCAATCAGACAGAAACCTAACAGAGAATTGAAAGACTTATTGGAGGTAATGAACCAAATGGACTTTACAGACATCTATAGAACATTCCACCCAAATAGGAAAGAATATACCTTCTTCTCTGCGGCTCATGGAACCTTTTCGAAAATTGACCATATACTTGGTAACAAAGCAAACTTCCACAGTTACAAAAAAATATTAGTAACCACCTGTGTCTTATCGGATCATCATGGATTAAAATTAGAATTCAACAACAATGCTACCCCCAGAAAGCCCACAAACTCATGGAAACTGAACAGTCAACTACTGACCCACACCTGGGTCAAGGAAGAAATAAAGAAAGAAATTAAAGTCTTTCTTGAATTTAATGAAAACAAAGACACAACATACTCAAACCTATGGGACACAATGAAAGCAGTGCTAAGAGGAAAGTTCATAGCACTAAGTGCCCACTTAAAGAAAACGGAGAAAGCGCTCATTGGTGACTTAACAGCACACCTGAAAGCTCTGGAAAAAAAAGAAGCAGACTCACCTAGGAGAAGTAGAAGACTGGAAATAATCAAACTGAGGGCAGAAATCAACAAAATAGAAACACAGAAAACAATCCAAAGAATCAATGAAACAAGAAGCTGGTTCTTGGAGAAAATCAACAAGATTGACAAACCCTTAGCCAAACTAATCAAACGGCAGAGGGAGAACATGCAAATTAATAAGATCAGAAATGAAAAGGGGGACATAACCACAGACACAGAGGAAATTCAGAGAATCATTAGATCTTACTACAAAAGCCTGTATGCCACAAAATTGGAAAATGTAAAAGAAATGGACAGTTTTTTAGATAAATACCATATACCAAACTTAAACCAGGACCAGGTAAATGCTCTAAATCGTCCTGTTAGTCGCGAAGAATTAGAAACTGTTATCAGAAACCTCCCTACCAAAAAGAGCCCAGGACCAGATGGTTTCAATGCGGAATTCTACCAGAACTTCCAAGAAGACCTAATACCTATACTCCTTAAGGTATTTCATAATATAGAAACACAAGAGTCACTGCCAAATTCCTTCTATGAAGCTACAGTTACCCTGATACCTAAACCACACAAAGACTCAACCAAGAAAGAGAATTACAGGCCAATCTCACTCATGAACATGGACGCAAAAATTCTCAATAAAATACTGGCAAACCGAATCCAAGAACACATTAGAAAAATTATCCATTACGATCAAGTAGGCTTCATCCCAGAGATGCAGGGCTGGTTCAACATACGAAAATCTATTAATGTAATCCATCATATAAACAAACTGAAGGAAAAAAACCATATGGTCATCTCATTAGATGCTGAAAAAGCATTTGACAAAATTCAGCACCCTTTTATGATAAAGGTCTTGGAGAGATTAGGGATACAAGGGTCATTCCTAAATATAATAAAAGCTATTTACAGCAAGCCGACAGCTAACATCAAATTAAACGGAGAGAAACTCAAGGCTATCCCACTAAATTCAGGAACACGACAAGGCTGTCCACTCTCTCCTTATCTCTTCAATATAGTGCTTGAAGTTCTAGCAATAGCAATAAGACAACATAAGGGAATCAAGGGGATTTAATTTGGAAAGGAAGAAGTTAAACTTTCATTATTTGCAGATGATATGATAGTATACATAAGCGACCCCAAAAACTCCACCAAAGAACTCCTACAGCTGATAAACTCCTTCAGTAACGTGGCAGGTTACAAGATCAACTCCAAAAAATCAGTTGCCCTCCTATACACAAAGGATAAGGAAGCAGAGAGGGAAATCAGAGAAGTATCACCTTTCACAATAGCCACAAATAGCATAAGATATCTGGGAGTATCTCTAACCAAGGAAGTGAAGGATTTATTTGACAAGAACTTTAAGTCTTTGAAGAAAGAAATTGAAGAGGATACCAGAAAATGGAAGGATCTCCCCTGCTCGTGGATTGGGAGGATCAACATAGTAAAAATGGCAATTCTACCAAAAGCAATCTATCGATTCAATGCAATCCCAATCAAGGTCCCATTAAAATTCTTCACAGAGATTGAGAGGACAATAATCAACTTTATATGGAAAAACAAGAAACCCAGGATAGCCAAAAAAATCTTATACAATAAAGGTTCTTCTGGAGGCATTACCATCCCTGACTTCAAACTCTATTACAAAGCTACAGTATTGAAAACAGCTTGGTACTGGCATAAAAACAGAGAAGTTGACCAATGGAATCGTATAGAAGACCCGGATCTTAAACCACAAACCTATGAACACCTGATCTTTGATAAAGGAGCCAAAAGTACACAATGGAAGAAAGAGGGCATCTTCAACAAATGGTGCTGGCATAACTGGATGTCAACCTGTAGAAGAATGAAAGTGGATCCATATCTATCACCATGCACAAAACTCAAGTCCAAATGGATTAAAGACCTCAATATTAATTTGAATACATTGAGCTTGATAGAGGAGAAAGTGGGAAGTACTCTACAACAAATGGGCACAGGGAACCGTTTCCTGCGCATAACCCCAGCTGCACAGACATTAAGGGCAACATTGAATAAATGGGACCTCCTGAAGTTGAGCAGCTTCTGTAAAGCAAAGGACATTGTCACTAAGACACAAAGGCAGCCTACTGACTGGGAAAAGATCTTTACCAACCCTGCAACTGACAAAGGTCTGATCTCTAAAATATATAAGGAACTCAAGAGACTAGACGGTAAAATGCCAATTAACCCAATTAAAAAATGGGGCGCTGAACTGAACAGAGAATTCTCAACAGAAGAAGTTCGAATGGCCAAAAGACACTTAAGGTCATGCTCAACCTCCCTAGCTATCAGGGAAATGCAAATCAAAACAACTTTGAGATATCATCTTACACCTGTCAGATTGGCTAAAATCCAAAACACCAATAATAACCTTTGCTGGAGAGGTTGTGGGGTAAGGGGTACACTCATCCATTGCTGGTGGGAATGCACACTTGTGCAACCACTTTGGAAAGCAGTGTGGCGGTTTCTCAGGAAATTCGGGATCAACCTACCCCAGGACCCAGCAATTCCACTATTGGGAATCTACCCAAGAGATGCCCAATCATACAACAAAAGCATATGCTCATCTATGTTCATAGCAGCATTATTTGTAATAGCCAGATCCTGGAAACAACCTAGATGCCCTTCAGTGGAAGAATGGATGAAGAAACTGTGGAATATATACATGCTAGAATACTACTCAGCGGTAAAAAACAATGACATCTTGAATTTTGCAGGCAAATGGATGGAAATAGAAAACACTATTCTGAGTGAGATAACCCAGACCCAAAAAGATGAACATGGGATGTACTCACTCATAATCGGTTTCTAGCCACAATTAAAGAACATCGAACCTATAAATTTGGGATCCTTGAGAAGATAATAAGAAGGTGAACACCCAAAAAAAGATATAGTAATCCTCCTGGATATTGGAAGTAGACACGATCGCCAGGCAAAATTGGGAACTTGAGGGTTGGGCGAGACTGGGCCAAGGGAAGATGGGGAGAGAAAAGTGTGAAGGGGAGAATGGGGGGAGCTCGGAAGAATGGGGTGCTTGGGATATAGGAAGGGTGGATATGGGAGCAGGGAAGCATATATCTTAATTTAAGGAGCTACCTGAGGGTTGTCAAGAGACTTGACCCTAGAGGGGTTCCCAGGTTTTCAGGGAGACGCCCCCAGTTAGTTCCTTGGGCAGCTGAGGAGAGGGAGCCTGAAAAGGCCAGTTCCTATAGCCATACTGATGAATTTCTTGCATATCACCATAGAACCTCCACCTGACGATAGATGAAGAAAATGACAGAGCCCCACATTGGAGCACCGGATTGAGCTCCCAAGGTCCTGATGAGGAGCAGAAGGAGAGAGAACATGAGAAAGAAAGTCAGGACCGTGAGGGAACCTCCATCTGGCGACAGATGGGGAAGGTGACTGAGCCCCACATTGGAGCACTGGACTGAGCTCCCAAGGACCTGATGAGCAGCAGAAGGAGCGAGAACATGAAGGAGAAAGTCAGGAACTAGAGGGGTGCGTTCACTCATGGAGACGGTGGGACAGAACTAATGGGAGATCACCAACCCCAGTTGGAATGGGACTGATGGATCATGCGACCAAACCCGTCTCTCTGAATGTGGCCAACAATGGGGGCTGACTGAGAAGCAAAAGACAATGGTGCTGGGCTCTGGTTCTTCTGCATGGACGGGCTCTGTGGAAGCCTTCTCAGCTTGGTCGATCACCTTCCTGGACCGGGGGGGAGTTGGGAGAACCTTGGTCTTAGCATAGAGTGGGGAACTCTGATGGCTCCTCGGCCTTGAGAGGGAGGGAGGGGAGGTATGGGTGGAGGGGAGGGGAGGGAAGGGGGAGAAGGGGGGGAGGGAAGGGGGAGGAGGAGGGGAGGGAAGGGGGAGGAGGAGAGAAGGAGATGGAAATTTTTAAATGTGAAAAAAATAAACCATGAGGGGAAAAAAACATAAAAAATAAAAAAATAAGAGATAAAAAAAAAAAAAGATGCAGGTGCTCTACAGAGATTGTACAGCATTATCTTCAGACTTTAGGGTAAGGTGATGGATGAAATATAAATGAATTTTGTGTTTTAACTCATAGTGTATATATTCACATCTTACTGTATATATTTGAATATTAAATTTCTAACACTCCTGATCTTAAGCATTTCACAATAGAGATAATCAACTTGCAACTTAGCTAATTAAACTATGCTAGAAAACAAAAGGTGCAGATGGGCGATAACTTAGCCATTATGATTATGTAATGTCACTTCCTATTCTAATCAGCCAACAATGGTGAAAACGCTTATTTGGAAGTCCACTTTTAAACAAACAGATCAATTCTATTATTTTCATGTGGACAATCTACTTGAGAGACAAAACTTGAATAAAAATACAAAACTAACAAGAATAATTAAATTATGATAATGGTTTACACTTCTGAAAGATTGAATACCAAACATGAACATTAACATTAGAACACAGTCTTATTACATCCCAATTTACAATGAAGATTAGTTAAGTATGTTAAGGTATGATGTGAATTTTCATTATATGCCTATGAAAAATTAAGATACTTTTCAAATGTACAAGCAAAGAAAATCAAGAAATTAAAGTTATTGTAGTGGGGGAAGAAGGATTAATTACACAATTCTTTAGAGGCTAATTAAAAACAAAAATACTAGTGTTAAGTTTTTCCTGAATTATGTGTAGAATTGGCCCGGAAGGTGGCAATATCTGCTCATGTAGTGTAGTTTCTGTGCATATTTTTTGCACAAGCTTCTCTTAGGATTTCTCTTGTTTAAAATGGATCCCCAGGGAAGTAGCAAGAAGAAATTCTGTAATTATTTTCTGACGCAATAAAGGGTGAGGCCTTTCTAATACTGAATTTTGAGGGAAAAAAGGCACTTCACCAATTGTGATAGCAATAACCTTGCCAGGAACATAAGTAGAAATGGGATATAATTTCTGGTATTTATCTTTTGCCTTTTTTCATTAAAATACACCTAGTTTTCCTAGTTGATTTTTAAAGTAAGTGAAATCAGAAATCAATTACTTTTCATTATAAAATACAAATTACAGTTTGTTCTATTCACATGAAGGAAACATTTAAACCCAGTTATAGACGTTTCTAACAGCAGTGTGAACTCTGGCTCTTCCATGCCGCACTTTACAAATTACTTAGGAACTGTGAAGACAGCACTCTGTTCTGAACAACTGTACATTCCCCTCACATGAAGTACAGTATGGAAAGGGCTGGGAGAAGAAAACACGTATCTCTAGATCTTAGTTTACAGTAACCCTAGAATCTGAGTGTACATTTTCATTTGTACTTCTGATTGTAAAGATGGAAGTGCTTCCTAACACTTGCAGAAGTATTAGTAACAGAGTTACAGCACAGTCTACATTTAGTGCTTTTCTTCTCTCAGCTGTTTCTTTACTTTTCTAAGTAGTACTTAGAGCTAAACATAGACTGGGCAAGACTTCATGTTTAAACCCTTGTATGCATCACCAGAGAAAATTTTAGAACAACCAAGTAAATCCAGTGCTTTACTCCCAGGAATTGCCACTACCCTGCTGCTGTGACACCAGGTTAGCACAACTTCTGAGGGACTCAATTTTTGCTATCTAAAATGAGGCTGTTGCAGCACAATAAACACTAAGCTCACTTCCAAATAAAATACTCATGTAAGTCTTTATTTATGTTAGGAGATGAATGAGTAGCAGGGTCTAGAGTAAGTCCATGTGAGAATATGAACTTAAACATATGTAGAAATAGAAAATGACAAAGTGCTTTTTAAAATGTAATGTTTGAACTTAACAGTTTCTTTTCACAACCTGAGTTTAGACAGGATAAACAAAGACCAAGAAGACCCATTTGTCTCAATTTCCCAGTACTCTCCTTTTATGCTTCTATTCTTCTAATGACCACAAGAATATAATACAAGTGTGACAGCTAATCTTTATTGTCAGCATGACTGAACTGAGAAAGGCCCGGAAGACAGAGCACAGTTCTGGGGGTTTCCAGAATCCACTAAACCGTGAGGGTTCTGACAAAATGAACTGTTTAGTTTACTGATGGATTCAAAGTAGAAACAGACTACTGTGAGGTGGCAGAAACTGTGGAAGGTCGTCCTTATGGGAAGATGGGGCTCTGGGGACCTGTCTCTGAATGAATGCCTGTGGCCCTTCCTGTCTGCTGTTTGCCATGAGGTTCTGCCCCAGCAACTATGGACTGAATCTTGTGAAACATTGAAGCAAGGAAATAATTCCTCCATCACAGTTCTTTTTCCAGGCATCTGTCACAGCAATTCTACGTAGCTATCACACTAAGCAATGCTTTCTCAATGTCACTATCTCTGATCTAGTCGTGTAGAGCAGAGGTGATGTTTTCTCCAATGTCACTATGCCTCCCCTAGTCCATGAAGAGCAGATGTGGCTCTCTTCTGTAAAGAGCTAACAGTAAATACTTAGGCATTATAGGTTACAGAGTACAACAGCTCAGCTTTGCCATCCAAATGTGAAAGCAGCTACAGTCTGTACATGCACTGACGGGCACTGTGGCTCTGTGCCAATAAAACTACTTATAAGACACAGGCTGTGAAAGCCAATTTTGTTCCATAACTAGTTTTCCAACTATTGGTCTTGATCATATAAAGCAAAACAAGATGTGTAAAAATCAGCTATATAACTAAGAAGGCATAGTTTCAAAATAGAAAACTCTTTTTAAAATGATCACTTTCCCTAAATTTCTCAGAGTCATGAGAAATAAAAGTCCACTAGAAGTGGGACTGTGCTATAGCCATAAGTTTATATAGGGCTTCAACTTATACTATATGCTAATGACAAATAAAGTCTTCCTTTACTTTGTCAACATCGTCATCCATTAAGGCAATCCAAGCATTCTAGAAATCACTTACCCTGGCCTTCTGATAAGAGCTGAAGTCCTTAACTTTTGATCTTGGCAAATAGATTCATTACCCTGTAACAAGCTTTCAATTCTACTTCATTCCTTTCTTTCCCACTAATCCAAAGCCATGACCTCCTATCCCGAGCCCCAAATGCCAAGTATTTCTATCGCTTACTTAGGAAAACATGGCAAGAAGTAGGTACAGAGGAAAGAAAAGAAGAGAAGGCTAGAGACAGAGTAAGCTTAGGTAAAGAACAGGTAGCAGGATCCCCGTGAGAAAAGACTTAATGAAGTGAAAACTTTAGCTAGAACACAGAACATTTTACTTGATGTGAAACACTCACTTATGAAAGAACTGAGTTATGGGGTGGCTTTATTCTTATACTCTTATCTAGATCACACTGCTCCCAGCTGTAAAACTGACTGATGTTATTAAAGTTCCTGAGGAGCCTCTACTAGTTAGTAACTATGGTTACTGCTTCAAAACAATATAAAATTAAAAAGTAGTAGGGAACAGAAGTCTGAGAATATGTTTCTTGAAATATCAGAAAATGAGGCTAAGACAGAATGATGTGATTCTCAGAGAAGCCATCACAGTCCTTGATCTCTTAGCCCCATAGTTTTAGTACCGATGCCTCAGCTGGGAGTAATCCTCCAATGGGGATGTGTTCTCTTACAGTGGATAATACCTTATGAACCCAACTGATAATTCTGTGAGGAGACTGCTGAATTTGATTCATAACAGAGAAGCTTACTGGTAAAAAGAAATTAAGAGCACAAGATTGCTTTCTAAGTGCTCTATGAATTATGGTCTGAGATGGTAACTCTAGTATTAAAAGGAAGTTGCCTACACGCACAATACCTAAACAGGTTAAACCAGATGGGATCTCAGTTCTGAGAGGGTAAGAAGACACTGGGTCCCACCCCTAACTAAGAAGCTACCTACAGTTGATACCGATCAACAAAGGGAAATCAGTTTTCTCCAGTGAGCTCACTGGGTATATCAACAACACTTGCTACCATACCTAGTAGTAGTTGACCAACACAAAACAAACTCAAGTGTATCTTTGTGAATTTTTTTGTTACATTTTGCTTGTTTTGGCTTTTTAAAAAAATCATAATGAAGTTTGCCTGTTTGCTTTGATTTTTTATTTTTGTGGGATTTTTGTTTCCTTTTTTCTAAGAGACGAACATAAAGTTGGGTGAGTAGGGAGGATCAGGGAGGAGTTAGGAAAGAGAAAAAACATGATCAAAATGGTTTTTATTTAAAAGTTGCCTATGATTTTTTGTTTGTTTGTTTGAGATGGGGGTCTAACTATGCAACCCTGGGGCTGTCTGGAACTTGCTAAGCAGACCAGGGCCCTCGACTCACAAAGATGCCCTGCCTCTGCCTCCTGGGTACTAGGACTGCATGCACCAACACACCTAACTCATGTCATTCTTGTTCAATGTTTCGCAAAAGATTTTATCAAAATAGCCTCTTTTCAAACATTAGTTCTCCTTTTGAGTTATTAAATAATTCAGTCATTTGATATTTGAGTGCCTGTAGGGCATTCAGTGTGACAGGGTGATGAAACAGGAGTGGACATTTGCCAACAGTGAGAAAAAGCAGGAGCTTTCATGTTAGGGAACGATTTTACATTAAGTGGTGAGAACCTCAAGAAATGTTGATGTCTTTAAGGGAATTTTTACAATTTAGGGAAATCTTTAATTTTAGTCTCACATTTCATAACTAAATAAGTAGTATACTATTTTCAAAACAGATTCACTTTTTTTTTTTATTGATGGTTGTCTCTGTGCGCTCAAACATGTATGCGTGTGCCGAGGAGGTTCAAATGTGACTGGGCATGTGTGAATGCTTGTGAAAAGATCTGCAGCTTTAAGAATATCATCAAAGAGGTCCTGATCTGACAGAAAATTGAAAACTACTGCAGGTAGCCAAAAAGGTGACAGCAGAAGAACACTTCTTGGTATCCACCTCGTTGTATAGCTCAGGACAGGCTAACTGAGATGACATTAAACTGGCCCTGTTAATTTCTAAATCTGTAATGGCAGTAAACAGTGATTCTTGTTTTTTTTTTTTTTTTTTAAAAAGGAGGTTAATTTATTCTCTGACAAAGCCATAAAGGGAATCTGAAATTAGGAGAACAATATTAGTTAGTTGGATCTACTTGGATTAGTCATGTAAAATTAATGTAATCTAATTTAGAAAATAGTAACCAAGCATGATATAATGTGTCATTCTTGATTTGTTAAGATATTTGCCACTGTAATCTCAGTACTTGGGAGGCAAAGGCAGGCGAATCTCTGAGTTCAAAGCCAGCCTGGTCTGCAGAGTGAGTTCCAGGACAGGCTCCAAAGATACACAGAGATACACTGTCTCGAAACAAACAAACAAACAAACGACATTTGTAACTGGTTGGATTCCCCCAGCACCGTACCATACAAAATGTAACTAACATATAAATTTTGTTACTCTTGAAGCAAACAAAACCTGATATCTTATGCGTGTATTTTAATAAAATGTAATATAAAAATTATCATTCTTAACCCAAAACAATTCTTAAAAATAAAAGATTAATTTGGAAACTTAAATTTCGAGACAATGAGCTATACTTTCATTTAAAAAAATTAAAGTACTAAAAGTGAGGCACAAAACCAAAATTCTATCATTTCAAGCAACATAGAGAGAAAAGAAAAATTTTTAGTTATAATTAAAATGAAAACAAAGCAATTGAAAATTAAAATGACTTGAGCTGGCAGTAGAGTTCTGCAGTAGAATACTTGTCTAGCCTCTATCATGACCTGGGTTTGATCCCCAACATGACACACAGACTCACAGATAGACAGACACACATGCACGCGCACACACAAGGCACAGAAACAAAGAGAAAAAAACAAACTTAAAAGTACTTGCTGAGTTGCACCTCTGGGAAGGAGGTGCCGTTTCCTACTTCTCCCTCCAAGTAAAACTAAAAATCCTGGACATATTTATCATATGCATAAAAAATCTCTCATAATCTATTTCAGACAGAATCTCAGAATCCAAGAAAAATCACGTGAAATATTTATGAGTTTTCCAAAGAAAACTCATATCATATACCTTGTATATGATAGAATTCGACCCAAAGAAGTTTGGCAACCTGGAAACACCCAGATGGCAAGAACACCCTAAAAACACCAACTAACCAAGCAACCAATCTAAACAAATCCTGTTTGCCCTTGCCAATCAGGTACAAGACAATGCAAACAAAAGCTGTTTTACTTAGCCAAACACAAAAACATTGGGCAGGGGGTACGGTGGGACTCAGTGGTCTCCATTCTACCACTACCAGCACAGGTCAAAAGGAAGCTGTTTGAGAGGCACTCCTCAGGCTACAATAGAAAGCCCAGTTCTCCCTGCCAGAGTAGTATCAGAGCCCAGCAGTGAATCAGTGCCTGCCAGCTGATAACAAGACTGCTTTCTGCATGCTGTCAATAAAGGCTTGACATTCCCCTCTCTGTCATAGGCTAGTGTCAGAAGTAACCCAATATTGAGCTAGGCCTTTTACCAATGCACAGTAAAGGGAACATGGAGAATATTAATATTAATATTAATGAGGCAATGAGGTACTCCTGCTTCTCTCAACCAGGAAATAAGAAGAATCAACTCCTAACTTGAGTATTAGAGAGGCAAAGTGGGGACTTGAACTTCCTACCCATTGGGTAATAAGTTCTGCTGGAGCAGAACTGACAAAGGCTAGCTAAATGAGGGGTTTGTTTAATTTTGGCTTTTGAGACAGGGTATTACTTTACATAGCATAGTCTAGTCTCAAGCTCATAATCTACTTCAGCCTTCCAAGTGCTGGGAGTACAGGGATTTTGCCACCATATCCAGCTAAACTAGGACAATTAAACAGATTATAGATTCTCAGAACATAATACCCACAATGTTCAAGTAGCCAATGAAAATCACACCACAAACCAGCAAATTTTTTTAAAAAATTTTTTATTATTTTTAACTCCGTGTGTGAGTGCATGTGCCTAAAGTGTCAAGAGACTTCAGATATCTCTGGAGCTGGAGTCACAGGTGGTTGTGAGTCACCTGCCATGGGTGCTGGGAGCCCACCTGGGGTCTTCATGAACCATTCTGTGAACCATTTCTCCAGCCTCCAGAACTGGGAATATTTATAACTGGATGAAAAGAGAAACCTGTAGACAAAAATACCAAGATGTTGGGGATGCAGAAATGATCTGAAAAGGAGTTGTGAGTGGCCATAATGAAATGAGTTGTCTCTGCTTCTCTATATCTTTGGTTTTCTCATATATTTGAAACAAAACAGAACAATCTTCAGAGGAATAGTATATAAAAAGAGCAGAGTAAGGGAGATGACAAGGAAGGATCTATGAGGCATTTCAGACTTGAAAACTACAGCAGCTAAAATGCAAGATTTAATGAATGGGGGCAAAGAAAATATTCACAGGCCTGAAAGACAACAAAGTTTTCCAATTTTAACAACAGAGAGAAAGGAAATATATGGAGCTTTGAGATCTGTGTGATTACAGAAAAAGATCTATGCCATTAACTCCTGAAAAGTGAGTATTGGCCAGGGGGAAAAAAGATACCAGGGGATATAAGATGGTGGCAAGATGACTCAGTAGGTAAGAGTATTTATTGGGAAAGACGCGGACCTAAATTCAATTCCCAGAAGCCACATAAAAAAGCTGGAGGTGTTGGCACGCATCTGTAATCCCAGCACTCCCACACAGGCAAGCAGGCCAGCTGCCTGGAATATACAGCAAACAAGTGAGACCCTGCTTCAACAAGATGGTGGGAGGAGAGAAGTCACTGTTCAAAATTGCCCTCTACCTTCTCTCTCTCTCTCTCTCTCTCTCTCTCTCTCTCTCTCTCTCTCTCTCACACACACACACACACACACACACACACTCACACACTCACTCTCTCTCTCTCACACACACACACTGACAGAGACAGACAGACAGACACATACACACACATATCACATATACACAGATAGAAACAGACACACACACACAGAGGCAGGTAGACAGACAAAGCTTAAGTAATTCAAAAAACAAAGTCAGATAACCTCAAACTGGGTAAAACATAAACATGTAAAGATTCATTGCCACCTAATTTTGACTGAGGCCCACAAATACATCTGTGTATCTCTAATTTTTTTCTCTTGTTTCTTGTCTCTTGGTACATGTGGAATCTGGTAGTGTAATGTAAGACAATATAACATTTAAAAAGAGGTAGATATGAATGATACTATTTTTTTAATAGAAGAGTTTTAGTTTCTGGTTGGCAGTAGGAAGCAATCCAGAGATGAAACTAATGTGAAACTTATTTTCAGTCTTTGTTAGACCTGGTCTATTTCTGCTTCACCCTACACCTAGGATTTAATTGTTAGAGATTTCCACAAAAACCTGCAATAGTTACCAAGACTCTTTTCTCTCTAGTTCCATGAAACTATCCAACAAGACTATTGTTTTAGCCAGTTTTTATGTTAACTTGACATATGCTATAGTCATCTGGAAGAGGGATCTCAATTGAGAAAATTTTCCCACCAGATTGCTCTGTTGGCAAGCCTGTGGTGCATTGTTCTTGACTGATGATTGATGTTGGTGGATCCATTCTCCTGGGGGCAGGGCCACACCTGGTTGGTGGTCATGGATGGCATCAGCAAGCAAGCTGAGGAGCAAGCCAGTACTTTACTGTCTCTGCATCAGTTCCCATCTCCAGGGTTTTGCCTTGCCTTCACTGACTTCCTGTATGATGAACTACAAACTAAAAGATAAAATAAACCCTTTGCTCCCCAAGTTGCTTTTGGTCAAGGTATTTTATCCCAGTAATAAGACCTTAACTAAGATGATTATCCAATAAGTAAATGATAATGGCACAAACGGCAAGCCATTTGAAAAAAAGTAAATGTGATTTATACATCACACCATCAAAAAGGAAAAAAAAAAGGAAATGGGGTCAAATGAATTAAATGCCCTGATGTAGGAATTAAATCTGGTTATTAGAAAAAAGTATAACTGAAAAGTTGGTTAATGAATATAAAGTTATATGTAAAGAAATAAAAGACAAGCTCTAGAGATTTTTTGCATGATAATATGAATTAACACAAAAACAGGTAAGATAATACACTTTCCAATGCTTTCTAACCCACTTTTGTAAACACATAAGTGAATACTTTTATGTATCTGAGCAAAGTAGAGTTTTTCAAATAAGTTAAAATGTACATATCAGATATAAAGGAAAATAATGATAAATTTGACTATATTTTGAACACTGAATACAAATAGTGAATAATTAACATCTACTCTAACTGTAATAATTGTATTATATTGTGAGTATGCTATTTCTTACATCTGTAGATCAGGCTGGCCTCAAATTCAGAGATCCTCCTGCCTCTGTCTCCCAAGTACTGGGACTAAAGGCATATACCACCACTGCCCGATTATGCTATTTCTTAAAAATGATAGAAATAGAAGACTTCACCTTTCCCAGATCTGTAGTGAAGTGTTTACAGATACAGACCAAATGACATGATGTCTGAATTTATTTCAAAATATGAGAGTAGAAAGTGTAGAAGTATGGATAAGAACAAAGTTGACTTTGTATTCATAACTGTTCAAGACAGGCAGGAGTGTATTATCCTATTTTAGGCTATTTTCAAAATCAGGTCCAGTGTAATAGCATTTCAAGAACTGTGCAGATAATATTTTTAAAAGCTGCCAAGCCAGGGATTGAGAATGCAGCTCAGTTGGTACATCACCATCATCACATAAAACCAGGCATTGTGGTATATGCCAATACCACCAGAATGTGGGAGGTAGAGGCAGGAGGATGATAAGTTCAGTGTCATCCTCAGCTACTCTGGGCTACATAGACTCTGTTTCAAAACAAAAACAATAAACAATCAAACAAACAAAAACCAAACTAGTACAGTGTTGTGGCTTATAAAAAGCTCCCTACCCCCACACCACAAGGATGGCAAGATGGTTGAACCCAAATATTCACTAGACACTCTAGATGAAATATTAGTTACTAAATCCCACTTATTTATTTAAAAATAACAAATGGAGCACACAATACTGGTATAGAAGGTCCTTCTGCATTTGTGTTGATTTCACTGGTTGAATAAAGAAGCTGCCTTGGCCTTTTGATAGGGCAGCCCTTAGGTGGGTGGAGTAGACAGAACAGAGTACTGGGAGAAAGAAGGCAGGCAGAGGGCCCGCCATGAAGCTACCAGGTCAGACATGCTGAATCTTTCCCGGTAAGCCATGGCCTCGTGGTGACATACAGATTATTAGAAACGGGTTGAATCAAAATGTGAGAGTTAGCCAATAAGAGGCTAGAGCTAATGGGCCAGGCAGCAATTTAATTAGTACAGATCTCCATGTGATTATTTCGGGAGTTAAGCTAGCTGGGTGGCTGGACGCAGCCCTCCGCTCCTCCTTACAACACAATACAAAAAGGGGAAGGAGTGTAACACATATCTGTAATCCTGGCATTAGGAAGCAGAGGAGTAGTAGTGTGAGTTCAAGGCCAGCCTGGGTCACAGCATCTTAAAAGACAGCAGATAAGCTGGAGCTGGGGAGATGGCTCAGGATTGTGTGTGTTTGTGTGTTGTATGGGGAGGGGTTATTCAGTTCCTGCACCCACATGGCAGCTTTCAACCATCTGTAACTCCAGTTCCAGAGGATCTGGCACCCTCTACTGGCTTCCTTGGGTACTAGGCATGCACACCATATACTTACAAAATATCACACACATAAACTTTATTGTTGTTGGGGATTTTTTTTGAGGCAGGGTTTCTCTGTGTAGCTCTGGCTGACCTGGAACTTGCTTTGTAGACCAGACTGGCCTCAAACCCACAGAGATCCTCCTGCCTCTGCCTCCCGAGTGCTGGGACTAAAGGTATGCACCACCACAGCCCAGTAACACACATAAACTTTTAAATTGAGAAAAAAATAAATAATAAACAAACAACAAAGAATAGGCTGTGATGGTTGTGATTTTTAAAGTCAAATACATGAAAATAGGGGTTGTCAAAATGGTTGCCACAACCCTGAGTTCAATACTGAAATCCACAATGGGAAAGAATAAACAACTTCATAAAGTTGTTCCCTGACCTTTGCACTGTGGCATTCACCCCACATCATGTGCATACACACTTCTCCATGTGCTTACACACATGTCTATGTGTGTGGATGACTACTGAGGATCAACTCCTGAGGTTACTCTGCCCCCCCACACACACACCATTAGAAACGAAACTGTCTGTATGATAATTTTATCTGTCATCACAATGGTCATAATACTAGACCTTAGGACCATGATTTCTCCCAAATATTTTGAAAGATGCAAGAAATAAATACCTTATAAGCTAATCCTTTTATTATAGCTTTAGCTCCTTTCCCCAACTAATTCTTTCTCTATATTAATGAGTAAAGACTTATTTTTTAAAAAATATTCAATCTAAGCAGGTCATTCACCTGTTTTGGACCATTCAATAACTCAAAACTCTTACAATTCATAAATCTTACAAGACAGAGTTCCTTTCTATTTAGTTTTACATCATATCATTTTTGCTCTTCTCTTTCAGATATGTCAAATTTTCTTCTTATATACAGTCCTTTGTAGGTGATCATGCAGTAACCCACTTTGGGGTAGAGTTCTATAAATATAATGTGTGCATAGAATATTAAAACTACTACTATTTGCAAATTACAAGTTCTATACTCACCCCACCCCCCCACCACGTACTAAGACTCCCTCATGCTTTGTAAATCATACCTCCTAAAACAACTCTGGTAACTGTTCTCCATCAAAAGAGTTTTTTTTTTTTGTCAAATACTAGAATACAGGTAAGTGGAACCACATAGTTATCAACTGCCTGAAGCTACCTTCCCTCATCCAGCACAATGCTGCATGTTTCAATAAGTTGCTCCTTCTCATTGCTTAGTCATCAGTTTATGAATACACCGAATTTATCATTTCATCCTTTCAAAAACATGTGGGTTGCTTCCAGCATGTTTGATTGTGAACTGAGCTGCCATAAACACTGATATAGTGTTTAATTAAAAATAACATGCCAGTGCTGTTTTAGCTTTTTAAGCTGTTAACTCTATGGAAAGGAGGAGTGTATGAAAATCGTGTCCTATATTTGCAACTTCTCTGAGAATGCAAATTGGTTCCGGTATTACTTAATGACATAATTAAACATATATAAAATTTGTCATTGTTCCCAGTCATGTATAAGCATTCCAGTTTTTCTGTATCTTGGGTGACCCTGGTACTGTCATGATTTCCTATATTAGTTATGTAAGTAGTTGTTTAGTAGTATCTCATTGTGGATTTTATCTGAACCTCCCTAGGCAAGTGGAAAGACTGCAAGGGTTGATGATTTAAAATATCTTTTCATTTGAGCTTACTTACCAACCTTTGATAAAATATGTTTTATTTATTTTTATGTATATGTGTTGGTTGTATATGTCATATGTGTACAGATTCTATTTGTGGAGGCCAACATGGCAATTACTACCATTATTCAATTGTCCTCTGGTTTTTTGAGACAGTCTCTTGCTGAACCTAGAACCATGTATTTGGTTAGATGGGCTGCTTAACAAGCTCCAGGAGTCCTCCTGGATCTCCACCCAGAAGCAATGGGATTAGCACACCCTGTCTTTTATTTTTTTAAAGATTTATTTATTTTTATGTGGACTTGTGTTTTGCCTACGTGCAAGATTGTATCAAGAAGCCAGATCCCCTGGAACTAGAGTTACTGACAGTTGTAAGGTGCCATGTAGGTGCTGAGAATTGAACCTGGGCCCTCTGAAAGAGCAACCAGTGCTCTTAACTGCTTGAGCTATCTCTCTAGCCTCATATCCAGTCTTTAAATGGATGCTATAGATCCAAAGTCAGGTTCTCACGCTTGCATAGAAAGCATTTACTGACAGCCATCTCTAAAACCCCTGCTCTGTTCATTTTTAGTTGAGTGTTTCTTTGCTCTCGTGTTTGAGAGCTGTTTGTATAATCTTGTATGAGTCCTTTACTGAGTCTGTCATCTGCAAACACTTTTCAGTCTAGAGATTGTATTTTCATTCTCTAACAGTGTCTTTTACAGAAAAAAGCTCATATTTTTATGAAGTCTGACTGGGCATTTTCTTTAAAGGACTGCACTTGTGGTGCCTTGTCAAAGAACTTTTTCCTATCCTCACGCTATGGAGGTTTCTTCCTAAAGCTTTATGGTTTCACGGTGTACATTTTTAGATATATAAAGTACTTGGAGTTAATATATTGTAAGATGTGAAATATAATCACACTCCATTTTCTTGCATGTGAATACTACTTCCTAAAAATGCAATTCTTTATCACCAAACTGGTTTCTGGACTCTATAACATTCCAAACATCTGTATGTGCTTATCTTAACAGTAGCATACTACCTCAATTACTATGATGCTGTTCTTTTAGTATTTTACATCTTTTAGTATGTCTGCCTGGCACACTCTTCCTCTTTCACTTAGTAATTTCCAACCCATCCTTCCAAAAACAGCTTAAGCATTAACTTCTCAGAAAAAAAAATGTTCCCATTTACACATTATAAAAGTTAAAAAGCTTCTAATGACCAACTCTGGAAGAGCCCATGGCTCCCAGCAGACGTTAGAAGCTGTAAAGACTTCCTAGGTTTGTCACTTCCCCATGCTAATTTGTCATCACTCCCCCTGCTTCTCTTCTCCGTCTTCTGCCTTTCCCATTGCTATACAATTCTTGGGTGGAAGGGAAAGGCACCTCCACACCTCATCCGAAACAGAGAGGGGGTTCACTAAAGGACAGAAAAAGGGCCTTCCTAGGTCTGTGATAAGGAAGGCATCGAGGTTTAATAACAGAAGGGTTGATTCCCCTGGAAGAGCTAAGCTGTTGTCAAGGAACAGGATTTGGAGAATTGGTAGGGGAAAAAGTTAAGATTTTCTAAGCAGTGGTTTTCCCTTGAAATGCTATGTTGTTAAGGTAATGACTTCAAAATGCTATGATCAGAAAAAGGAAAAGCAAAGTGAATATTTCCTGACCATTTCTCATGTTTATGGATAGGGATGGATCTCTTACACATATGTTCTTAAGTAAAAATCTTTACAGTAAATCTAAATAGTAGGTATCATTTCTGCTTTATAGAGAAAAACACTAAGCTTAAACAGCTCTATTGGTTTTATTTTCTTCTTTAGTCATATTTTCCTAATCTGTCTTTGTAATATTCTCATTATGAAAAAATGAAACCATTTCTGGAAAATCTCCACTTAGGTGAGAAAATTAACAAATACCAATACTAAGATGACACAGGTATCTGAATTATCTGGCAAGAACTTTAGAGCAGCATCAGTAAAATGTTCCAAAAAAATTCTGAAAACAACTGAAACAGATGGGAAAACACAAAGTTTTAGCAATGAAATAGAATATATTAACAAATGGATATTTTAGAGGTAAAAATTTGTTATCCAAAATTAAACTCACAGGATTAACTTAATAGCAAATGAAAATATATGAAGAATTAATAGTGAACTTAAAGACAGATCAATAGAAACAATCAATCCAATCTGAATATAAAAATAATAATTGCAGCCGGGCGGTGGTGGCGCATGCCTTTAATCCCAGCACTTGGGAGGCAGAGGCAGGCGGATCTCTGTGAGTTCGAGACCAGCCTGGTCTACAAGAGCTAGCTCCAGGACAAGCTCTAAAGCTGCAGAGAAACCCTGTCTCGAAAAAAAAACCAAAATAATAATAATAATAATAATTGCAACCTTTGAGAAATGAGAAACAATTAGGGAAAATGTAACATTTTTGTCTTCAAAGCTCCTAAAGGAGAGAAGGGGGAATGGACTGTATTTACTGACTGACTCCCTTTACAGAGTTGAACTACATTCTCACCTCCCACACCCCACTCTGTCGTTTCATTTCCAGCATTTATATTCTGTGTAATAACCATAACTGCAAGCTCCATAGCTCTTCAACTTCTAGCCACTGGAGTTCAGTGTCCATAGATTAAAGGAACATATCCAATGAACCAGAGCTCAGTTGACTCACTGAGGACTTACTTGGGTTCCTTAACTAAAATGACAATTCTTCCCTTTCACAGAAGCCTAGGTGTCACACTAATCTGTTTAATTTTTTTTAATACTCAGTTACCTGACGTTAAATATTTTTCTCTTTAATACCCATATCCTCCACTAAAAAGTCAGTTCCATAAAAGCCTGGACTTTATATATTCTGGCCTCTGACATATAATTTAAGCTTAATTTTATATTTGGCGATGGATAACTGAAAACTTCTTCCTTGGGAACTCAGTTCTTAAAATGTTAATTTGGAAGAGGTATGATTTTACATACCATATCAATATTATTGAGATAAAGTGACTACACAATAAAATATACCAGATTTAAATGTATAGAAAAGAGTTTTAGCAAAAAAAAGAAAGCACCGATGTAATTACTACCATGAATATTCCTATTATCTCACCAAAATGAGTCTTCATGGGTCTTTACAATCCAGGCAATTTCAGCTTCAATATAGAAAAGGTCCTAAATGACTTCAATTAAGAAGTGGTTTGGCTGATAACAGAAGTTTTATTCTATATGTAACAATTAAAGAAATCAAAATACATATATACTTGCATTTAATGAGGCAAAAGAAAGAACATCTTTCTATATGTCTTCCTGATGCACTCTAAATGCCAATATCTTTCTTCCCTCTTCTCCAGGGAGTGTGTTATTGAGTGTAAGTGTGTATGAACACGTGCGCCCATGCATTTGCAGGCAAGTATGCGTGTGTGTGCTACTATGTATGTGTGTGTGTTGGGGCATGGTACACATGCCTGTGTGGGCATACACATTCATATCAGAAGTCAATTTGTGTGTCTTTACCAATGTCTTTGCCTTAGTTTTTTAACCCTGGAGATTTGGTTAGGGTGACTAGCCAAAGAGCTAGCTCCAAGTATTCTCCTGTCTCCTTCACTGCCACCCCCAATGAGGTTACAGATGTGTGCTAGGGTTTTCCATGGGGGGATCTAAATTCAGGATCCCATACCTTGGGTCCAGGGAGTGTTCATTACTCAAGTTCCAGCTTGGGCATTTTCTCTGCAGAGCTCTAGCTCTTCTCTCCCCTTGTCCCCCTCCAATAATCTCTAGGTTCCCATGACATATTACAACTACTTTCTCCTCAAAATCTGTTACACAGTTTATAAGCAATCGTGAGTCCATAAGGACTAACAGATAATCCTCCACATTTGTGCAAACCCAACAACTGACATGCATAGCAAACAGTCATGCTAGATGAGCAAATTGCTCAGTCTTATGAGTCAGGTAAGACACAGCCTAACCTGCACACCTCAGCTCAGCAACTAACTCAGAAATACAATAGATTTGTTAGGTGTTCAGACATATTCTTCTAAGGTACTTGTCAAACAGTTTTACTGAATAGTCAATTGAATTAAAAAGTCACCATTTGGTAGAAAGCACAAAGCTTTCATTTAATTTTTAAAATACTGAATTTTAACAAGGATGCTTAGAGACACTGTGCAACTGCTTTTTAGAATGTCATTTTAAAAGTCTCCATATGTTTATCTAAAGATAAATTCATGATGGTTTTCCATTTCATAAACAATGAGGAATTAGTTTTGCACAATAATTGGAAACAAATTGGTTTTTCTTTAAAATTTCTTCTTAGTTCTTTTCAAATAAATTTCAGAATCCTAATTCAGCACAACAGCCTGCTTCATAAATGTCAACTTTCACTACCCAACTGCTGTTAACGTGTTAAGCACTGGGGAAACAAGCCTACTTTTTCAAAATCCCAAGATCCCTTTCTCTTAAGCCTGATCTTCAATTTATAATGTAAAAACATTTAAAATTGTATTCTTCACTAGAGTATTAGAATTTTACAAACAAGTTTTAGCAATATATTTGACAAAGTAAGGACAGTTGCCAGTGCTCTTCTGTCCTCAGTGAAGAGAGAGAAGATGCAGGAAGCAAATGAAAAGACTGGAACACTGGCTGGTTAAAGTCAATGGACAAGCCTGAAAACAGTTTTATCTAATCAGGAAACATTTTGTAAGTTATCAGTAAAATTCTTACGTTGGTTTTTACACTAAAAACACTATCTTTTCCGACAACAAAATTCATCTTTTAGAATTAACAAAGATAGTATCTGTTCAAAGACATAGATGGTCAGAATTTTATTCACAGTGTAAAATGAGGGCCCCAGCTCTACAGTCAGCACTGAAACAACTCACAGGAAGCAGTAGTCTGTTCCCAACACACATTTAGCTCTGTGAGTCTGAGGTCCACATCAAAGCCAGATTATCCTTTGGAATTATAGAACTCTTTTTAAAAAATTATAGAATTCTGTTTTTTTTAAACCATCAACGACTTCCTATGCTGAAGAACAGACTGATTTGCAAGCTACTCAGAAGCCAGTCCTTACCTGTGTCTACATCTCCTACCTGTACTCCAGTCAGTCCCAGCTGGCAGTATTGCCTTCCCCACCTTCAGGTTCACAGATAATCCAGACCCCTCTATGCTTTTAAAACGTACTTCAAGTTGCTAAAAAAAAAAAAAAAAAAAAAAAAAATCCACCAAACTACACATTTGTTCCCCATCTCTCTTAGTAAGTTTCTTAAACAGAGGTTCTGAGCCAGGTGTAGCAGGACATGCCTACAATCCCAGCACTCGAAAGATGGAGCAAGGAAAATTGGAAGTTCAGGCTATCTCTGATTACATACTGAGTTTCAAACCAGCCTGGGCTACATGAGATCTAAAACAAAACAGGCAAAAAAAGCTTCACCATATGTTTTAGTTTAAAAAACATATTATTCCCTGGATTTGTTCATCTTAAAAATCAATACTAAGTAATTGTTGAGTAACCACTGTACTCCACGCTATTCTTGGCACTGGTTTAGCAGCAGAGAACAAAAATGATATCATCTCTGTTGTAACAGTACTTACACTCTATGTAAGCAACATGAACTATTAGGCATCAAATTTCCCACTGCTAACCAATTAGGTCACCTTTAGTTTTCACTATCATAGTAATACTGCTGTGAATATAGTTCTAGCACAGCTTTGCCATCCTTTGGATTGTTTACTTAGAGTCAGCTCCCAAAAGAACTATCATTAAATCAATAGCATTGGATGTAAATGACTTCCAAGACATGCACTACCATTTTGCTGTTCCAATTCAAAACACAACATGTGCCTATTTGGTTCCCTACAGCCATCTTATTGCTGTTCAACAAGAAAAAAATTGTTATTGTTTTAATTTCCAATGAGGTTCAACTCTTTCCCTTATGTCTATTTATTCTATGTTGTCTATAACACAATGGGAATATCCTATACTTGCTAAAAAAAATTTTATAAAACAGTAATCATTTAAGGTCACATTTGGAAAGTCTTTTTCAAAGTTTTGATTATACAACTTCTTTATGCACTCACTACTTTACAGTTTTCTGATTTTAGATTCCTACTTTTTGCATGATATGACTGGCTTTTCAGTTTTAAAGTTAACCATAACATCTACATCTGGACAGGCTAACACTAAATTTTCTAACTGCTTTTTGATTATCCTAAATTGTAAGCAATTATACCATTGACAAATTTTATGCTTATTTTAATTAAGCCCCTAAATATTGTCTCCTCAATTCTAAAGAGAATTATTTTTCTTAACACATGTAGGAGCTGAATCTCAGAAAGGATAATTAAATTAAAAACATTACCAGTAAACAGGTGAAAGAGTGCATTGTAAAGATATTACTGTTTCCTGTGTGTAACCTAAGGGAATCCCTACCCTTCATTACGTCTACCCAGGACCACAGATGTCAAGAGTTTAGGTGAACTCACATGCAGTTGAACTTTAACTTAATTTGAAAGCCTGATTTATTGAAACAGTTTTCAGAAGATGAACCATGACAGAGCACTAAAGTAAAAAGCTATCGTGACGCAAGCTGTCTGTTGCAAACCAGGGGCAACTGACGGCACTAAAGACTGTGCAGTCTCTCAGAACTACCAGAGCTGCAAGAGACTGATGTCACCAATCTGCATTTTATCAAGTATTATCACCCAAGTGCTGGCTATCAATCTGTTAGAAGTCTCTAGCTGACTGAAAAAGGAAGCTATTTAATTCATGGTTTTTCTATAGAAAACTGTAACTATGATTTTAGCCAAAAAAGAAAAGCAGATAAATTCCAATAATCTCCCGAATTACTGAAAATTATAATGTGTGAAGAGACTAGGAAAGCAAACACAGGTGAGGAAAAGCAGTTTGTCTGGATGTGGAAAAGAACTAAACTCCATCTTAGGGTTCCAGAGAAGATGATATGGACAAGCATACACTGCTGTCAACAAATCTTTTGAATATTTTTTAAGCCTAGCTTTTTAATAAAATATAGGTGTCTCAGTCTCTTTTTCTGTGAGTGTGAGAAAAGCAGCTGAAGGTAGGAAGGGCTGATTGTGGCAGACCTTCGGGGTGCACAGCAGCAGGGGCTTGAGGCAGCTGAGGCAGTGAGTAAGCATTTTGACTCCAGAACATAACAAAGAACGATCAGATCAAAGCTAGTGCAAACACAGCAGGCAATCACCACATCCTAAAACTCCATCTCCAACATCTGGGGCTTGTGATAAAATTGGCAAGGTTCCAAAGAGCCTGAGTGGTCCCACCCCCAGTTCTGCCAGCTGTAGTGCCATGCAGATCTCCTTTACCCACTCTATGTCTCCATTCTTCTTGGTGGCTCTCTCATGGTTCTGACATCTCTACTCTCCGGACATCTCTCCTGCAACTTGGGCTTCACACTCACAGCTTCACACAACCATCTCTCAAAGACCTTTTTTTTTTTGCAGGGACTCCAGTCCTGTTCCTTATCACCTGGCCTCAGCTGCTTTCTGAAACCATGGCACAAGCAAGACTCCATGAACCCTCAGGATCTTGCATCCACACTCACAACACTTAGCTCTACAGCTAGATATGTGGGTCACAGTCCAGTCAGCTTCTGAACGCTCATCCTGACAAAACATTGTCATATAGGCAGCTGCTCTTGAGATGCAGGGACCCCTTCAGTTTTAGCCTTCTTCCTTCACAGGAATTTAGATATAAATAAGCTGGAGCCTTAGGACCTCCATATTGTCACATAGCAGCAGAAAGGGCTTCCCCTCCAACGATACTATCTCCTTACCTATTACAACTGCTTTCTCAGAATCAACCTGAATGCTTATCTGTCCTGAGATTTCCTGTCAATTTTAGCCAACTATCTATTAAATTCAATTTTACTCACATTCTCAGGACATGGGCAGAATGAAAACCAGACCCTGCCAAACTATCATACAAGTGACCCTGGTTCCTGACAGAGTCCTTGCTCTCCTCCAAAACCTCAAGCAGCAGGCCTCTGCTGTCTGTGTTTACCTCAGCAGTCTTGTCTTCCAAGGTCTCATTAGAATGAGTGAGCAAACACATTACAGCATTTAATGGCTTTTCTAAGCCAATACTCCAAACTCTCCACGTTCCTCTAACAAACCAGTTCCAAAGGCCCAAGAAGCACATGACCAGGTTTATCACAACCATGACTTCACTTAGAACCTATTTCCTTTCCTGCTGCTTGAGACAACACCCTGACAGGAGCAGCTTAAGGAAGGAAGGGATTAGGTTAGCTCACAGCTCTGTGTTCAGTCAGTCCATCACATGAGAGAAGGCAAGGCTGCAGGAGTCTGAGGCAGTTGATTACACTGCATCCATTACCAATGCAAGCACGGCCTCAGCTAGTTTTCTCCATTTTACACATTCTAGAATCCCCTGTCCAGGGAAAGATCTGCCCACAATTTAGATGAATTCTCCCATACTATTTAAGATACACACAATCAAGATACCCACCCACAAGCATGCTCAGAGGCCTGTCTCCCAGGTGGTTATGGATTCTGTCAAATTGACAATTAGCACTAATCACCACAATATCAAATCTATGTCATCTATGATAAATAGTAGAATTGAAAAATGACTCATATTTATGAATATATTTATCTACACTTATTGCTGTTCATTTAGTCATTCATTTCTTGCTTGAGAATAACACAAATAAAGAAGCAGCTTACACAATGCACAAAGATCAAATTATTGTGATTCAAAAAAAATACATAAGGAGTGAAGAAAATTCAACCCAACTGAAAAATGACTGACCACCAGTGAGGTAACACAGCAAAAACACAGTCAAGAAAATCTCAAAAAATTGAATAGAAACGTAAAAACGGCTTAGGAAAAAGCTAATACATATGGGTCTTATTTCACCAAAAAGTAAAAATAGTAAGAACTTTCAAACACCGTATAGTAACTGACCAAAATCAAAACGTCATATTTGTGTGTTTGCATATGTGTGCATTCTGGGAACTGAACCAGAATCTTGCACAAGTTAATCAAGAGCTTACCATTGAGTTCCATCCCATCCCAGTCCTGGATCATTTGGTTATTATTATTCCAGGGCTTGAGGCACAGGAGACCAGGGATTTCTATTACTCAGCTACCGGTAAGTCAATACACGAAGTACTGAAAATTTGCCAAACTGCTCTTCTGATTTTTCGTCCTTAGGTCCACACACTTTATATTTTAATTTTTTTTAGACTTTTACATGTGTATTTTTGTGTACTGACCATTCTCACCTCTTACCCTCTTAGCACTCTACCCTCTCCACTCTTCACTAATCTCTCTAGGGAGCTCATTCCTATTCATTTGATTTTATGACCTACCAAGATCAACCAGAACCAATGACTATGAGTTTGGAGCTATGACCCATGGTGGGTTTAGCAGAGGGTAGACAATTAAAGACAGTGATTTCTCCTCTCCCGGAATCTACTGACTAGCCAATAATAGTTTAGATGGTAGGTAGGGCCTGTGAGCCCCTCCCCCTTTCTCGACTGACTGTTGATAACAGCCGGTCTTACATGGGTCCAGTACAGTAACTACAGATGATGGCAGATAATGATTACAGTAGCTATGTCACATCTAGTAAATGGCATTTTGTAGCCATTCACCCTATATTCTGGTTCTTACATACTTCCTGTTCCCTCTAACACAATGGTCCCTGAGCCTTTGATGGGGTGGTATAACTGACTTGATCAAGGCTGGGTCTACAATGGTCACTTATTTTCTGCTTCTTTATTAGGCCCACATTTTAACCCACAGAAAAAGAAACTGGAAAAGATGATCATGAATTTTCACAAACTGCCATGATGGCATAACAGGAATCCAATGTATCCTCTCAGGTTAGACCACCAGGAAACTGAGTAAGACAAATGAACAACATTTGGGGGTTTTGTTGTTGCTGCTGCTGTTTGTTTGTTTTTTGGAGACAGGCTCTCTCTATGTAGCTCTGGCTGCCCTGGAACTCACTATGTAGACCAGGTAAGCCACTCTCACTTATTAAAACTCATCAAGGAGGCTAGGAGATAGCCTACCCAGTAAAGTGTTTGCCAAGCAAGCACAAGGAACTGCATTCCGATCCCTAAAAGACACATAAATGCCCAGGTGTGTCAGTGTGCACCTGTAATCCCAATGATGGAGAGGCAGAGACAAGAGGGTCTCTGGGTCTTGTTGGTCATCTTGTCTAGTAAAATTAGTAAAGCAGAGGTTCATTGAGAGACACTGTCTCAAAAAATAATGTAGAGGGTTAATAAGGACGATATCTGACAACTCTGACCTACACACACACACTTGTGCACATGTCGCACATGTACATATGAAAACACAAAGAAAATCCCTTATAGATACTAGCCAACATCTCATGTGTCATTAGTGCCTTTGTAGTAGAGAATGGTCCCACTTCCTTTTCTTTTCCTCTCACAATACAGTCTTTCTTTTTGCCTTTATATTTTATCTCAAAAGCAATGTCATCAGAGAGTCCTCTAGCCATTAACTCTGCTACACCACACTGTCTTCAGAGCATTCCCAGAATTACTAATCTTGTTTATTTGCTTGCCTGTTATTCCGTATCAGATCCACAGGAAACTTCATCGCTGTGATGGTCATACACCAGCATGATACAGAGATGACTTTTCTTGACTACTTGAATGAGCTAACAAGGAAAAACATAGATCCCCGGAAAAAGAAAATCTCTTACTGAGTTAGGTATACTGGAGCACACCTACAATCAAAGAGCTTGGGGGGGAGGAAGGCAAAAAGATCAGGAAATCAAGGTCAGCCTCAGCTACATAGTCAAATAAAGGACAGCCTGTGCTACTTGAGACCTAAAAACAAACAAACAAACAAAAAACCCAAAATTAAAAACTATCCTCTGTTTTTCAGAATTTTATAGCATTAACTTATATTTTCATCTTTTTATAATCGGTAGCAAATTTCTCACCATAGACATTATATAGTCCTTGGAAGTGTAAAAGAATTCACTGGCAAAACAATCTAGCCCTAGAATCAACTTATGAAGAAAATTCCATTAGACTTCCTACCATGGTTTTAGTTTGCACAGATTTTCTTTTTGTCTTGTAATCAATTTGAGTATTTCCTAGTAACTTTAAAGATATTTTACATAAATTGACATAAATTTATAGTGTTCTCTACCATAAATTCTTATAAAAATTTATTTGTACAATCTCTTTTTAGTTTTCAAAATTTCCCCTGGTACTATCTGTTATAAATTTGTCTGTTTTTTTAACCGCAAATCCTATTTATTTCTGTGACTTCTGTCTTGCCACTCCTTTGTTCTTAGTTTGTCTTGTTATCAGTATCTTTTCTACTCAGCTTTCCTTATTTTGTTGTTTTGTTTGTTTATTTTACTGAATTTTGAAACTGAGTGTTGAGTACA
Source organism: Arvicola amphibius (assembly GCF_903992535.2). Classification (NCBI taxonomy): domain Eukaryota; kingdom Metazoa; phylum Chordata; class Mammalia; order Rodentia; family Cricetidae; genus Arvicola; species Arvicola amphibius. Next base: position 133,599,821 of record NC_052048.2, read on the forward strand.
TTACGTTCTTCTTTACCAATAGCAAATTCAATTAGGATCATGAATTTGACTTTAAGCACAGTCCTGGTCTTAGCAGGAGCTCTATTCCAGCTTACTAAATAACAAGTTTTTTCTACTACTAAGTAGTTATTTTAAAAAGTATTTGATTTTTCCAAATTTTTAGAGTTTAAAAACTTTTTAACTTCTGTTGCAGTTACAAAAAGAATATATATTTTCAATTTTGTTCATTTTCTAGAATTTACTGAGTTGTTCTTGTTTGTTTTGTTGCTGTTTTGATTTTTTTTTCTGTTCCACAGTCAAGTGGAACACATCTTTAACCTCAAATTAAAATGGAAACTTCCTAAGCAACTAAAACTGCACTATCAGTTACACTCCGTAAGGCTTACAATTTTTCTTAGTATTAAATCCATCTATAAAGGGACGGAGAGATGGCTCAGCAATTGAAAGCACTGCTCTTGCAGAGGACTTGGTCTTTGGTCCCAGCCTCCACATCAAGCAACTCACGACTGCCTTTAACTCCAGTTCCAGGGCATCTAACACCCTCTTCTGACCTCCAAGGGCACCTGCATTCACATGGAACACATAAACACATGCAGGCACACACATACACATAAATAAAAAAATAAATCTTGACAAAACCATGTGGGTCCTGGAAAATAAACTCAGTGCTTTGCGCTTGATTATAAGCACTTTTACCTACGGAGCCTTCGAGCCAGCAAGGTAAAGATTTTGAACAAAAAAATTCTTTTAGAACTCAAAAATTTTAATATTAAGTTATATGTTCCTATGTTAAACCTCCATCTTACTTTATATTTTTGTGGTGCAGGTGTTGAAGAAAGGGGCCTTGTATATACTAGGCAAGTACTCTTATTACTGAGATATACCCAAGTCCCATGTTCACCTATATTTGAGGAAATTAAAGTGATAGAATTTTAAAAGGCCATCCCATATCAAACTCCATAGGCTAGGGGTGTAGTTCAGTGGTATAGAACTTACCTACACACAAGAGGCCTCGGGTTTGATCCGCAGAATCAGACACACAAATCCACAAATAACACAAGAAACAAAACCACTATTATCAAATCAATAAAGCATCCTTCCTTTAATAGAGGATGATATTAATGTTTGCAATGTCACAATAAGACCCATTATTCAGTGCAATTAATATAATTTATAAAATGTTTTTAAAAGCTAAAAAAGTATAGTTTAGTCTGACTAGTGAGTAGCAGCATAAGATACCATACAACTAATGTATTTGTGACTATAATAATATTCTAGAAGCTCCATCATGTCATAGCCTTAAATTAAACCAGTGAGACAAGGCTTTTGTTTTCCAAAATATAAATGCTTTGCAGTCTGTTTACATTTAAAAATAACTAATATTTAACATTCTGATAATCAAATTCTCATTTTAAACCCTGTTTCACCCAAAGGCAAAGAAATGGATAAATCCTGGTCTACCCAGAGATGTTTAATTTCTAAGTAATTGCCTTTATGCAATTGTTTCCTCTTACATAAAACAGAGACAATAACTTATACCTCATAAGGAAATTGAGACAGTTATCTTAAAACATGAAGTGTCCGTCAAGCATGGAGGCATGGAACATGTCTGTGGTCCTAACTATTCAGAAGTCTGAGGCAAGAGCAATGCTTAAGCCTAAGAGTTCTGAGGCAACTTGGATGTCACACAGAAACTCAACATCAAAAGCAAAGTGTCTTACCACAATGTCTGACATATGGCAATAAATATCACCTATCAGATTTCTGTTTCACTCACAATAGCTTTCTTTCTTCTTGTGCTTACTCCAGCCCACACTCTATATCACACAACTACACTTCTTCACTGAGGGCCATCTTCAAAGTAACAACTGTTTCAATATCTTGACTAACTAACAGCTAACAGAAGGTAAGCTAAACGCCTCTTGAATATGTTTATTCTTGCATATTAGACTTTGGCTTCCACAGAGTCCAGACACTGTAAAGACAGCATTTCATCTTTCCTCTAAAAATTTTTATTTAAAAAAAGAGAGAGAGAGAATAAGCTCCTGTCATAAACTTTAGTTTTGTCCTTCACAATAGTGTCTTATCTTACCAAAAACCTACGGACCTAGGAACAGTCTCCTTTTTATATTCACTTTCAGCGCTACACTTCCACTCAAGAATTTTAATTGTATACTTTGGAATATGAAAGAAATTCTTCTTTATAATCTGAAGTTTTCAGGTGCTTTAATGTCATTTTTAAAAAATACCATTAAAGCTATATTTATAGATTCTTTGATTTATCACTATACGGAAACATGTGCAGTTGAGTTGCAGGGAAGAGGGTGACGGTGCACAAAACACAACACAACTTTTCCTCAACTACACTAGGCCATCAAAGAGCCACTTTCTAGAAACTTCAGGAAAGAGCTATCTGTGACTGTAACCCCTCTCTTTCTCTTGCAGATGAAAACAAAATTCTTCTTTCTCAGAGTCTATATGTCTCCAGTCATAGAGCTTAGCTATCACATCAGCATCTCGTGTTGCCCTTTGCAACCAGGCTGGGAAAAGTTAATTTTCTCCTGAAGTAACCCCACTCCACCACCTATCAGACATCCCATTCTGTTAGTAATATCAGTCAACCTCTCTCAAAGTCAAAGACGATTCAAGTTCTTTAGAAAGAGCAGAGCACTTGTGCATTGAAATCACCATGACACATATTTTCATATTTTCCCCACATGCCCAGGCCTAGGACTTTCTAATTTACCAACACATATTTTTCTTTTACAATTTTAAATGCTAAAGGAAAAAAAAAAACATTTTTTAAACAGTGGTATGAAGTAGTTGTTTCTCAAATGGAAAGGTATATTTACTAAATAGATACTGTATGTGCTAAACAGTGTAGTAAGTAGATTAACTTATTTTATCTCAAGTAGCTTATAAAAAAGTCAAGTAGGGTGCAATTATGTAACAGGTGTGGGAGTTATGGGGAGGAGGTGTAATGTTATATACAGTCACAAAGAAATTCACCAAGCAGGACCAATAAGACCAACAAGTAACTGAAGAAAAACGAGCCACAATTAAGCTGCTTACAGATCAATGGAAAAACATTTTGAAGCTATAGATGCTGCTATAGCACACTTGACTCTTTGATTTTCTCCTACATACTAAACTAATCCTTAGTTTCTTAATAAATTCCTTGTATTAATAAAGGAATAAGCTCAACAGACTTCTGTATTCTCTAAATATTAAGACAAGTTCCAAAATCAAAATTACAAACGAAAACTGGTCTTTTAAAATTGGACTCATCAACTAGCATACTGAAAAAACAAATATAAAAGTAATTAAATATAATAATTAAAAGCAAGTGTTTAGAATAAAAAGTTACAAAGAAAGTTGCAAAACTAAAGTACCAGACTGCAAGGCTGGAAGCCCTGGAAGTAAACCCAGCTCCACATACAGCAGCTAATTAACTTTTGGCAGTTAGCATCTCTTCATCAGAGTTCTTGTGAGAGTCTAGTGAGTTCATCTGCATAAAGTGCTTAGAATAGAGCCTTAAATAATAAATACTACACAGTCAATCTGTCCTTTGTGAGAAATATCTTTTTTACTGAATACTCAAGAAATTATTTGAATTAAGAATTCAGTTCATTGCTAAATGAACATAACTGAACAAAGAACAATTTTTGGACCTTTTTTTTTTGTCATACCCTCCTCCCTTCCATCAGTACATTGTCCCAAATCACAAGCACCTATCCTAAACAATCAACTGTCTTATAGCAAATCTCATTTATCTCCACGACAGACTCCTTTGTACCCTGGGTAACAAAGAAGCAGATCCAAGGCAAACCTTCTACTTGTGAATATTTCAATGTGACCCCCAAAATATCAGGAATGTCAAAATATGACTGTACTTATTATATTTAAAACTAAGGACAATTCTTGAACATCAAATATCCAACCAGTATTCAAATTTCCACAATTGTGTCATAGACACTTATGGACAAAATATGACCATCTAAGAGTTCAAACATTGCCAGTAATCTACTATTTTCTCATTGGTTCCTCCTTTTGCTCATACTTTATTTGCTGAAAGGAAAGGCCTATGACCCAAGGAGTTCTCCCATTACTTCTACTTTGCAGACAATATCCAGTGTATCATTTCATAAGTTACCCTGTTCCCATAAACTAGCAGTTAGAAATAGAGACTTCATCAGATTCAGGTTTAAATTTAATTTGGGAACAAGGTTACTTCACAGGAAGGTTGCATTGTAAATGTCCACTAAATTTTCCTGTAATGCTAGTAGCCACTGGTGACCTATGCTTAGGATCAGGCATTTGTTCTAAAATGGTGGGGTTCTGCTCTATCACCCTTTCTTCTTCTATTAACGAGAATGCTCCAAGGAAAAGAAACTTCCTCTCAGCCACTATTCAGCTACCCTGAACTAGGGCTGGTTCCAAAGTACACTTCAAACTAGGCCTAGCAGTTTGTCAGCACCTTAGGAACGGACATGGAAACGTGCTCCATGTGACTCATCATTGTGTTGTTATGCTCACCAAAGCTCAGTCATCTTTGACCAGCTAGGGCCCACTGACTCTGCATCTGCATTGTTTCGCCAAAGCTCTAAATGTTTTTGTTTTGTTTTGTTCTGTTTTGATAGCCTGTGGTGGGATTTCAGTAAGTTTAGCCAATGACTTCTGAGGCAGCAAATGCTAGGGCATGGTCTTGTCTGCCTAGGCACAGCTTAAAAGCTGAGAAAGAGGGTCTCTCTTGCTCTCAGCTCTCTTGGGTGGTGTGAGCTGAGCAGGCGGCAGAGAGACAGCTTGCGGTTGGTGCTCTTCACCCCTGGGCAGAACTACTGAATAAAGGCAGATGGATCAGTGGCTGCATCTAACTGGTTCTATATCAGTGAGTGTTTGTCTCTATCCTATACCAAAAAAATTCTTAAGACCCTTTAACAGACTCTAGTGCTTTCATGTAACAATAGCCTCATTGAAAAATATTTATGATCACAGATTCAGAATTAGCTTGAGGTGCAAACCAATCTTATTCAGCCTGTTTCTTCTTTATTCTTTATTTTTACTAAAGTAAAAATTTCAAATTAAAAATCACCTGTGTCAATAAACTGGCTATTATGGTGGAACGTGAAATGAGACATTAAGATTTTTTTTATGTCTACTTTCAGCATTCTGTTGAATTCTTTTCTTTTTCTTTAAAGCATTTTATAGTAAAGCTGAACGTTAGATGTTTTAATCTGAGTAACCTAGATTCTGCATATGAGAAAAAACATATGACATTTGTCGTTTTGACCCTGGCTTATTTCACTTTATATGATGGTCCAGGGCCATCACTTTCCTGCGAATGACATCATGCCATTCACCTGTTGATGAGCATCTAGGCTGCCTCCATCATTAAGGCTATTGTGGACAGTGCCACAGTAAACATGGACATGAAAGTCTCTTTGCTGTCTGCTGACTTGGATTCCCTTTTGTATACATCCAGGAGTGGTATAACTGAATGTACTTCTATTTAAGGTTTTGAGAAACTTCCCTATAGATTTCCATAGTGACTACACTAAAAATTTACATTCCCACCAACAGTTTCCTTCCACAACCCCTGCTCCCCACATCATCAATAGTTGTAGTGGGATAAGATCGAACCTCCATATTATTTTGATTTGCGTTCTCTTAGTGGTTCAATATGGTGAACATTTCCTTATTTACTTGGCCGTTTGTACTTCTTTGGGGGACTTTCTATTCAGTCTATTCAACCATTTATTAATTAGATTATTTTCTTTAATTTTTTGAGTTCTTTAGGCTACCTAGATACTAATCTCTTGTCAGATGTATAGCTGGAAAGTTTCTCTTCCGTTCTGTGGCTGAGCCTTCATAATGCCTCTTTCCTCTGCAGTGTAGCAGCGTGTTTTTGTTTTGTTCTGATACAATCTCATTTGTCCATTCTTGCTATTTTGTTGTGAACTCTTTGAGTGTCCTATGCCTATATCTTCAAGTATTTTCCCTTACCAGGTTCAGTTTCAAATTTTAAATAAAAGCCTATATCCATGTTGAGTAGATTATTATACAGGGCCAGAGATAGGAATATGGTTTCATGCTTTTACATGCAGATATACCAGATACTCCAACACAGTTTGTTGAAGAAGCTATCTTTCTCCAATGTATGGTCTGGGAACCTTTGTCAAAAATCAGATGACTATAGCTATATGGGTTTATCCCTGGGGGTTTTATTTTATTTTTTATTACATTGTTCTACATGTCTGGTTTTGTGCCATTAACATGTTGTTTTTTGCTCTGATGTCTCTGTAGTATAATTTCAGATTAGTTATTGTGATACCTCCAGAACTGTTCTTTCGGCAAAGGACTGCTTTAGCTATTGATGCTCGTTTGTACTACCATATGAATCTTAGAACAGTCTTTTTCTATTGGGAAGAATATCATTAGACTTTTAATTGTACTGAATCTTAGATCATTTTAAATAAGTAGCTATTTTCACAATATTATTTCTGCTAATCCAAGAACTTGGGAAGCCTTTGGATTTTCTGGTATTCTCTTCAATTTCTCCCTTTCCCTCCTATTCCCTCATCCCCAGTTTTCTGTGATTGGGACTGTTCCGCCTTCTTCCTTGGCATGCTTGTTACTGCCATTCTGAAAAGTTACTGATTTTCTTTTGTCAATGTATCCTGATACTTCACTGAAAGTAATTATCAGATCTAAGAGATCTATGGTAGTGTTGTTATAGTCTTTTATGTATAGGGTTATACTGTTTACAAATGGGGTAATTTGACTTCTTCCTTTTCTGTTTGTATCTCTTTTATTTCTTTGACTTGATTTAGTGCTCTAGCAAAGACTGTGAGAACATTATATTAAATAAGGACATAAAAAGTTGGGCACCCTTGTCTCATCCCCCACTTTAAAGGAAATGCTTCCTGTTTTCTCCGCATTTAGTATGACATTGGCTATAAAGTTTGCCATATAAATCATTTATTAAGTTGAGATACAGTCCTTCTTTCCTAGTTTCTTCAGAACTTTTATCATGAAGGATGTTAAATTTTGTTAAATGCCTTTTCTACATCTACTGAGAACATCTTGTGACTTCTGACCTGAAATGTATTTATGTTTTGTTTTGTTGTTGTTAAATTGCTGGTTTATATATGATTTATTCTTGCATCTCTTAAGTAAAGTCAACGTGGTTATGGTGCTGATCTTCTTGATGTGTTCTTGAATTCAGCTTGTAAGTATTTTACTGAGAGCTTTTGTGCTTACACTCACTAGTAAAACTGCTATACAATATTCTCTTCTTGTTGCTGGTTTTCCTGTCCTGCTTCAGTGTCTGGATGACTCCGACTTCACACAAGAGCTTTGCTACTGTCTCTTCCATAGGCACGTGAAGACAGCTGGTGTAGAATGCCACAGTGAATACAGCTGTTCCTGTGCTTTTCTTTGTTGAGGGATTTCTTTATTATCGCTTCAATTTTGCTGCATGTTATAGATCTGATCACAAGTTGTATGCATATGTCCTCTTGATTTAATTTTAGTAAGTCATATGTGTCTAGATTTTCCAGTGTTTTGGCTTACAGGTTTTCAAAGAGGTCTCTAATTGACCTCTGCATCCAGTAGAATATGTTCTAACAGACCCCTTTCCATCTCTAATGTCATTAACTTAGGTTTTCTCTCTGGTTAATTTGGCTACAGGTTTGTTAATCATTTTTTCAAATACTTTGTTTTATTCATTCTGGTACTGTTCTGTTAGTCTACATTTCATTAATTTCAGCATGGTTTTTATTATTTGTTTCTCTCTACTAATTTGGATTTTGCCTTGTTCTTTTTCTAAGGTCTTATGGTACAATCATTTAAAGTTATTTGAGTTCTCTCTAACTTCTTTTAAAGTTTTTATTTATGTTTGTGTGGATATGTGCATGTGTGTGTGTGCACAGAGGTCAAAAATTAACGGCAGGTAGCTTCCTTAACCTCTGCACCATAGTTTTTGAGAAAGGCTCTCTCTTGTATGTGTAGTTGCATGCCCATGTACACGAATGTAGAGGCCAAAGCAAGACACTGAATCTTGTCAACCACTCAGACCTGCAGCCTTGAGACAGGGCTTCACACTGAATGCACAGCTTGGGTTCCTGAGCTTCAGCTAGGCTGGCTGGACAGTAAACCTTGGGATACAGGACAGTCTCTCACTAAACCAGACACTCACGAATTTGATTAGACTGACTGGTGAGCAAGCCTTAGGGAGCCTCCTGCTGCTCCCTCTCAGCTATAAACTCCCCTCCTAGAAATGCCTTAGCTATATCCCAAAGGTTCAGGTAAGTGAACTTCCCTACTGTTATTTGACTCTAAAAAATTTTAACTCCCTTATCTATTTTGATAACTTTGTAAAATAATCAAATACAGGAAAATAGTTAAACTCTTAGAGATTGAGTTATTCTGTGGTATAAATCAGATTTTTCCAAAGTCCACATATTTCTTCTTTAACATCAAGACTTGTGATATTAATAAAGCTATAAATTGAAACTGTTTGAAATACTAAATCAGGCCCTCTGAAATAAGAAAAATAAATTTATCACTTATAAATAAATATTTATCCAATTTTACCAAAACACAAATTCATAATGCATAAACATTTTCACCTGTATCAATAGCAGACAATACCATGGCAAAACATAATTCTATAGTTGCTGACCACTTATTTCTTTACAATTTCTGAAAAGATATGGGTTTAGTGGCCAAACACTGCTTACAGCTTCAATTTTCACAATGCTGAATCAAGATGGAAATACATTACTGAATACTAATTCTTTTCCTTGGAAGAAACAGGATATGAGTTGCTATCACAGTGCAGTCTTTTTTACTCAACAATCCAAGATGCCCTTTCTTGTAGTTTTTGGTAGTTGTTTGTTCTTTGAACTGAAGGAACAAATGCAACTTCTCTGGGCTACAAGTGACTTTAAAATAAATCAACCAATCAACCGGCCAAAACAAAATTCAAACAAGAAACCTTTGTACCTTCAGTCCTAGCCAGTAACACCTAAAGAAGTATTGTTTGATATTTATCAAAATATCAGAGCTTTCCTTCTACCAAAAAACAAAATACCCAACAGCATGTGTGTGGTAGTAACAGCTTCTCCAGATGAGATGGCTTTGATATGACATTTTTGCTAAAAGCTCATTTTACTTTCTCTCCAAGCATAATATTTATCATTAACTTTGAAACTGGTTTTACAAGCTTCTCAGTCGTAGTATGTTTTGTGCTATGAAAAGGAAATTTCTAGATACTTTAGTAGTAAGGCACTCTGGTTTTAATGATAATTTAATTAATATCATTCCAAAATCCATTTATATTGTTTTATACATATATTTTATCTTTTAGCAGAAGTCTAAACAGTAATTATTAAAAAGCTAAGAAGTATGAATTCAGTTTCCCTGGTGCCATGAAAGGCATTTGGAAGCCTGTGCCCTTTGCTGCAGACCACAGCAGTAGCACAGCACAGGCCTAGACCTCCCATCACCTACTTTAACAAAATTTGTTTCCAACTCTTTACACAGTCCAGACAAAACTGTTTTAACAGGTAACATTGTAGCTGTGAAAACTGTAATAAAGAACATATAATCTGGATAATTTTCTATGGCCTTAATTCATTCTCTCATGTTTTACTGATTTCACGTAACTGGAACCCACCATGCAACATAATCCCACAATCTCACATTCTAAACTTCTCTAAAACCTTATCAGAGGGTACATACAGTTCAAAGGTATTATTAAACTTGCAATTCTCTTTGTTTTCAAAGCAAAAGTAAATATGAATACAGACATTACCCTCAGGACTTTGCAATATTGAAGAGGTATCTGAAACTGACTAATTCAAATTCTTGAACAAGAATTCAAGCAACCTATTTTAAACTACAGAGAATTTTAGCATCCACCATCCACAACAAATTAGCAAGAAAATTCAACTGATCATAATTTCCTACACCCAAATATTTTCTATTGGTAAGGTCCTAATGTAGAATATAACTGTATTACTTAGAAAGGGAATCTAAATTATGATTTTATGGTTGTACATAATTGGTTTCAGATGTCGTATTTAGTCTTGCTGGCCCCAGAGTAAACAAAAAACTGAGCAACCTGTATCTTCAACTGTAGTGATATTTCATTTGTATTTTAATAAATAAAGCTGGCCTGAAGTTCAGAGAGTAAAAGAGCTGCACTGGTCAGCATCCAGACCAGGCAGTGGTGACACACATCCTTAATCCCAGTAGCCATGCTAGTTTGTCACAGAAACTGGGTGACAGTGGTGCCCGCCGTTAATCCCAGCACTAGAAAGAAATATAAGATGGGAGGAGACAGCTCTCACACAGTCTCATTCTGAGATTCCTGGAGGCAGGATCGCCATTTCGGATTGAGGTAGAGATAAGAAGAACCAGTGACTGGCTCTTTTGTTTTTCTGACCTAGATATCAATCAGCTTTGTCTATCCTAATATACATTCCCTTCATTTATGTAAAAAAATAAAGAAAAAAATTATTTTTAAACAAAACACACAAATAACTCTCTTCTGTTTCTAATTTGTACATAGATAACTATTGTTGTGTTTATTTCCTTTGCTATTACATTTCCTTTTGGGGATTAGTTGTCTTATGTTATTCTCTAAAGTGGAGATCCACCTCATGTTTTAGAAGTCACTTGACTCTCTAATTATGTATCTTGCCTTTCTCCTCCAAGTGAAACTAGACCACCAGATCCAAAGGTCCCACAGGAATAACAGTGACATTTCTGGTGGCTAGAAAATCCTTCACACTTAGTTTAAGAGAAAAGGAAAAAAGTGTCTAACTGAACCATGTTATGATCATTACTAAAGGCCTCACTATGAATGACTAGGCTCTGTTAGGACACTGGATTTAGCAGTTAATGTCAAGAATCATGACATAATCAAATATCCATTAAATTGACTTTCTTTTTAGTTTTGTGGAAACAGGATCTCACTGTGAGGCCAGGATGGCCTAAATTTCATGATGATTCCCTATCTCAGCCTCCTAAAGGCTGGGAATGCAGGTAGGCACAGGATTCTCAGGTAACATTACTCCAATTCTAGTATAGCTTACTGAGTATTAATTAATCTTTAGTCTATTTCTTAAAGAGTGGAGTAAGGCAGGCCATGGGGAACAGTGGACTGGTCTTTAAAAGCTAAACCCTTGCTGGGCGGCGGTGGCACACACCTTTAATCCCAGCACTCGGGAGGCAGAGGCAGGTGGATCGCTGTGAGTTTGAGGCCAGCCTGGTCTACAAGAGGTAGTTCCAGGATAGGCTCCAAAGCTACAGAGAAACTCTGTCTCGAAAAACAAAACAAAACAAAACAAAAACAAAAACAACAACAAAAAGCTAAACCCTCTAACATGTAAGAACAGTTAAACTTACCAAATCTACATATAGAACATTATGAAATCACCACCAGCAAGTCAAGTAAAATAGTGCCTCAAATACCTTTGAACAGGGAGAAATTCTGAATGTTGGTGGCTTCATTAGGAAGCAAGGTTTCCTCCCACGTGATCTTGTCTAATGGTCCTTGGTTTTATCATCAGATCAGTTCCAGTTACATTTTCATTAGTATGGACAGACCTAAAGCAGAAGAAAGAAGGCACATTTAGGCCACAGAAATCCATTAGGCACACAAAGGTTCTTAGATGCTCTAAGTGGATAAGAATGCCAATTCTCATTGTATCACTACTGCAGGTGGAAAAGAAATTAAATCCAAGATTACAGGAATAACAGAGAAATATATAAAGTTGATGAGAAGTTGACTGCTTTAAAAAAAAAAAAAAAAGTTCAGGCCCTTATGGAAAGCTGCAGCAAACTGAGTTTTCACTGATGTCCCAAAGAATCAAAAGGCCTCAGACTACACCCACACAGAACTGCTGAAGTCATCCAAGCAACATCCTCTACACCCTACCCCAGGTAAAACCAAACAAGAAAAAAAGACAGAAGCTCCAGAATAAAAAAAAAAAATTAGGGCTAGCAAAGAACCCAGTATTATGGCTAGTATTCATATTTGGGCCACTGGTAATGCTGACTGTCCCTACTCCGCCTCAGAATTACCACCAAGCAGTGGGGACCTTGCAGGGAGAGCTTTCTTAAGAAATGGGAGTCCTAATGGCTTTAGTTTAATCACTCAGGGAGAAGTCAGCATGCTAAGAATTTAACCCTGCCAACTAACTGAGCTGTATACCAACCCTAAGAGCCACCTCTTCATTCACATCCCTCTAAACCACAAACAGATAACCATGCTCCAGAGATGATCACTCTATTGGGTCAATTTAGGACCCTGGGCTATTTAATTCCTTCTGTGGTTCCCAGGACTAATGTTCAGCCAGTTGTATTCGAACACTAACCATCTGGACAACTACCTTCTCTCCTATTTTCATGCCCACAGTGTTCTCTGCTTTTTCACCCACCCTATTTATTCCACAACTGCTGTCCTTTATTCCACACAAATGGGCAAGTGTCTGAAAAAAGCTTTCCACATCACTAATAAGCAGGGAAATGCAAATCAAAATAACAATGAGATATCATCTCACTTCAATAAGAATGGGCACTATCAAAAAGACAAAAGACAGCAAGTGCTGATGAGGATGTGGAAGAAAGGGAACCCTTGTACACTGCGGTTGGGAATGCAAATTACTACCTCCATTATGGAAAACAGTATGGAGATTCCTCAAAAATTAAAAATAGAACTACCATATGATCCAGAAACTCCATTTCTGGATCTATATCCAAAGGAAATGAAATCAGTACATCAAAGAGACATCTGCACTCCAATGCTCATTGCAGCACTATTCATAATAGCCAAGAAATGAGAACAACCGAAGTGCCCATCAACTGATGAATGGGTAACGATAATGTGGTGTACACACCCAATGGAATATATTCAGCCATAAAACAGATTGAAATCCTGTCATTTGTGACAAAATGGCTGGAACTGAAGATAATTACATTAATTGACATAAGCCTGAAGGATGAGTACTGCATAATCTCACTCACATGTGGAATATAAAAGCTGATCTTGTAGATGTTAAGAATAAAATGGTCATGACCAGAGGCTGTAGAGATTAGGAGCAGAGAGCGACGGGAAGAGACTGAACAATAGGTACTAACCTAGATAGAAATAGGAAATTCTGGTGGTCTGTCATACAGTGGTGTTACTGTACAGCATTGTAGTATATACTTCAAAAAGCTAGGAGAAAGAAATTAAGTGTTTTTACCATAAAGAAATGATGTTTGGAGAGATAAACATTTAACTTGACAAAAACATTACATAATGAACATGTATCAACACCATTGGACCCCTGAAGTTTCCTGGTTGGAAAGCTCAGGTTATGTGGCAAGTTTCAGGCCAATGAGAGATCCTATCTCAAAAAACAAGGTGGACAGTAACTGAGGAACAACAGCTGAGGTTCTACTCTGTGCTTCACACTCATGTGCACACATGTGTGCACACACAAACACACACAGAAGAGGGAAATTACCTGATGCCCCACAAATAAGTACAATTTTTATATTTTCATCCATCAGTTAAAAAGATACAATTTAAAAATTCTATCTCATAGTAGGGTAATGCTGGCATACAACTTTAATCCCAGCACTTAGGGTGCAGAGGCAGGTGGATCTCTGTGAGTTCAAGGCCAGCCTGGTCTACAAACCAAGTTCTAGGACAGCCAGGACTGTTGCACAGAGAAACCCTGTCTTGAAAAACCAAAAATAAATTAATATAACTGTACAATTTATGTATAAATTAAAAAATACATGTACAATAATCTTAATTTGGATTTAGGGAAATGGGCCAGTGGACCAAAAGCTTGCTGTACAAGCATTGGGGACCTGGGTTCAGATCCCCAGTACCCATGTAAAAGCAGGGCTGAAGTCACAGCTCTCCAGAGCTGACAGGCTAGCCCATCTAACTGAACTGATGAGCTCCAGGGCTGGTGAAGAGACCATGTCTCAGAAAAATAAAAATGTGAAAAATACCCAACATTGGCCTCTGGCTTCCACAAGCACACACACATTTGCCTGTGTGTTCATATATGGGTACATATACACAAGTACATACATACATGCACCAAACACATATAAATTTTAAAAACCTAAAATGTTTATTCTATTAATAAACAAGTTCCCTTCTATACCGTTTTATTTTTTCTTTCAAGCTGACTCCATGAGTCCATCTGAAACTTATTAACTGCTATTCACACTGAAGAATAGAGGGATAATCCTCCAAGAAACAGGTCTCAAAATCTGAAATCAGTAACGCTTGCTGAGGGTTGATTTCCATGGGCTTGAGACAAATGAAACACAGTATACAAGAGATAAAGGTCAGGGACGTTCTGCTCTGCTTGGAGGGGACAGTCAATGTTTTGCTAAGGAAGTAGTCCCCCTGATTAAATTTTCATAAATGAGGCAAATAAAGAAAAATGAAAGCATTGTAGAAGATCAGCAAGAAGAGACATTTGAAATGGCATATACCTTGTCAAGCACTCTCTCTGATAGTTTAAATAAGAAATGTTCCCAACAGGCTCATGTGATTGAACACTTAGTCCCAGTTGGTGCACTGATTAGGAAGCTTATGTAGTCTTTAGGAGGTGGAGCCTTGCTAGAGGAAGTACATCACTGGAGCTGGGCCTTGAGAGTTTATGCCTTTGCCCTATTTCCTGTTTTTTCTCTCTGCTTCCTATGTATAGATAAAATATGATCAGTCAACTTTCTGCTTCTGCCACCATGCCATAGTTTCCTACCATGATGGACTTCATCTCTCTGGAACCATAAGCTAAAATAAATCCTTTCTTCATTTACGTAGCTTTTGTCAGTGTGTTTTATCATAGCAGCTGCAAAGTAATTAATACAGAAACTAGTACCAGGAAGCAGCGTTTGTTGCTGTGAAGAACCTGCCTATGTTGTTTTTCAGAAGAATATGAAAGACTCTGGAACTTTGGACTAGCAAAGCTATTGAATGTTATGAGCAGAGCTTAGTGGTCATTCTCATAGGAGCCTTGAAGACAGTACTGCTGAAGGTAATGAAGACAGTGGAGGTCTGTCTTATGGGGTTTCTGATATGAACAAGGACTCTATCAGCAATTGGGCTAAAAGCCTTTCATATGACAGTTTACCAAAAAACCTAGCTGTATTCTGCCCATGTCCCGAGAATCTGCATCCGCTAAATTAAAACACAGAAGGCTAATTTCTTTGGCAGAGGAAATTTCAAGATAGCATAATGCTGAGTCTGTGGTCTGGTTATTACTGATTACTCTACCACAGCTATAAAATGAAAAAAACAGCAACAGGTGGCTCATAAAGACATGAAAGATGTAGTTTGGTGAGGAAGCTGAAGATTGTAGTCAAGACGTGTGTTAAAAAGAGGCAGTAATGGTTCAAGAGTTTAACCACGTTCTGAACGTGGCTGACAAGGAGGGCTGACTGAGAAGCCAAGGACAATGGCACTGGGTTTTGATTCTACTGTATGTACTGGCTTTGTGGGAACCTAGTCTGTTTGGATCCTCACCTTCCCAGACCTGGATGGATGGCGGAGGAACTTGGACTTCTCACAGGGCAGGGAACCCTGACTGCTCCTTGGACTGGAGAGAGAGGGGGAGGGTGAGAGGTGAGGAGGGGAGGAGGGGAAATTTTGTAAAATTATATAATTTAATTAAAAAGAGTTTAACCATTAGAGAGAGCCTCCTGCTCTGCACTGGAAAAACAGAAAAGCTACCCTCAGGGCCAAACCCACCAGTATGCCTCCAACTTATGATGAGAACCCAAGGGATTCCTTGCTCCTAGCAAGCAACTGCCTAGTGAGGTTTTCAAGTTTCCATGTGTAGAAGCTTCTGTAGCTGTTGTCCAAGAGGGTCAGAGAACATCTTAAACTGGCAGATGAACATGGTAGTCTCATCTATGTGGTAATGGTTCTAGAGACAAGAAACAAGATTGAAGAGTCATGGATTCTTTCCCCACAGTTTATGAGAGCCAGTGAGGCTAGGCAATGTGTGGCAGGATTGGAGTCTGTGTGAGTAGTTCTTAAGAGGCCATTGGTAAAATCAGCTAATGTGAAGCAGCCTAGATTATGTGGAGTTACTAAGATGTTGGAGATGCCAGAACCGTAAGATAAGCACCAAGGAGAACAGCTTACTGGGAGTTGATCTAGTCCAGAGGGGGCAAAAGTGTTAGATAGCAAAGCTGAAGGGGCAGAGCAATCTAAGCCCTTTAAAACTCAAGACCTAGACACATGACAGGATTTAGTGCTTGCCCTGCTGGGTTTCAGGCTTGCTTTGGTCTATTTTTTTCTCATTGTGTCCTCCATTCCTTTTTGGAAAGCTAATGATACTTTGTATTATTGTATTTTGGAACTATGTGATTTTTTTCATTTATTTTTAATTTACAAGGGGACATAGTTAAGAGATTGCCTTGTGTCTCAGGAGACACTTTGAGTTTTTGGCCTTTTGAACAGTGTGAAGACCATTAATGGTTACAGGGGATGTTGAAGAAGTTGAACTAAATGCATTCTGCATCATGTGTTGGCCATGGGACTGCTTTTTCTTTCTGCTTCAGGTGTGTGGAAGAAAATATGATCAGCCACTTTCTTGCTCCTGCCACCATGCTACACTTTCCCCAGTATAATGAGCTCCATCTCTCTGGAACCAAAAGCTAAAAGACGCCTTTTCTTCCTTAAGGTGTGCTTTGTCAGTGTGTTTGTCAGTGTGTTCTATCACAGCAGCAGGAAAGCAGCTAATGGAACTCTAGGCAATTCCACTTTTACACAGATGCAGAAAGCCACAAAACATGTCATCCCTGGTTGGGGGTAGGGGATCACACAGACATAGACAGATACAGACACACAGATACACACACACACACACACACACACACACACACACACACACACACACAGTCTCTTATTCTAACAAAGAATGGTGCAGAATAGAGCAACCAAGTAAATTTATTATTTACCAAGTAAGTCTAGTAAAATTCCTAGTAAATTTTTTTTTCCTTGGAGGGATAAGCTCCTCCAAGAAATGACTGTAAACTGTTTGGTAAATCACAGAAAAAGAAGTGGTCAATATACAACAGTTCAATAAGAACCTAGCTGAAATCCTAATGAATTCTTCAAAATCTAGTATAAACCAGTATGTCATTTTGGAATAGCTGTGGATCCCCAGACACAAAGACTTAACTGGAAGACAATCCATGTGCCTCAAACAGGTGTCCCAAGAAAGATTAGAAATATGACAGGAAAGGCTACCTTCAATTAGTAAGATACCCATGGCACATAGAATCAAGATCTGAGCTCTGGTCCCCAGAACTTAAGAAACATGTCAGTAATTTTCATGGTGGCATGTGTCTATAATCTCACACAGTGGGTTGGGAAGACTAGCAGATTTCTGAAGCTCATTTTTCAGCTAATCAAGCAGAATCAATGAACTTCAGAATTAGTGAAACCTGTCTCAAAAAATAAAAGTGGAGAACAGTCCTGAAAGATACCCCATGTCAATCTCTGACTTCCACATGCATGTGCACACAGGTGTATATACACAGTGTACATACATACACAGAGTAAGACAGGAGGCCAGAGGAGCCCTGAATTACTAGAACAACATGCAGGAAGAATCTAGAATGGGTCTAAAAGCTTGCCTGTTCTCCAAAAGGGGGAAAAAGCCTAGAATTTAGAGAAACAATAGAAAACCTTTCACTTCAGTCCAGGCAAAAATCCATTGCTTAAAGGGAGAGTAAAATCAAAATGCTTAAGCCTCTGGGGAGGGGATGTGGTTTGGAAAAAACTCAGTGTGAGAAACAAAGAATACTGTTGCTAGGGTTGAGGAACAAGAAAAGGTAATGGGCAAGGAATGCTGCACCAATCACAAGGAGACATCTAATACAACTAGGGGAAGGGTAGGGGGTTCCTGTCCAGGACTAACCACAAATAAATAGTAGAATATGACTTCCATAAGGGAACAAGAACAAGAATGCTGACAAAGCCCAAACCTCAATGCCTGACTGCAATTGATTCCAGATCAGAACAAAGAGAAGCCATATCGATCATTAGGAGATGGACAACCACATAAAATGCAATCCTCTATGGAACAGATATGCGAAGACTGCTGGAAGGTAGGTGGTGCAAAACACAGAGGGAAAACAGCATGCAATGCCGTGTGCAGTGATCTAGACACAGTGAGCAGAAGATAGTGTTTAGGAAGCTTAAAGCCAGGGGTAAACTAAAAGTAATGACTGCAAACCCAAACCCAGCTCAGTTCCTGACACATGGACTCAAGGCACAGCACAGAGGACCAGAGAGAACTGCAGAAGAAGAATATCCGCATCTCCTCTGTCCTTCTGCAAGGACTCACCATAAGGAAAAACTTAGGATGCATGAACAACAGCAAGAAAAACAGACATTTAGGGTAGAAGACGAGGCTCAGCAGGTAAAGGTGCTTGTTGCTCATGCAGAAGTCCAATATTCAGCATCCACATTAGGCTGCTCACAACCTACAACTCTAGCTCAAGGGATCCAACATCTTTTTCTGGCCTCCATAGGCCATACATACACATTAAAAAGTAATATTAAAAGAAATATAAAAAACCCTTCTACTAAGATTAAGAGATAAAACTACCAACAGAATCAGAAATGATAAAGTTGTTGAAACCATAGAAGACTTTCATATAACCATAATATTAGACAATCTAGTAAAAATAAAAAAGTAGACCAGTAAGTATGAGAAATGTTAAAGGAAGTTAGTTCTCCAGTCAAGAGCATAATACCAGGTGCAAAACAAAAACAAAAAACAAATGAGGAGTGCTGGAAAAGGAAAATAAATATAAAAATATTTTTCTCTTATTTTTCTTTTTCCCATTTTTGTATTTTTGAGTGATGTGCATGTTTATGTACATGTCTACAGGTATGTAGGCATACTTGTGTGTGTAAGTGCATATGAACATTGTTACTCATATATGTTGGAGGCCTGAGGCTAATGTAGGGAAACACTATCCACCAATCTTCCATTTTATTCAATGAGGTAGGCCCCTCAAACAAACCCAGAGCTTACCAATATGGCTAGATTTGCTAGCCAGCTTTCTCTGAGGATACCCTAGAGTCTTTGCCTTCCAAAGCTGAAATTCCAGGTAGCTGCCATGAGCATCCAAGATTTATATAGGTACTGGAGATCAGACCTCTGGTTCTCATGATTGTAGGCCAGGTTAACTAACCACTAAACAATCTTCCCAGCTCTCCTCTTATTTCTGTTCACTTGAGGTTATAACTAATTAAACATAGTATAATATACTGTAGGGTACAAAACATATAAAGAAATTTTAAAATGTGCTATAGTGGTCAGGGCACCCTGCCCTGTGGTAAGTCCAAGGTCCTCCCCCCTCCATCCAGGTCTATGAAGGTGAGCATCCAAACAGACTAGGTTCCCACAAAGCCAGTACATGGAGTAGAATCAAAACCCAGTGCCATTGTCCTTGGCTTCTCAGTCAGCCCTCCATGTAAGCCACGTTCAGAGAGTCCGGTTTGATCACATGCTCCATCAGACCCAATCCAGCTGGCCTTGGTGAGTTCCCATTAGATCGGCCCCACCATCACAGTGGGTGAGCGCACCCCTCGCGGCCCTGATTTCCTTGCTCATGTTCTCTCTCCTGCGTCTCTGTCTCTATCTCCATCCATCGCCAGATGAAGGTTCTTTGGTGGTATACAAGATATTCATCAGAGTGGCTACAGTATAGGGGGCCAGTTCAGGCGCCCTCTCCTCAGCTGCTGACTGCTCTTTGGACTGGAGAGGGAAGGGAAGGAGAAATGGGGGAAGGGGAGGGAAATGGGAGGAGGGGAGGAGGTGAAAATTTATAATAATAATAATAAAAATTTTAAAAAAGGAAAAAAAAGTTAGAGATTGTAATGCATTCAAAAGTTCCCTGACTGTACAGGATTTTAGGATTGTTTAGGGTAACCTGAGTTTTTGGTTTTCGTATGAAGTTGAGGATTGTTCTTTCAAGATCTGTGAAGAATTTTGCTATAATTTTAATGGGCATTTGGATTGAATCTGTAGACTGATTTCAGTAAGACTGTCATTTTTGCTTTGTTGGTTCTAGCTTCCAAAGAGAATAGGAGATCTTTCCATTTTCTGATATCTTAAGTTTCTTCAAAGATTTAAAGTTATTATCATACAGAGTTTTCCATTTCTTTGGTTAAAGTTACTCCAAGTATTTTATGGCATTTGTGGCTATTGTAAAGGATGCTGTCTCTCATTTATCTTTGGTGTAAAAGAGGAGCATTTTGGGTTGTTTTCAGATTCTGGCTATGACAAAATAAATATGATGTGAACAAAAAAATGTGCTATAGCATAAAATGGAAAATTAAAATGAGACCAACTTGCTATAAGTCTATCATATGACATATGGAGTGACATTATTTTAAGCAAGATGTGAAATGCTGAAGACATGCATCTTTTTAAATTTGGTTTTTTTTTTGTTTTTTGTTTTTGAGGCAGGATCTTACTATATAGTTTTGGCTGTCCTCTGATGGGGAACCATGGCTTCGCTGGGACCCAAGATAAAAGGTGTGCACCTCCGTGTGCACCCTCTCTACACCTTTTCCCACAGGACATTGCTGTGCTTGGATTTCTCGTTTCCTGTTTCTTGAGTTTTCCCCTTATAATAAATAAAATATAATTGTTTTATCCTTCGCTATCCTGGTTATTTCTACAGTCATGGAACACACTATTCAGACCAGGCTAGCCTCAAACTCTCAGAGATCCACCAGTCTCTGTCTCCTGAGTGTTGGGATTAAAGGTGGCAAAGATATTTCATCTTTTAAAACTTTGGACTAATAGTTCTCACCAGGAACAAATATTCTCCCAACATCACCCTACACACACAAAGAACTTTTTAACAAAGCCTACATACACACATGCATAACACACACACACACACACACACACACACACACACACACGCATGCACACACGCACGCAAACAAAAAAGACAAAGAAATAAAACAAATTAAATGAGTCAGGTGCTCAAATTAAAGCAAGGGCCTCAACATAGATTTCTACCATTCAGAAGATATTATGCTAAAAACATAATGTTAAGCAATAAACTATCTGCAAGATAAATATCTGATAAAGAACCTGTTTCTAGAATACAATGAATTGTTTAACACAACAAGAAAATAAGTATCCAATAAAGTAATAGGGAAATATCTGAACAATGCAAAGATGACAACTCTCAACACATAATCTAGATAATACAACTCATGTGTTTAATCTCTCTCACTAATGCTTTGCCCATTCCTGTCTAAATGTCTAATTCAATATTCTGGTTCAAACGAGGAAATATGCATAAATGAAGAACAGTACTCTCCCTTAGCTGTGGTTTTGTTTTCTAGTTTGAATTATCTGCTGTAATCAATGGTAGTGCAAAATATTAAATAGAAAATTCCAAAACAATTTATATAATTTTAAATGTATGTCACTCAGAGTAGTACAACAAATTCTATGCCATCCCATTCTGAAATGGAGAGAATAGATAATTTTCTTGAGGTGTTCTCAGAATGTCAACAGTAGCCCGAGGCTATGTCACACTGCCCAGGTCATTTACTCAACTTCAGCAGATCACATGGGTACTACAACATCGTATATCATTACGAAAAAGGTAAGTATTTACACATTCTTACAGTAGAGTAAGATATGTTTTAGTCCTCCACTCCATCTTCATGCTGGTGATCCAACCAATGCCTTGGAAACACTAGGCAAGCCCTTTACCATTAAACCACGTTCTCAGATGCTTCCTGTGTAGTATAGCTCATCTCATATCATTTTTATATAATCTCCACATATATAATCCTTTAAACAATTTCACAATATTAAATGATGTATGTAATTTAATTAGTCTCTCGCTGGTACTGCTTCAAATATTTTGACACTGCCATCAATACTATGTTACTCAGGAAGTAAAATTACTTAGCTAAAGTACCCATATTTTAATTATAATTTTTGTTTTGTTTGTTGAGACAGGGTGGGTCTCTCTTTCTACATTGACGTGGCTGCCCTGAAGCTCACTATATAGACCAGGCTAACTTTAAACTCACAGAAATCCTCCTGCCTCTGCCTCACAAGTGCTAGGACTAAAGGCATGAGCCACCACACCCAGCTTAATTGTGATAATTTTTGATAAACTGTGCTCCACAAAGTTTAGCTGGGCTTTAGGAAAATAGGGAACGTGCCACTAACTTTCCATATCAGGATAAACTCTCATAGCACAGCTCCAATTACTCAGGATAAATTTGTACAGAATGAAAATAATAAGAGACTTTTCATATACATACTTTATTTCATTTTTGGTTTTTTGAGACAAGGTCTCTTTCTATAGCCTAGTCTGGCCTAGAACTGGCTATGTAGCCCAGTATTGAACTTGCAATCTTAAAGTCTTCATTTCCCGAACACGGGGATTACAGATGTAAGCTACCACACCAGGCTAAAAAGGTTGTAACAGGGCCGCGCATGATTTTAAAATCCTTTAAATTAAGATGATTTTTATTTAATACTTACAACATCCAATTTCTAACAGGATTACAAATTAAAGCACAAGATCAATCAAAACCCTGTATGTCCAATTAAAAGATTAGATAATATGATTGGTGATAAGGCCACATGCTTTCCTCCAAAGATGACTCTCATGAATTCCTTCCTTTCAAGTACATTATATGACCTATGCAAAAATGAGACTTCATTTCCCAGACCCTTAACCCTGGCTGGCCCTGCGTATGACCAGGGGATATGATGGAAATGATGTTCTTAAACTCCAGAAATTGGCAGGACTAGCAGCTTCCCCCTTCTGCCCCTTGGAAACCATAAGACAATGTAAGAGGTCTGAATATCTAACATCACGACGCTGTGGAGAAGCCATGTATAGATACTGGAAGCGTCAGTCATATGGGTGAAGTTACAGACAGACCAGTCCAGAGCAACAAGCAACTGAGTAAGTGTCACCCCAGCTGAGGCACCTAAGAGCAGAACCCCTAGCTAAATGGTGTCTGCACACTCTGGTTCCATATAACTGTCAAAGAAAGAAAGAAAAAAAAAGGAAGGGGAGAGAGAGAGAGAGAGAGAGAGAGAGAGAGAGAGAGAGAGAGAGAGAGGAGAAAGAAAAGAAAGAAAGAAAGAAAGAAAGAAAGAAAGAAAGAAAGAAAGAAAGAAAGAGAAAGAAAGCTATTTAAGTTATCAAGTTTGGGGCTAATTTTTGTTCTGTGTCATTAAGCAATTGAAACAGATACTATCAAGCTTATGGTAGTAGCAATTGCAAATATTGAGTGTCAAAATTCAATTCATCTATTTCAGGCGCTAAGTTTCCATTTGATGACAAGAAGAAAACATGTGAAATTTCTATCGGGACTATATCAAGTTACTCAAGTAACAATGAACTTAGTGCACTTAGCTTCAGAGGTAATTTTCGAAAATGCACATTATTTAAATGATGTTTCTTGCAGAGAGGTTCTGTACAGACAGATGACATATTAAATCAGAACTGAGCACACAGGCATTTTCATGTCATAGGAGACCAACATGACATGATCTTGATATTTTTGTTCTCTGAAGGCTTAATATAAGAAACTAGATGAATGCATGCATAATTAAGAGATTCACTAGACTCTCTTCCTCATAGCTGATGTTTTAAGGGGGCTTTTGTTAGACACAAAATGACTGTCAGTTTCTGATTATAATAAATATTCTGCAACATTGGTCAAAGTTAAAGGCATATACTTTAGGGCCCCAAGTCTTTCCTGGATTTCTTCTTGAATTGCTCCCATGACAAGCTATGTTCTTTAACATATCCCATGAAAGTACCTCGATCTTAGCTTAAGTAATGTTCAACAGCATCTGTTCAAAGAGTTTTCCTTCTCAGTCATGCAGTGCAGCACGCACTTAAACTCCAGCCCCTTGGGGGTAAACCAGGGATTCTTCATTGGAAGACACATAAATTGGATCATTTATTTAATCATTAATTTCTAGTATATGAATTCAAGAATATTTATTTTTGCTTGAGTTATAATCTAATATTATGGGTTTGATTTGTTTGTTGCTCAAATTGTTGCAGCACTTGGTCACTGGGTGCTTTTTTCAGATCAGTATCCCCATTCCTCTGCCAAGCCCCTTTAGAATTTGGAGTATTCCCTGTCCTGGCCTAAAATTTGCCATTCTCCAAAAACCCTAGATTTTCTATTAAAGGATTTTTTTGTTTGTTTTTGAGACAGGGTTTCTCTGTGTAGCTTTGTAGCCTGTTCTGGCACTTGCTCTGTAGAACAGGTTGGCCTCGAACTTATAGAGATCCGCCTGCCTCTGCTTCCTGAGTATTAAGATTAAAGGTGTGCACCACCATGGCCCAACATATTAAGGAATATTTTTTAACCCCCAAAGTCTGAGTGTTGTGTGAGTGCTACTTGGTATCACTGTCTCCAGGCCCTACTGAACGAGATAGGAAAGAATGAGGGTAACGAGCCATCTGTTCATGTATACCCACTATCAGTTCTTTAGCTGGCTATACTAAACAAGCACCCATACTAATGTCTTTAGTACATGGTTCTTTCTAGTCTTCCCCTCACCTAAAATTTCACAACCTGTCTTCCACCAGTTGCCAGTTATTTATGTTTCTAATATCCATACTTTTCTGAACTAACAGAATCCTCATTTCAGATGTACTGTCCAACAGTATGACCTAGATAGTCTGTCTGTCTGTATACTCTCCAGGTGGATTTTTCACACTCATAACTTTAGACACTGGTGGCTTGGATGTGAATGACCTCCACAGGCTCATAAATTTCTAAAACTGATACCCAGCTGGC
The DNA here is from genome assembly GCF_903992535.2 of Arvicola amphibius. NCBI lineage: Eukaryota > Metazoa > Chordata > Mammalia > Rodentia > Cricetidae > Arvicola > Arvicola amphibius. The sequence continues at coordinate 133,624,689 of NC_052048.2, forward strand.
AGAACTTTTAGGAAAGGATTGGGAAGTAAGGCCTTGTTGGAGAAGATGTGTCACTGATGTTGGTCTTTAGAAGACGCATATGATTCCCAGTGAGCTCTCTCTCTCATGGATGTCAATCAAGATGTGAGCTCTCAGCTGTTCCTTCACTCTGTCACCATGAACTCTCACCCTCGGAAGCAGTAAGCCATGAAAGCTTTCTGTATATACTGCCTTGGTCATGGTGTTTCATCATCACAATAGAAAAGTAAGACACTTTCCAATTTTTTTTCTATTCTGAGTTTCTCTTCTAAACTTTAAATCTGAATAACTATTAACTAGATCTCAATGTAAGTTACCCTATAAGCAACTCTTACTAAACTTATCTTCCTTCCCTAGTCTTCTCCAGGGTTCACCTACGAAATAACATCATTGTCTATTTACCTGCAAAAGCCTTGGCATCAATCGAACAACCAATCACCAAAACCTAAACCTACGTATGCTCTCCATCCTTATGATCCTACTATAGTCAATTATCACCTCTGACCTAAAAATATTTATTACTAGAACAAAAATATTAGTAAAACAACCCCTTAATTAAGCTCCCTGCCTCCAATTTCACCTAGCTCTAATATATTCACACTCTAGCTTAAGTGATCTTTTATAAAATAAACTAGATCCTATCTATAGCACTTCTACATTATTAAAAATTTGTTCATGGCTTCCCTTTCCTGTTAAGATAAAGCCCAATTAACCTGGCATTGCTTTCCAGGTTCTGCATGACACCCACCTGATCACCTCTGTACCATCATCCATTTCTCACTTCATATCTTCTGCAAGTAAGAAATCCAAATCTGATCCCTCCCACTCTAGCCTCTTGATTACTACATTTATAGTCATGTACCACCACATGAAACAAAAATTTTCAACTGGAATCTTGCTAGTCCTTTAATCCAAAGGTGTAGCATTTTTTCATTAAAGATTGGGTTACAACCAATCTGATTATCTTTTGAAAATCATTCCCCAACCCCTTACTCCTACCAATAACTGCAGAATTTTCTCTTAGCAGTCTGACTAACATATTACTAATATTGTTTACTTGCTGAGTTCTTCTAAAGGTGAGACTTCAGTTTAACAACTTTTTCATTGCTTTCTTTGAGCATGTGCTTATAATTAACACACTATTCCTGTCAAGAAACACCAGTTTATATATGGCAGATCCCCTGGGTCTGTCTACTGTGTATGACATGTTTTTTGTCAGAATCTCAGCCTCTTACCATAATTCTGAAAAATCATTTGAACTAATATCCTAATCCACTAGTATGATTTTCTGAAGTGTCCAAGCTTCTCATCACTATAATTTTAGTTCAGAATTAATGGTGTCATTTTCCAAAAGTTTTTACCTGTATTCAAAATACTCCTCGTTATAACACATTCCCTTTAAATCTAAGACCTGGGTTTTTGATTCATTTCATTTTTAAAACATGCTCCAGTGCTATAACTATTTAACAGGTGGCCATCTTCTATGAGAACTCAAACTGGGCCTTAAGATCCTGAGTCATTTCCCTCCTATTAGTCTTCTGTCTGCTTACATCTACAAAGGCAATCGCTTACATTCTTTCAGAATTGGAAGCTCTGAAAGGCTCTCTCAAGGATTATTTGACAATATGTTTAAACTTTTTTATTTGTTAATTTGTATCAAACTAAGAGACATCAAATCAGCTGGTTCCACAACCTCCTCTCCATCTGCATGGAAAAGGCTGCTGAGGCTGCCCCAGTAAGTAGCCTTGCTACAGTCACAACTCCAGTTGAACATGAACAAAAACCAACGGTTGGAAGAAAGATTTATTTTTCTCTCATAGGAAGTCTGGAAAACAGCGTCACTTGGGGTGGACTGGTAGCTCAACAGCTATGCCGAACCCTGGGTTATTTTACTTTTTCTTTCTCTAGCCTTGCTCCATGGTATCCAACGTTGAACATCATCTTATGAACAAATAAAACAATAAACAAACAAACAACTACCACCAAAGCTGCAGCAATTATAAAGCAATAAGAACTCCTCTGAGGTTTTACAGATGAGTCCATTCCCTTTAAAGAACTTTCCTGGAGGCCCTGCCCAAAGACATTATATCTATGTTTATAGACATTAGGAAGTGTCACGCTATAGCTGCACTCAGGACATTCCACAATGTGGCAGTTATGTTACTAAGAAAGAAAAGGAGAATAGACATTAGATAGTAACCAGCAGGTTCCACTTATTGTTTTATCCCATCTCAAACAATGTTCTAGTTTTTCAGTGTTCCTCTTAATTATGATACTGCACATTAAAACCAAAAAAATTGGAACACATGTTCTCCTTAGTTCATTCTTCCTGTAAGTAGGACAGACCGCTTGCATTTTAAGGTTACCTATGTCTTCCCTTAAGTTAAATCAAACTACTAACTCTTTAAAACATAGGTTTGTTTTCAAATACTATAACAAAACAGAATCCTTTCATACTTTGTCTGTATAACTGGTTTTCAAATATTTTTTTAAATGTAAGGCAAGGTCACTCTACACAGCCCTAGCTGGCCTGAAATTGGCTCTGTAGACCAGTCTGGCCTTGAACTCACAGAAATCCTCCTGCCTTTGGCACTGATTACTGGGCTTAAAGGCGTGGGCCACTGTGCTGGCTTGATTTTGTTTGCTTGCTTGCTTGTTTGTTTTGAGGTAGTCCAGATTCAAACTCACAAGCTTCCTTCCTTAAACTTGAGAGTTTTAGTGCTGCTTACAAGCCCACGGACTCTTGAGTACTTTTTGATATTGTGGTTAAATGGAAAACAGAAAGGGGGAACCTCCTGGACCATGACAGACTTGCATTTCAAGTACGTAAGGAGAACAAGCACATAACAGGTGAACAAAATACTAAAAATTGTAGCTTTTGTTCAAGCCATATATTTGATTGAAACAGGAGGAGGTAAAACAGCAAATAAAGTCTTATGGTTTGTAGGTTAAAAGTAAGAAGCTAACAGAGAAAGGCAGACGCTAGAGAAAAATGGGACTGGTGGATATTAGTTCACTCTCCCTTCAACTCTGCATCCTACTGCTGCTCTCCCAACTCTCACAAGCCTTAAGGACCCCAGCATATGCTCACAGTCACCTCCATGTTAACGTCCATGTCAATGCCCTGTAATCCGCTTTTAGAGGCACACCACTCCCTACCACTCCATGGAGCTATTCCTGTTTGGTCACCTTTTAGTGGCCAAATCCACTAGTAAGTGCATAGTCAGTCACCCTTTGGTAGTCAGGCACTGCTGACCGCTCCTTCCCTTCTCTGGATTACCTCTCACCATTACAACTTTTCCTCCCTCTCCTGCCTGTGCTGACAGCTGTTTCTCCACAAAGCTCCCAAATGGCAGCAGTCATGTTGCTCCAGTCTGTCCATACTTCCTGAGCTTTATCAAGCTGCCACTATCATTCATATGACTCCCCAATCTCATCTAAATCCATCTACAAGCAAATCCACACACTTGCCGCCAGCATCTGAGCAGACTCCACTTCTGTGTGGCTGTCTATCATCTCATCTCTCTAAACCTAAAGGCCATGATAATAGTATCTGCCATTCTCACCTCAGAAACTGAACCTTGCTTAACTTTGCCCTAACACCAGGCTACAAGCAACATAATCTCTCCACACAAAATCAAGAAACTAAGAAATACTCAGGATTCTCCATTCTCTTTTCCAATCCCACATTCAATATTCATAATTTAAATTTTAACATCTCTATTATTTAGTTCCTCTATATCTATCCTTACTACTAACACCTTAGTTCAGGATCTTATTACATCACTGTATCCAAAAAGATTCCGTTTCAGCAGCTGTTTTCATTTCCCAGATTTCAAATTGTCTCTTTTAAACAAAAGCCTTCTCTTGTTTTGAAACTCTTGTCTACTTATAAATAAAGAAAAACTAGCTGCGTTTACTTTAGAACTCTGCTATAACATTACTTTACCCTAAGGTCCCTGTTTGTGGGTTCTCCTTTATGGTACTGGCATTAGTGAAAACTGAGAAATGCTTGTTTCTGTACTCAGGATCCTGTTACATTCTGCTGAATATGATACCACTGGAAGTAACACTCAGCTCATACTGGTTACAGTAGGAATGGAGGAGGAACACAACATGCCATTAGGCAGGGTTGCTATCCGACCTTATAGATGTAAACATAGCTGGTTACCCTGGGTGCTTCCCAGAAGGATAGATCCAGGTTGCTACAAGCATCTCACCCATGGAGCAGACCATCTATTTGGATCTGTTAAAATGTATAGTGGTCACAGCAGCTTAGTTGCTAATGTTGCAGCAGTGCGAAATAATCATCCCAGTGATTATCCTGGGAACTTGTCTTCTTCTACTCACATCCCACCTCTCTGGACATAAGTATCACCCACAGAATATCCTATTTTTAGAAATTTACCAGTTTCTGAATTACCAAAAGTTCCCGTTCTTATACTAACATAGCTAAACATGGGTGGTTTTGGTTTTGTATTATTTTTATAGATAATATACAAGATATTCCATGACAAAACCAGATTTAAACAATACCTATCCACAAATCCAGCCCTACAGAAAGTACTAGAAGGAAAACTCCAACCCAAGGAAGCTAACTGCACCCACAAAAACATAGGCAGTAGATAGCCTCACACCAGCAAACCCCAAAGAAGGGAAACACAAACACTACTACTGGAAAATAAAAGGAATTAACAATCGCTCGTCATTAACATCTCTTAATATCAATGGACTCAATTCACATTGCATACACCTTTAATCTCTATACTTGGGAGGTATAAGTGGATGGATCTCTGTGAATTTAAGGTCAGCCTAGTCTACGTAGGGAACTCCAGGATAACCAAGGCAACATAATAGGACACTGTCTAAAAAACATAATGTAAATACAAGCATAAAATAGCATCTCCTAATAATAAAAGCAATATAAAGTTCCTAAACTTACATATTGTTAGCTTGCAAAAAATGAAAATACATTTTGGCCTGTTTTTAGTAATGGATTATCATCTTTCCCCTCTTAGAAACAAACTAGCAAAGATATAGAATTTCAATTAAAATAGAATTTTCAACATGATAGCTTTCAACTGAGAAGCACACCCCAGCTACTTTAACTAGTCTTGTACTATTCTCAGGACACTCTGAGATCATTTGTTAATATGAGTTTAGAAACAGCACTCCTAAAACCCAGCAAAGTAACAAAGTGGTCTAGCCTGCCCACTGGCAACCTAGAAGGAGCTAATGTGACTTCTCTGAGCAATTTCACTGGCTGAAGCCTGTAAAGTCAGCTAGGTGTCATGGACACTGGTGTGTATCACACCTAAGTCCACCAGGGCTACAGTTCCATTGGATTTCTCAGATATCAACAACTCCTCACAGATACTCTGGGAACCTCCATGCCAATCTAGGTCTGTCTGAATGTCTTGGCCCCTGTGGACCCCTCAGAAATTGAAAAGGCACCCCCATAAAACTAATGGTTGTATAGTACACAAAATGGTTAAAATACTCCCCACCTAAAAGAACTGCGTGATAACTGACAGAACAATCCCACACAGCCCTGCAGCCTAGGCTGCTGACTCACACTCCCACACCCAATAGGAATCGCCAGTGTAATTACAGCTGAAGAACTACGTGGAGATTGCATCAGTGAATCCACCTGAAAACAAACAAACAAAAATCGCCAGGGGCCAGGCTATTACAGCAAAGTCACTTACTTTATAAAAGTGGGCAAAGTGAGGCAACAGATCCACCTGATATGCAAATGTGGGGACACAAGAAGAATGCAAAAGGAAGGTCAAAATGGCTCCAAAAGAACACCCCAACTCCAGCAGCAGAAGCTAAATGAAAAAACATAAAGTACCTAAAAAGAATTTAAAATAATAGTTTCAACATTTCAACAAGATAAAAGAGATTACAGAAAGCCTCAGCAGAAACAGAGACCATAAAAAGACCCAATAGGTGTGATGACAAAGAACCAAACACAAACCTTGGAGATAAAGAGGAATGGGGGATGGGCAGAACTAAACACATATTTTCTCTTTTAAGTGGAATCAAGATTTAGACGTAAAAGCAGATACTATGTGAAGTACAGCATAGGATAAGCAAGCAGAGTGAAGGAATAGAGAGAATGTGTGTGTGTGTGTGTGTGTGTGTGTGTGTGTGTGTGTGTGTGTGTGCGCGCGCGCATAAATATCTGGGTATCCACATACAAATCTCAACAACAGTCCCAATAAAGCAGAAATCAGATTTGTAAGCCTGAATTTAGACTTCTTAAATAGCCAGTCATATTCAGTTTCTTTTAAAGATTTTTTTAAAATATGTATGTGTGGTTATGTATGTATAAGTGCAGATACCCACAGAAACCAGAGACACTGGATCCCCTGGAGCTGGAGTTATAGGTGGTTATGAACTGTGGGTACTGGAAATTTAACCCAGGTTCTCTGTAAGATTCAGAGGACCAGTCCAGAGTTGCTTTTCTTTTTCAAGAAAGAAAAAAGTACTATAACCTATGAGATTTATAAACTATAATTATATAGACAGATATTTGAACTATGGATAGATACTTCCAAAGGAGAAGAGAAGGTAAAGACAAAGAAAAACTTTTTAATGAGATAAGAGCACAAATGTTCCAAATCTTGACAAAAATACAGGCATCCAGATAGAAGATGCTCAGAGATCTTCAATTGAACATGGCCAAGAAAGATTCCCTCTATTACTTATTATGGTCAAACTATAAAATGTGCAGTTTGGGAAGTAAAAAAAAAAAGACAAGATCTTAGCTGGGTGGTGGTGGCGCATGCCGTTAATCCCAGCACTTGGGAGGAAGAGGCAGGCGGATCTCTGTGAGTTCTAGTTGCAGCCTGGTCTACAAGAGCTAGTTCCAAGACAGGTACCAAAGCTACAGAGACAGAGAAACCTTGGGAGAGGGTTGAATGGGAGCGGAGAGGCAGGGAAGGGAACAGAGAAAAATGTAGAGCTCAATAAAAAAAATCAATAAAAAAATATGTGCAGTTCAAGGAAGTCTAAAATAAGGAGCACTTCAAATATAAGGGAGTATCCACTAGACAGACATCTCAATAGAAACCTTACAGGACAGAGAAAAGGAGCTAAAATAATCTGGAAAGAAAAAACTTGCTAACAAAGGACACTATATTCAGAAAAGTCACCCTCCAGGAATCAACACTTTCCAACACAGAATGGAAGGGCATCACTACCACAACTTGTTTACAGCAGACAATTGAGGCAGTCCTAAATTCAGAAGCCAAAGGATTGTAGCTACCATCATGAAAACACAAAACTATATGTAACCCACCAATAGAACAGGCAGAAAAAATAAAGGGAAAACAAACCATAATGATCAAGAAAACTACCAAAGCAAAGATATGAACAGCAAGAAAAGGAACAATGACATATAAAACAAATATGAAAAATCTAATTGTAGAAGTATTATATTAATGTATTAATAACCCTGAATCTAGACGGACTGAACTTACTAACATATTTAGAGTAACTGAATACACAAAAGTACCCAAACCCAGTGATGTGATTGCCTCCTTAAGAGTTGAGACACCCACAAGATTTAAAGCAAGTGAGTGGGGGAATAGAATATTCTATGCAAACAGAAATCAGATGTAAAAAAGGTTATACTTCTATCAGATAAAACAGATTTCAAGTAGAAGACTCTAACTTCCAACAGGAAAGAGGTTAATTCAACAACATGAAGTAATAATTATATATATATATATATGTGTGTGTGTGTGTGTATACATACATACATACATATACACATACATACATACATACAATGCTTGAACACCCAATTATGTACAGCAAACCTATGAAACATAAAGGTGTAGGCTACAATAGAGTAATGGCACTCCACTTTCATCAGTAGACAGAGATCATTCAAGAATTCCAGCAAAAAGAGAAAAGAAGAATCAGCAATGAAACACTAAAGTTAAACTATACTATAGAACAAATGGATGTAATGGACATTCATAGGACATTTCATCTAATGGCTGCAGAATATGCATTCCTCTCATCAGCACATGGAATATGCCCTAAGAGAGGACATGTGTTAAGCCACAAAACAAGTCATAATAGACAAAAACAAAATAACAAAAGCAGCAAAACAACAACAAAACTCAGAAACTATAATACATATTGTCTCAGACCACAATGGACTCCAACTAGAAATCAACAAAAGGAACTTTAGAAATGTATGAACACATGGGAATTAGACAACACACTCTTTACTATTGAGTCAATAAAGAAACCAAAAGGGAAGTGAAAATGTTCTTGAAAGAAATGAAAAGAGAAACCAAAACTAACAAGACAGCAAAATCACTATTACAAAATATGGGGTTGGAGATAATGGTTCAGTGGTTAAGGGCACGCACTGCTGTGCAAGGAGCACAAGTGCGATTCACAGGACCCATGTAAGGCAGCGCACAACCACTTGGAACCCCAGCTCTAGGAGGATATGAGGTCTCTGGATCCACAGGTACCTGTACTCACATGGGTATACACACAGTGCATAAGCGCGAATATATACACATAATTGAATTTTTTAAGTCTTTTTTAAAATGTAAGTTTGTAACAGTAAATGGCTACATAAGAGTAACATATCTCACATAAACTACCTGATGATGCAACTGTAAGACTGTAGTGAGGAGCTGCGGGCAGGCCTGCTTTTCATGAGGCCAGGCTCCCAGCCACCGGCTAGCTTTACACCCGAAATAACAACACACAAATTGTATTCTTTTAAACACTGTCTGGCCCATTAGTTTCAGCCTCTTACACACATCTTGACTAACCCATATCTAATAATCTATGTAACACCACAAGCGGTGTCTTACCGGGAAATATTCAGCATGTCTGACCTGGCGGCTGACTTCATTGCAACTGTCCCAGAGAGGAGAGGCGGGGCAATTGTCTGAGCCATCTACCTCACTTCCTTTTTCCTGTTCTGTCTACTCCACCTATCTAAATCTTGCCCTATCAAAAAGCCAAGGCAGTTTGTTTATTAGCCAATGAGAATCCTCCATCATAAGACTAGAAAGCAAGTACAAATCAAACCTAGAATTAGTAGAGCAAAAGAAATAACAAAGTTTAGAACAGAAACAAATGCAGTTTAAAATAATACAGAAGATATAAAAAACAAATTGGAAAAAAATTTTAAGAATTAGATTTTGAAAAGATTAAATTGATGAATCTTTAGCTACACTCACCAAGAAAAGAGGCAGGCACATAAATAAACCAGAAATGAAAAGGAAACATTCTGATCTCTACCACAGGAATGCAAAAGAAATTAGGAAGTAATGTAAGCAAGTATATGACAACAAATAGAAAATCTGAGAAGTTCCTAACCAGACAGCAACAAAGATGAATGATATGGCCATAGGAAACCTGGTCAAATAATGAGTAACGAGACGGAATCAGTAATATTTTTAAATATTTGCAAAGAAAAACATGCAATTATGTTTTCAACAAATTTTGAAGAACTAACAACAATGTAATTATGCCACAAAAATTAAATGGAAGGCTGGGCAATGATCTCAAATGCCTATAATCCCAGCACTCAGGAGGAAGAGGAAAGTGGATCTCTGTGAGTACAAGGTCAGACTGGTCTACAGAGCAAGTTCCAGGACAGCCAGGGCTGCACAGAGAAACCCTGTCTCAAAAACAAACAAATGAAAACATTAAATGGGAGGAAACTCTTCAAAACTCACCCTACAAGGCCAGCATTATCCTAATACCTAAACCAGGTAAGCACACAACAACAACAACAAAAAAAAAGTAACTACAGGCTAACATACTTGATGAACTTAACGAAATCAACAGCACATAAAAAAAAAGATGCATGAAGATCAATTGGGATGATTCACCATGTGCAAGTCAGTAAATACATCTCATCAACAGAGAGACAAAACCACAAGACCAGCTCACCATATGCAGAAAAAGCAACAAAAGAATTCACTATTTTAAGAAGAAGAAGAGGAGAAGGAGGAGGAAGAGGAGGAGGAGGAGAAGGGTGTGGAAGGAAAGTACTACAACACAATAAAGACTACAGATGAGGAACCCACAGCCAACACCAAAGTGAGTGGAAAACCCAAAAGCCTTTCCAGTCTGGTTCTAACAAGAAAATGATGCTGTCCACCATCAATATATAACAATATACTATTCCACTTTTGTATGCAGTGCAAGTGATGTTAGCTGGAATAAGAAAAAAAGAAATGAATGTATCAAAAGGGAAAGGAGGGAATCATATTAGCTATTTTCAGATGACAGTTTCATATTTTAAAATTCTAAAAATGACATCCAAATCTAATAAACAATCTCAGTAAAATCTCAAGATATAAAATAAATATAAGTATCAGTATTAAAAATACAGCAATAACAAAATTGCTGAAAAATTGATTCTAGGGGCTGAGGCGATGACTCAAAGGGTAACGTGCTTATTGTACAGACATGAGAATATGAATTTGGATCCACAGCAACCATGAAAAACCCAGGTGGTGATGCTTGTCAGTAATCCCAGCACTGGGAAGTGTGCAGTGATGCAGCACAGAGACAGTCAGATCCCTCCAGCCTTCTGGCCAGCCTGTTTGGCCTAAATAGCAAGCTCCAGGTTCAGTGAGAGAGTCTGTCTCAACAAATAAGGTGGGCAGCAATAGGAAAAAAAACCACTCAACATTGACCTCTGGCCTCCACAAACACAGGCACAGACAAGCATTACTGTGTAGACATGCATCATGCACACACCATATACACAAAATAAAAAAATAAAGAAAGCAATACCATTCACAACAGTCATAGAAACATAAAGTAAAATAAAATACCAAAAAAAAAAAAACCCAAAAAACAAAAAACAAAAAAAAAAACCACTTAACCAGCCAGGCATGGTGGTACATGCCTTTAATCTCAGTACTTAGGAGGCAGAGACAGGCATTTCTCTATGAGTTTGAGGCCAGTCTGGTCAACAGAGTGAGTTCCAGGACAGCCAGGGCTATGTGGAGAAACCCTATCTCAAAACAAAAACAAAGCAAAACAAAAAACAAGAAGACTGAACTCTGGAAGTAAATAACCTCTACAAAGAAAAGAACGAAGCACTGATAAGAAACTGGAGAGGACACGCGTGCTCGCAGGATAGACAGCTCATGTTCACAAACTAAAAGAATCAACAGTGAAATATCTGTACAATTCTAAGCTCACAGAGCCCACAGCATGCTGTCTCTCTATGAAATTAGTATCTCTTCTAATAGATTCCTTACTAAAAAGGCAGTCCCCCTTGAACCTAAAACCTTTCAAATCTATTTTAAATACTTATGAGCACTTTTTCTCTTCACTATTCCCACTGAAAACACATATCTCACTCAGTCCTCCCCCTTCCTAGCAGCTCTGGAGAGTTTTTTAAAGGTGCTACACACCTAAGTCCAAATAAACATGGACCCTGGACTTTGTCATCTTTAAGGAAGTAGAGAACAAAATAAAAAGAACCTGAAGCAGTGAGCCTGTGACAGTGACTGGGACGTCACTACATACTGTACTATGTTTAATGTGCACACAGAAGAAGAGGTAGAGAGTTAGCTGTGTAAAAACCAAAAAAGGCTATGGATGTGGCTGAAACGAATAGTCACCTAGCAAACTAGTGCCCAAATTCAATTTCTAGACCACAAGAATGGAGAAACAAACTAAAAACTAGATTTAAAATAATGACACGCCACAGGATAAAGTAACCTATAAACAACCTACAAGGCAAGATGGACATAAGGCACAAATCTGAAACACATACTCAAGTATTGTGAAAGGATGAAATATTAGAAAAAGACTTTTCTACACATGAGACACCTTCATCTCCCTTTGAATTAGCTAAAAGTTTGCAGTATTGATCCCAAAAGAGGCATCTCACTAAGTACATCTCTAAGTAAATAAATGAATAATATGTTTATCCACCTCTAGGTCTTAATAGTAAGCAAACTGATGAATTTTTTTAAACTTAAGTCAACTGCCCAACAGTCATTCAGATATTCTGCTTGTTTATAGCTGAAAGACTTAGAAATAAGCTGGGGTGGGAGCTATTGTTAATTCTAAAATGGAAACACTGGGTTGTACATGATACATTTTATAATCTTGGCTCTCACTTGATCAAAGTATTTTCTAAGAAAGAAAAATTCATGGTGTATTGTACAGAGAACTAAAAATAATGTTAATAAGGAATTTAAAACCATTTTTAAAATCTTAAATGCACTAAAACTAAAACGTATCTATACTTTGCCACTAGAAAAAAATATCTAAGTTCAGGTTCATTTGCTAAATATGGCCAATCTTTTTTATAAGATTAATATCTGTAAATTTTCAAAGAATAATCAAGAAAATACCAAAGAGAATATACATTTGACATCAGCGTTCAAGAGTCTTTATAGAGAGGTAAACAAAGATAAATCATAAAGGTTAGAAAACTTGTGCCCTGCAAAGTCCTGGAGGGTGACTCGGAATCAACCAGTGAACGGGAAGGACCTTATGCTCTGCCTCCAGCTCCATCCCAAGATACTCTGTTAAGTGTCTTTTAGTGACTTGCAATAATCTAAAAGCTTGTTCACTGAACCTATCGACAACACAAAGCTAAGTAAGTCAGATGATATAAAGCAAATAATCGAAGGACAGGTCACTGGGTTAAAAACAAGCTAGATCGAAATTAAGAACAGTACATAAGCTTGCTGTAGTCTCTGTATGGGAAGATTCTTATTTATGCCATTACAACTAATTAATGTTTATTTGTAGCAACTTTTTTAGCTGAGCATGAAGGCACAGGCCTATAATCTCAGTACAACAGAGACAGAAGTGAAAGAGTTAGAGGCCAGCTTAGGTTACATAGTAAGGTCCTACCCTAAAATGATAATGATAATAAATAAATTTAGCATTTTCACCAGTAAAACTGAATTCAAATGTTACATTATACGCAGAAATCAACTCAAAATGAATTAAAGCACTAAAGATACATAAAACTCTTGGATTAAAACATGGAGATATATCTTTGGCATTGAGAATAACTTTTTGACTATCACACCAAAACTCAAGCAAAGAAGCACTCAACAAAATTAAAAAACTAACCTATGCATTGGAAAGTATTTGTAAACCACATATCTGATAAGGATTTGACATTAAGAACAATCTGGTAACTTGTGCAGGTCTTCTACAGGTAACCACAGTGGGAGGAAGGATAAGAAACAATAGAGGGAATTGGAGGGAAGTCCTGGTATATAGATATAATCAGTATATGTTGCATAAATGTATGAATTTTAAAAGTATAATAATATGATTTCACAAACTCCACATAACCCAAAGGCAAAATTTTTAAAGTGGGCAAAGGACATGAATGAAAAGACGCTGAACATCACTACTCATCAAAACTACAAACAAAACCACTAAGATATCATGACTGTACACTCCTTGAGACAGACAGCATACAGAAACAAGAGGTAACAATTATTGAGATCCAAGAGATAAATGCTTTTGAGGGTATGAAGAAAAGGGAACCCTGTACTCTGGTGGGTAGAACTGGGACCGTTAAGGAAAACTGTGCAACAATGGGGAAATCTAGGAAAGAATTATGGCAGTCTCCCCTTCTCATTTTACTTACCATACTTTCAGTGACACATAGAAACTACAATCCAGATATAAAGGCACTTGTCTTGACTCTTTCAAAAGAGACAAGCTACATTTGTATTTCTAATATGATTTTCTGTTTTCTTAGTTTCAATTTTTAGTCTTTTACTGTGTGTGCATAATCACAAGCTGTTTTCTCATTAGATCTTCATGTATAGGAAAAGCAAAACAGTGTATGAAGGCTTCAAGTGTCTATTGGTGAGGGTGCCACAGGCAATATTTATTGAAAACAAGTGGGTAATGATTCAGTAATCCCCCTTCCCCTATGTATATGCCCAGAGGATATGAAATTGCCTCAGAAAGATCTCTGCATTCTCAGTGCTCACTGCGACATTATCATAGTAGACAAGATATAGAAATAATCTAAGGATCCACCAACAGACAACGGAAAATCTATACATCTCTATGGTGAAACACGATTCAGTCTCCAAAAAGGCAGACATTTTTACCATTTGCCACACATGGAAGAACCCAGAGGGCAATGTACTAAATAAAATAAGCCAAACACAGAAAAAATACTGTATAACTTCATTTATAATTTTAAAAAGCCAAAATACAGAAAGAAAGAATAAAATGTGGTTATGGATGAGGAAATAGAAGTCAAAAGATTAAAGGTCAATAAAACATTACTATGAATAAAGAAACCATAGTGTGAAGTATTTTCTAATGATTATTTCATGGAAACCTCACAATATCAGTAATGAGGGATTAAGATTCTTAAATAATCACTAGTCCAAGGATACTTTACTAATAAGTGTCAGTGCCCAGTTTTTTACCTTTAAAGCACAAGGCTCATTGAGGATAGCCACTGTCCTCTATTCTTGCTTTAAAATGAAGACAGGAAGAACTAACTACCTGACTTAGTGGCCAATTACAAAAGCAGGTAGGTAGGCTAATTGGCTGATTGGCTTATCTACAGGTATTTATATGATCAAAGAGATGATTAATGCAAATAAAACATGGAGTAGATCTATTAGGGAAAAAGCATGGATTATAAATTTAGACAATCTTAATCACACTGATTAAATAATCATTCTGTTATGAACTATGAGATTCGATCTGCAAGGTTCTAAATAAGACAATTTAAAAGAGTTACAAATTAAAGAACAGTTGAAAGTGTTTCCAGGCATCTGAAAACAACGACACAGGATACAATCAGCCTAGTGAAATGCACCTGCATCAAAGAGCGTAAAGGAAACAGAATAGCTCTCTTCAAAAAACGCAGAACCCAGAGTCATCATCAAATAGCCAAGTCCTGACCCACATAAGTGTACCCAGACTTTCCCTACACAACCTCAGGGTAACTAGCTCAAAGACCTGTGAGTAGATGAGACAGTGAGGCATGGGGGTTACCAGGATTCCCTAATACCAGGAAGACCATACCTTGAGGCAGTTATTTTCATATAACTAGAGATAACCAAACAGAAGTGAGATAAATTAAAAGCAAAGTCTCTTCCACAGCAGACTGTTTCCTTAATTCTTGTCCTTACTCTGAAATTCCTGTCCTCCAGGACAAATTATATCCTACTTTAACTGCATGTCAGTCATTTATTAGCATCTTATGAGCATCTACCCATAAAACAAATGCTGTGTGTCGTACAGCTGGCAGGCAAATCTACAAAAGCTGACTTCACAAACCCTCTACTACAACACTAATAACATCTGAGTCTGTTTTAATCTGCTTTTTATCTGTTTCAGATTCAACCTAATCCTCATTCTTACAACCAGTCTCCCAAATTAGAGAGAGAGAGAGAGAGAGAGAGAGAGAGAGAGATTACATACACTAAAGAAAACTGAGGTTTGAACAAATGAGAAGGGATCATTAAACAAGGACTTGATGAAAAAGTTTTTACTTTCCGCAATTGTCGTTCCCCAAAGTACAATCCTAGTCTAGTCTTTTTTTTTTTTTTAAATAAAAACAGGCCTTTAATATTCCTCTCTTATGGATGCTGTGGGAGCACATTCTGCTCCTTCAGCCAATTGCCTTTAAGATACCAGCCCACTGGGGCATGGTCTCTTATACTTTAAAAAGCAGTGGGAACCATGCACCTGCTCTCTTGCTTCCAGCTCTCATTAGGGCTGCTAGACTCTGTTCCAGTTTGTGCTCAGAGGACTGTTGTTTAGGATGGTGATCTGTAAGTTTTCCTCTTAAATAAATAACCCTTTTATTACCCATTCTTCTGAACTGGTATGGGACTGTTTTATGGCGTCATGTGGACACCATTCCCTATTCCACATTCCCCAGTATACCAATCTCAGAATCTCTGAGGCTCCCTAGACCACAGGACTAAACTCTAGCCATACTCTTGCTGCCCATTTCTCTGTCCCCCATGGTAAATTTCCAAAATTACATTTCTCACTCCAATTACAGCCCCACTGCGAAGCTTAAAAAAGAAGGGGAGGGGGGCTGGAGAGATGGCTCAATGGTTAAAAAGCATTGGCTGCTCTTTAAAGGATCCAGGTTCAATTCCCAGGACCCACATGCTGGCTTGGAACTATTTGTAACTGCAGACTCAGGAGGTCAAACCTCTTCTGACCTTCAAGGGCACTGCACGTATAATGCTGCACAGACATACATACAGACAACACACACACACACACACAATAAGTTTTAAGCAAAATAGACAATTTGAACAATTTAAAAAATATATAAACAGCCTAACTAAAGGCACATATTTTTACTGTGTGTGGATAGAAGGCAGTGTACTGCTGGGAATAAGACTTAGGGTTTCATACATGTTAAGCAAGCATTCTAATGAACTACATCCTTAGACCCTCAGAGGCATCCCCAAGATAATGCTTAATGAACAGAATTTCAGGCAACACAAAGAAAATTTTAAAATCACCACTGTGAGTGAAGATATTTTTATGAAAGTGTACCTTAAGCTTAAGCTGTATGGAGTCAGTCTCACAAATGAAGTTTTATAAACTTTTCTCCTCCCTCTAATACTGAGATTTCAAATCCTTTGAAAAGTCTGGTTTCTAACACTGGCATCCCTGCATACTGAGTAGAGAATCTCCAAAAGTAAGTACAGCTGTAGAAAATGGCTTCCAATGGTCCTTGTACAGGTGATTACACTGCATCTGATAAAAACCTTGACCAATCAAGTGTTAAAGAGCAGTTTCCATTGTGCATGTTCATTGTACATGGTATATGGTATCTAAGGACATTTTCATCCAAGTATGTACTATACACGTATCCTATCCCCTCACAGCCCTTTATCCCCCCCTTCTTGTTCCTTTCCATCTCATTAGTCCTCTGCTCTCTTTGACAGTTTTGCTTCTCCTTTCATAGCATCTACACATGTGTGATTGTTCAACCTAGGAATCCCAAATGAGAAAAGCATATTTGTCTGAGTCTGGCTTCATTTGCTTAATATGACTATCCCCAGCTGCATCTATTGTCCTACAAGCAAAATAACTTTTCTTATGACTAAACATTTTTTCCATTGTGCATATCACATTTTTTTACCTATTCCCTTTTGTCCAACACCTAGGTTGGTTTGAGCACTTATTTTGTGAAGATTCTGCAATAAATACTGCATATCACCATAGAACCTTCACCTGGCATTGGATGGAGAAAATGATAGAGCCCCACATAGGAGCACCAGACTGAGCTCTCAAGGTCCTGATGAGGAGCAAAAGGAGGGAGATCATGAGCAAGGAAGCCAGGACCGCGAGGTGTGCTTTTACCCATTGAGTCGGTGGGACAGATCTAACGGGAGACCACCAAGTCCAGTCGGAATGGGACTGATGGAACAGGGGACCAAACCGGACTCTCTGAATGTGGCTGACGGTGGAGGAGGACTGAGAAACCAAGGACAATGGCAATGAACATGAACTCTACAGCATGGACGGGCTCACTGTGAGCCTTGTCAGTTTGGTTGCTCACCTTCCTGGACTTAGGGGGAACTGGGAGGACCTTGGACTTAACATAGTGAAGGGAACCCTGATGGCTCTTTGTCTTTGGAGAGGGGTGGAGTGGGGGTATCGGTGGAAGGGAGGGGAGGGAAGGGGGAGGAGGAGGGGAGGAGATGGAAATCTTGAATAAAAAAATGAGGAAAAAAATAAATACTGATATGCAAATATCTCTGTGATATGCTGATTACTGTCCTCTGGGTTAGTATCTACAAATGGTGTAGCTGGGTCATATGGTTGACCTATTGCAGGTTTTTGAGAAAAATCCATAGTGGCTTACACAGTAACTAGCTATATTAATACATATGGACCTGCCGGCGGTGCAGGAGGGCTTCTGTCCACATCTTCATTAGCATTTGTTATTTGCCTAATTGTAGACCTGCGTGAACTTGTTACATAAGTAATCAGTTTTTCCCCTCCCATTCCGTAGGCTATCTTTGCTCAATTAACTATTTACCTTTGTTGTAGAGAAGCTTTTTGGTTTCATGAAATCCCATTTGTCAGTTGCTAGCTTTATATCCTGAGTGACCAGAATTCTATTCAGAAAGTCCTTATATCTCAAAGTATTTTCCTACCTTTTTTTTCTAACAGTTTCAGAGTCTTGAGTCTTACATCAAGGTGTTTAAGATACATCTGTAGTTGATTTGTATGAGGTGAGGGAATGATCTAGAGTCATTCTTCTGCATCTGGATATCTCCATAGCACCTTCCAAGGCAGAGGTCCTTAACCAACAAGACCCAGTGCATCAGTGACTATGCCTTTGATATAAGAAATCTGTACCTACTCACAAAGTAAAAGAACAAAGATTTTATGGTATGCATTTTCTATAATGTTATAGTTTTAAGCAATATGTTTAGTTCTATGATTCATTTAGAGCTTTGAATTTTTGTTGTTCTTGTTATTTTTAATATGATTTAATGTATGGTTCAAAGTCCAGTACTGGCATGTGGATTCCCAGCACCAAACTGTTGGAAGCTTGATGGGAAAAGGTAGCGTAAGTCCTATAGCCTTTTCTTCCTTTTCAAAATAGTTTTGGCTAATCTGGGTCCTTTGAATTTCTATCTGAATCTTGTTAGCTTACCAATTATAAAAATGTTTGAATTTGATTGGGATTACCCTTTATATATTTGCATATAGAATAGTCTGAAGAGTAGTGACATTTCACCCATAGTTAGTATTTTGATATGGAAACACAAAGTTCTTTCCCTATCTCCTTGGGTCATCTTTGATCTTCGGGTAGTGTCATCGCCTTCTCAGTATGGGAAGACCCTCACGGATATGAGAAAGACCTCAGCTCCAAATGAAGGAAGTCCAAGGAGAACCTGGCTGAGAAAAGATGCAAAGTGTAGCCTTGAATACAAAACGAATGCACAGACTCAGAGGAGACTGGTACACACTAAGTCTAGAAGATGGTGGGTAGTGTGCAAAGACAGAAAGTAATGAGTAGAAGGGATCCCACAGCATAGCAGAGGAGGGACCCTCAATAGCTGAAGGGTCACAAACTGAAATTCTTACAAAAGCCAAAGCAAAAACAAACAAACAAACAAACAAAACCATTTAATACATAAATAACATGAGTTGAAGCCAATGGAAAAGCATGGAGCCTGTATCAAATGAATAGAATACATACTAGACTTCAAATTCATTTATCATTCAAATTCAGATGCTAATACACCATGAAACCCAGCAAAATGGTGTGTGAGGTGTGTGTGGAGGTGCACATACACATACATAGTTAAGGGAGGTGTGTAGAAAAAAACAGTAATACATATAATATATATGTACATAAAATGAAAAGGGAATCTAGACAGGAAGAGGAAAGTACAATGAGATACAATTATAGAAGTAATTTTTGAGCGATGAGTAAATCAGAGGTAGGAAGAGAAAAAAGTAGAAAAGAAGACATTAACAAGTAGGAAAGACAAAAAGGTCAACTATTCGAATGAGAATTGAAGTGAGTCAAGACAAGTTTTAATGTACATTAATATAAGTATTTACTGACATTTCATGATAGGCATTTGTTTGCATTAGTTAGTAGCAGTGGCAATTTAATGATCTTTGTCTCAGTTCTTTTTCTCAATTAAAACAATAACCCACTAGTAACAAAGAGAGGAAAAAAATCACATCCTGTTCTGGGCTACAGTCCATGACACCGGAATCTTTACAACACACAAATCAAGGCTCAGCCTACTGCCCATATATTGTGGAATATTACTTTAACTATGTAAAGGTGTGTAACATTTGTTTATGTTGTGGAATATTTAACTACGTAAAGATGTATTATATTTCTTTATTGCATTTGTTTAATGATGTAAAGACATATTGCTTTGCCTGCCTAAGGCACCTGATTGGAGGAAGTGTGTCAGTGGAGGTGGCTTTGAGAATTTAAGACTTGAACAATTTCTAATTCGCTTTTTCTGCTTCCTTCTTTTGCCTGGAGTTCAAAGGTCAAAATGTGCTAAACACCCTTACTTCTGGTTAAAAAAACTTGCTTCTAAATCTGTCAGGACCCTATGAGTGTTTGTTGTTAATTTTTACTCTTATGGGCTCTTTTGGCTTTTGGGGGTCCCACCATGCAGCTCTCAAATAAATCAGACCTGGAGGCTTATTCTTAGTTATGAATGCCTGACCTTAGGTTGGCTTGGTTTTTTTTTTTGCCAGTTTTTTCTTAACTTAAATTATCCCAACAACCTTTGGCCTCTGGGCCTCTTCCTTTTCTTACTTAAGTATATCTTACTTTTACTCTTACTCGATGGATGGTTGGGTTCCTGGGTGTCTGGCCCCTGATGCTCTCTTCCCCTTCTTCTCCCATTGCTTGCTCTCTTCCTCATTTCTCCTTCTATTTATCCTCTCTGCCTGCCAGCCCCACCTATCCTTACTCCTGACTCGCTACTGGGCATTTATCTCTTTATTAGACCATCAGGTATTTTAGACAGGCAAAGAATCACAGCTTCACAGAGTTAAACAAATGCAACATAAACAAAAGTCACACACTTTAAAATAATATTCTACATTTTCCCCTTTTGTCTAAATAAAAATGAAAGGTTTTAACATAAAAAAGCTAGACACAAGAAAAAGTTATCAAGTAAAAATCTACTATTCTCAGTCCATTTGCATTTAATGAATTCAGAGAAAATCCTACATTACCTATCAGTGAATCCAAAGTTTTATACCTAACTTACTTTCTTTCACAATTAAAGAAAACTGCAAATATAACTAACTAATCTTCAACTCCATCCAAGACCCCAGAGGGAATTAACATTACCTCAGTAAACAGGGGATGCATTGCAAGCAACTTCTAAGATTCTAAAAATGATACAGATATCTGGTTGCCTGGACAGTCACACAAAGTTCCTTTTTAACACTGGGGCATCCATCTTTAGCCTACAGGCCCATAGTATCTGGCAGACTTTACATTGGAGAAGGAAATTTGAAAAACTGTTCCAACTATATTTGCAATGTTTGTCAGTCACTCTCTTCTGTGTCCTGCAGAATGTCTAGCAGTTTCTTCTGTGAAGCAGGAACCCTGAAGGATCATCCCACCTTGTTTTGGCAAAGTTCAACAGTCACTTTTCTGTGGGACCTGCATGTCCAGTTTATACAACATACTGCCAAACAGTCCAAGAAAGAGCAGCTTCTTGGCCAAATGGCTACTCGCCTTGCCACATTGAAAGCAGACTCCATAAGGAGTTTCTTCCATGTCGATCATCTCTGAAGTAAATTGGGACTGCCAGGAGCAGATGGTCTAACTGTTATGAAAAGCCCTAAATTAACAAAACAGTTTAAATGTCATATTCTGTAGGTCTTTGAAAGGTTTGAAGACCACATACCTAAAATATACCTATTTAATCCAGAAAACACACCTAATGTTACTACGATTGATTATTATAAATTAACTAACCTCATTTCTTATTTATACATTGCATTTTTAAATAAACTGCATAAGCATAACACCTCAAACAAGAATAGAAATAGATATACAGTATGTAATAACAAAAATGACCTTAAATTTGAATCAATATACAAGTCTTTTAAACAAGAGTAAAAATATATATACAGTATATTATAACAAAAATGACCTTAGATTTGCATCATTATACAAAAGTCCTTTAAACAAGAGTTAAAACATATATACAGTATAACAAAATTGACTTTAAATTTGTAGCATTTGAGCATCCCTACCTTTAATTTACAGATGGTAGCTATCATTGTATTAATCCTGTAGATTCACTAGACACTCATCATACTACATTTAGACATATTTATTTGCCATGAAATCACCTTAGGTATCTTTCAATGTTTAAAACTTAAGCCATATAAACTTAGCATTATATATATTACCAAGTTTCATATTTAATGATATGAATAATACTCATTTGAAGACATTACTGCCAGGGGCTAGAATCCTGTTCCCTTATTTGCTCTAGATAAAGCTTAATCAAAGAAATTGCAAGCAATGTAAACTATTAGCAATATGTATAAGACTGGACTGTTGTCAAGAAATAAAGATTTGTTACTTTCAGCTAAACTAGTTAAAAAGAATACAATGGGCCTTATGCCATAATTCATCAGTGATAGGCCTTGAGCCACACAGCGCTAGAAGCCTGTGCATTTGTTAGTATAAATGTTTCATCACTATACCAAGTTCTTCCAGAGCTAGCCAGAGAAACTACTAACATCTAGAACTCCCAAAATCTTATTTTTCAAAATGCAAATTTGGGGTGAAAATATGAAAGGAGAAAAATTCACACTGACAGTGTGGATTAGATGCTTTATTAAAATAATGAGGGCCTGAAGAGATGGTTCCATGGCTAACAGCATGTACTGCTCTTATAGAGGACGCAAGTTCAATTCCTAAAACTCACAGAGAGTAGCTCACAACTGCTAATAACTCCAGCTCCAGGGGATCTGATACCTTCTCCTGGACTTTGTGGATAAACATATCCTCAGACACTCACATATATATAATTAAAATAAGAATAAAAAACTAACCTTAAAATAATGTCAAATTATTTCCTATAGCTTAAGAGGTGGATATTATATTTTTCCCATCAGCCAATGTTTTTGTTTTTGTTTTTTGTTTTTTGTTTTTTTTTTATCTAGACAGAGTTTCTTCTCTGTGTAGCCCTGGCTGTCCTGGAATTCACTCTGTAGACCAGGCTGGCCTCAAACTCAGAGATCCTCCTGCCTCTATCCTATGATCAATGGTGTGTGCCACCACCACATGGCTCAGCCAGAGATTCCTAATCGCTACAAATACACACAATTTTTCTTACTTGTTCTCTTTCGCTTACTCTCTCACACACATACTCTATAGAAAGGAATGCATATTTAATTGAAAATGTCTCTGACTGAATGTTCTCTGTGCCTCTGTCTAATAATACAACATTGAAGACTACCTACAAAATGTAGTAAGAGAATAGATAGGTAAATTGTGGTATAACCATGAAACAAATCACAGAGGGGAAATAATGAGGAAAATGCATATTACAACAGTATATACCTAAAGCTTAAAACATACAAAACAATTAACTATATTACGCATGGAGACAAAAACATTCATGATACAGTTTTTCCAGGAAACGGACTGGTACCTCTCCCACAGTTCCCCAAATTAGGACAAACTGTTAAGGTTTCACATGAATTTCATGAAAGGCGTATGAGATAAGTGATAAACTACCCCTTGTTTTTTGCTTCATGTTTAAAATATATGGATGCTGTTTAATAAACAGTTAAGGCCTGACCAAGAATAAGTAAAGTCAGCAAAGAACCACCTGTGGCCAACAGCTGTTTTTACAGTCTTAATTCCATTTGTTTGTGCTAAAGTTATGTACAAATACAGATACAAATCACCTCATTTAATCACCCAACAGTACTGAAAAACAGTGTTATTAAAACTCAGCTGCAAGGCGTGTGGGGCATATGTGGCTATAACTGGCCATAGCCACATAAGAGAAAAGGTCTAGAAAACACATAGTCACAAAGCAACTTTCATAATAAGTCTGGTATTTCAAAGGAATAGGACACATTAATTCTTAGTTTAGAAAAGGATTTCATTGATTTAAAAAACTCCAAATAGCCCCCAAGTTCCTCAAAACAGCTTAATTCTGAACCATATAAAAAGGAAAATAAAAGAGCTATTGGCTGACAGTACTTTGTACTAGCTGGCCTAAGTGAAGTGCTGAGTTTAATCTGGGGCTTAGAGATTTAAAGGGACACTGATGAAATGAGTACTCAGTACCAAGGACAGATTCCAGCTGGAAAAAAAAATGAACTTTCCAACCATCAAATTCTTAAAAATTAAACCCACTGCTTTAAGAATTCCATTTCTCCTACTATACTAGTGGACATAAGGTTCTTTCTGAAAGTTAAGGCACTCCACAGGGGAAAACAACTGATTGCAACTATGGACACAAGGGCTCCTAGCCCTCTGTTCTTTCTGAAACACTATTTATGAAATAATATTTGACTAACTGCAGTCTCTTAGCCTCAGTACTATATACTCATACAGTACCATATACACTCATGAGCAAGTGCCCAGGGAGTTTAAAGGCCGTTTATCAGACAGGACTCGACTCTACTAACAGGCTAGGCTGCATCATCGACACTTACTCAGAATCCTCACGTTCTTTAAGTGCAAAGGTTAATATGGCCTCGGGAAAAAAAAAAAACAAAACAAAAACCTCAATAACAAGACACTCAATACGAGGGAATAGAGAAGAAACTAACAAATTAGCAGAATCATAAAGCAATTAAAATATTGCCAAGCAAGGTGATTCACAAAGTGCTGTTGATATGTATATTTGGGAGATAATGTATCTTACTGCAAAATAATTGAGATTTATCTTACATTGCATAGCAAAAATAACTTGAGCTAGCACAAAGA
Organism: Arvicola amphibius; assembly: GCF_903992535.2. Classification (NCBI taxonomy): domain Eukaryota; kingdom Metazoa; phylum Chordata; class Mammalia; order Rodentia; family Cricetidae; genus Arvicola; species Arvicola amphibius. Next base: position 133,649,173 of record NC_052048.2, read on the forward strand.
CATAAGTGTAAACACTGAATCTAGATTAGGCAATGGTTTCTTAGCCATGACATGAAAAACACAACAAGAAAAAAATTAATTTTGTTCTACCAAAACGTAAATCTTTGTTTATCAAGGGATACTACTAAGAAATTTTTAAAGAGACACTCAGAAGAGAGAAGATATTTGAAGACCATGTATCTGTTGTGAGATTTACAATCAGAATAGATGAAGAATATGCATAATTCAGTAATAAAAAACAACTCAAAAAATGGGCAAAAGATCTGAACTGAGATTTGCTCATGAAAGATGTACAAGTGGTCAAGAGACATCTGAAAAGCTGTTCAACTTCAATTCAGAAGTCAAAATCAGATTTACACTACTATGTCACCAGGACAGATGCAACCGAAAGTCAAATGTGAGCTTGTGGGGATATGGAGACTCAGAAGCCCTCTCCACTCCTGAAACGCTTCAGTCATTTAGAAAACACCTTCACACTTCTCAAAAATGTTAAACACAGCGTTGCCATATGATCCATAATTCCAGTTCTATTACAGTCAATAAAAGCAAAATCATATGCCCATGTAAAAACCTGTACAAGAATATCACAGCAGCATTATTCATAATCAAATGGCTATATAGCAGCTGCTTTTACTGAGATGCACTGGCTCCCAAATGGGCCCAGAAGGAAACTAAAAACAGATGAAAGCCTGACATCGCCCTTCATTTTGTGTTTGTCACTTTCCTTACTTTGGCTGAAGACTCAGAAATCAGTCATTGTCCTTAACCTTTCCTTCGGGGCCACCTTAAGATTCCAAAAGCAGAAAAATCTCTTAGAAAACTTAGAGTGTCTCTAAGTCACACACACACACACGCACATGCAAATGCACACATGCGTGCACTCTGAATACAGATGAATTATCCACAAAGGCAAGGCTGTATCATGGGCTAGAAACGATCTTGTAGGAACCAGACTGATTCTCACAAACGACAGCAATAGGACTTCTATGGATCACGTTGAGCAAGCAGAACTGAGATAATCATCAATCAGCCTACACCCTGACTCTTGCCCAAATTCTTCTTTCATTTAAGCCTAAAGCTCAACTGGTACCCCAAAGCTAGACTTGGAGTCATTAGGTTCCTTTATCTGTGCCTCTTCACAATGTGGCCACAGAATAAATCTTTCTCCACTTTTCACAATTACTTGCCTTTTAAATACTGGGGACAGGTGACAAGCATGGCTTTTTGTGGCTATAGGAGTTTATCCTAAAAACTGGTTACAGTGATAGTAAAAAGGGAAGAGCTGGAGAGATGGCTTAGTAGTTAAGAGCACTGGCTGTTCGTTCTTTCAGAGGACCAATGTTTGATTCCCAAAACCCATATGGAGGCTCACAAGCATCTGTAACTCTAGTTCCTGGGGATCTCACACCCTCTTCTGGCATTCCTGGGCACCAGTCATGCACACGGTACACGAACATGCATGCAGACAAAATACATTTACACATAAAATAAATAAAATTTTTAAATATTTTAAATGGAATATAATAAAATATCATTTGGCCATAAAACAAACAACAAATATCTGCTTTAATATGAATGAACAATGAAAGTATAAAGTCAAAAGAAACTGACAGAAAAGGTCACTCACTCATTGTACAGTGCCAACTATATAAAACGTTGCTAATAGGGAAATCCACAGAGATATGAGGTATATTAGTGGCTGCCAAGGACTCAGAAATGGAGAACAAGGAGCAACTTCTCCAGGGCATAGAACTTCTGAGATAATAAAATAATCTAGTATTATTAAGTAGTAGTAATAATTGTATAATGCTGAGAAAACACCAATGGCCATCAAACTTTAGTCCCTCATAGTGTGGGTTATGGTATATGAATTATATCTCAACAAAAATAAAGAGGAGCCAAGCTTGGCGGTGCACGCCTTTAATCCAAGCACTTAGAGGCAGGTAGATCTCATATGAGGTTCAGGTCAATCAGGGGTACAAAGTCAGACCCTATCTCAACAAATACCCAAATAGAAAATGAGCTAGAAAGCTGACTTAGCAGATTAGAGCACTTGCTGCTCTTGCAGAAGATGGGGATTCAGTTTCCCAGCACCTACATGGTGACTCACAACCATTTGCAATTCCAGTTCCAGGTGACTCAATGCCCTCTTCTGGCCTCTGTGGGCCCCAGGCATTCACATGATGCACATACATGCATGCAGGCAAGAGACTCATACATATAAAATAAAATAAATAAATCTAATTTTTTAAGTAAAGATTAAAACAAATAAAGAAGAAAGCTCTTTGGGGAATATCATAGTGAAATCCTAGCTATTTCACCACAGTAAGTGGCATCAGGCTATATGACTTACAGAGTAATGGAAGAACTGCAAGAAACAATTAACTAAAACCCAACGATCCCAGTTATGTGCTGGAACATTGTAGTACACCTGTTACCAAACAGCAGCAAGAAAACAAAGCACATATCCATCACTCTGCATATCTGTAACTAATCATCAGGCTCTCTACCCTGAGCCTGGCCACAGTCACAGACCTTTTCCCACCAGTCCCATGTACTCACTACTGACTTATAGTAAGTGACAGCACAGAGTTCTTTCTGTCTTATCTATTATATATGCAAATATTAGTGGTCTGTCCTTTTAGAAAAAGAGATTAATAGTGACTCTACTCATTCTCTCTTAAGCATATCTTTATTGGGCCTATGTAATTGGCTCCTGGAGTAATTGGTGCCACAGTTCACAAGGGAGTTTTAGGCAACCCCTGACATGTGATGTTTACCACCTATAAAATCTCTACCATTCTTGTTTTTAGCAAAAGAAAAACTCTCCCATATTTCAACAGCAACAGTTATGGGAAAAGATGTTAGAAAATGACTAGAGGTTTTCTTTCTTCCAGAATCTTCATTCCCTTAGAGACAAAGGCTATCTTCCTTTACTTGTCAGCTCAGTTGCATCTCATTTTAACATCAACCCATTTTTCAAGGCATTTTCACAAACAACATACCATTAATTCCGCGAGGCCGATGCAGCAGCTATGCTTGTACCCATTTTGTAAACATGAAAGAACAAAGTGGTCACCAGCACATGATGGTGTGGAGCAGGGCTGGAGGCCTCTGATACCCAACTTCTTAGTGGCGTGGCTTTGGACACTTTGCCTAACCTTTCTGAAGAACAAAAAAAGATGATAATGTCTAACTTGTAAAGTAGTTTAAAAATGAGATTATATGACATACATAAATTACTTTGCACAGAACCTGGTATAAAGTACGTACTAGTGAGTATTAGCTGCTGCCACCCTTGTGTTAATTATGCAAGGACAAACAGCTCTGCTCAGGAAGCCAAGACCAAACTAGGTATTCTTCCATTCCTGACAACATTGCTTTTCCCCTCCAACAGTCCGTGGCATTCCCATCTCTACAATGTATGCTACCATTACCATACATTGTCTCCCCCTTTTTCAGCTAAACACTATAGTGATCTTTTTAGTATCTTAAGAATCAAAACCAACAGCAATTGTAAAAACTGCTAACACATAAAAGGATAGCCAGAATATGTCTTGTACCCCTCTCCCCTAAATTAAACCTTAGCCATATTTTTACACCAAAATATCAACTTACATAAAACTCACGGGGCACGGCAGCATGGTAAACTCAGGGGGCACGGCAGCACAGTAAACTAAATCAAAACCCAGACTACAAATCACCCAGGTTCTTCAAAAGATAAAACTACAAGTGAGGGAGGAGGACAGGGATTTAAGTGTTCTTAACTCTCCCCAAAAACCAGGAGATAGTGCAACCTCATGTTCATCTTCCCGAGGAAACAAATACACTAGTGACATAACCAGAACATTTAGGAATATTTAGACTTTAGAAAATTTCTTTGTAAATCAACAAATTGACATTTAAAAAAAAAGATTAACAGCACGTAACCTTCATACTGCCTATGCTATGACCTAATATAAAATTCTTTTTCCAGAGAGTATTTACAAAGATTTACAAGTTGTTTTTTTTGTTGTTGTTGTCATTTTGTTTGTTGAATTGGTTGGTTGGTTTTGGTTTTTGAAGACAGGATTCCTCTGCATAGCCCTAGCTGTCCTGGAACTTGCTCTGTAGTCCAGGCTATCCTTCAACTGCCAGCCTCTGCCTCTAAGTGCTGGGATTAAAGGCCACCACTGCCTGGCGATTTACAAGTTTTTAAAATGAGTCTCACCCCCAAATCTGTAAGAGATGGCTGACGTAAAGATCAAAGGATAAAACAATAAAATACAAGAGAAGTCACAAAGGAACATGTACATAACTGAAGCTTAAAAATCTTCACCCTTTCTACAGGATAAACTATAACAGGAACTGATCTAGAAGCAGTCTATCTATCCACTGTGATGGAAGATGGAAATTTCCTACTTATCAAGAAGTAGTCATCTTAAGGAGAAAATAATGAAAATTAATGTGACATCTCAATATGGGCATGAATTATAATAAAAGCAGTCATTTCCATACTATCCCCCAGATATCTGAGACAGCTCCCAGGGTGCATTACAATTTGTGATGGTTTCAATATGAAGTGTGTGCAACAGACTGGTGTTGGAAATGACTTGTCTTCAGCTGGTGGTGCTGCTTTTCGAGGCTGTGGAAACTTTGTGGGTGGATATAGATGGAGGGAGCAGGTCACTGGGGTATGACTTTGAAAGTCACCCTGGGTCCCTAGTCTTTTTCCTCTCTCTGCTGACTGTCTGCCATGAGATGAGTAACTCTCCTCTGCCACATATACCCACTGCCACAATAGCCAAACAACCATGGATGGAACCTATGAGATCATAAGTCAAAATAAATCTTTATCAAAATGGCTTCTGTCAGGTATTTGGTCACATTTACACAAAGGTATCTAATAAATAGAAAGAAAGAAATTAAATTGGGAAAAGAGAAAGAAAATGAAGGAAGAATATTAAGATTGAATCAACAGTAAAATTACTATATAAACCATGCGTCCCAAATTCCCAGACCATAGGATACCTGGGCTCCCTTCTAGAGAGAAATACCATCAGTTTCAAGAGTTGTGATGACTATGTAATATACACAAGCTGACCAAAGGAAAGACAGCTTTTCCTGGCACCAATTTTCTACAAGGGTTCTAATATTAGCGATACTGAAAAGCAATAGAGGGGAAAGAAAAAACAATAGTTCATCTTCATTGGACACCCCCCCCCAAGTCAGGCCTGTGTTAAGCCTTTTCCTATGGAAACTCAGAAAATGCTCTCATCTTGGTGGAAGCAGTTACAATTCCCATTACCATCAATAGATGAAAAGCTAAAGCACCAACAGGTGAAGCTACCTGTAACCAGGAAGCAGCAGAGCCAGAAGTCATGTTCAGGAACTCGAGCTCCAGAGACCACAGCCTAACTCTTCAATCATTCATCCTCACCAATAAGGCAATGACATGAGCATCTGCCTTCATCTAGAAGTACTATTTGTCTATCAAATATTAGCTCATTTGTGTTGAGTGTCAGTCCTCCAGATCAGCTGTTTATAGTTCCCGTAGTAGCAGTAGTAACAACACTAACAAGGGCACTGTGATAAAGGAGATAATGCCTCCACAAGAACTCCACAGTAAGAGTAGTGAATTTCACAATGCTGTTTGTTTTAATGACTCTCAATAAATGTTGATTGCATTATACTAAAGAAAGGTCTGTAAGAGCAATTTTACTCCTCTAAAACAATGTAGCCAACATGAATAGTTCTCAGATATTCTGATTTGATCCAGGCAAAAATTGATTGGCTTTAAAGCAATGTATTGAGTATGTTTTCAGTAATTCTCCAAGAAATGATAATTCTGATTACTAGGAGTATTTTTTAAAAAGTAAGTAACAGCACTGAAAGCAGATATACACTTGCTGAGCGAAGCTAACTGATAACATGAGCACACATGCGTGCGCGCGCGCGCGCGTGTGTGTGTGTGTGTGTGTGTGTGTGTGTGTATTTCATAGTCAATCAAGTTAGGAATAATATTTCCTTATAAAAATTAAGAAATCAATAACATATCAAAGCAGTCAGTCAATCTACCTTTCAAAGCTGATAGCCAAGAAAGTAAATGGCAGCAGCTCACCTCTGAAAACAATTCTGACTGAGTAGTTACCAATTAACTAGCAATCAGTTCATTCACAACATTCAACAACACAAAGTGTTGCTAGGAATTGAACACAGGACCTTGTACATACTAGAAAATGTTCTACCACTAGGCTACATCCTTAACCCTTGGTTTATGTTTAAGACAGATTCTCATTAGTTATGTAGAGTGGCCTTGAACTCACTGTATAGCTCAGGCTAGCCTCCACCTGGCAATTCCCCTGCTTTCGCCTCCTAAATCCTGAGACTACCAGGTTTGGCTGGAATGGTCATAAAATTTTGACACTGAAAATTTTCAAAGAGTTTCAAAAATTCAGCACAACTGTAAAATTAACTCAGTTAAAGCATCTATGGGCTATTTAACTGACTTCTGCAGATATCTAGCTATTAAACATGTTAACTAAATATTCAGAGATGTATGTAAAAATTCATAAGAGCTTTGAAGTAGATTTCATTTTCCTCTAAAAGAACGAAATAGCCGTCTTCCAAAGCCATCCCTAGTTGGTGTAAGCATAACTACAACATTAGTATATTAAGGCTATGAAAGAAACAATTTTTAAAAAGGGCAAACAGGTCAAGAGGACAGTGAACAAATATGAATAGTAGAACTTTATTAGGTAAAACCCAAAATACAATAAATATTTGCTAAGATTATCAGCTTTCCCAATGGTCAAGGCACTACAAACTACCATTTTCAACCAGCAGATATGTACAACTAGAGATGGCTGATAACACGCAGAGCTAACAGAGGTGAGGAAAGCAGCTGTTATTACATTTGGGAGTGGGAATGTAAATTAATGTAGCCTTTGGGGATACAATTTGAATGAACATCAGGTTTTATATGTATATATCCAATAGCCCCATGGGAATGTTCTCATACATATGAAACAAATACAAGTTTACTGAAATGTATTTTGCAACAGAAACACTGTTTATCTTGGGAAGGCAACATGGCTCAGCTGGTAAAGGAGACTGATGCCAAGCCTGAGGACCTGATATTCCAGGTGGAGACTGACAAGGAGAGAACTGACTCCAACAAGTTGTCCTCTGACTTCCAAGAGCATGCCAGCACACATATGTGCCCAACACATATAACAAAGGCATACAAATTAAGTAAACATTTCTAAAAAGCAGGTATTCAAAACAAAACTTTATCTTATTGTTCATCAAAAGGGTGTTGGTTAAATAATAACATAATATACATTCAATTGTAAAGTTAGGTAGTCATTGAAAAGATAAAATGACTTCTCCATATTCTAGCATACAAAAATACTTATGGATGTAAAAAAAAAAGGCCAATAACTTATAAGGTATTTTTTGTGTGTCTGACTGAATGTGTATGTGTTTGTGAATATGTGAGCAACGTATGTAACAACAGGAATCTAGAGCAGTCAAGAGTCTTTTGATTCCAAAAGCCAGACACCCAATTCACACTAGCACATGCAAATTAAGCAACCAAATAGCTCATTTAACTGAAAATTTAATGGGTAAGTCTTATTTAAGGTTCTACAGGATCCAAAGGCTCCAAAGATTCTCTATGCTTATGCACACAAAAGTATATAAAAGGGTGAGTGTGTATGAGGGAATCTCTGGTTCAGTCAGTCTGTGTGCTGGCCTCTTGTAGTGTACAGATCTGAAATGTTCAACGTTAGGCAGAACCTAGTTGGAAGAGACAGGTCACTAAGAGACATGCCTTTGTCCCAGGACCCTTCCTCTTTTTCTGCTTTCTGGGTGCCATTCAGTGTCCAGCTCTGCTCTGCTATATGACCCCTGAGGTCATGACCCTCTGACTCACAGCAGCCTAGAAAGAACAGACAAAAGACTAAGGTCTAACACCACAAGTCAAACTAAACATTTCCTCCTTTGAGATGATATTCTCCTTTATTTTGTCAAAATGATGGAAAACTAACAGCCTCATTCTTTCATACAGCAGAAGTGTAACCCTCATGGCACTCGTCTGTCTTCGTTCAGTTCAGCAACTCCAATGAAATAAGCCTGGCTCCCTCATCCTAAGTGATTTTGAATCACAGGCAATTACACTAAAACTGTTTTACTCATATAGCCATCCATTCTGCAACAATGAATATGTCCAAGGGAATGGGATATTATGAAAGATCATGTTACCACCTAAAATAAAAAAATAGAGAATAGGTACTAAGAGAATATATTAACATATGTTATGTAATTTTACTACAATTTCACTTCCTAATTCTATGTACTTTCACTTATTTGAACTTACTATTAGAATGCAGTCAAGTATTATTTATATATATACATAGCTTACTTTTTTTGCTCAAAAGGTTAGAAAGTAAGCCGGGCGGCGGTGGCGCACGCCTTTAATCCCAGCACTCGGGAGGCAGAGGCAGGCGGATCTCTGTGAGTTCGAGACCAGCCTGGTCTACAAGAGCTAGTTCCAGGACAGGCTCCAAAGCTACAGAGAAACCCTGTCTCGAAAAACAAAAAAAAAAAAAAAAAAAAAGTTAGAAAGTATTATAATGTGGTAAAAATAAAGCCCAAGTTCCAAAAAGTGAAGGACTGATAACTTTAGAAATACAACTAATGAAAAAATATATTTATAGTTTCCTCACCTATAAAGATCTATGCGTCCATGGTGATTTGAATGAGGATGGCTCCTCTAGGCTCATACTTGAATGCGTAGTCCCCAATTGGTGGAACTGTTTGATAAGGATTAGGAGGTGTGGCCTTGTTGGAGGAAGTGTATCACCGAGAATGGGTTTTGAGGTTTCAAAAGCCCATGCCATTATAATTAGCTTTCTCTCTGATGTGGGATTTCCCTCTATATGCTGTGATTACCATTAATGAATAAAGAAACTGCCTTGGTCTGTTGATGGGGCAGAACTTTGGTAGGCAGGGAAAACTAAACAGAATGCTGGGAGGAAGAAGGGCTGAGTCAGGGAGAAGCCATGTAGCCCCTAATGGAGATAGACAGATGGAACTTTATCTGGTAAGCCACAGCCATATGGCAATACACAGATTAATAGGAATGGGTTAAATTAAGATATATGAGTTAGCCAATAAGAAGCTAGAGCTAATGGGCCTAGCAGTGATTTGAATAATATAGTTTCTGTGTGTTTATTTCAGGGCTGAGCAGCCAGGAACCAACAACAGGTCTCCTACAACATCTCTCTGCCTCCAACTTTCAGAAAAGATGTAAGCTCTTAGCTACTGCTCCAGTGACCACCTGCCTGCCTGCCACCTGCCTGCCACCTGCCTGCCACCATACTCCCTCCATAATGGTCCTGGACTAACTCTCTGGAACTGTGATCCCCAAAAAATGTCTTTTTTTTTATAAGTTATCTTGGTCATGGTGTCTCTTCCTGGCACTGGAACAGTAACTGATGTGGTGATCTAGTTCTACATACATGGGCTAAATTTAATAACTCCCCAAGATTCCTTATCAAAGCAATCATTAGAAAGGCAAATAAAAAAGAAATACAGACTTAAATTAATTATCAGTATTGATAGCAGGTAAGTGAAGACCTCCAGAAATACTACAGAAAACTTCTCAGACATCAAAAAGTCTCCACTGGTATCCCAAAGCCCTTTATTCTTGTTTTTCTCATCCTATAATCTTACCAACCAAGTCCTCTAAGTAGGAAAGTTTTGAAGCATTTATACCAAAGCAAATATTCACCTTCTGCAAGTTTCAAATATTCAGTCTACAACAACAAACTAAAGCTTATTATTTTATATAACACTATAATAGAGACACTAGTAAATTTGTCCTTTAATTGATCTGAAGATTATCATTCAGCACCTACAAACTCCTATTACAAAGAAATCTAACAATAAAAAGTTGTATTTAGAAACTGTAGAAAGAGCTCAGAGGATAACAGCACTGGTTTCTCTTCCAGAGCACTCAGATGGTTTTCCTAATACCCACATTATGGCTCCCAACCATCTATAACTCCAATTTCATGGTATCCAATGACCTTTTCTAGCCTCTGCAGGCACCAAGGCAATCACAAGGTGTCTATACACACAAGACAAGCAAAACACTCATACACATAAAATTAAAATAAATAAATCTTTTGTTTAAAGTTCAATTTACCCACATATAAAGGGCTGACTGTTGTTCAATAACTCCCAACAGGGCCTCCCCATTTTGATATTCACCTCAATAAAGAAAATTAGTTCTTTAGTAGGCAGTTGTGGTGCACGTCTTTAATCCCACTTGGGAGGCAGGCAGGCCTCTGGGAGTTTGAGGCTAGCATGGTCTACAGAGCTAGTTCCAAGATAGCTAGGGCTGTTACACAGAGAAACTCTATCTCAAAAAATCAAAAAAAAATGAAAGAAAGAGAAGAGAGAGAGAGAGAGAGAGAGAGAGAGAAGAAAGGAAGGAAGGAAGGAAGGAAGGAAGGAAGGAAGGAAGGAAGGAAGGAAGGAAGAAAAATTAGTTCTATGGTGAGGCAAAGCAACGTTCTGTTCATTTATGGGTTTTGTCATTATTTCCTAGCCCCTTATACAGGGCTCTATGACTACTTTGAGAGGTAACATGTGACTTTGGGAAAAGCCACAATAACTAAAGAAGTTATTTCATGTTTCAGGAAATATACCAAACCTCCATTATATGCTTAACTCCCTTTTCATGTACCATGGAACTATGTTTAAAGCATCATTCCAGATTCTATATATTCTAACATAAGTCCACCTCCTCCAGGATGTCTATCCAAACAAAAAAAAATGCTGGGCTCCAAACACCATCAGTAACAGCTTTATAAACATACCTTTGAGTAGAGAACTATGAAAGCACTAAAGTACAAAATAGTATGAAAATCATCTCTCCCCTGTGAAATTTACAAGTGGGTTAGAAAGAAAGGGTACAACTTAAAACAGAAACAACCCAATAATCATTTTCAAAGAAGTGCTTAAAATGTATGTTGAAATATATACTTCCATGTAACACTTTTGCACTGTTTTATATTATTTTTCATTTCTGTAAAATTTCAAACAAAAGAGACTGCCTTATAAAGATTATAATCTTTTTATCCTTAAAGATTTGCTTATCTGCATCTATGTCTGTGCACCATGAATGTGTCTGGTGCCCATGATGGCTAGAAGAAGGCATCAGAGCCACTGGAGCTGGAGTCCCATATGGTTGTAAGTCACCATATGAGTACTGGAAATTGAACCCAGGTCATCTGGAAGAGAAACCAGCACTTTACTTTTAACCACTGGGTCATGCCATGCCTGATGATAATCTTCTTGATGGACATGAACTTGGAGAATAACTTTATGGTTCCTCATAGCACCAACGGGTGTTCAATGAGAAGATTCCTTCTTGTGTGAAGAATGTGGTTTAAAACCAAACTAAAAAGCAGTAATGATCAAGATCTTAGAGCACTTTACTCCCATATCTCTAAGAGCAGAGGCAGAAAGGAACATGAGTTTGTTTGTTCAGTCTATGACAGGGGAGCTCTATACTAAGAATATTAACTTACCAGGCTATCTCAGATTTCTTTTTCTTAGCTTTTCAAGTTTTGAACAGCACTTCTAGCTATTGAACCCAAGGCCTAACACATGCTTAAGCAAGTCCTCTGCCAGTGAGCTATATCCCTAGCCATTGCCACCTTTTATAAAATATTGAAATAAGGTTTTGCTTAGTTGTCCAGACTAGCCTCAAACTTAAAATCCTCCCATCTCAGTCTTCTAAGCAGCAGCATGTGTTAATTACCACATACAGCTCTTCCAGACAGTTCAGCATCATCCTTATAGTCAATGGCTACACCATAAACATGTTCTCCAAATAATATTCAATTTTCAATTTACTAAATATCCTGAGACCAATAAAAAGAATCCCGAGAATATATTATCTATGAGTATTCCAGAAACACACACACACTTTGAATATATTTGTAAGTAGAACTATGAGTTAATCAATGTCATTTGCTAAAAATTTTGAGTCTAAGAATTACAGGGGACAAAATGTAAAACATGAACCTTTTTACTCATACCATAATATGGATAACAGAACATATAAGTGACAAAAAATTCATACAGTATATGTGTGTTTGCATATATAATATCAAAAGAGTGAGAAGCATAAGAAGAGTTCACAGAAGAAATATATTACTTTTATGTTTTAAATTAACAGGAACTGATAAATCTGGGTGAAGTTCTAAAGAATAGGTATAATTCCAGGAGTACACATTAGAATGAGGGAAAATAGTACAAAAACAAAAAAGAAAGAGCATATTGAGGGGACAATAAGCCAACAATTTCATTTCATACATTCGATTGTGGAGACTGACAATAAAGCCAGAGAAGAGAGTGGTGCCACACAATGGCAAGCTTCAAATGCTAGGCTGTGCAACAATGAGGACCATGGAAGGCTTTTAGCAAAGCTAACAAAAGTAAAAATTAGCATGATGGGGCTAGGGAGATGGGTCAGCAGGTAAAAGCACAAGCATCCATGCCAAAATCCTCAGCACCCATGTAAATACCAGGTTGGCATGGAGGCCTACGAAGAAAGCTAGGTTGGCCAAGTACTCTGAGAAACCCTGTCTCAATTTATAAGGAAATGGAGGTTGATTAAGAAGAATACCAGACATCAACTTCAGGCTTCTGGCCTCTACATGTACACACTGCACTCACACACATGCATAGATGCATGTGTTCACATATACATATACTCACATACAGGAACACTAAGCACATGCCCCCAAAATATAAGGATGTGATTTTACAATAGAATTAAGCAAAAACTAAAGGAGGGGCTGCAAGATGGCTCATTGAGTAAAAGTACTTGTTGCCGAGTCTGATGACCTGAGTTCCATTCCTGGAGAAAACCAACTCCTAGATGTAGTCCTCTGACCACATGTTGGTGTAGGAGGTCCTTCTGTCTATGTGTTGCTTTCATTGGTTAATAAAGAACTACTTTGAGCCTAAGGCAGAGAAGAACAGAACTAGGTGGGGGGAGGGGGGCGCTAGGCTATATGCTGGGATGAAGAAGGGCAGAGTGAGAGAAGCCATAGATCTGCCGAAGATAGATGCTGGGAATTTTACCCAGTAAGCCACTGCCATGTGGCGATATACAGATTAATAGAAATGGGTTAAATAAATATAAGAGTTAGCCAATAAGAAACTAATTTAATTAATATAGTTTCTGTGTGGTTATTTCGGGGCTAAGCTAGCCGGGCAGCCAGAATGAACAAGCGGGCCCTCCTCTTACAACATGTAAGCACAGGCACAATGTGCCACATATACCATATGTACACATATGGCATACAACACAAAAATAACTTTTTATTTAAGATTTAGTTTTATTTTATGTGTATGAGTGTTTTACCTGCAAGTAAGTGTACTGTGTGCATGTTCGGTACTTAGTGGAGGCCAGGAGAAGGCACTGATTTTCCAGGAACAAGAGCTATAGACAGCTGTGAGCTACCATGAAGGTGCTGGGAACCAAACCTGAGTCCTCTGTAAGAGCAACCAGTGCTTTTAACTGCTGAACCATCTCTCTGGACCTAAATAAACATTCTGAAAATAAAGAAATAATCAAAGGAGGAATTCACTATGGATTACAGGACCACTTTAATACTACTTTAGTAATTAAGCATGGATTAAAATTAGAGTGGGAAAGAAGGAACTAGATAAGCCCACAGAACTCAGTTTTTAGTGTGTAAAATCAGAGTCTAACATTGCTGAGATTCAGGTGCTAATGGGTATTTAAGGAAGCAAGGAAGCAATTATGGATCCCAACTCATACACACACACAGACACACACACACACACAGACACACACACACACACACACAGACACACACACACACAGACACACACACACACACACAAACACACAAACACACACACACACACACACACACACTTAGAGCCTCATCCATACTTTTGTAAAATTGGGGGAGGACCTGAAGGGGAAATCATATATAAAAGAAACCAAATAATGTAGAGCCAGGCAGTTGTGCAACAAACAGAACTCAAACACCTGTAAAGGCCAAAGGCATTTGCAATCACATCTATTGCAAAATGGAAAAACTGCAAAACCAGTCATACTGCGGGCTTGAATAATGACATCAGATATAGCCATTAAACTTGGCAAGAGGGTAAAACTGGATGAATGGTGTTATTGAGGCCCCTGTCCTCAACATTAGAGGAGATGATGGATACTTTCTGGAATTTGGTGAAATCTGTAGACCCTCTCCCAGAGAAATTATAAGCTCACAAGGTTCTACTTATAAAGTGTTTACAGACTAACACCAATCTAAAAGTATTAACCCATGAACTCCAAGTTAAGAACCTTTGCTATGTAGTAACTATTTTTATCATATATGCCATGACTTTAAATTTTTGATAGCAAATCACATGTCTATTTATGATACATATATACTACATAGCAAACTGATAAATTATGTGCTTTATAAAATATATACAAAATATGAATTTAAGAATCTTCAATTATAACAATCTACCAATTTTTAAACAATTACTTTACTCATTGAGTCATAAACTATGTACCATTTCTAATAAATGCTATTATCAATTCCACTAATTTTTGACAGTACTACAACTAAACATGGGTTTTTGTTGTTGTTGTTTTTAGTCTTGCTTTCGTACTTTCTTTAATACTACAGCTTGAGGATCTAGCCATAAATACAGTACATTTTTGTAATAAATAACTATTTTGCTTGGTTTTAATGGTTAGCACAGCTGAAAAACATACTTTGCAAAGATGAATAAAAACCCAAAGAAGAACTCCATTACTGGCTTCACTGAATAAAACATGATATTCAATTGCAATTCCACTCACCATTTATGCAAAGGCTTTTTGCTGAAAATCAGCTACTGCATTTCCATATTTCCTGATGGCAATCAGTTGTTCTTACAAGCTAATCAGATGAAATTACCTTTTTATATTTTCAGCAGATGGGCTCAAACCCACTGAAATGTCTCTTTTTACAAGGTTTTTATACAGGTTAGAAAACTTCGTTCATGAATTCAAGGGTTCGTGTAAAAAGTTCTTCAAATTAACACTCATCATTACCAGCAATTAACTCCAACAGGCTAGAAATGCTTCCAAACACCATCTTCAATATCCTCTCTCCACAGCACTGAACTCTATTTCCTTCCAAAAAGTAATTAGTTTTTGAGTCCCTGTTAAGAAAGCGCCACTACCAAAAAGGAGCAGATTCAGTGTGCTTATTTGATGGACTGCATACCACATACAACCATGTATCATGGAAAATGTGATACAAAATCAGCAAATTGTATTTGTCTTTTTGTGGACAAAGTCATTATTAAGTTAGACAACTCTTAAATCTTTTGCTTTAAGGTAACCAGTCAATCTCTATGAACTACAGAGCTGCATGGTGACTCTCTACTGCAATTCAAAGTGGTGTCAGGAGTCTATCTACCACATAAAATAAAAAATCTAAGATTCTCTTTACACAAGCTCCCTAAACTGCACAAAATCACAAAAGACTAAAAGTGAAAGAACTTGCTCACAGATCCCTAATGCTCCTCCCATCTCCCAAACAATATGCTGCAGATCTGATTTTAGAGACACTGTGCCTTACAACTGATTACACCGGGACAACTGCCTTTAAAGGTACTCCAACTACACTGAAATCATACCTAAAAAATATACCAATTTGGCAAAAGACACAAAGCACAGCACATTCTGTGAGCACAGCTGTCTTCACCACCATTCTCTCAACGTACACCTGGCTAAGGGCATCAACTGATCAACTGAGTACACAGAGCTATAACAAGGTCCAAGCCTCTTATTTCAAACTACATGTATTTATGTACGTGTGTATGTGTTTGTCTATGTCACAGTATCAAGTGGAGGTCAGAAGATAATTTGGGAGAATTGGTTCTCTTCTTCTACTGTGTGGGTCCCAGGGACTGAACTCAGGTTATCAGGTTTGACAACAAGCATATCTACTTACTGAATCATCTCAACCACCCAAGATGGCCTCTGAGTGCACCAAGGTTCTAAAACTTAATGATATACCCTAACTCTTAAATCCTTTTTGGAACACAGTAGGGTATAAATCATGAAATATTGAGAGCTGGGGGTTTCTCACTTGTATGACCAGTATCACTTATACAGTCAGGTGTCTTTATATAAGGAGAGGTCATTTTTGAATTAAAAAAAACACTACTGCACAAGCTTAAAAGTGTCAAATGAAGCCAGTGTGTTATGTAGCACGGCCTTTAGTCCTAGCACTCAGGAGGCAGAGACATCAGAATCTCTTGAGTTCAAGCCAGCTTGGTCTACAAAGTTAAGTTCCAGGCCAGTCAGGACTATACAGTGAGACTCTGTCTCAAAACACTAAAATAAAAAGGTACATAGATAGACAGACAGACAGACAGACAGGAAAAATGAAAGGAAAGGAAAATAAAAGAAAAAAGAAAAGAGAAGACCAGTAAACTAAGGGCTGGAGAGACTTCAGATCATTGGTTAAGAACACTGAGGTATCTTCCAGAGGAACCCTAGTTCAATTCCCAGTACCCACATAGCAGGTAAAAACTATCGGTAACTCCATTTCCAACTATCGGTAACTCCATTTCCAACCCCCTTCTAGCCTTTGAGTGCCCCAGGCATGCATGTTTTGGGTGGCTGCACACAGACATACATGCAGGCAAAAACGCCCACATACAAAAAAATAAAATAATATTTTTTAAAATGTGAAATAATAATGCACAACCTGGAAGAATAGCTGCTGCTTTAAAAAAAAATAAAAACAATTTAAGGTAGTATGAAGATTTTATTCTAACTCCTAGTCAAAAACCCCAAATGATCCATTTTTTAATATACATAAAAATTAGTGAATAAGTTCCCAGCGTGATAAGCCTTACATATGGAATCATTTCAAAAATTATGAAAATATAAAATTTGGGGAATAAAAACGTGCCAAGAAAAGATCCACATAAATTCAGAAAATTGACATTTCTCATTCTCACCCAGATCTTACTTACTACATACTGTCCCCACTATCTCCTCCCACTGAAAGCCATTCAGCATCACAAGACTTGATGTCTACTTCCTGCTCCCACACAGGTCACCGACACTCGTCTTCACACAGTTCCCTTCATTACATCCATCAAACCCAAGCTTTCCTGCCCTTGCTTCTCTTCAATTCAGTCTTTCTAAATACAATGCTCTCCTCATCCCACCCTCACGGAAATCAGGTCCAAGGGTTTCAGTGCTCATTCACCACCAAGTCCATCATTAAATCTGCCTTGAACTGCTCTCAAACAAGGGAACTGCTCTCTCTTCCTGGACCCCCCAGTCCACAACTCTCCCAGCAAGCTTCTCACAGCACTCATCACATTTAACTGTGACAGGTATTTGTGTTGTCTTATCACTTCTCCTAGGTCATAATCGCCTTAAGAATAGTATCTGTATCTTATCGTTTCACTTCCTTATCTTTTAACAGCACAGCACCTTGAACAATGTACTCGTGTAACTATAGCTTCAGTGGATAGCCAAGTAGCTACTCAGAATCAATTACAGACTTCCTCAACCATCTAAGGTAGAAAAGGAGTATAACTGGAAATTTGTAGAACAAGTAACTTTTCCCTGATTTCCTCCAATCAAACTTGCCAATGTAAAGTCAATATTATACATTACAAAAACCAAGGACATTTTATCCTTCAACTATCTGATCAAATGGTGTGATATATTTAAATATATATACACAAACAATGAAATCTATGATTGATAATAGAAATATATAAATATTTCAACCATATAGGCAAACCAAAATTTTAAGATACAATATATTAACATGGTCAGAGTGACCATTCAAAACACACTGCAAACACAAATAATGATCAATTTATTTCACATGAAAGAAAATACCTTAAGCTTTATTTAAACAATATCAAAACTTAAGAGGCAGAATTTTGTTGCTAAGATTCCAAAACCAGCCATTCAAAGATAAGCTTCCCTGGACAGAAGTACAAAAGAATCAACATTACTAAAGTACAAAGGTGAGACCAAAAGCACAAGAATCTTAAAGCGACACTTTTATTAAGTGCCTGCTGTCTGCAGGGTTACCAGAAAGAAAGAAAGCTGCAGGAGTCTCTACAGCATCTATACAGAACCCAAGGAAAATCCAGAAAGAGGGCTACAGAGTGTGGCAAATACTCTTGGGTAGATGCCAGTTTAAAGGTATGAATGTGACTTCTAGTTGGCTGTCCTAGGCTCAAATGCCATTCTTAGCACCCAAGCTGTGTGATCTTACACCAGCCACTCAACTTCCCTGAACCTTATTTCCTCGTTTATAAAATGTAGTTTGTAGAGCTAGCATAATACCTGGCTTAGAGACAATACTCAATAAATATTTGCTGATTCTGAATGAGCAATACAAGAAAAGCAAGTATTCCTCTCCAAATATTTTTTTTTAAATTTTTGAGGGGAAATGGTATTAATTACTTCCTGGTTAAAATTAATTTGACTCTCAATATTTGTGAGAGACTGAATCCAGAAACCTGTGGAGATACCAAAATCCATGTTCAAGTGCCATCTATAAAATGGCACAATGCTTTCATGTAACCTCTACTCTTAACCCTATTCTCTTTAAAGCACTACTAGATGACTTATAGAACCCTATACAATATCAAGGCTTTTAGATTTATCATACTGTATTATTTAGAGAATAATGGCAAGAAAAATATGCACATAGTCAATACAGAAACAATTTTTTTTTATTTTCCCTCTTCACCCCCACCAGAAATGGGGAGTGGACATAGGTCCCATGTAAGCTAGACAAGCACTCTGCCACTAAGCCCTTTTGAATATTCTCTATAAATGGCTGGCTGACACAAGAATAACAGTGGGCAAACTATATTCCTTCCTTCCTTACCTCATAGATTACTTCAAAGTTTACTAGAATTCCTAAAATTGTAAATCTCAGTAGCCAGAAGCTGGGGCCTGGACTTAGTCATCTCCTCTATAATATTAAGGAGGTTATTCTAAATAACCCTTAAGTATCTTCTACTCTGAGTGCTGTGGTTCATTCAATCTCAAGGATTTACCAGAGCAATTAAGAGGGAATGAAGGAGGTGGAGAGAGGCAGGGAAAGAAAGAATGGAGTGTATAGAACAGTCACTGAGGCCAAGGGAGTGGAAATCAACTGTAGACTATACTGGCTTTGACACTGTTTCTGGAGATCATGAGAACATAAAAGAAAAGGAAACATGGAAGCTGAGAAGCAAGATGCCTCTGGATGACTGTGTTTAAAATCAGGTCTTTCTATAACCCTGAACGAGACTCTGGAAGAATCTAATACTGTCTTCACGCAGGCAGCATTTGCACAGTTCTAAAGCATTTCTGCATGCTATCTACAGCAAATTTTCTGGAATGGGAAGTAAGAGACTCCATTTAAATGTCTTAGGGTTTGATAAATTTGTAGAATCTTCACTAAAAACACCAAATGACATTTAGAAAGGGTTTTTTTTTCAGTAGCTATGTGTAGAATAAATTAGAGAAGCAAATGCATGCAGGCAAATAGCTCTAAATCTGCAGATTAGAACTGTAGTACAAAAGGAAAAGTGAAATCTGACCAACAGTTCACTCGAACCCTCACAGCAACTCCTATTACTGCACATACAAACGACCAGGGACCAGATTATTCAACAAGAAAAAAAAAGAGAATAGTCAAAAAAAAAAGAGTGAAGAAAAGAATCAGACACGGTGATGGGTTAGGAGTGGAATGTCCATTTGCCAACTAGTGTTAATGCCTTACTACCTGCCAGATCATAGTGAACAATGCTATGGAGCTTAATTTTAAAAGCACAATGATATCAGTACATTTTTAAATATGAAAACCTAGGGTTTAATTTAATTAAATACCTAAGGTTACATGAACTAGGAATCTGGAAGAGCCATGAGCCAACCCCGCCTCTGACTAGAGTCAAAGTTCGACTTCTAAAACAACCTTTAAAATTGTCTCAAAGTTACAAACCAATGGGTGAAAAGCTACAAAAAAATTAAAAATAAAGCAGCAGGGCTGTTGGTGAGAATTTTTGGTGGGTAAAGGTGCTTGCTGAAAAGGCTGATGACCTGGGTTCAATCTCCGAGACTCACATGGTAGGACAGAACTGACTCCCAAAAGTTGTCCTCTGACTTAAAACATGTTTGCCACAGCATGAATGTGACCACACACACACACACACACACACACACACACACACACAAATAAATAAATGTTTTTGAAGGCATCACTGTGGGAACTTGGATAATCTGCGTTAATACGATTCTGACTCTGCTGGTGGATCACACCTCTATTCTGGCACCTGATTTTATCAGGTTCATCTCTGCTCCTAGCAGCAGGACTCAAGGGCACTCAATAATATCAATACCCACCCTTCCTCACCGAAATATGGTATGTGGGGGCAACAGGGCAGATTATAACTAAGGTGAGCGTAACTAGACTGATTAGTTTCAAGTCTTCTTCCCAAACACTTTACAGAATGACCGTGTCTATTTTGGTATAAGCCACTTATCATTAAATATGACAAGTACACTAAGAAAGCCTGTCACTTCAAAGACGCTCGGAAGTACTGTTCTGTGAGCTGAGCACACTGATACACCTCTATAATACCAATACTACAAGGCTGAGGCAGGAGGATTCAAAGTTTGAAACCAGTCTGGGCAACTCAGCACAAATGCCCCAGTCAAGATGAGAAAGAATTGGGGGCTCAGCCGAGTGGAAGATGGCTTGCCTAGCATTGAGAAAATCCTGGGTTCACCACTCCTTATCACAAAATAAATAAGAAAGTAAATAAAAAACATTCTGCCATGGGTGGGTTCAGGGAGGAAACAGAGATGCTACCTTCTTTACTCGCACTAGCAGAACAAGATTTACACACTGACATAAGTGTTTAATAATGGCTTCCTGTATTATGCTATATGTCCAGTGACAGTATAAGATAATTATTTCTATGCTCTGTAGTAACTCAAATACCACACACTCACAAACCATTTCCAAAACTATACTAGGTTATGGGGGGAAAAGTTGTATATCCTTAAATTAAGTAAATATATAGTGCCCAGCTGGCACAAGGCCAGTATGACTCAACACCATATAATAAGGAATAGGAACACAGTCTAACTAAAAATGCCTCAACATTACTTCCAAGGGTAAGAAAAAACCAGAGATCACAAGACCTATCCTCAATGGTCAGTGGGAAAAGGGTGACTGATTGGTTAACGTGACAGAAGCAATAAAGAACTTCATTCCTATGGTCTAGTCTATATGAATGAGGAGCATTATAAAAGTAGAGACAATCTGTACAGTTCTGTAATCCACACCCGGTACAGGGCTCTGTCGTCCAACTCCTGAAACTGGAGTATTTTATCCGATCGCATGCCCATCTCACAGCAGCTAGCATTTGCAGGGAATGTGGAGAAGCACCCACCACAAGGACTGTGGACCTCTGCCAGAAAAGTGATAGCTGGCCCCTGAGAGTGACTGTGGTTATCAATGCCAAGACAATAATAAGCATCCTAGGGATCTCCTCAATCCATCACTTAGAGATTCTACTGAGTCTTATGTGCTCAGGCTGACCTTCCACACTCGTCCTGAAACCCAAGATGGCCATAGCTTAAGCTCTGTAAAACACGCAACACAACATCCAACAACTGGACTCCTTAAAGATTCTGAAGCAAACGGAAACAGAACAGAGGCAGGGTTGCCCCAGAAAAGGCGTGTGAAACTGATGACAGCTGAACAAGGAGAGCTACATATCCTTGGGAAACGATCAGAACTGCAACCCGGAATACAGTCTGACTGGAGAAAGGGTTTTTCCAGGGATGTCCGATATCGTCTCTCTCCCACTCCACCTCTCAGCACCTCTCCAGCACCCTCAGCACTCGCTCAACATTTAGTCCTGCTGAAGATGGCTCTCAGGATTAGCAGAATCAGGAGGACATGCAGAGAACATTCCATCCTGGGAACAGCATTGTTAAGTTATTTAGACTTGTTTACCATCCTTCCCTATAGAGTTAGAAGCATGAAATTTTGCCAGCATTTTCACAGTATACACCAGTCAGCACCATAGCAACCTAATCTTCTGCCCACCAAAAGATCAACACATCTGCAGAAAATTCAGCAAAAATACAGAGTGGCCCTGGACTCCTGAAGCAGTCAACCAAATGTCTTCCCCTTTACATCACACCTATTTCATGGTGCCCCAAAGCTTCCTGGCATAAGCAAGTTCTTGGGATTATACAAACTGCTGCTTCTGTTTCCAGCCCAGATTTCTAGAAATGAAATCCTGGAATTGAGGGAGAAATGAAAACAAATGTTGGCAGAAAGAAGGAGAAAAATGCATTGTCTATATAATCCCAGTTTAAGTGAACAATCATCATTAGTTCCATAGAGCTTTTCTTTTTTCTTTCAGTAAAACCGCTTACCCAAAATTGTAGCTCTAAAAACATTCCCTTGGCTTAAACCACACATAAAAAAGCAATTTTATAGACATAGCCCTATAAATTTTCTCAGAAATAAGGAAGAGATTAACTGTAAATTATGTAAAAATTCAAGCTTAGCATCTATAAACCAAAGTTCAGTGTGGATTAAATATGTATAATAGATTAACGTAAAATGTCTGCAAAAATCAAACCAAATACCGATGCTTACAAGTTACAGGCCTCTCTCTCTCTCTCCTCTCCAAACTCCTGAAGTCTGAATAAGAAATGGAGAGAAAACCTTGCCAACTTCAGGTCACAGAAGCAACTCGGATCTTGCTGCAAAGCACGGGAGGTGAAGTAGAAGCCTACTTTACAACAAATTAACTCGGGAATGCCCATTTATGAAACTGAATCAAATCCCACGGCTACCTTTAACCCAAAACTATTTCTAGCTCGAGAGCCAAAGACCCAAGCAAATACGCAAATCCTTTCTTTTCACCTTATTCCCAACGTGAAGAAATCCGACCCCTTCCTACTTCATAGCTTCTGTGAAGCTGGAGCAGAGGCCCCTTTGGCCAACTTTTTTTCTCTCCAAGACTAACCTCCAACCAATTCCAGAAGAGGAAGCAAACCTCAAACAAATTTAACCCTTGAATTCCACTCCTAGGAATCTACAACATAACCTAGGCTTCACTGCAGCCCTGTCTTGCACAGACACTTAAAACGATTTCTTCATGGTTGAAGTGGAAGCATCACGCCTCAAAAATCATCACCAGAGATTCCTCTTGTCAGTCACACAGGGTGCTGGGGCTGCGATTCACCCACGAACTCCTTACCGGCCAGCATCATCCTTCACACGAAAAACTTAATGTTTCAAAAGACAAAAGGGGGGGTGGGGAGTCACCTTTTCCACAAGGACACCTGCCTCGCCTCTAGAGTGTCTCTATAAGGAACGACGACCAGCCCAGCCAGAGAGGTTAACAGATAACTCCCCAGCTTAAAGTTTTCCTCCCCTATCAAACTCTTTGGCCACAGCACCTCAGCTAGTCACACACGGGTGTATTGTCAATCCCTCTGCCTCCCTCTATCATCGTCAGACTAGAGGGTGCCTGGCCCATAGGAGTGCCTGATTTAAAAAAAAAATGCATATACAAATAAAATAAAATCGAGTCACCGCAGAGGAGTAGTAAGGACTGGGGACCCCGGTGTCCAGTTTCTCTGGGTCTTTTCCGAGCGACTATGGAGAGCTCAAGTTCCATCACTGACCACTAACCAGATCTACCCCCAATCGTTTGGCTAACGTGTGTTCGTTCCCCTTCTAGGTCCTTTCAGCAGAACCCTGCAAGGGGACCAAATCCCAGCCTCAAGAAGAAAATTTCCTTTATCCGCCCATTCCTACCTCGGAAGCCCTAGTTCCAGGAGGAGAAAGGCAAGTGCAGCAGCGCTAGGCAAAGGGGCCGTCGAAAGCTGCACGCGCAGAAAGGCATGCCTAGGTCGCCCCCATTTCTCTGTCCCGGGGCGAACAAGACTCAGAGAGGCTGACGGGCTGGCCAAGGTCACCGTGCTTGCTGGTCGGGGCCGAGGGGCGCCCGCGCCTACTTCCGGCTCCCCCTTTCGGCGGCGGCTCGGGGCGCCCGCTCCCCACCCGGCCCGCGGCCGCGCGCCCTCCGCGGATGCTCGCACTCCGCTAACTAGGGCAACTGGAGTGCGCCGCAGGGACGGCGCTCTGCAGCGCGTCGCCCGCCCGCCCGCCCGCCCGCCCGGGAGCAGCCCCCAGCTGGTGCCGTGACAGCTGCGACCTCCGCCCCCTGCAGCCGCGCCAGGCCAGCAGGGGAACTCGGGGAAAAGTGGCAGCGAGAGATGGGTCCCAGAGAAAGGGGAGCCTGGGCGGAGGGCACCAGCTGCTCCCCGCCCCCTAGGGCCGCCGCGGCCGCGCTGCTCGTGACAGCTGCACCCACCGCGAGGCTCCCGCCGCCGCCGCCGCCGCCGCCGCCGCCACTGCCACTCACCTGCCTCCGCCGCCGCCGCCTCAGGGCCGTGCTCCCTGGCGCCGCGCTCGCTCGCGACTGTGGCGCCGCCGCCGTGGACTCCGCCGCTCCTCCGGCCGGGCACCAGTCCCCGGGGCCCAGGCGGCCCGCCCGCCGCCGCAGCGGCTCTCCGGCCCCCTCCTCCGGAGCAGGAGTCCCCCCCCCCACTTCAGGGGGATGCAGAACCACCCCGGCGCAGGCTGTGCCTGAGGGAACGGCGGAGAACTGCAACCGAGGCGTTTGAGGCCGCGCTCTAACCGACGGACGACAGGACGAGGTGAATCGCGTCAGTCTCCCGCTCGCCCGGCCTGAAGAACAGGCATTTCAGCCGCTCTCCGCGGCCGCCATGTTCTCCTCCTCCACGGCCGCCGCCGCCGCCGCCGCCGCCGCCGCCCCCCGCTCGCGGCCCCGCCCCCCGGGCCCCGCCCGCGGCGCCCCGCCCTCGCGCCCCGCCCCACCCACTCGCGGCCCCGCCCTCGCCCCTGCCCCCTCTGCGGGCCCGGCCCCGAGCCCCGCTGCCCTCCGGCTCCGACGGCGCGCCCCGGGCAGCGCGACCCCGCTGGCACCGCTCAGCGTGGAGCCGCTCCGCGCCCTCTACCGGCTGCAGGCGCACCGGGGCCGGTGTCCTAAGGAAGTGTGAGAAAGGAGGCCCGAACTCTTCCCGCAGGGACCCTCCCCTCGGGGCGGTCCTCTGCCCGCAGCCAGGAAGCCTCGAACCCCAGGGTGCCACCAGGCGGGCCGCGGGACCTGCAGCCTCCCGCTGTTCTTTATCGTTTCGGGAAGGTTGGGGGAGCGACCAGGGGTCCTGTGGATCGCGAGGAGTCTGACCTGGGCCTGTCTCCACTCGTGGGTTGTAATACTTTGAGTGAGAGATATCCCTCGTTTTTTTTTTTTTGTTTTGATTGTTTGTTTGTTTGTTTATTTTTCTGTAAAATTGAGAGGTGGTTTGCTTAGATGATTTCTTAGACAAGGGTAAAGAAAGATTTTTTTTTCATATGAAAAGATCTGACTGACACTGTCTGGCTCTGCAGTTCCCTGAGTTGACTAAAACGCCTGTCTGTCATCTACAAATCTTTCCTCTCGAGGGGGCCCACATCTTTCTTCTTTTCTACCTCCCTATCTTACTCTACAATGGAAGTGCTACATTCAAAAGTAGTGTACCTTGTCCCCAGAGGAATCAAGCAGCCACAGAACAGGTCCTTGCGACCCCTATCCCAAGCCTGGTAATCAATGTAACACTTCTCTCTCCCTGGCGGCAGAAGTGCTGCGGGTGAAAGGGGCGCTATCTTCCCTTTCCAGAGTTCTTGTCCTCATTTAGCAGTCTTTACCTACTAAGCTACCCTCTTCTGCTGTTCCTCATCCTGCATTTGACGCATCAAAGCAGCCTGTTGTAAAGCCTTAAGTCCTCCTCGTCCCTTCTCCTGACTCAAACCTGACAGCGTTTAAACACACCTACCTCCCTGGCACCTCTCTGAGACAGCCTGTGATGGCTTACATAAAGCAGGTACCGCCATACGCCATACGCTGCCTTCATCTTCCTGACTTGGTCACGCTCATAAAGCAACCCCTAGACCACACTCTGCCTTCATTTATACAGTCATCCTTCTATGCATGCATTCGGTTGATTCTTATCAAAGACAAGCATATTTGACTAGCTCTTGCCCTCATCTCTAGCCACCTGCACAATCCATATTCTCAGTAGTTGCTGAAATGCCTGAAGATCTCCATCAGTCTCGTCTCCTTCTATGGGGCCTGTTTCCTGGTCTAGTACAATCCAGACTATGCAAAGTGCCTTGTCCTGGCCTCTGATGCTTACCAACGAGCCAAGTGTATGCAATACCCCTATCTCCACTGTACTCCAGTAACTGCTGGCAGGCAGATGCCACGAATAGATCAGCCTTCTCTTCTTTTATTCTTCTGGTTGCTTCTAGCCGCTCCTTTTTCTATCCTCCTCTTCTCCTGTCTTGCTCATCATCCTTCTTTCCACCTGTTCTCTGAACTTTGATCCTCTAGCACTATTCTTGTCTTCTCCTGTGTGTGTGGTGGAGGCATGTATTGTTCATGTGGGTGTGTGCAAGTGTGCCCCAACGTCTGGTATGTTTCTCTAGAGTGCTGCTTCACCTTAGGGTTTTTTTTATTTTAAATTACAGTGTGTGTGTGTGTGTGTGTGTGTGTGTGTGTGTGTGTGTGTAGCTAGGACGCATGCTCATGCATATGCGTGTGGAGGCCAGGTGACAACTTGCTGGAGCTGGTTCTCTCTCTTCCACCATGTTTGTTTGCCCCAGAGATCAAACTGAGATCCGTCAGGTTTGGTTGACAGCAAGCTCTTGTAGGTCCACCTTATTTTTTGAGGATATTTTTCATTGAACCTGGAACTCACCAGTTGGCTAGACTGGCTCCCCATGGAGTTCTGAAAACCGACCAGTTTGTGCCTCCAACCTTAAATCTGACAGAGGTGGGGTTACAGATTGAAATCAGCTTTTAGATGGGTCCTGGAGATTGGAACTCAGGTCCTTGTAGTGCTTATGTGTTAGGTTTTGTTGTTGTTGTTGGTGGTGGTGGTTTGTTTTTTGTAGCTTTGGTGCCTGTCCTGGAACAGACCAAATCAACTTTGAGATTTGGGGGGGGGGGGGGGAACCAGGCTGGCCTTGAGCTCACTTCCTCCGAAGAGCTGGTATTAAAGGCCCCTGCCACAACCTCCCCCCCACACACATGCCCATTCCCCACCCTACCCCTGGGCTTTGTGTTAGATATTTTATCCATCTTCCCAACCCCTTGCTGTTCTTTTGTTTTGGTTTGTTTTAAGAGATAGGGTTTCTCTGTGTAGCCCTGGCTATCCTGGAACTTGATCTGTAGATCAGGTTGGCCTCAAACTCACAGAGATTCACCTGCTCTGCTACAACCACACCCAGGTAGCTGTTCCTTCTTTTTTTTTTTTTTTTTTTTTTTACACAATGGCATAAAGTCTTGCAAATCTCATTGTCTTCAATTTTTAAATTGTTTTTCCTTCCCCTTCTCTCATATAAGTTGATTTGGTTTGTGTGTCAGGCTGGAGCAAAGACTCAGTGGTTAAGAGCATTGATTGCTCTCCCAAAGGACCCAGGTTCAATTCTCAGTACCCATATGATTGCTCACAGCTGTCTATAACTCTATTCCCAGGGTATCTGACACCCTCTTCTTGCCTCTTTGGGCACTAGGCACAAGTGTGGTACACAGACATAGATGCAGGCATATTTTAATTTACATAAAATAAATTAAAATTTTAAAATATATATCTTTAAGTCATTTTCAGGCTACACAGCCTTGTGATTTTGTTTTGTTTTGTTTTACAGTTATTTTCTTGTTTATTTAGACATTACCTTGCTACATGGCACAGACTGGTCTCAAAGTCTGACTCCTCTGGCCTCTGCCTCACAAGTTCTGGAAACACAGGTGTGTGCCACCTTGTCCAGCAAGTGCTGAGATTTTGCTGAATTATGAATGTAACTTAAGTGGTATTTATATTGCTATAGTTATACACGGGTGCTAAAGACAAATCTTCCCCTGGTGTGAAATCACTAAGCAAGCCCCCTGACTTTGCCCCTTCGTTATCACTTGCTAACAGTTATGTCTTCTCTGGTCTCTTATGAATGTTTGCCTTTTCTCTTGTCCGAATCAGCTTCTCTCCGGCTCCATCTGCTCTCACCAAGGGCGCTTACTTCCAAACTAAAGAGGACTGGAGAGATGGTTGAATAGATAAGAACATTGCCCCTCCTCAAAAAAAATAAACAAAACAAAATCAACAAACAAACAAAAACTGTGTTCCTGTAGCTTCAGTACTGGGGAACAGAGATCAGCAGATCTCGGGAGCTTGCTGTCTGGCCAGTCTAACCAAAACGGTGAGCTTCTGGATCACTGAGAGACCTGTCTCAAGACAATAAGACAGTTACAGAGGAAAACACCTGACTCTTGTTCTGGCCTCCACACTGCACACACAGGCATGCCTGCATGCTTAAATCTACGTGTACACCACACACAAAAGTAAACAAATGAAATAAAGGGAAAAAATGGTGAGCCAAATAAAATTATAGTGAATACCTTTCCACATATTTTGCATACTTAAGTATATTTACACATATAAATGCTGTATATCTATTCAATTTTGTTGTGGTGATTTTGCATGCCCTGCCCCCCACATCCTGGGAATGGAGCCAGAACCTCATGCATATAAGGCAAGCAATATACCAACTGAGCTAGATCCCCCACTCTTATTATTCAATTTTATGTACAAAAATAAAATCACACTATAAATGTTTATTGGTGCTCTGGTATCTTTTGCTGCACAATATAATTTCATCATTAATGGTTGAATGGGATGCATTTACACAATGTTACAAAAGTTTGTTTACAATGTTTCAGGGTTTGTGTGCTTATTTTTTTAATAATTCTATAATTATGTGCCTCTATACAGTTCAGAAATTATTTTCTTAAATTCACAGGTTAATTGCTAAATTAAAAATGTTCATTATATGCCAAACTGATCTCCAGAAAAATTATCCCCAACTATGATTTATAGTACATGAGCCTTCTACTTCCCCACAGGTAACCTGCTCTGGATTTTATCTATTTTATATCAGATGATCTTTAATTTCTATCTTGGATTGAAGTATAGTTGTTAAAAAGAGTAGGTTTAGAGATACGTGTGGCTGCTAACACCTGTAATATATCACTTGAGAGGCTGACAAATTCCAAATTTGAGGCCAACCTGGGCTACATAGCAAATTTTAGGCCAGCCTGAGCTATAAGGTGAGAACTTGTCTGAAAAAAAAAACAAAATGAAGGGGAAAATGTTTTAAGTAAAAGGAAGAGGAGAAGCAGGAGGACAAAGGAAGGATGAACGGCTGTGGTTAAAGCTGGACAGATCCAGATTTGAGATGGCCATGGCAGTCACTAGTTTGTGACCTCGGAGTAACCATTTCAGAGTCTCCAAGCCTCGTTGTCCCCATCAGTAAAATAGGAGGCTAGCTCTCACTTCAAAGGCTGTTGTGAAGATTAAATGAAATATCTGCCAGATACTTCATACAGCGTTTGGCATTTAGGATTGCCATGGGAAAGTAAAATTTAGCTCCAACAGAGAAGGTGAAAGTCTACCCAGCTACTCATCAGGCTGGGATAATGGGCACAGATGAAGCCAGCTGCGGAGTTAGCAGGCTGTGGTGTCTTCTGAGGACATACTGCAGCTGTATATGTTATAATCACTCCCTTCCCAAGTGGCTGCTGCTTTCCTATTCACTCAGAAACATTGTTCTCTAAAATCATAGATATCAAAAACCTTGGTGTTTGTAATTATAGCAGTATCTCAGCTTTTTTTTTTTTTTTTTTTTTTTTTGGACAGGGATAAAGCCTCGATGTACAACCCAGGTGCAGCACTTTATAAACAGGATTTTGAGATACATTCATCTTAACTTTATTATTTCTGAACAACAGGACCCTGAATCTACTTTATAGTCCAATGTTGGGGGCGGTGGGGGAGTTGACCCTTTTACAAACTGCTTTGCTTGATTGACTTTAAGCCTATCAATACTCTGCTTTTTTTTTTTTTTTTTTTTGGCCTGTTTCTAAACTCTGCCAAGGGCTATATTTCTAATATTGTTAAGTAGATCAGATATTACATATGTGTAGCATTTCATTTGGACACTTAGGAAGGTTTGACCGTTTGAATGATTGACTTGGTAACATTAGTAAATCAAACGGATTCGGCCTCACCCGAAACTCATTTTCTTGTACATTTCCTAGCGTTTCTCTCAGTTCTAGAATGACCTTAATCATATTTGGTCAGTAAAGTTATTTACCCTTGAGGTTGATTTCTTTAAAAGACAGATAAACAGCTTACTGTGTCGATGCTTATTATCAAAAACTAGGATCACTGACCATTCCCCACCCACCCCCCGTCTTGGTGGTTAGCTATTACAACTTCCTGTATGTTATCCAGCAGTTTTGATTTTTTTTTTTTTTTTTTTTATGTTCTTGGGTTCTGTGGTAGCCCAATCACTTCCCAGGGCTACGTGATTAGCAACACTGTCTTGCTCTGTGTGGTGAATTCTAGTGAATTCTCCCCCAGTGTGTGGCACAGCTCTCTTCAGTCTTGAACACAGCAGCACTGTAGGCAGGCACATGTTTAAATGACAGGCTTCCTTTGCTGACTGAATGGCTTCTTCCCCTCTCTAGTCTAAATAACTGTCTTGTTTCTCTGAAGAAGGACTTCATCCCTGCATACAAATCTCAATTTAGAAGGTAGTGAAGCCATAAAACTCATGTGGGGCTGCCATCAGTGGTGTTTATGCTTTGATAGGCATATGCCTACCGCTGAGCCAAATCCTCAGTCCTTGATTTTTGCTGTTGCTGTTTGCTTTGGTTTTGTTCTTTTTAGTTGTTTGAGACAGCCTCTTGCCATGTAACCAAGCTACAAATTTGCAGCAATCCTCCTGCCTCCATCCACCTCTTGAATCTGGGATCTCAAGCATATACCACCATATCTAGCTGGTATTAAGAGACAGAATCTTTCTCTGTGTAGCCCAGGCTGTCTTTGACCTGGCAACGTTCCTACCTTAAAATGACAAGCACGTCATACCACATCAACCTCTTTTCAGGTTTTACTCGTGATTTGTGGAGATTATCTTCTCTGTGGTGAACATTTGGGGTTTTTTTTTAATTTTTGTATTACTCAAAGTGTGCTGCAATGGGTGGTTTCCTTGCATTCTGCTGAGATTATAAGATAGTGTGTTTCTGGGTATTAGTGATGTGAAACACAAGCATACCTCCTTAACATATGCAGCCTTCAATCAGACTTGCTGTAGTGGCTGCAGCTCAAATTTGAAGTCTAGATGCCAAAGTCAGTTGTACAAGTGGGAGGATCGGATTGGCAGCAGCCTGCGTTGCGGGCTTTGGGAAATGCCAGGCATACCCCCTCTCCCAGACACAAACCTTACCGTAGTGCCTGGAATTTCAACAAGATTCATTCCCTTAAGTTTGTAACCTGCTATCTTGGGGTAATCTTTGAGACAAATCATTCCTCCCTGGGTACTGAAGAAAATTGGGAGCAACTAAATTCATTAAGTTGATAAGTGAAAATTGAAATTCCCTGTAGGACTCCAAACACCACATGTTAATGTTTTGATTTTTTCCTTTCCTGAACCTGAAATCAAAAAGTTAATCTCTTTATGAAAGTTATTTGTTTTGCATTTAACAGATTTATGGTAAAGGAAATCTGAGGAGTATGAATTCCAAGCATTTTTCTAAATTTACTTCCGGCTCCTTCCTTTGTTCAATAAAGATTACTGAGTACCCATTACATGCAAGTAGTGTTCTTGAGATAAACACTGATTAGAACTAGAGAACCCTTTATCAGTACATAAATATGCATATATTCTACAAGTCAGTGATCAAACGTGTAGTCTGTGTATTAACTATTCTATTATCTACCTTCTTTTTTCACACACATACCTACACATATGTTATATACATCTGTCTCAAACTTCTTAGTTTCTAAGGGTTGTCATATTCTATTTTGTTGATTTTAGATACTTTCTCCTCCATTCTTGCTTCTGAATTCTTGGGACGTATTCTTCCAAGATGTTATAAAGTCATATACCGATCACTCATTTGAGCCAGAAGGTAAAGTGACCTGTCTGCCTTAAGTTCCTCGTGGACTTAATCAAGTGGATGGCTTCTTCCCAATTTGTGGAGATGGGGATCCTGAAAGCAATGTGTCACAAAACAAAAGCAGAGTCCACCAGGGAGGGCTCAGGGAACTTTCCTGAAAACAACAGGAGTGGTTGCTGGGAGCCATGCCTCTTTCACCACTGCCTGCAGAGCTTGGAGGGCAGGGCTTGCTGCATCCAGCACAAAACCAACTGCCTTGTCTCCACTAGACTTGGCTTTCTGTAGGAGAAGCCATGCTTGTGCCCTTTCTGTACTGCTGCTGCTAAGTGGTGCTGATAAGCCAATATGTTCTTCTGTGTTTCTGCATATCAGGGATGACTATGAGCTTTCCACCAAGATGGGCCTACCTAACAGCTGCTGATACTGGAACGTGTGAGATCTCACTGTGATGCCCATTAGTACTCCCTATTAGAGCCCTCATCGCTTACATAGGACTGACCACACTTCTGGGACCCTCCTGACATACAGACAGCATGAGATTCAAGCAGGCAGCAGTGGGACTTTGTGGGTAGCTGTGTGCTGGCAAAAGCTTGCTGTCTTAGGGTGGTGAGGGAAGGGAAGGCATGCTTTTCTCTCTCCCCTACCAGAGCTACCCAAACTGTACTATTTAGGTAAAGAAAAGATATGAGAAACCAGAGAAGCTCAGCTGTGCTAGCTTTAATTCCCCAATCCCTAAGGCACTGGCAGGCACTGAGTCTTGAAACCTAATAACTATAAGTAGATATTTTACCCAGAGATTCAGTCATGTGACCATTCAATCAACATTATTAAAACCTAATCTAAAATTATTCCAAATACTATTCTAAGTGTTAGATGCAATAGACAAGATCTCTGTCCTTAATAATTTATACTACAGGAGAAATGGATAACTGAAAAAGTAAATAAAGAAAATTCATCAGAAAAACAGGATGTATAAAGCACAAACATAGTGCTAGCGAAATTCAATGTGTTAATTACTCAGAACTTCCCACCAGTCCTAAGCTGAATAAAATCTAATAATATTATTTAGTTCCCTTTTCACAGACTAAATGCCTGATTCCTATGATTAAAAAGTGGAAAGAGAGGTCTGGAGAGATGGCATAGTGGTTATGAGAACTGGCTGCTCTTCCAGAGCACCTGGGCTCTATTCCTAGCACCCACATGAAGGCTCACAACCATCTGTAACCCAGTCCCAGATGGTCTGATGCCCTCTTCTGGCCTCTGCAGGCACTGCACACACGCCATGCAGGCACAACACTCAACAAACGTAAAATAAGAATAAAAGTTGAAAAGTAAGAAGACTGAAAAGAGAGCTTATCTGCCCTAGGAGCTCTCTTCTTTGAGTGGGGAAGTCGGATGCATTCAACTAACCAAATGATTGGTGGTTGTGCCATGCACAAGGTGTTAGGTACCATGCACAAGGTATTTCATGGACCATGCACAAGGTGTTATGTGCCATGCACAAGGTGTTAGGTACCATGCACAAGGTGTTATGTGCTGTGCACAAGGTGTTATATATCATGGACAATGTGTAATGTACCATGGACAATGTGTAATGTACCATGCACAAGGTGTTTTATGTACCATGCACAGGTGTTATGTACCATGCACAAGGTGTTATGTACTATATACAAAGTGTTGTGTACCAATGTACAAAGCGTTATGTACCATGTACATGTTATGTCCTATGTACACGGTGTGATGTCTTTTCATTCTGTCCAGGCACATACACTGCCCATTGCCTCAACTTCTCAGGTTGTAAGCACTGCTGCCCACAGTCCTGGGTGCTGGGGTGGTGGAGAGCAGGGTGAGGGAATTTTGCAGCCTCAGGCTGATCTGTATCTAAAAGTCTCAGCCACCATTTAATAAAATACAGCCTGAGAAGCAAGTTAGGAATAATTAGCTATTTGAGGAGAAAGCCTCACTGCTTATGCCCCCTGACCCAAGGTGCCTCCTCCACCTTGCCTTGCATCTAATATTTGGGGATTCTTAGCTCTAGATGCTTAGGGAATGAGGCTGTTGTTACCTGTGTCCACCCCCGTCCCCTCTCTTCTCTCCATCCTAATCTTAATTTCACCCATGCACAGTTCCCGATGTTGTGCATTAATTAAATGTAAGTGAGTCATATTTTTAATGCCAAGTGGTGTTGCTACGGACAGATGTTCTAGCCTTTTTGTGATGTCAATGATCATTAAACTGCTTTTAAGAAGGGAGGAGAGCGATGTCTGTGTTTTCGCTCACAAAGCAAGCAGCCATCAAGGATATGCCTCAAGCTCAGTGTATCCTGGGTTCACAAATACAGAGCCTGCATCTGACTTCTCATTAAATGAGGATGTGCAGCAACGGTTCTAAGAAGAGTTAGTTTCACTCTCCTGCCCTTTCACACTGCCTATCCTTGTTCTCCCTGTCTCTTCTCTCCTGATTATCTTTTCTCCATGAGCTAAGCCAGAGTTTGCCCGCTTTTTTGCTTTTCTCCTATTTCCAGAATCTCAAGACTCTAGGGCACATGCTCCCTTATTCTTTCCTCATCTAATTGGATTGTACTTCCTATATTCACAAAAGCTCCTAAACTTAAGGTTGGAAGGACCTATTGTTACAGCTCACTCATGTTAAGAGAACTTAGAAAGTTATCCAGTGTCAAATGGCTAGTTAGCTAGCTGCTTCCTCAAGAAACGTCCCCCACTCCCCAGCCCCTAAGGTGAATCTAGGGAAAGGCTTTCAGGGACAATGTTTCAAGCTTAAAATGTGGTGCTTACCTGCTGCTCCCCATCAAAATGAAAAGCCAGAACCTCAGTTAACTAAACAAAGGCAAGCCCAAGTGCAATAAAATCACCAGGCCAGGGGCCAGAAGATGGCTCAGTTAATGAAGTGCTTGCTACCCAAGCCTAAAGCCCCGAATTTGGATCCCCAGCATCCATGTCAACAGCCATGCCTGTGGTGGCGCATGCCTATACCCCTAGGAACAGGGAGACTGAGACAGGCAAATGTCTGGAGTTTGCTCACCAGCAGGCCTAAGTAAGGCAGGGGGCTTCAGATAGAGCACAAGACCCCTTCTCCGTAGCTAAGGTGGAACTAAGGTGACCGGAAAATACCTGCCATCAGCACAAATGTATATACACAAAAAGTGCCACCAGCCAACCAGAGATAGAGGTGTGGCAGCAAGATTTCAAGTGGTTAAGAAGTGAACAGGCAGCGAGCCTTTAATCCCAGCACTCAGGAGACAGAGACAGGCGGATCTCTGTGAGTTCGAGGCCAGCCTGGTCTACAAGAGCTAGTTCCGGGACAGGCCCCAAAGCTACAGAGAAACCTTGTCTCAGAAAACAAACAAACAAACAAACAAACAAACGAAAATAAAGTGACTAGGCAGTGAGGAACCCCGGCTGAGTCCCTTGTAACGTCCATTGATGGGGGAAAGATGATAAACAAGGATGAAATGGAGATGGTGAGACGGCTTAAGACACACTCCAGTTCCAGGGAATCTGATGCCCTCTTCTGATCCCTGCGGGCCCCGGGACACATGTGCTATACATACATACATGCAAGCAAAACACTCATTCTGTAAAATAAAATAAATCCTTTAAAAAGTTAAATGGAGGCAAGAGGATTATCATGTAGTATGTGTAAAACATGAGCAGGTGGGAGGGCAGAGGGAAAATACTAGAAACAACCCAAATTGCAAGAATGAGAATTCACCAAAGAATGACTTCAAGAAATAGAAGAAGATAGGAGAAAAACTGTAAGTAGGAAC
Source organism: Arvicola amphibius (assembly GCF_903992535.2). Lineage (NCBI taxonomy): Eukaryota > Metazoa > Chordata > Mammalia > Rodentia > Cricetidae > Arvicola > Arvicola amphibius. The sequence continues at coordinate 133,685,153 of NC_052048.2, forward strand.
AGGACCTTCTAGACCTTTCTACCATGTGCAACGCCTTTGACTCAAAACTCCATAAGGATAAGGAGCATTTCAGGATCTGCCTGACACTGCATTTGGTCCTTGGCACATAGTAGGAAGTCTTTCGTATTTCTTGGATGAGTAAATGACTGAGCAAATGAAAAAGAAATGTTCCAGTGGTGTATCTATGCACTCAGTAGCAAAAATTTAGACCTAAATTAAAGAAGGGGCAGAGGGTGGGGCAAGAGGAAAAGGAGGCTGAACTATCGTGCAGATGCCTACTTTGGCTTCCTTGGCCAATATCCTGGATGGCATCCAGGAAACCAAGACAAACTGTCAGTAGTGGCTGTCATGTAGAGAAATGGACAGTTCTGGTGACATCAGTGCTGATGTTAGTGGTAACTGTACATTACAGCATACTGCTATTTATCATCCTGGGTTCTAAATGTGAAGTGGAATCTATCATGCAAATCTTTATGTGTATAACAGAAGTTAGTGACCTTAACAAAAAGGTTAACTCCCCCCGCATGTGTGTTTGATACAGGGATGATATTCAAATTATGTAATGATTAGTGTGATCCAGAAGCCTGGCGGCAAAATAGCTCTAAACTGACCAGTGTAGGCAGCTGCATCTGCCTAAAGTGTCAGGTCATGGCTGCTAATTACGCTGAGGCTCAGAGACTTACAGTGTGGAAGACTTGGGGTGTGTGTGTATGTGTGTGTGTGTGTGTGTGTGTGTGTGTGTGTGCTTGTGCGTGCACACATGTGTTTATAGAAGCCAGAGGATAACCTTGGGTTTTATTTGAGACAGTGTCTCTCACTGGCCGGGATGTAGGCCAGGTTGGCTGGTTGGCCAGCAAACCCAGGAACTGTCCCATCTCCATCTCCCCAGGATTAGGATACAAACATGCTCCACCACACCCAGCTTCCCTTATGTAGGTTCTGGGGATCAATCTTGTGTCATCAAGCTATCTCAGCAAACCCAGTACAAGGTTTTACAGGGTGAAAGAAAGAATGTATAAAGAAACCTTGCATGCCTGCAGAGGAACTTCTTCCCCACAAGACCTTAGCCTAATGCTTCCCTCTCCATTAGAAAAGAGACTCGCTATTCCTTTGGCTTTGTCCTCCAGGCACTGGCAGCCCCCCAAACTGGCTGCTTGCCCAATCTCCGTCTTCCTTGACTCATCTGGCTCTTAAGCCAGAAGCACCCGTACGAGGTCTGACCTTCATTAATGCCAGTTATTTTCACTAGCCTGCAAGTATCCTCACCATCAGCCAACCATCCCAAACAAGTACCTAATGGATCAAATTCTTAAAAAGACTTTTAGCCACAGGTCAGAAATGCACATGGCATGGAGGGACACTGGAGGAAAAACTAAGCTTTAGGACGTAATGGACTGGGGCTGGAGAGATGACTCAGAGATTGATAGTACTTGTTGCTCTTTCAGAGGTCCTGGGGTCAGCAGTTCCCAACACCTACGTGGTAGTTTACAACCATCCCTAATTCCAGTTCCAGGGGCTCCAATACTGTCTTTTGACCTCCAAGGGCACTAGGCATGCATATGTCACACACACACATCCATGCAGACCAAACACTCATACGCATAAATCCAAACTTTTTTTATTAAAATACAAAGAAATGGCAAACTGACAGTAGCGTTAGGAGCTAAGAGTACAATCATTTGAGTTTTCTGTCCCCATTTCTATTTTTGAAAGACTGAAACCAACTGCAAAGATAAAACAGTTCTATTTAATGGTTTGTGAGATTAAGAACCTCTCTGGGCCTACATTATATTTTGTGTTATAAAACTTAAAATATCTCTAAGGTAGGCCTGTGAAAATCCAGAAATGGGTTTCTCAGAAACTCACAGGTAATTCTAGAACCATCTTGACTTCCAGGGAATGTGGGTTTATCCTGTAGGACTACAGTGGACCAGCGTTCCATACCATTAGAGAATGGAAAGAGGCCCTCCCCCAGGTTGAAGAGCTAGCTTCCAGCATCTGAGCATGTGACTACATTCCATGAACAGGCCTCTAAAAGGATGCTTGCCCTAAGAACCAACCCCATCTCTCCCTGATGGAGTCCCTGGAATGAGAAGAAATGCGGGGATGAAAAGGCTCCAAGGACACGTGTCCCTCACTCCCTTCTGCAACTAAGGAACTTTGGTGAGTTTATCCAGCTTGATCCAGCAGCTGAGACAGGGCAAGAGGAGGTGAGGAAAGCCCGGCAGATGGATTTGCAAAATGGAGGGTTGAGGATAACTGAGACAGCAAATTAGGGCAGGGCTAGGATCAGGGGAAAGGAAACAGGCAGAACTAGAGACGAAGCAATTAGTCAGACTCAGAGGAGCTGGTGTAGAACAGGAAAGTGGGGGCCACTTTACTGATACTCTGTCATACCCAGAGCCACCCCCGACACCCTGGAATGTATCCCAAAGCCTCCATAAATGTCTTGGCTAGAGACAAGGAGGATGGCATTAGAGAAAAAAAAAAGCCTTTTGGACAATGCATTGATAACGAAGGGTCACTGTGAAGGTTGTTGACCACGGGCCAACAAAATCGTCTTTCAGAAAAGTGAACTAAGCGGCACCATAGGACTAGCATATTGAGACATGATCTGGAAATTAGAAAGATGTTTTTGGAAATACCTACTTTGATTTATCCTTGTTCACAAAAATGTCTAACAAGCAATGTTTATTCAATAAATGGTAAGTATGAAGCAAACGCCCTCTGAAAAACAAGTGCTTTTGTCCTTCAACTGTCTCTTAGAATAAAGGAACAAATGAATATCATGGTTCATATATCAAATTCCTCTGAATATGGCCCATGTAGGTCACTTTTACACAGCCCAGTAATGCCTGATGAACTAATAAAACAGAATTTCTGATCTTGAAAGCTTAAAGTCTAGTGTGGAATTCTTTGGTGGAAACCAATGAAAACAAATTCATTAATGAAATTAAAAAATAGTGTATTACCTAGGCATGGTAGCACATACCTGAAATCGCAGCATTAGAAGGACTGAGGCAGGAGGATTACTGAGGTTTAGAAACCAACCTTGGGTTTGGGATGTAGCTCAGTTCATAGAGTGCTTGCCTAGCATGTACAAAGTCCTGAGATATGCCCCTGGTCTTACATGCAACCAGACATGGTTGGCAGCAGGAGGACCAGACATTCAAAGTCATCCTTAGCTTCATAGTAAGTTCAAAGCCAGCCTGGGATGATAGTGAAACCCTGTCTAAAAAACAAATAAACAAACGAAGGCTAGGGAAATGGCTCAGTTGGTAAATTATTTGCCTAAAAGGTGTGACGATCTGAGTTCAGATCTCCAAAACCTACACAAAAGCCAGGCACAGTGGTATGCACTTGAAATCTCAACAATGGCAAGATGGGAAGTGGAGATACATAGTCCTTGGAATATGTCCGACCAGCTAGTCAAGCCTGCTTGGTGAAGTTCCAGGCCACTGAGAGACCCCGTCTCAAACAAAAGGTAGAAGGAACTCAAGGAATGATACCTTCTAATCATCACATATAAACACACATGTGCACATGCACAGCTGCCCGTGCATGTATGTCCAATCACATGAATATGTACACACATACATAACTCACTGGAAGGACACAGAGCAGACGAGAGAATAAAAGATCTGGTGGATCATTTGACTTCTGTGGGGCAGCACCAAAGTGACTTCAAGGATCGTAGTCATAGCAACATGCAAACTCTTTGGCCCTACCTTCACTTCTTGTACCTGTTCTTTTACTTCTATTTTTGTTCTTTCGAGACAGGTTTCTCTGTAGCTTTGGAGCCTGTATTGGAACTTGCTCTGTAGTCCAGGCTGGCCTCGAACTCAGAGAAAACCACCTATCTCTCTCTGTCTCCCGAGTTCTGGGATTAAAGGTTTGCACCACCACCTGGCCTTGTATCTGTTCTTTACAACTCAACATGAATATTCCTGGAGTCAACGTTATTGGCCACCCAATACCAATACATGAACAACCTTTATGTCGGAGGTGGACAGTAGAATTTTGTTATTGAAAAGTCCATTAAAAGCCCATATTAGATGCCCAAAAATCACACTAATTTTTGAGGTCTCTGAGTGAGATCAATGACTAGCAACTATCTTCCAAAAAGTCTGAAAAAATTAAAAATACAAAAAAATTGATGGAGAAAATTTAAAATGCTACTTCACAATAATTGATATAGCCTGTGTTAGTGAAGCCTTTTGAAAATGGGATGTTTAACATGGAATCAGATTTGCAGAGAATGACCCCTTTTGTGGACTCTATCCGGCAAGTGGGCAATGCTGCTTGTGCTTGCGTGGCCCATTCAGGCCAGCAGACGAATGTGTCACTTTTTACTGTTACCAAAAAGCAGTTTAAACAGAAGCAAAACTTTACCTTTAATTCTTTTGGTTAGAAAACAATTATTCCAGGAGGGCGGGCATTCGCATGGTAGAATTTTTGAAATTATAGTTAGCTGTGCAAAGCGTATGTGCCTAAATGCGAAAATTCCCAAACACAATTTAGTTTGATTCTCGATCACAGAACAGCTAAACCCATGTGCTTCCAGAGGAAACAACCCCACTGTTTGCACATGTGGCTTCCAAGGTTATATTGGTAATCTCATCACACAAAAACATGACATGGGAGGGAGGTTCCTATGGGCCAGACCCAAAGAGTTGCAGTCATCATTTCCACACTGGGGATATAACTGCAAGGGAAACTGGGAAATGTAGTCCAGGAGACTGTGAATTTTGGTGAACAGTTATCAGTCTCTGCCATGGGGGTAGGTTTATTTGGGCAGAAACAGTTTCTATTCATACTGTCTCTTACACTAGAAATGTAGCAGGGATGTTTGTTGGGAGATGGCTCAGTCAGTAAAGTGAAGAAGACCTGAGTTTGGATGTCTGGCACCCATACAAAATGCCAGGAATAGCTACATGTGTCTGTAATCCTAGCACTGGGGAGGGAGAAGTAGGCATGGAGCCAGCTGGCCATCTTGTTGAGTCAAATCAGTGAGTTCTGTGTTCAGTGAGAGACCTTGCCTCAAAAAAAGGGAGGGGGGAAGCAACTGAGAAGCACACTGATGTCAACCTCTGGCTTCCGTATGAAGCACATACATGAGCACACGTACACACATATAAACTACACACACACCTGTTAAATAAACTATCATAACTAGATCTTAATTACAGCCCTGCCATTTCCTAATTGTATAAATTTAGACAAGTTACTTAGCATTGGGCCTGTTTCTCAGCATACACTGAAAATAATGTTGGTTGTGACCTGCTTCCCTGACTGTGCCAAGTTCAAGGATGGGGAGCAGCTGAAAATTTTCCAACCAAAATAGCAATAGTAATCATTTCTCTTGTTCTGTCTTTCTCTTCTGCTGTGTTTGTGAAATGTTTCTCTTTGGTTTCTTTCCAAACGTTTCTGAGAATGGGTTCTAGCAACCTGGGAAACCGTGGTTTGTGTTCTCCATCTCTGTCATCTCTCTGCATCTGTCTCTTTTCTCTGGGTCTCGGTTTCTCTCTCTCTCTCTCTCTCTCTCTCTCTCTCTCTCTCTCTCTCTCTCTCGTTTTTAGATTGCTCTCTTTACGCTGGAGCTGAATGTCATAGAGCATTTGCTTATTTTGAGTGAGGTCCTGCGTTTGAGTACCTCAACTTTTATAAATTGGCACCTTGGCACCTCAAAAACTTTATAAATTCCTACATAACTACACTCAGCCAAGCAACTGCTAGACTCCGGCAGTTGGAGTCTGCCGTTTTCCTGTTTTCTGTCTTTGGAACCCTGGGGTGAAGCCTGTTGCCCAGTGGTCAAGAGCTCAGCTGAGACTATCTTTGTGCTTCTCAGTCACTGGGGTTTTCTGCTTCCACACTCCCTCCAGTGCTTCCCAGTCTACGCTCAGCCACATAAGCTACCCCACAAGGGTGTCTCAGGTCATAGTACTTTCTTTAATAGCTTTCCAATTGCTTGGTTTATGCCTGTATATATTCTTTTGTTTAATCCCTCGAAACTAAAGTAGAAATCTACAAACACTGTAGTTTCCAGTATTCATCACGGCCTTGCTGCTTTTGCGCAAATTTGCCCCATTGTTCTTAGAATGAGTTCTTTCTTGAGGCACCCTTGATTCTTCAAGCAAAGAGATTCTCCCCCAAATTGTCTATATATTTCTAGATCTTTAGGAACCCTGAGAAAAATCAAGATTAGGCAGGTGAGCCAAGATTGCCTGAATTCCACTGTACCCTTTAGTCTTTGCTGAGCTGATGCTGGCATTCAATTAAAACAAAAAACCCAGAACTGTTGATGGTATCAAGGAGATATACAATAAGTGTTTGTTCCTTTGAAACTGTTGGGCCACTTCTGCCATTACCCAAGTTGGTAGATACATCATCTGTTCTCCTAAAAGGAGTGCCCTGGCTATATGCACACTTGCATTTTGCAATCTTGGGACAGTTTACATGCTGGAATGCCTTGATAACCAGGACAATGTCAACATTTTCAGTTAATAGACAGTCTTGGAAACAGGATCTGAGAAACTTTAATTTTTCACAAAAGGAAGCTGATATAGGTCACCAAGGAGTGATATCACAAAAGAAACATATTTACACATTTTGTTTCCAATTATTCTTGATATTTACCGTTCACTGGGAGTGCCAACTATCCTCAGAGCTACTGTATGAGCCCCATGGATGTCCTGATGGGGAGGTAATGTTATACCCTGACATGTACATGGAGAAGAGAGAAGGAAACATAAAAGAGAAATATAGACCAAATAGAGCAACTCACACCTTCTGGATGAATTATAGCAGAAAAGAATAGAAATATGGGAAACAAGAGGAACTCAGGTTGACTAAGGATGAGAATTTGAGGAGCCGAACCAAGAAGGTCATTCTTTGACTGCTTTGATAATGGCAAGGGTGAGACTTTGTAGAAGAAAAATCCAGAGCACCTTTGGATGGGTTAGATATGGGGCATGATGGGAAAAAAAAGACAGAAACAATCATGATGTTATAAACTTGAGATACAGGGTGTAAGGGTCTGTCCTGTCCCTTAAGAGACAGCTCCACCCATTCCCTTCCCCATCTGCTGGAGCAAGCATATCTTCCTTCCATTTCCAGCCTGAGTTCCTTCCTTTCAGTCTTTCTCCCAAAGAGGCAGCTTCTGCCTCTCTTCCTTCTCCCCCCTCTCTGTTTCTCTTTCTCTCTCTCTCTCTGCTCTTCCTCCTTCTCCTCTCACCCACTTTCCCTTCCATAACCCACTAAATAAATACCCACTTTCTCCACATGGCATGGCTCTATCTCTCACCTACTTCACAGCTCTCTGCCTGGGACCCGCTGGCCCTCATGGCCCATGGGCCACTCAGGAACTGCGGTGTTTTACCAAGGAAGCTCCCCATGGCCACTGCTTGCTGCAGCCACTCAGGGAAGGGTGCCGTTTTATTTTTACCATAACACAGGGTCCTACCTCCAGCTTAAAGCACTGGGATGAGGGCTAGAAGGCTGTCCCCATCACTTTGAGCAACTCACTTGTCCTCTGACTCAGTTTCCTCTTTTGTAAAGTACCTCTATTTAACTCCTTCCTATGCTTCTCAAGCATATAAGATACTATGCAAGAAAGTAAAGCACAGCTCACCAGGACCATCGCTGTCAGCAAGGAATCCAGGAAAAATAATGGCACATACACCAAAATGCTGGATTACCAGCACAAAGAATGTGATGATAACAGAGATGTAGGAAAGGAAACACGAACTGGAAGACTCAGAACCATGATGTATATAAAGGAAACATTTTTAAGGAGCCAGGTCTTCAGCTTCCTGATATGATTTGGGATGTGACTAAACCAGAACCAAAGCTTGCACGCACTTGCATGGTAGAGTAGGTATACAAGGGCACCCAAGTAACAGTCTTAGTGATTTTCTTCCTATGCAATGAAAACTTGGGTACAGCTAGGGTCTCACTCATCAAGATCTTTGCACGTTTGGCAGAACAACACACCGTGAAGCAGCCCAAGGAAGTAACACTGAATTGATGGTGATAATGGCATTAGGCAAAAATAGAAAAAGATAAAGCAACTGGGCAGTGGTGGTCTTTAATCCCAGCACTCAGGAGGCTGAGGCAGGCAGACCTCTGCATTCAAGGACAGCCTGGACTATAATAGCTAGTAACAAGACGTGTAGGACTGTTACAAAGGGAAACCCTGTCTCGAAAAACAAACAAACAAACAAACAAAGTACGTACAGGGCTACACAGAGAAGAAACTGACTCAAACAGCCAAGAATAAAAAGGGAAATTAAGAAGCAATGCAGATACATAAGACCTGTGTAGACTCAAGCCAGACCAGATCCCAGCATGGAGACAGGAGGTGGGCACAAAGTCCCACCTCGAGCTGAGGAGCTATTGGCTAGCCCCCGCCACCCATAATAGGTTTCTCTGATGATACAATAAACCAGATTACACCGAAGTGAAAAAGTATAACAACAGGTTTATTTGAGCAAAGCAATTCCTGGATGGGTTCTCCAGTCCCAGAGATAGAGACTGGAGAATCTGCCCCTAAAAATGAAAGCAGGGAGATTATATAATTTGTAGGCAGAGGGTGATGACTGTCAACCACAACTGACTGCTTTAGGCAGGGTCTTTGTCTGCTAGCGACTTCAGGGGAGGAAGCACTGTAGCTGCCAAGAATGCAGAACTGGGCTTTTTGGTGCCTTCTCTTTGTTTGGAGATTCTCAGTGTAGGCGGGGTTTGGAGAGAAAGGAATGGGGACTTCTCAGCTGCAGGAGCAAGCTGAAGGTTCTGATCAAACATTGGCAACTAATAGCTCCTGGGAATTGTGGATGGAAGTTGTTTTGTGCCCACCTGTCTTCTGTCTTCTTTGGAGGAAGTAGAGAGCTGCTACTAGGAGCCAACCTGTCTCTTTTTGTTATAAAAAGTCTTAATAATTAAACATTTAAATGCCATATTCCCCAGATCTCTGAGCAGTTGAGGGCTGTTTACTGGGTATAGATGAGTTATAACTACAGTTTAGAATCTGCCTGAAGAGCTGGGTCCGAGCTTGACTGTACTGGCTCTCAACTTAACAGGTGATATTTGTACTTGTGAAAGACAAAGAAGGAAACAGCTGTTTGCAGTAAAGCTTAACAGTGGAACTGACGATAGTGGAGAACAGCTCAATATATTTTAAAGCAGGGTTGAATTAAATATAAAGTATTTTTGTAAGAGACTTCGAAGTACAGACCAGTTTAAAACACGAGACTTACTGCTTTTGTAGTCTAAAATGAGATACAATGAACAGACAATTAAAACATTTAACAGGAAACATAGGTGCATTTAAGTTACATGTATACACACATACACACACACAGAGTGAACAGGAATTGAGTGAAGTGGGCCCTACCAAAGGCATGCCACTGCACAAAACACACATGAAACAGACTCAGTACCAGAGAACCAGACAGGAATACCTCAGTAAAGATGGTGGAACTTGGTCACCTGACCTGGTTCTCAGTTAAGATGGTGGTAAGGTCACCTGACCTCAGCCAAGATGGTGGTGGTCACATGTTGTATGGAGAAGCCATGTTCTTTTGAGCCATGGGAGTTTTAAACACGATGACAAGAGAGACCTAGAGGTGTGACCCACCATGTTGCCAAGCTGCTGCGCCACAAGCCATGGTGGGGAGCAAAGAATGGAACTGAAAACAGCTGCCTTGTGGATCCAACTAATCTTGTCGGCACAGTAGCGGTGGCAGGGACGGTTTAAGGAAAAGTGGAGCCTGTGGGACACTGGCAGAGCATTCACAGGCAGGTGGTTGATAGTTTGAGGGTTTATACCATTGCTGGAAACATGAAAACCTGCAAAAACAATGAACAAACATCACAGGGCCAATAGAAGGATATCTTCTCTCTACAGGCAGGGTGTTAAAGCCTGACTGGCTCTGGTCTGGGCGACTCAGAAGCCAGAGGCTAGAGGTCACTCCAAGCAGTCTCTCACGGTGGGGACCACTTATGAATGGTCCAAAAGAAAGAAAAGAAAAAAAAAAAGAAATGAAAGGAGAAAGAAAAATTCAAGGAACCCCCAGGCCCCAAAGTGAACACACTGCTCAGCATGTGCAGTGCTAGTGCGGGAGGACCAACCCTGGGTTGTCCAGTCACGTTTTTAACTATGGAAAGCAACCAGAGGTGAATGTCAGCGAAGGGCTCAGCCGTAGCTATGAAGGCTGTGGTTAGCTTACTGGAACGGGAAAACTTACCATCGAAGTTGCTGGTGTGTGTAGAGGTTGGTGTTTAGGCAGATACAACACAGAGATGTTGTGAAGAAACCTGGTTCTGGAGTCCAGCGTTTCCTCAAACAACCCACCTGCGAGTGGGAGAGAATGTGGACAGAGCCTGGCCAAGCCACAGCACCAATGTTATGGCAAAAATAAAATGGCACTGTCCCTTGAGTGGCTGTAGCGCCAAATATTATGGTAACAATAAAACGCTGTAGGTTCCTGAGTGGCAGCAGTGGGCAGCATGCCACAAGACCATGGTGGGGGGGCTGGAGAGATGGCTCAGAGGTTAAGAGCATCGCCTGCTCTTCCAAAGGTCCTGAGTTCAATTCCCAGCAACCACATGGTGGCTCACAACCATCTATAATGAGGTCTGGTGCCCTCTTCTGGCCTTCAGGCATACATGCAGAGAGAATATTGTATACATAATAAATAAATAAATATTTAAAAAAAAAAAAAGACCATGGTGGGCCACAAAAGCAGCCAGACCCAGGCAGGGAGCCACAAAGTGGGTGGGAGCCTCTTGGCTGCTAAGAGATAGAGACACACCATGCAGAGAAAGTGGGTATTTATTTGGTGGGCTATGGAGAGGAAAGGGGTAAAGGAAGAAGGGAGAAGAGCAGAGAGAGAGAAAGAGAAACGGGGCTGAGGGGAGAAGGGAGAAAGGCAGAAGCTACCTCTTCGGGAGAGAGATGGAAAGGAAAGGAGCTCAGGCTGGAAGTGGAAGGAAGATCTGCTTGCCTCAGTGGATGGGGGAGGGAGTGGGCAGGGCTTGTCTCTTAAAGGGACAGGACAGACTCATTACAGGTATGTCAAAGTTGAGGTTCAATACCATTTTTTTTTACCATCTCTCCCAAATATTTCTTTTTGAATGTGTTCACTGGAGATGTTAAACCATATTTCTTTTCAAACATAACCAAGGGGCTGGAGAGATGGCTCGGTGGTTAAGAGCATTGCCTGCTCTTCCAAAGGTCATGAGTTCATTTCCCGGCAACCACATGGCAACCATCTGTAATGAGGTCTGCTGCCCTCTTCTGGTCTGCAGACACACACAGACAGAATATTGTATACATAATAAATAAATAAATAAATATTAAAAAATAACCAAATATAGAGGGGCTGAAGAAAGAGTGTGACCAGAACTGAACAGTCATATGCAGACAGGTGAATGAGGCAAATCAAAAAACCATTCCTTGGATTTTTTTGGACTAAGAAACACAACAGTCATGACTTAAACAGAAGGAAAGCTAAGTTACCAACCAAAGTTTAAGAGACATGGGAGAAAATGATAAAGCAGAAGAAAATGGCCAGTAGAGAAAAAAAAGGAGAGCAGAGAGAAGCCACAAAGTCATAAGCCAAAAAAGATGTGTTCTGGTGCCAAAGAGACAGCCTGCCATTTTCAGCTTCATTGTAGGGGCCCACAGAAGAGGGTCTGCTCCACCTTGGCTGAAGGTCAAAGAGTTTACGCCTACTCTTGCTCTTTCAAAGTTACTGACAAGAGGTCTGACTTCAGGTCTGGCTACAAACAAGATATCCTGACCTACGGTGTGGTTACTTGGTGTTTTGGATATTAAGATGACCCACAGAAATGAATCTGCTCCACCTTGACCAAAGGTTAGAGAATTCAAGACTACTCCTGCTGCTCCTTCAAGGATATGACAGGACATTTGACATAGGGAGTGGCTGCATGTCCTGCCTAAAACAACAGAATGCTTAACTCAGAATATAGTGGCTTGATGTTTCAAGTACTGAAGCAAGTGATTGCTCTGTTTGTCCTTTGTGTCATGTTAAAGCAATCTTTTGCCTTCTCCTCCCGTTTTTGGGATGGGGGTTTAAAGCATATGGAAAATCAGTGCAGGTGAATTCAGTATTCACTGGATTGCCCTCCAGTTCTATCCTATGGCTCTGTATTTCTTTCTTATCTCTGTTCCTCCTATCGAATATTTCTAACTCTCAGACCCCTACCCTGGAAGGTGTGAACCCTGTCTGGGCCTCAACCCCAGAGGTATAGTATCCAGCAATGGCGCCACTTTACTAAGCACTTCCTGGGATCCAGGCTTTCTATTATCTACACTCTTCCTTTTTTTTATTTGCACTGTGTCTGTGAAGCCAGCATTATTGGCTGATGAGAATCTAAGACCTAATGAGGTAGTAGCTGGCTCAAGGTCACAAGCCACTGTGGAGTGTTAGCTTCGACACTCCAACCCGTCCTCTGAACACCCTTGTTCTGCTTTTCCTTCCCCAATAATTAGAATACATAGACTTAGCAACTGTGCCCATTAAGAGGCTAGAAGATACATATACCTTGCTTCTGCCCATCAGTTCGAAATACTGAAATGAATTTTATTGGCTTATGCCAGAAAAAAAAAAAAAAAAACAATCACCTATCAGATTAGGTTAAAATTTGACTTGTGTAATTGTTTCATGGATTTAGCAGACTTTCTTGCCCAGGCCTCCAACCCTCCTAGGAAGAAAAGAAAAGGACAAGAAGAATAAAGGGACTGAGTGATAAGGACATAGGAGAAAAGATTAGAAAGAAGCTTTAAGAAGGGAATTTACTTTAAAACTAGGCTAAGAGGAAGGCCAGCAAGAGGATAGTTGCAAGAGATGCTGATGGGTGGAGGGTATCAACTCGGAATTTCAAAAGGCTGAATGGAATGTGACCCATCCTGAATTTGGAGGGTGAGGTCCCAAGTAAGTTGGGGACTGAGCTTCTCTTGGAGGCAGGTGAGCAACAGGGTGTCAAGGCTAGCCACAGGAAAACAAAGGAATAAACAATTGACTCATCAGCCCTTAAGAGGTTGTTGGAGGGTAGGTGGTAGAACTAAAGTAAGATAAATAAATAAGAGAAGACTAGAGCGCTGGAATCGTGCACCTCCCATTTGTTGTGGGTGGTACATAATCAAATATTCCCACACTGCTGTGAATGGTGCTGCCCGCTTCCTCCTTGCCCCTGCAAGCTAAAGCGCAAGAAACCAAAGCGATGGTAGTGTCCTTATGGAGAAGTGCGTCTGAACGTCCCGACCTTACGGAGAAGTGCGTCTGAACGTCCCGACCTTATGGAGAAGTGCGTCTGAACGTCCCGACCTTACGGAGAAGTGCGTCTGAACGTCCAGAACAGGACCAACAGTTTGGTTTGGGATAAACTTAACTCCCTAACATTATCAGCTGCATCACCTCAGTGAAATGCTTTCAAAGAAGTAAGTTTAAATAGTCATAAAAACATTTTTAAAAATAAGATTACTTACTAGGGCAGGCTGTTGTCTTAATCATAGGCACGCATACATGTATGCTGAAGGAAAACTGCATTTTTTTTCCCCACTGAGGTTCAGAGGGCACGTCTTGAGAATTTTTCTCTGCTGGGACTTATTTTCTACACGTGGACAGCTTTACTTTCCTTATTTCACATTTCACACCGTGAAGACAAAAAGCCTCACTATTTTCCAAATGTATGCTCTACTAGTAAATATGTTTTTCTCAAAGTGCCCACTCCCCTGATCCTGAATCTTATTTTTTTCCCAAGGTCCACAGTTTTCCTGACTGAAAAAAATCACTGGACGTAGCTACAGAGAACTCCAGCCCCCGACTTGTATAAGCTTCGTAACTCTTCAACAAGGAAGACCTATATGGATACTGTTTGGGAATTTTTCCCCCTGCTGTCCTAAATCTCATCTCACTGTTTTTAGGTAGACGACAGAGATCAGTGGGCCACCAAAAGTTTTATGGAGCAACGTTTAGGTTCTATGAATTTTCAGGCAGGTTATTGGAGTTAAAAGGCTCTCATTCCCAATGCGGATCTGCTATAAAAAAAAAATCGATATTTTAACCAGAATAGCTCTTTAAAATATTAACTGTCTGGTCAGCATGGATACTGGGCACTATGAATGAAGGCTGACCACCAATAGCCAATAGGTAACTGGGTGTAGCGGTGAATGCCCACAGTCCCCACAACTGGAAGAGCTGTAGGAGGAGCCCTAGTTTGAGGACATACTAGATTGACAGGTAGCTCCAAACCAGCCAGGGCTACAGAGAGTCTAAAAACAAAACAAAACAAACAAATAAAATCCAATAGATATATTTCTTCCGAAGGTCACATGTACTTGACAAGAGAGGAACAATAGGATTCCCGCCAGCAGTATTTGCGAAATTTGCGGACACTCATCAGACTTAGAATTTATGAGCTTTGGGAAGACACCTTGATGTCAAAAGATTAATGGTGAGCCTTAAACTTTTCTTTAACATTGAAACTAGGGATAACTTAGGTATGGTGTGGAGAAAGCAATACATAGAAATGAAATGCAAATAGTCTTTGAGAAAAGGGACCACTGCAAACAAGAAGGCAGTAATGTGGGCTTTTGACATTGCTTTTATATGTACGGGTCTTTTATCTGCATGTATGTCTTCAGATTTTCTGGGACTGGAGGTATAGTTGTAAACTACCATGTGTGTGCTGAAAATCCAACCCAGGCCCTCTGGAAAAGCAGCCAGTGCTCTTAACCACCAGGTCATCTCTATAGCATTAAAGTCTACAGGAAAAGTTAAAAGAGAGAGCTGAAAAGAAAGCTTAGAGGCCACAAGTCAATGGAATGAAAATCATGTAGTAGCTGGGTCAGCCCAAGTCTGGAGGAAGGAGAAGAGCATAAAGAGGATGCTTGATGCAAAGGAGATACTATATATACACATACAAACATGGACATACTAAACATACATACATACATACATACATACATACATAATGGACACAGTAATACACACACATACACATACATACATACATACATACATACATACATAGACAGAAACAGGATATTGCCTGAACTCTCCTCTTAGACAGGCGAGTATCCAGGGACTCATACTTGTTTTAGAGACCCAGGAGCCAAGACTAATCTCAGAGATGAGGCAAGATTGGCCTGTGGGTGTAATTGATGGAGCCAAGGGAAAGATAGCATCCATGAGCAGAGCTGGGAGGTGTGACAAACAGAGAGTCCCACGGAAGAATGGGGCCAAAGGATCTGGGCAGAGAGCAGAAATAGGCAGGTGCTGGGCAAAGGAACAGGAGCTGGAGCTTGTAGGACAGAGCCAGCCGTTTCCAGCGACAGGTGGGAGGTAGCGCCCTGGGCTTTCCCAGGGCACCGGAGTATCATCACAGGGGATTTTTATGAGGCTGTTTAGGATGCTAAGCTGGTTTTACATAAATGAATGGAGCAATCACTTCTTGGATCAAGTATAAATGAATGGAAGCAAGCCTTTAACCTCAGCAAGAAGTAATAGCAACAACGGTAACAAAAACTAGTAGTGGTAGCACCTAGGCATATAGGTACACCACTGTAACCTTAGCATTCTACAGGGCTGAGGCCAAAGGATCTGAAGTCTGAGACCAGCCTTGGCTAACAGCATGATCCTAACACACAGATACAGATGCACGCGCACGTGTGCACGCACACACACACATACACACACACACCAACATTCACATACTAACACACACACACTCACACAATTTAAAACTAAAATAGACCTTTTAAAAAAAAGGTTTGGACAACTCCCTAGTTTATCACTCCACCCAAACCTCTCCTCTGAATTTCAGACTTCTGAAATCAAATACAACTCGAACCTGACAAAGACCAAATGAAATTCTTTAGTTCCCCTTGACTCTGGCCCTTGTCTGAGTGGACCATGTACTGTATACAATGATTGGCATTCTGGGTCCCGCCTTTCCCTTGACCTCGCCTCAACTGTAACAATTATCTAAATTATTCTGTTATTAATGAAAACTCTGGAGTCAGATAGCAGGGTGGGAACCTGGTAGATGCAAAAAGCACCAAAGAAAAGCCCAGCTGAGCCTCCTCTCTGCTTTTCCAAAATCCAAAAAGGCCAGCGAAACTCCTAACCTGAACTCCTTCCTCGCTGTGTCCCTCTCCACATCTGAGTCTGCCAAAAAAAAGAGGAAAAAAAACCCTCCACAGTTTATTCTGGTCAGCTGAGTGTGGACTCCATCCTCTGAATCAAGCCTCAGTTTATCGACAGTTTCGGGGGGTAGAGCAAACAAATCTCCCGCAATACCCAACATCAAATGCAAGTACTTCTTTCCATCACCATGGCTCTCCTTTCTTACGTTCTTTTAGCCACACCTTGAAACAAACCTAGGATCTCCATGAACTCTACAGAACCTTCTCTGTCTTCTTTCTTTCTAGCCACCGCCTTCTTCCCTGCCCCCAACTCCTTCTGTTTTGTCCAGGTTTCCACAGCCCTGTTTGCTTATGGTTTTGTCTTTGTTATAACCCCCTGGTCTTATGCCTTATTGGGGATGTGTCTTTCTACTTCTATTTCAGCTTCCATCCCACCAAGCCCCTCACCCAAGGACACTGGCTAACAGATTTCTGAGTCACTATGCTTTAGTAGAATTTAGTTTTGCCCAGAACTGCAGAAGGCAAATCAGTGAGCCAATTAAACCAGTATTTTAAGAGAAAGTGTATGTGTGTGTGTGTGTGTGAGTGAGTGTGTGTGTGTGTGTGTGTGTGTTTGTGTAAAACTAAAGGTACAGCTTTTCTTATGGGGAAAAAATGACCTTTTATGCTGAGACAGGTTGGAGAAGAGTTCCTCATCCCGAAGGTAAAGAGAGACAAATGGGGAGCTGGGCTCTCTGCAGCCGCCTTTTCTGCTTCTCCCTTGCTTTGCAGCTGCCTCGCTCGCCCTCTCGCTTTCCCTTCCCACTCACAGTGGCTCCACCATCTGCAGCAGACAGTTGGGTTATCAGCCAACAGCGCGTTTCCATGAAGTAGCGCAGCCCATAAAAGGCAGAACGATAAAAGATTCAAACTCAAGCAGTATTTTTCCCCTCTGAGCAATCTACTTTGGGGTTCATATCTGAACCTCAGAAGTCTCCAGGAAGCCAAGAGGCAGTATATGGAGGGAGAAGACTTGAGAATGGAGACAGATGCTTAAGATACATTTGTCGGAGCAGGTTAAAAGCAATATAATGCTCTAAGATATAAAATTAGGAAGCAGCCTTCATAGAGGATGACAGCTAAAACCTCATTTCGAATGTCACTTCCAGACAGAAATTCTTGCCTGACTATACATTTTCTATGCAATAGCTAGGCTGTTATGTTTATGTTAAGATCCCTACCAATTGTTCCAGTGCATCGCATTCAGTAGACATTCATTAAATCCTTGTTGTATGAATGTAATCACTCTGGCATCTCAGTGCCCTAACGTCTCCCCACATTTTATATTTTATGATCGCTTCCTTATAAACCAACTAGTTTTGTCTTTGACACACTAATTTGGCCTTTCAAAATAATACAGATAGCCTGGCAAGACCGGGGCCTCGAAAAAGACACATGGAATGTTTGCACCACAGAGAGCTTATCGGTATTTGTATTCATCCCCCACCCATGCCCACACTTCTGAAGGAAGACCAACAGAGAAGACGCTGCTTTTCTCCAATCCACGGGGCCTAGGGAGGCAGAACGACTCACCCAGGTTCTTCCCGTTTTGCAATGGTAGAGCCAGATTCTTTAGGAACTTTAGAAAGATGCTGAGTGAGTCAGTTCCATCAGGGCTCTGAGACATACACATCACTTACTAGACAGTGTATGAGGTCTCTGTGGACCTCATCTTCCTCTGTAACAACGATAATGATGTCTTCCTTACAGGGATAGCCTATTCTGGGGCTGAATGACAATCGGTTGGCATAGAAAAAAGTATATATGCAGTAGATAAACACAATAGTTCCCTTCTCTGTCCCCCAGAGTAGACACAGCAGAGATAATTATATGACAGTGATAAAATATTCTATTGGTTATCTTTCTTTTCTGGTTTTTAAATTTTATCTTTATGAGCATGGGTGTTTTGCCTGTGTGTGTGCCTCTGCATTGCATGCATGCAGTATGCATGGGGTCCAGAAGAGGATGTCAGATCTCGTGGAATGGAGTGACTAACGGTTGTCAGCCACCATGTGTGTGCTGGGAATAGAACCAGGAACCTCTGAGAACGGTAGGCAGTGCTCTCGATTGCTAAGCAGTCTCTCCAGTACCTGGTTACTTTCCCTAAAGTTAATTTGAAAGTAAAAATAATATGCGTAACAGATCAATATTTACTGTCATTTTAATTTAGAATACATTTCAAGAACATTAATTCTTAAGTCTGGCACATATATGTTATCTGGCATCTATGTATACACACACACACACACACACACACACACACACACACACACCCCTTCCCTTCCTCATTAACCAGCCTGAGTGTCACTCAGCCTGCAGAGAGGAGCAGCCAGGGACCCAGGAAGCCAGGACAAGGAAGCTCCTGAATCAGATGGGTTCCCAGACACTTTTCCCCTTCCCTCAGGCTGAGATATTCTGCCATCTGTTTTGATTAAACCTTTCGAAATTCAACTTGTGTTTTTCCTTCCATTCCTTTGAAATCTCCTTTAATTCAAGAGTCTTCAGGCTTTCTTCTTTCCCTTAACCACCATCTGGTGCTTCTATTTAAAAAAAAAAAAAAGAAAGAAAAGAAAAGAAAAGAAGAAGAAGAAGAAAAAGAAAACACATACAACAAACACTCTGAGTTCCTTGGAAAAAAAGGTATAATGATGAGGCTAATTTATTCCCATAGTGAGGCCCATTACTATTTCCATGGCAACAGACTGTGATGTTCTGAACATGGGACTTTGCAATCATCACAAGAACAGAATGGCAAAGGGCCCTGTTCAGACTCTTTGTCCTTATGGATACTTGGGGTAGTCACCCTTGGTGGCTCCCAAGTGCCTGCAGAATTGAGTCCAAAGGACTTAGCATAGCATTCAAGGTCCTTCTCAGTCTGGTCCAGTAACCCCAGACTTGTTGTCTGCCAGTCCCAGGGGCCTATGGGGTCTCTGGTCTTTTTCTTCCTCTTCTATTGTCTTGGACTTATTTATCATAACCCTTCATGTCTCCACCCTTTTGCCTCTGCTGGCCCCCCCCCTACAACACCCTCTTCCCTAGTCTACTTCTCTCTCCTTTTTTTCTTAACCTAATGAAATCCTCTTTGTTCTAAAGAGTTAGCTGAAGTGCTATTTTCTCCACAGACTCTTCCATGGATCACCCAGGCAATAACCAAACGTTTCTCTGTCTCCCCAGCATTTTGCTCAAACAGATGCAAAGACAATTGAGATTTTGAACCATTGCTGCCTCGTGCTACTCCGTTTGAACTGGATTCATTGCTCCCACCTGCCTGCTTCAATTTTGCAGACCTCCTCAATCATTTCCCATGATTTTTCAATGATTCTGAGGCAAAAGTGGCATCTTAATCCCTTTTTACTGTTAGGAACCCTAAGGTTTGTAAATGATTTGAGCGGCAAAGCCAGTGCAGCTTCCGTGGGATGGAAAGAAGGTAGGACTTTAGAGTTAGGCCTTCCTTTTCTTCACCTGTGAAATGACAAGCGACCAAATGAAATTCTGTATGCTAAGGTATTTAGTATATCAGTTAGATGCCCAACTCTTCTTTTTTTCTTTCCCCTTTGAACCGGATCTAGCAATATCTGGGGACAAATTTTTCCCTTCCGTTTTTGGTGCTCCAACTTTTAAATGATGCTGAAGTTCAGAGAGTCAAGCAAATAAAGGTTTTCTGCCTCTACCAGAGAAAAATTCCACCTCCAGTCCCCTGCCTGTGATCTAGTTTAATAAAAGAAGCAACCAGACAGAGCTGTTGTGAAACGGAGCCGCGTATGAAAGCACAGAGCTCTTCAGCACAGCGTTGGGGACACTGTAAGCACTCAGGATGTCGCAATTACATTATTGCCGCCATCATTATCATTATTATTATCATCATTCTTGTGTGACAGGACAATAGGCCCTGTGAGAATTGCAAAAATTAGCAAGATGGCCTCATGACACCTATCCTCACAATTCTCTTCCTAGTGACCCACACCGTCTGGGTGGCCATTCCCTTCTGCGTGACAGTAGGCTTGAGATGGGCATCTGTGCCAGAGCTGAACGGTCTTCTGTTGAGTCAACCAGAACAAAGCGGTGCAGAGGATGGGCTTTCAACGTAAACTTGCCAAAAAGAATGCCGAGCGGGCTTGCTTTTCCTCCCTCTCTAGAGAAAAGGATCTCATACTGAAATGGAACCCCAAGGCCTTAGGCTTTCTCATCACCAAGACATTAATCTTCAGTGGTAGAGTGTTGGCTGGCAGAAGCAGTTTTGTGAAGGTTGTATGTATTGGAGTGATCTTGTGTGTGGTACTAAGGACTGAACCTGGGGCTTTGTCTGTGTTGGCTAAGCACCTTACCCCTAAGCTGTATCCCTACCCTTGAAGAGACCTTTGAACACTTAGATATTTCTGCTGCTGTTCTTCTTTCTCCTTTGTTATTGTTTCCTTTGGGGACATGATTTTACCATGTACTCATAGCTGGCTTGGGACTCGCTCTGTAGTCCAGGCTGGCCTCAAACTTTCAGAGCTCCTCCTACCTCAGTCATGTGAGAGCTGGGATTAAAGGTGCGTGACAATAGGCTTGGCCTCCTTTAGCATTTTATTTTATTTTATTGAGATTTTGTGTGTGTGTGTGTGTGAGTGTGTGTGTGTGTGTGTGTGTGTGTGTGTGTGTGGGTAGTCCAGTCCAACCTCAAATTCACTATATAACTGGGCCTGGCTTTGAATTCCAGATTTTTCTGCTTAGCCTCCCAAGTGCTAGGATTACCAGTGTGAGCTACCCTAATCTTCCTTCATTGGATATAAACCATTCCCAGATTAAGAAACAGACTCTCTTGATCTCTGGAAGATGACAGGTGGAGTCTAAAGAAAGTGTGCCTGGAAAACATGTCAAGCAGGCACCAAGAGGAACCCTTGCTGGATGGTCTAGTGGGATTGTCACTCATATTTACTTTTTACTAATTACCAACGATGTCAGGTCCACTGTTGAGGTAAGCAACACTATGGTACCCTCCTATCAGCTGCAAATCAGCAGTCCCAGGACCCCCAATGAATACCTGAAAGCCCAGATAGTAAACTTTCTCCCCAGCTTACAACAAGGTTGAGAACATTCACCCTTTACTTAAAGGAAACACTTTACAACTTTTTCCGGCCTACTCAAATGCTAGCAACTCCAGTTTTGCACTTTGTTCATTATTAAGTAAAATAAAGGCTTCTTGAATAGAAGCGGTTTCTTGATACCGCCACAGTCAATCTGCTCGCAGGAATGGCTAAGTTAATGACCAGTCAACAGGCAGGTGACAAACACAGTGTGGATACAAGTTAACAAAAGACTGATTCACATCCGTGTGTAATAGACTGGCACAGTGCTAATTTCACCATGCCACTCAGAACAGCATGCAATTTAAAACTTATGAATTTATTTCTGGAATTCTTCTACTTAAAGTTTTGGACTGAGATTGACCTTGGGTACCTGAAACCATAGACAGTGGAACCGCTGATAGAGGGGGACTGCTGTACCATGCAATCTGGTTTAGCAATCTGCAGTACTCCACCTAACCTCCCTCCCCTCCCGCCGCAACTGCCTAAACTACCCTGATGATGAAGGGAGTTCTTCCCTCTACGTAAAGGAAGGATACTCCGTGACAGCACTCGCTCAAGGGACAGAGAAAGGATTTAAATTTAAACTTTAGTTGCAGGAACCTTAGACCCCATGCTCTTTCCACAATGCATCCTGGAGCTCTCGTGATCACCCAAAGATATCCCAAATTGCATTGCGGGTGATTACAGACCACAGTGTCAACTGCTAGCCCCTCTATTTTTTGATTTTCATCATGTTAAAGTTAGAATTGGGGCTCACACTCTCTGGGTTTTCCCCTGGCCCTCACTTAGACTGTGGCCTCTGGACTGGGCCTCTTCAGGAACAGGTTTGGACCACAGCATTTGGGGTCCCAGGGACCACAGGGAGGGACTGTGTGTTGAGTTCTTTTGACACTTTTCCCTCTTAAACTTCCCTCTACTTCTTCCCTTCCTTTCCTGTTCTCTGCTGCTGGGGGAGGGTAGGGGACGTTTGCTCTGACTTACTGCACGCTTTGAGCTCTTCTGAGTCATCTCTGTGCTGGTGTCCTTCCAACCCTAATCAGCATCCTGTGGGTGCCCTTCCCCAGCTGCCCGGACCCGTTCAGATGGACTTGGTTCAGCCCCAAAATGACACCAAGATTCATTAGTAAATTGGACACACACACAAGAATCAAAGACTCCCCAGCAACCAATGGGGCTAGGCAAGTTTTGGAGTGTTGAGGCCAAGATTAATGTGCAAACACCATTAGAATTAATGAACTACTTTGCATTCAAGCATTCAGTTCGCATTTACATTGGTTGTACCGATTGTTAAAGTCTGCTTCTTAAATTAAGATGCTTATTGGGTAGTTAAATGATGGGTGTAAGTTTTCAGCTTAGCCATGAGTTAAAAGAAATAACTTTCACCCACATCTTATACAACTGTATAAAATATCCATCTCTGCTTTAGGAATTTTCAAATTTCCTATTTATCAAAAATTAAGAAGCAAGCATGGATTTATCCACTTAGAGGAATAATTCTTGTGGCTGTTCTCCTAAAATAAATTATAGGTGTTCCTTTAAGGACGTTAAGTGGCCCACGTTCATTGAACTGTTCTTGATTCCCATGTTAAGTGCTATGTGATGTTATCCCATTTCAAAGAAGTGTTTTGCATCTGGTGGAATGTTGCTTCTCACTGCCGGCTCGTGAGTCTTTCTTTGTTTGTCTCGTCCCTTCTGGTGGCCACCTGGATTACTCTCAGACAACTTCAAATTCTGGTTCTTACGATTTTCTATGTGACATTGTGATTTATTTTTCTCTTTAATTTTTGATCTTTGTTAGTGTGGGGTTTCATTTGCTTTGTGTTTGTTTGAAGAAGGGTTTCACTGTGTCACCTAAACTAGCACAAACTCACAACAATCCTCCTGCCTCACCCTCTCAAGTGCTGGGATTACAGACATAAGTCATTCACACCTGGCCTGAGGTGGTTTTAAGAAAAATGGCCTAATCCTACAGTGAGTATCTGCACAGTAGCCATGCACAACATGAGAACATGGGTCTTCTGTCTATATTTGTTTGTTGTGCATAAGTGCGTGGTGTGCCCATGTGTGTGTTTGTAGCTGATAAGTGGGTATCCACTGTCTTCCTCCACAACTGCCTATAGTTTTTGCTTTGTTCTGAGACAGGCTCTCACGAGACTGGTTGGTCAGCAAGCTCCCACACTCACATCCTCCAGCCTCTGCATCCCAGCACCAGCCCTACAACTGCAGTTTGCCAGGAGTTTTCTGTGGGGGATAGGGACCCAACTCAGGTCCTCAGGTTTGAGCAGAAAGCACTTGATCCGCTGAGCATCTCCCTCAGTTCCCTGCCCCTCCCCTCCTTTTTAGATAGGGTTTCTCTGTGTAGCCCTGACTATCCTGGAACTCACTTTGTAGACCAGGCTGGCCTGGAACTCAGAGATCTTCCTGCTTCTGCCTCCATTACCAACACTGCCCAGGCCCGTCTCCATTTTTAAGAATACACGGCTATGTGTTTTGATGAATCAGGATGGAGAATCTTCAGATTCCATGGACTGAAACTTCTTGTTTTGTACTTGACCTGATGACAGTGGATGCTTTGCTTACTGTAGCAACAAAGATGTCTATTTGCAAAGATGTAGCTATGTGGAGGAGCTGGGATTCTTGTGACCTCCCTTGGCCACACTTTTAAATGTTTCCTAGTAATTTGTGTTCTGCAAGGAATGAAGCAGAGCCATAGTTCTGCAGAAACTTGATAGTGCCCTCCCTGGGGAGCTTCTTGTTGCTGGGCTTCCTGCGAAGCGGCCACCCCAATCTTCCCTCTCGGTGTGGGCCCTCAGCATGTGTGTTTCCAATGTATTTAGAACCAGGGGGTGTGGCAGGACAAAGGCTGGTTAAAGGACTTAAAGAGAAAAGGAGCCTCCTACATGGAACTCAGTCCCGTGCCCAAATTATTGCGGTCCCTGCCGCTGCCACCCCATGTGTTCTGGCTTTTTAGTAGGATTGTTCTCTGCAGCTTTGCTTTAGGAGGTAAAGCACCATTGCCCACTGCAAGTCTTAATGAAAAGCAGCTCATAAGCAAGTGACGTAACCTAATTGTAATCCAGGGATCAACTTGGTTATATTATTTAAAGAAATAGCATCCATTTTCGTGACCTGATTTAGAAAAGAAACCAGGGAAGGAAAAAAAAAAGAAACAATTCAGTTCTTGGCTTCCTATGCTTGCTCTAATGAGAACACTGGTAAATAATTCAGAAACAATGACTTTCAAGAACGTTAAACTCAACTTAGCTCAGGATTCTAGCTCAAAGCGACAAAAGCTGCTTAGAGAAAATTATAAGTGTTCGTGAAAGAGTTTTTGCAGAAAATGTAGTCGTTTAGAAAGTTTATTTTCCTAAGTAGTTCAACACATTTGGAGCTGAGTAGGTGCAAGGGAACGGCTCAATGCTGTGCTCTGTGGAAGCTTCAAATCCCACTCAAATGAAAAAAGCATCAGTCCATCTTAGAAATAAAGGCATGGGGCAATAGGAAGTATTAAGAGTGGGTAGAGGGAAGCAGAGGCAGAGACAGAGGCAGGCAAATCTCTGTGAGTTCAAGACCAGTCTGGTCTACATAGTGAGTTCCAGGACAGCCATGGCTACATAGTAAGCCCCAATCTAAAAAAAAAAAAAAAAAAGGTAGGTAGAGAAAACAGGAAGGAGCTGGAGCTATTGCAGCTCTCCAAACTAGCTTTGCAACTATTCTATAAATCTAAACCTATTCTAAAATTAAAAGTTTATTTTTAAAACTGGTTGGGGATACAGTTGGGTGTACAACTAGAAACACATCTATCCTGTTGCCTGGTTTATAGAAGGAAAACCAGGCCTGCATAATAGGCAGCTCCGTAAGTGGCATGTTTGCTCTGTGAACTTCAGAAGGACGAGGTGGACTCATGTGAGTCCTGATTCCTATTAATAACATGCTGGGAATTGAGGGGGTGGACTGGCCATTTGGTCCTTCCATGAACTTTGTCTAACTGAGTCATGCTTATAACAATATGGTAAACCATTTATAGATTGACCTCTCAAGAGCTAACAGTTCTCCAGAATCTGTGTTGGCCTATTTGCTTCTTCTATGCCACTTGCCATTCACCATCCTTGTTCTTCAACTGGTTCTATTATATTGATGTCAGGGACCAAACAATATGGTAGCTTTGCTTCTGAGCTTACCAAACTATGTGATAGAAAAAAACCCCAAGAGATAAGCTATCAAACAAATAGATTAAATGTATACAAATATCACTTACATAAATAGCAGTAATAATATTTAAAAAATAATTAGAGGTGTGTAGCACGAATAATAAGAACCCAGAGACAGACATTGGGATTCAAGCTGAAGATCAGAAAAGCAAAGCAGCCAATCACTAGAGAGATCTTTTACCTCTACCAAATCTTCAGACCGAAAGAGAGAGATGCTGTCTCCAGGAATCCTCAGACTCCACACACCATTGAGTTCCTGTCTCTTCCCCTTTATATTCCTCTCCCTGCCCAGCCACGACTCTTCTGTCTCCAACTCCCTAGTGCTGGGATTAAAGTCTTGTCATCCCAAGTGCTGGGCTCACCTTTGTGTGAGCTCTTGTTCCTTTTTTTAGACAAATTTGATCTTGTGTAGCCCTGGGTAGCCTTGAACTCACAGAGATCTTTCTGCCTCTGTCTCCTGAGTCCTGAGAGTAAAGATTGTAGGAGCTGGAGCAAGGGGGAGAGGTGCTGTGAGATTATGTCTCTGAGTAACGTCACACCTACATCCAACAACCACAAATGGCTTCATTTCTCAAATCATTTGTGAGAAGGCAGAGAGACAAGGACGTTCATGGACTATGCCCCACCTCTTAAAGGAACTCTGCACAAATATTTAAGAACCACACATCATATTTCTGGAGTATAATGTGGAGAAGGTAAAAATAAATAACAATTGTTTTTCTTGGTTATTTTGAGAAAGGGTCTCACTATGTAACCTTGGCTGGCCTAGAACTGGCTAAATAGATCAGGTTGGCCTTGAACTCAGAGATTCTTTGCTTCTGACTGGGAATAAAAGTGTATTCGGCCCACACCCAACAACATTTTTACAATGCTTGAAAATTTTAAAACATGCTTTGATCATTCAGCCTTAACCAGTTCAGAAACAGGGAGTAGAGAAGGGGCACCTACCGATCCACAGGTATGGGTGTTTTAATTTTCTGGAAATGAACTTGACTGTAAAATCAAAAATTCAAGTTAATGCACTACTATAGGCATTAGAAAATGAATGGCGGTGCTAAAAAGCAGAAGGAACAATAAAGAAAATGACAGAAGTCCTCAGGAGGCAGAGACAGGCAGATCTCTATGAGTTCAAGGCCAGACTGACCCTGTGAGTTCCAGGATAGGCTCCAAAGTTACACAGAGAAACCCTATCTCAAAAAGTTTTTTAAAAATTAAGAAATAAAAATAAAAAAGAAAGAAAATGACAGAAATCCATTATATAAAAATCAGAAAATGTAACGATGCAGATCTTTGACAAAACTAAGGGACTATATTTTACCTATTTTTAGCCACTCTTATATACTTTAAGTACACAAAATAACTTATAATTGGTGATATCTAAACATAGTAGACCAGCCTATGATAAGCTTGATCTATGATTAAAAAACAAAACAAAACAAGAGAAGGCTCAAATAAACAATACTGTAAAGAAAACAAAAATTAAGCTATAACACAATAAAAATTCTTTCACTGATATAGCATACACACACACATTTACACACAAATATCTAACCTACGAAGCAGGAACTATACTAGACCTATGATCATAAGCGAAAGAGGAATAATAGTTAAATCTACCACAAAGAAAACACGAGGCTCATGTGATTTTACAGTCAAGTTCATTTCCAGAAAATGAACTAAAAAATGGAAAATTCATTTTATGAGACTAGTATATCCTCAATAGTAAAACCAGGCAATGACTGCACAAGAAAGAAAAATATAAATCAATCATGGGCAAAGCCATAAGTATATAAAGGAAAAGTCCTAAACAATTCAAATCCAGATATGTGGGACTTTTTAATCAAGCCAATTTGGACTTATCATGCAATGATTAATTACCAGAAGGAAAAAAAATTCTGTAATCTCATCCCAGCACATTAATAAAAGAAGCCAGCCATGTGACCTTCTCTGAGGATACAGGAAGAGCATTCAATAAAATTTAACAACCATTCATGATTCTAGAAAACACACAACTCTTAGCTAAGTGGAAAGACACAGAGACTTTCCTGAGCCTGGGGGTGGGGATATAGACTCAATAGTCAAATGTTAGAAACGTTTTTAAGTTCAGAGAGAAAAGGCGGCCACTATCATAAGGTCCAGTTACAACTGCTCTGAAAACAGAAGCTATGTAATGACATCATCCCAGGATATCACGGCATGGTAGCCAGCTGCTGAAGATGAAAACCCCCAGGATGATGAGACCACCACCACCACTGCCTTAGCAGAGCCTGGTTTTGATGTTTTGGGGGGCCCTCTGGAATGTGGTTTTATTCTTTTGCTATTCCTTGAAACCTTTCGGTGAAAACCAGACATGATACAGACTGGATACAAGAAACCGAAATTAATAGGTCACTCGAGTTAGGTTTTATATTATCTGGTTGGGGTTAGGCCCTATTTACTGTTGGCTGTGGCTGTCAGTATTTCTACTAAAATGTCTTCTTGTGTCCTTGTGTCTGCCTCCTGTTGGCTTGAGGTTTCTCTAATCTAGGGTCCTTAAATGAGGTCTGAGACACACAAGTGAATTCCTTCACTTATTTTCTCTAATCTTTGAAAGGGATCCAAGAGATACAGTGATAAAAAGAGGAGAAGAGGGCTGTTAGATTTGCCAGGAAGGGGCAGACAGACGGCTTAACAAGTAAAGAGTGTAAGCGAGCCTGAGGACCCGAGTAATATCCGCAGTGGAAGGAGAGAGCAGATTTCATACGCTGTCCTCTGACCTCCACATGCAAGCCATGGGGTGAGAGCATCCTCCTACAAACACACGTGCACGCGGGCGCACGCGCACACACACACACAGAGACAGACACACACACACACACACACACACAGAGAGAGAGAGAGAGAGAGAGAGAGAGAGAGAGAACTAGATGAACAAATAAATTTAAAAAAACTTTTGAAAATCAAGGTATTTGGCTTTTAATAAACCTTTACCTCTGGGCTGTGGCCTTCATGAGGATTTGTTTTCTTTGTTTGTTGTTACCCTGCTCTACTCTTGTAAGAAAGGAAGGTGACAGGCAGTGGACTTAGGTGTTTCTCTCTCCATCCTTCCCCTTGTAGAAGCTGAGAGTAATTCCCAGACCCCGACATAGTCTTTAGTTAAGTCTTCACTAGATAGCTTCCAGTAAAGCAGTTTCCCTTGAGCAGGAAGAACAAAATACTGTGGGCTTTTAAAAAGAAGAAGAGGAGGAGGAAGAGAAACAAACAAAAAAACCAAACCAAAACAAAAAAACAAAGGGTTACTTTCCATTTCTCCCAGCCTCAAGCAAATGGGGAGTTTTCCCTAGTATTCACCATGAGAATGTGAATGTAGGGGGTTCTGAAAGTTAAAACTCGTGAAAGTGTAAAGAAGCCCCTAAAACTGCACTCTCTGACACACCGAGCCCCCAACAACTCAAGTTCAGCCTAGATATTCCAACCCTAGTGCTGGTTCCTAGGGAAGTTCCTGTTTCTAGACTTCTGCTTCGGTAGGCTATAACATTCTCAGTCTGCTTTCTAGTTCTCAATGTAGAGGGGATTGGTTTGCCCTGCGACCTCAGTTCTATGTTGGATTAGTATGTATATTATTACAATACTTGATATTTATATTAGTTATATCAATTGTATAAGCAATTGATTATTATATGATTATAAAATGATGTGTTGGTTAATTCATGTTAATTATATGAATATAATAATTAACTAATATTGATATCTGTTTATATATACTTAATTTTCAGCTTGATTGACCTTTTCTCTTATGGACTTGGGTGATAACTTTCTATCTTGTTTTATTTTATTTATTTTATTACAGACAGAGTATTACATAGCCCAGGCTTCCTATGAAGTCAGTGGTGACCTTGACTCAGCCTCCATCTGAGTATTGGGATTATAGGCAAGTGCTACCACATCTAGCTCATGCGATGCTAGGGATCACATCCCGGATGTCAGGCATGCCAGGCCAGTATTTTACAAACTAAACTTCATCCCCACCAGGGGTGACAACGTCTAGCCTTACACAACAGATCAGAAACCAGAAAGCTCCCGTGAAACCAGCTGTAATAACCTAAGTGATTATCTATACAGAAAATCCAAGACAATGCATTATTAAAACTAAAAAGAGAGTTCCGTATAGTTTCTACATATAAATATACAAAATTCATAGCATTATTGTATATGAAGAACAAGCAAATGAACCAGGCAGTGGTGGTGCATGCCTGCAATCCCAGCACTCAAGAGGTGGAGGCAGGCAGAGTGTGAGGCCAACCTGGTCTACAGAGTGAGTTCCAGGACAGCCAGGGCTACACAGAGAGACCCTGTCTCAAAAACAAAAACAAAAACAAACCACCAAAACAACAATAAGAAAAAGAACAAGCAAATGAAAAATGCAGTTAATAAAATATAATATTCTATTAACTGTAGAAAGAAACCTCTGAGGTATCAATCTAACAAAAGACAAAAAATATGTATGAAAAATACAGACTTTTTAAAATATTTCTATTTACGCCTCAAGATTTCATATGTGCACACAATGTATATTTTTTTTGGTTTTTTGTTGTTTGTTTTTTTTTCATGGTTTATTTTTTTATATTTAAAAATTTCCATCTCCTTCCCTCCTCCTCCCCCTTCCCTCCCCTCCTCTCCACCCATACCTCCCCTCCCTCTCCAGGCCAAGGAGCCATCAGGGTTCCCTACTCTATGTTAAGACCAAGGTCCTCCCAACTCCCCTCAGGTCCAGGAAGATGATCAACCAAGCTGAGAAGGCTCCCACAGAGCCCGTCCATGCAGAAGAATCAAAGCCCAGTGCCATTGTCCTTGGCTTCTCAGTCAGCCCCCACAGTCGGCCACATTCAGAGAGTCCGGTTTGGTCGCATGTTCCATCAGTCCCATTCCAACTGGAGTTGGTGATCTCTCTTTAGTTCTGTCCCACCGTCTCCATGGGTGAACGCACCCCTCACGGTCCTGACTTTCTTTCTCATGTTCTCCCTCCTTCTGCTCACAATGTATATTATTATATCTTCCCCCACTGCCTCTCCAACTCCCCCTATCTCCACCCTACATGTCCCCTTTCCAACTTCACGTCTTCTTTTAAAAGACCAGTCACCTAGTCCAACTAGCCAAGTGTGGAAGGACATGCATGTAATCCCTGCAGCTGGCAGTTTATGCAGGAGAGAGGCAAATCTGCAACCAGCATAGGTTATCTAGTAAACTCAAGATTAGCCTGAGCTACACAGCCAGGTGCTGTCACATACATGCACACACACACACACACACACACACACACACACACACACACACACACACACACGTCAAGGGATCCAGTGGAGTGATAGAGAAATCATCTACAACATGCAAGGGCCCCTGGCTTCAATCCCCAACACTGAAAGTCTCTGTGAATGTACATACATCTCCTAGGCTGCAAGAATTCCACTCTATAATATTTGCCTTTTTCAATGTGCTTTTTAGCTGTTCTTCCAATGCAAAAGAAATGGTGGCTGATACTGTTAGTACTTGACCTTAAAGCAAGGCCATGCCACTAACTGTTTTCTGCATTAGTATATTCTTACTGTCTTGCACACAAAGCAATACAACAACAACAATAATAATTCAGTTTAGAAATAAAGCAACAAGATTGTTAATAAATATTATTAGGTCTCAGGAATTGTCTTGAATGCACATCTTTTTAATATTAGGATTAATGAAATTGGAAACCTGCATAGAACTTCTGCCTGCCAAGGCTTGATAGTGGTCTTTCAAAGAAAAACGCTTGAGAGTTGTTTTGAACTATGAGCTGAAGTTGCCACAATTTTTTTTTTTCAGGGCATACCATTTTCACTTGAAAGAAAGACTCACAAACCATGGTTATTCAGACTTGGGAATTTGGCAGGCATTTCTTAAAAAAAAAAAAAATGAACAAAGTGAGCCCTGTTACTCAGGGATGGAGACCAGCTGCATCTGTTGCCGACCATGAATGTTGAGCTTTCAGGCAAAACCCGGAATTTCGGGAAAGTTATATCCATCACCACGATCTTCACAATTTTTTAAAATAACTTTGATTATGAAATCAGAAGTGATATAAATAAGTGTGCACTCTGACATTACATAACGAAGCCTGTCGGCATCCTAAGAGACACGTATATCAGTAAATGAGTGTTTTCAGATGAGCCAGAAGGACCAACAGGTTTATGTGACAACACGTAGGGATGCTTGCGTGATTTCAGAGTCTGCGCAAGGTAACCTTTAGAAACTGTAATCTGTTGAATTTGGATGTAGAGTCTTTGATGGAGAATAGCCCTAATGAAGTGAGGCTGTTAGGGTCTGCCTCCCTTTTCCAGCTGCACATCTGTCAGACAACATGCTGCCACAGCCTGGGCACAGACGCAGAGATGAGAAGCCTCTGACTCTCACTCTGCAAGGGAGAGACTTGTGAAAATGCAGAGCAATGCCCCTCTTTTCGCTTAATTTTTCGATAAGGAAGATAGCTCTTTTTCATTCATAAACATGGACTTTCTTATTGTGACTTGGCAGTGGGTTTTAAAATAGTTTCCTTTCGCAGTTTTGATTTTGAACCAACAGACACAATCTATACAAACAAAGCTATGTGGAGTCTTGAATAATTTTGACAGTGTGGAGGGATCACAGGAGAAAAACTCTGAGACTCTTTGCCCTAGAGATAAAAAAAATCTCTCATTTGTCTCCCCAAGAGAGACAGGGAGGAGGGCTAATCTTGGCAGCAATGTTGGTGATTCCTCTTCAAGAACATTATGAATGTATGTCAATAAAAGAATGGACAAATACTTCCAGTCATATAATAAAAGTGGCTTTTTAAGTTAGAATAATTG
This sequence comes from Arvicola amphibius, assembly GCF_903992535.2. NCBI lineage: Eukaryota > Metazoa > Chordata > Mammalia > Rodentia > Cricetidae > Arvicola > Arvicola amphibius. Next base: position 133,717,500 of record NC_052048.2, read on the forward strand.
TGCTAGGTTTGCTTGGATTAATGTGGTTAATTCTGAGAAATAAAAATGTGTTACAAAAGCAGAGGAACAGAATAATGTATACACTTGTTGACATTTCCAAACCCGAGTCTAACGTCATTGCTTCTGGATGCACCCATAAACAGTTGTGATATATGCCTTTCATTGCAAATACCTGGGAAGGTCCAAACCAACCTGGCTTGGGGAGATGGATAAGCCACTTGCCCCACACATGTGAGAACTGAATCAGATCCCCAGAACACATGTAACCGGGGTGGGTGTGGCTCCCACCTATAATTCGAGCTTGGAGGATGTGGAGACATCCTAGCTAGTTATATCAGTAAACTGTGAGCTCTCAGCTCAGCAAGAGACACTGTGTCAATTAAAAAGGTGAAGAGCTGTTGAGGAAGCCACTTGGTGTCCCCCTCCAGTCTCCACAAGCACTCGCACGCCACCCACATGTGTGTAAGCATGCACACACAGGAACACATGCATGAGGAAGGAGGAGGAGGAGGAGGAGGGGGAGGGGGAGGGGGAGGGGGAGGAGGAGGAGGAGGAGGAGGAGGGGGAGGGGGAGGGGGAGGAGGAGGAGGAGGAGGAGGAGGAGGAGGAGGAGGAGGAGGAGGAGGAGGAGGAGGAGGAGATGAAAAGGAAAGGAAAAAGTCCAAATCAACTACCTCAGCATGGGGACTGGGGCCAGGAGAAGTAGGAGACATTTCAAATGTATTCATGAAAACTCCGAAGAAAAAATACATGAAACAAGTGTAGCCCAAAGTTAGTGTGAACTGATCTGAGGCCACGGGTATTGTTCTGTACGTTGTGTTGTGTTTTGTTTTTATAAATATCCTAGCTTTAAAACAACAACTTATTTTTAAATGCTGTGCAGTTGCTCTCATTTAGTAAAGAAAAGCCAGCTAGCTAGATCCCAGTGAAATAATTTTTTTTTTTCCATCCAGGGCCAAAGGGCCAGCTGTCCGGCATTTTGCCTGTTATTTGTTGAGCCTAGTAAACGATGGACTAGTTGCAGGGTGGAGATGGCGGAGCGGGGGTGTGTGGGGGGGGAATGTCTTTTCTGTCTGCAAAGCTCTTGATCCTGGGTTCTCAGTCATGGCTGCAGAGGAAATTCTCCCCCAGATTCCTTACAGCACCCCTGCAGCTGTCAGGCAGGGCACGAAGCCAGAATACCCAGAGAGCAGCTCGAACAGGCTCCGGTGTAGTTCCCGCTCAGCGCGGAGCTCCCAACACAGAGGATCCTGTTCCCTTTCCTTCTGAAGCCAGAGAGAAGCCTTTGATTTGTGTGCTGATGATATCATGTAGCCTGCTGGGTGTAGCTGGGCTCTGGGCGCAGAGCTGAGAGGCAACTAATCCCCCACGGCACTCCCGAAGTCTCCTGGGCCCACTGGGTAATTTCAGAATTAGGCAGAGATTATCATATATACTTTTTGCCTTTAAATCCATGCATTCCACCCAGAAGCCCCTCTGCTTCCTGTTTTCCGAGGTTTCTTTCTTTCTTTCTTTTTTAATTGCAAATACTCTGAGCAATAATTTTCAGTCTTCATGGACTCTGATAAGGAAGAAAGAGCCTGATATTCTGGTTCTGTTTCTGTTGGAGGAGTGTATGCCCAGAGGAATTGTATGTGTCCCAGATTCAACACAGCTGTTAATTAGAGCTGCGAACACTTGGTTGACCCCTATGTGGCTAATTGCTAGAATTGAGAAGCGTCTCTAAGGGCCTCATATGATAACAACTGAAAATCGTACTGAGCCTCACCTAACGCTTCTGGAGCCAGTTCAGGACTGGAAGCAATAGGCTTCCCGCAGTTCCTGGCAGTGGGGAGGCAGCCCTGTGCTGAAGGAGCACGATTAAGATTCTCTTCAGTGATTAAAACACCCACATTTCACTTTAGATGTGCGGCTTGAGGCGGTGTGGTAGGAAAGACCGGTGGGGGCTCTCAGAACTGTGCAGTGAAGCGTGTGTGGCCTACTTTGGTGGGGGGAGGGCTTCAACTGCTCCCTAATATTGCAGCCAGCACCAGCACCACCAAGTCCCTTCCAGGCTACTTCTGGGCCACAGGGTGTGGGATATTCCTGTCAGGATCCTGCACTTCTTCTAAATGAGCGATTTGATATAAGTCTTCTGTTTCCCACACCTTATGATTAGAATAATGCCCAGCTCTCAAAATGGGGTGTGTGTATGTGGGGGGGGGGGTGTATAGAATCTCCTATCTTGCCATCAGGGTCACAAGAGTGACAATCAGCCCCTGTTCCCTATCTGCTCTCCAAGAAGAGAACAGAAAAGGAACTAACCAGAATCAGAAAGGTGGGTGAGAGCTACAGCTGGGTGGGCACGAAGCAGAGGCGGCTAACAGAGGGAGGAAAAGTCAAGCTGCCAGGGACTTCGGCCAGAGAGAGGAGGAGAATGGGGATAGCGAGAGGGGGAGAGGGGGAGGAGTGGAGGTGGGCCGATGAGACCAGCCAAACAGGGCAGCTAGAGAGGCATCGTGTGCTCCTTTCTCCCCTGTTTCTGGGGGGCACAAGAAACCAACAGGGACTGTTTGGACCTTCTCAGCCAAGAGGCCCAGCGTATAGCCCAGATAGTACTCTGGCCGACTTCATTACCGGAGCCTGGCCCGAGGAAGGTGCGCTGGACGACTTCATTACCGGAGCCTGGCCCAAGGAAGGTGAGCTGGAGCCAGCATGTAAGGAGAGATTCATGATCCTTTTTCCAGGAGAGGTTCAAACCGTGAGTCCAGTTCCAGGAAGTGATAGCAACAGAAATGCAACTCCAGAGTCAGCGTCGCCCAGGGCCAGGTTGGGGAGAGACCCGAGGGAGTAGAAGGAAAAGGAATCGATTTCATCGTCTATTAGAGCCAAGATAGACTAGACTGTCAAGGGCACCCTGTGCCAGCGACAACTGGGAACTTCTACTGGTGTTTTGTGGTTGTGAGGAATCAAACTCATGCCAGGGAAACACTCTGTTAAGGAGTTCTGGCCTCAGCCTATTCTGCAGGGTCTGAAGTCTTTAACCGGACCATTCCCCCTTTTTCCAACAATACTTCTTATTAATAAATGTGTGTGGAGCCCCCGTGAGTGCTGGGGTTGTGTTTGAGAAGAGTGGGGGGAAATGGAGACAGCAAGAAGAGCTGCAGACGGCAGGCAAATGCCGTGGAAAAGGAAGTCAAACGTGCAGTGAATCGCAGTGTGCAGCCAGAAGAGCATGAATTCACTGGGTAAATGGGTGCAACATGGGATCGGTCTGAAGAAGGAAAACGGAATCGATGAGGGTTCAAGTCGTCAAGGAGACTACACGCAAGCTGTAGGCTTTGAGAGGTGGAGGCTGAAGGCAAATCTGCAGACGTGCTTTTCTTGGATAAATTGGGGAAGCAGATCTCGTCTACTTGGAGGCTCACGCTGGAGAATAAGCCACAGTTCTTTTCCATCATAAATGTACACGAGGCATTTGACGTTGAAACTGTTCATAGGAGTTCTCCTAATCGCTCCACAAGCATCCTGTCAACCTCCCCATCCCCAGCTCCTGCGCCTGGGCCTTGTATATGATAAACATGTGCTCCATCACTGAGCAGGATCCCCGCCCATTCACAAGGCTTTGAAGGAAGGATTTTTTATTCCTAGAATAGAAAAACACTTAATTTTATTTATTGTAGGCTCCCGAGTTATACTTGAAAAAAATTAATCGCAAAGAGGTCAAATGACCAACATAAGGTCAATTATAAGAAAGGACAAGGATTCAGGCCTTACTATTCTCCAGTGGAACTGCCATTTTCATTGATACATTTTTTACATTTATTTATTTATTTATTGTTTATTTTGTAGTGTTGGGGACTGAGCCCATGTATGAACTCATAGCTCCCTACAATAGATACCTAAACTTTTAAATAATTACTTATGCTGTTTTTTTTTAATTTTGGGGAGTGGGGTGGCAGAGTTTTTGTAGCCAAGACTAGCCTCAAACTCACTACGCAGGCAAAGATGACCTTGAATTCCTGATCCTCTTGACCCCAACCCACAAGTGCTCAGATTATGCCATGTGCATCTGGTGTTACTGTAATAGCTTAAGTAAAATGCTGTAGGTCCCCGAAAGAAAGGTGGCAGTGGGCAGGGGGCCGTGAGACCATGCCGAAGGTCCCTGAGCAGTGGCAGGCAGCACAGCAGCGGGTCCCAAGACCACGGCAGGCCACGAAGGCAGCCGGGTCCCAGGCAGGAAGCCACATGGCAGGTGAGAGACCAAGATGGATAGGCATCCCATGCAGAGTAAAGTTGGATATTTATTTAGTGGGTTGTGGAAGGGAAGGGGAGAAGGAGGAAGGGCAGAGAAATGGGGTGGGGGGGGGAGTAGAGAGAAGGGAGAGACAGAAGCTGCTTCTTTGAGAAAGGGAGATGGAAAGGAAGAGGCTCAGGATTGAAGCTGAAGATCAGCTTGCCTCAGTGGATGGGAGTGGGAGATGGGGATGGGCGTGGTTTGTCTCTTAAAAGGACAGGACAGATCATTACATTCCCATCTTTTTTTATATAATAAAAAGGCAGGAGGTTAGGCACAACAGGTTAAAGGAATTGGGGCAGTGGATTCTCAAGACTGCTTCCTGCTTATTTGTGGGTGTCATCTTGGGGGAAACCTCAGAAAGCTGGGTGCTGGTCACATCCTGGGGTAGCTGGTCTCTTTTTTCCTGTTCAGTTTTGTGGTATGGAAATGTCTGGTGTCTCTTACACCTGTTTAAGGTATTGGCGGAAGAGAGGAAAAAGTTAAGCTTAGGGAAAAAAATGTCTTAGGACCAGGGTATTGAGAGGGGTGTATCTGACCTGTTTAAGGTGGATACTTAAATTTGGCTCCCTGGAACTCATAAGAATTCTTTGGGTTTGTAAAAACAGAAGTTTGAGACAGCAGCAGAATGATTGTGACAGATGTTTTTGCACAATGAAAAGTATTTTTATGACTGTGGAAGGCAGTGTGAAAGAGAATTTTTATAGTGTGCATTTGTCCTCACTCCTTTATAACTTGTAGGTTTAATAACTTGTATTTGTATTTTGTTGAAATTTGTTTGGTGAGGTTGTCCTTTTAAATGACAAAACCTCTTAGCTGTCAAACTGCATAGAGATCTTTGAGAAATATAAACTTTTACTTGAGTTATTGATTTAAAAACGACAGAGAACTTACTTGATTGGCACCTAGAGCTACTCCTCAGGGTCCTCCCTGGTGGCTGAGAGTCGTATTTGTCTTTTGCTATTTAGCGCAGGGTCTGCCAGGCTCCAGAAGATTCTGTGGGCTAAGAAGTCTGTAGGAAGACAAGCCTACCTTGACCTGAGCAGCTAGGCTATCGATTCCAGTGATTCTGTCTACTGTCTGGAGATCTTCAGTTTAGATGAAGGCAATTTTGCCCAGTGGCCAGCGCTTGGAAGTTGCAGCAAACTGTAGAAGGATGTTGTTCTGTCTGTCCATTTGTCTTCTATCTCCTTTGGAGGAAGTGGAGAGCTGCTGCTAGGAGCCAACTGTCTCTTTTTGTTATGAAAAGTCTTTTAATAATTAAATATTTAAATGCCATATTCCCCAGATCTCTGAGCAGTTGAAGGATGTTTATCAGGTACAGTTACAATATAGAATCTGCCTGGAGAGCTGGGTCCAAGCTTGACTGTACTGGCTCTCAACTTAACAGGTAAAGTAGGGTTGGGTTAAACATAAAGTATTTTTGCAAGAGACTTCAATGTGCATACCGGTTTAAAACATGAAACTCATTGTTTTGTAGTCTGAAATGACATGCAATCAACAGACAATTATAACATTTAACAGTAAACATAGATGCATTTAAGTTACATGTATAAACACAAACATAGAGAGAACAGGAATTGGATGAAGTAGATGATCTTGGTAGGCCCTACCAAAGGCATGCCACTGCGCAAAACACACATGCAACAGAGTCAGCAAGTGGAATTTAGAGACAAAAATACAAGTAAGCCAGGGGAAAGATGACGGGACTTGGTTGCCTGACCAGTAAAGATGGTGGTGAAGTCAGTTGACCTCAGTTAAGATAGCAGTAAGGTCACCTGGCCTCAATTAAAATGGTGGTAAGATCACCTATGTAACAGAGTTAACACCAGGGAACCAGGCAGGTAATACCTCAGTAAAGATGGCAGAACTTGGTCACCTGACCTGGCTCTCAGTTAAGATGGCAGTGAAGTCACCTCACCTCAGTTAAGATGGTGGTAAGGTCACCTGACCTCAGTCAAAATGGCAGCGGTCTCATGTTGTAAAGAAGAGAGACCTAGAAGCATGATCTGCCCTGTTGCCAAGCCGCCATGCCACAAGCCGTGGCAGGCAGCAAAAGGCTGGAATTTAAAACAGCTGCCTTGGGGATCTGACCAATCTTGTTGACAGCAGTATGTAGTGAGGAGGTGAGCAGGCTGCATTCCCGCCTGGCTCCCAGCCGCCTGGCTAGCTTATGCCCCGAAATAACAATACACAAACTGTATTCATTTAAACACTGCCTAGCCCATTAGTTTCAGCCTCTTATTATCTAATTCTCACATCTTGCTTAACCCATTTCTAATAATCTGTGTAGCACCACAAGTGGTGTCTTACTGGGAAAGATTCAGCATGTCTGAACTGGCTGCTGGCTCCATCGCATCTGACCCAGAGAGGAGAGTCATGGTGATTGCCCGAGGCATCTGCCTCACTCCCAGCATCCTGTTCTGTCTACTCCACCCACCTAAGGGCTGGCCTATCAAATGGGCCAAGGCAGTTTCTTTATTAACCAATGAGATCAACTCAAACAGAAGACCCTCCCACATCAGCAGTAGCAGTGGCAGGGACAGTTTGAGGAAAAGAGGAGCCAGTGGAGCCGGTGGGACACCGGCAGAGTGAGGGTTTATACCATAGCTGAAAACATGAAAACCCACAAAAACGGCAACACCACAAGGGTTATAGGGGGAACATCTCCCCTCTATAGGCAGGATGTGAAATGGCAGGGCTTGGAGAAGAGTGTCCTCTATCTACAGGTGGGGTGTTAATGCCTGCCTGGCTCCCATCTGGGCGACTCAGAAGCCAGAGAGGCTAGATGCCACTCCTAGTGGTCTCTCATGGTGGGGACAACTGATAAGTGGTACAAAAGAAAAGAAAAAAGGAAAAAGAAAAATCCAAGAGACCCTGGGCCCCCGGTCAAATGCACTGCACAGGGAGGACTGACCCCAAGTCGTCCCGTTATGTTTTTAGCTATGGAAAGCAGCAAAGGGCTCAACTGTAGCCACCAAGGCTGTGCTGTGGGCTGAAAGGGGAAAAGTCACCACCAAAGCTGTTTTGGTGTGCATAGAGGTCAGCACTCAGGCAGGAAGATGTGGTTGTTGTGGAAAAAATACCCAGTTCCAGATCCTGACCCTGGGAGCAGGGCAGGAGGGCCTACTGAGTCTGACAGCATCAATGTAATTATAGCACCATTGTAATGTTTAAGTAAAATGCTGCAGGCTCCTGAGTGGTGGCAGTGGGCAGTGGGCAGTGGGCAGTGGACCATGAAACCACACTGCAAGTCCCTGAGTGGTGGCAGGCAGCGGGTCCTGAGACCACGGCAGGCCACGAAGGCAGCCGGGTCCCAGGCAGGAAGCCACATGGCGGGTGAGAGACCCAGATGGATAGGCATGCCATGCAGAGTGAAGTTGGATATTTATTTAGTGGGTTATGAAAGGGAAGGGGTGAGGGGGGAAGGGCAGAGAGAAAGGCAGAGAGAGAGGGGAGTGAAGGGGAGAAGTGGGGAGAAGGGAGAGACAGAAGCTGCCTCTTCGAGAGAGAGATGGAAAAGAAGGGACTCAGGTTGGAAGCTGAAGATCATCTTGCCTTGGCAGATGGGGGGAGGGAGTGGGCGTGGCTTGTCTCTCTTTTTAAAAAATATTTATTTATTTATTATGTATACAATATTCTGTCTGTGTGTATGCCTACAAGCCAGAAGAAGGCACCAGACCCCATTACAGATGGTTGTGAGCCACCATGTGGTTGCTGGGAATTGAACTCAGGACCTTTGAAAAAGCAGGCAATGCTCTCAACCTCTGAGCCATCTCTCTAGCCGCCCCCCCCCCACTGTGGCTTGTCTCTTAAAAGGACAGGACAGACCATTACAGTTAAGAAGAATAATTTTATTTATTTCTATTTTCCCATTCCGTGTGTGTATGATGTATGTGCATACTAGTATGTATGGGCATGCATGCATGTGTGTATATGTGTGTGTGTGTGTGTGCATGCATGTAAATGTGGTGGCTATAGGCTGATGCTGGGAATCATTCTTGATCACCCTTCCACTGAAATAAGATCTTTCGGTCAAACCTGGAGCTAATCCACATGGATTAGCATTGACAGCCGACTTACCCTGGGGTGGGGAGTTCCCTTGTTTCCACCTCCCAAGGCTAGAATTACTCATGTGCTACTATGCCCACCTGGCTTTGTATATGGGTTCTGGGGATTTGAATTCTGGTCCTTATATTTGCATGGTAAATGTTTTAACCATTGGGCCATGAACCCAGCCCAAAATAATAATTTTAAAAATATTGTTTTCTTATAATAAATGTTTGATCATAGATGTATGTAAAATACAGATAAGCCTACAAATTAAAATCATTCATAATTCCACTATCCAATTCAGAGACATTTTATAATCATTAAACATCTCTATGATTTTCATTTGATCCTCTCATATATCTAGCTTTACTTCAGAAGAAAATCTAGCATGTTTCCTTTAAGGAGAAGAATTTTAGGCAGGATGACGCAGTAGGAAAAGCATGAGGTTTGAAGGGCGAAGATTTCAGATCAAGCCCTGTCCAGTCACTATTAGGTGTGTGATCTACTCTGACTTAATTAACTTCCCCAGGCTTTTATTTCTCAATTTGCAAAGTGATCAAGGTCCAGTGATCACTTCAGTTCTCTGTTCTGAGTCTGAACTTCAAAAAAAAAATCAAACGTTGTAAACTTGGAACAGTTAATTAAAACAAAACAGTATCTGATGTTTTAAAGGAGTGTAGCAGCGTGTTAAAATAGGCCTCTTCCTTTCTTGGGAGTTTTGGCCCAAGCTCCAAAGCTGAAAACAATAGGTTGAAGCGCCCTCCCCCACCCCCATCTCCACATCCTAATCGGGCTACAAGACTGCCTAGGCAGGACCTCCAAAGCTGCGGAGCCCGTGCTGCCATGATCAGACCTGCACAGGGCTCCAGGCACTGTAAGAGAAAAGTTAAGCAGGGACCCAACCGCTGCCTTCTGACTTCACCAGAAAAAAAAATCTGCAGAGAAAAGCTGGCTGGAAATGTTTTGGTCAGGAGATAAAGCCTGGGGGTCCCAACAGGACATGATATACTCATAAACCATAGGAAGGATTATGGCAGGTAGCTCTGTAGAAGAGAATTGGACCTCAGTCGTCTTGTGGACCCTCTCTAGGAGGCCCTTCTAGATGACCCCAACACAGGAAAGCACTGTGTGAGTCTGCAGGCATCCAGGCAGCAAGGAGGAAATTTTAAGAGCCTAATTAAAGGGACCGTTGTCCACCAGGGGATTGCTATGAAGGGAGTTCTGAGAGGGGAAAAGTCTTTAAATCCTTAAAACTAGAGAAACAGTTGTAGATCTGATATTCACCAAGGGCTCTGGGATTACAAAGGCAAGAACCATTCAAGTCCAGACTTCTTGTTCCCTGATTCTGTCTGTCCTGGGTCCAACCACTGCAGAGGAGATGCAACAGAGCAAAGAAAAAGGTCATGACACCTTCTTCAGCACGTTTGTGAGTCTGGATGTGGTCCACACTAATGGAGAAAAGTACTTTATTTGGGTGAGAAAGTTTTGGCATTTGATCAGATTGAACGTTTTAATACCTGAAGGTAGCAAGAAAACCAAGAGTGGGAAAGAAAGACTTGAAAGAACATTTTGAAGGGGCCGGAGAGCTGGCGCCATTGGTAAAGTGCCTGCTACACAAACAAAGGGACCTGAGTTCAGATCCCCAGCATCCAAGTGTGGAACTCTATATTTGCGGTCCCAGCACTGGGGAGGCATAGACAAACTCCTAAGGCTTGTTGCCCCCCAAAATCGAGCCAAATGGGCAAGCTCCGGGTTTAATGAGATAGTCTGTACCCAAAAATAAGATGGAGAGCAATTGAGGAAGACATTTGATGTTGACCTCTGACCTCCACACACGTGTGTACATATGTACACATGTAACACACACACACACACAGGACTGCCATAAGATAGAACAGACTGCTTTCTGTTTGAGCCCTCTCGTTTCCATCTTGTTAAATATATTAGTTACAGGAGGAATCGTTTGACGAGCCGGGGGAGGATCGACAGAGAGGAGAAAGACTGGTAGCTGTACTTTAAAAAGCAGACAATAAGGAGATGGGGCCTGAGGATACTGCTGATGTAACTCTGGCAGGAGCTTTAATGATGGCTTAGAGGAGGAAAGGACTAGAGTGGATGACTCATGCGAGCTTTTAAAGTTTCGAGCCTGAGTCTCCGGGAGATGGCGGCTTGACGGACAGCGGTGCCACGTGTACAGCTGAATGTGACCACACACTTAGGTCAACAACGCTGCGTTTTCCTTTGTGCTCTGCAGCTGAGCGTCTCCTGGGCCAGTTTATGAGTCATACGAAAGAACTGATCTCATTGCCTTTCATTTCTCCAATTTCCTCTCCCCCATTTGATCCATCGTTTAGCAAGCTTTGGTTAAGTATCCCCTATATGCTGTATGCTCTGTCAGTCACTGTAGAGGAGGGTCAGCAGGACACAGGATCTGTCCTCAAAAGATCTCAGTTTATCTGTTCTACCTGTTCCAGCGTAAGAAGGGGGGTAGCCCGGGTCTTTGTGGCCTTAGCTCTCTTGAGTCCTTTATGCCGTTGTTCTTCGTAGGAAAAGGACAGAACACTGTGTACATTGGATAATACACCATCCTAAGTACATGGCCTTGTCACAATTTGTTTGGGTTGTTTTCTGTTGTGCAGAATTTAAGCTTCTATGACAACATGATCTAGAAATTTGATCTTCATCAAAACTGTACTTTATAAATGTAAGCTGACCTTCAGGACCAGCCTAAAAATCATAGGAAAAAGAAGAAAAACCGACCCAAACAGAATACCAAAGCTTTGTGTAAACGTTAGGAAATTAAGAAAATTAGACAATTAAAACTGTAAAATATTAGAAACGTGGTTGTTCCATTCTCAGAGCCCACAGCTGGAATAAAAACAGACACGTTTATAAATAGGCGCACGGGATGCAGAATGAGAGGTGAATTGACAAAACTGAGAGATTACAAAGGAAAAATGTTATAAAGACTCTCACGTGTCTAGTTGTGCTCCCGTCGGGAACGTCATGAGCATCATCTCCACTATCCATATCTTTATTGGCGGTCTGGTCTTCTGAGCACCAATCATGAAGGCCGGCTAACCTCTGCTTGCAGCATCCTAAGGCTTCTCCAGCTCACATCCACAAATTCTTCCACATTCCCCCTTCAAACTAGTTCCAAAGACCTAAGAACCGTATGGTCAGATTTACCCATGAGAAACTAACTCACCCTTGTTAGTAACATTCTGTATTGGCTGTTTTTGCCAAGTTGATACAGATCTCTTAAGACAGATGTATTTTGGCTCCAGTTCAAGAGGGTTCAGTCTATCCTAGCAGAGAAGGCATGGTAAAACAGCGCCATCCTTGGTGGCACAGGTGTGAACCGCAACTATTTACATTGTAGTAGACTAGGAAACAGCTTTGGCAAAAGCTTGTCCCTCATGACCTACTTCTGCCATCTAAGCCACACCCCTTAAGGGCTCCACAGCTCCCCTCCCATATTTCCACAGCCAGGAAACCAAGGATCTAAACGTGGGCCTCTGGGGGACATTGAGATTCAAAACATATCAGATAGTGAGTGTTCAGAGTTCTCTTTGGTAGAGCTGTCAGAGGAAGATTCTCTAGTGACGTGACAGTTATGTGTAAAGAAGGATATTGTCGCATAGACTGGAGAATCCAAAAGAAGGCCTGGAACCCTGGGAGGGTAGAGTTAGAGGAGGGTGGAGGCCCGAGATGTGGGCAGCAATGAGATAACCTAGGGATAGATTTGAGAATAATACAAAGTTTAGATGATCCTTAAGCACAGCATATCTCTCTCTCTCTCTCTCTCTCTCTCTTTCTCTCTCTCTCTCTCTCTTTCTTTCTCTCTCCACACACACACACACACACACACATGCACACACAGAGTGGGGAGGGGAAGAAAGAGCCAAAATGTTTCAACACTGGCAGAACAGCCAGACTCCTTAGTAAGAAATAACATTAATTTTCATGAAGTTTTAAAATTCACCATATTCACATTTCATACTTAATTTAACTAGGAAAATCTAAAGGACAAATGGATATTTGCAGACCACACAAGAACTTTAAGTTTTGTCGCTGGTATTGCTGGACAGAGCACAGGAAAACCCCAAAGCACAATTTGCTGAGAAGCCCGAGAGCCAGCATGCCGAGTGGAACAGATCCAGCTCAGGACAATGAGGAGCATCAGCTTTTGCTGCTTCTCCTTAAACTGGAGGGCTTGGGCCACATTCTTATTACTGGGTCTGGATGATGCCACATTCTATGCCACATCACTGCTGTGTCCAATCTTTGCCTCCCAGGTATCTTTTATAATATGTTTATCATCTGTACCCAGACAGGTTTTTTTTAAATCTTTATTTATTTGTTTATTTATTTATTTTACATACCAATCTCAGTTCCTCCTCTCTTCCTACTCCCCTCTTCCTCCCACCCCATCCCCCGCATCTTCTCCTCATTGAGAGGAAGACCTCCCCTGGGAAGTCAACAAAATCTAATCCATCACCTCATTGAGGCAGGTGCCTTACCTCCCCACCCCTGTGCCTAGGCTGAGTAAGGTCTCTCTCCATAGAGAATGGACTCCACAAAGTCAGTTCATGCATTAGACTTAGATCCTGGTCCACTGCCAGTGGCTCCACACACTGCCCAAGCCACACTATTGTCACCTGCATTTAGGGGGCCTAGTTCAGTCCTACGCAGGTTCCCTGGTTGCCAGTCTGGAGTCAGTGGGCTCCCACTAACTCGGGTCAGCTGATTCCATGGGTGTGCTCATTGTGGTCTTAACCCCTTTGTTCATATTATCTCTTCTCCCTCATTTTGATTGTGCTCCGGGAGCTCAGCCCAGTGGTTCGTTGTGGATCTTTGCATCTGCTTCCATCTGTTTCTGGAAGAGGGTTCTAGCTTCTCTGGGGTTGTGGACTGTAGGCTGGATAGCCTTTGCTTTATGTCTGGTATCCACTTATGAGTGAGTACATACTATTTTTGTCTTTCTGGGTCTGGGTTATTGTAGGCAAAGACCCAGACCTGAAATAATTACACAGAGACTATATTAATTACAATACTGCTTGACCAATCACTTAGGTATATTTCTACCTATCTCTTATATCTTCAATTAACCCATTTCCATTATTTTATATTTTACTATGAGGCTCATGGTTTACTGGTAAGGTTCCTGGGTGTCTGTCTCCTTTGGCGGATACATGGCGTCTCTTTGACTCTGCCTACTCTCTCTCTACATCTCTGTTTGGATTTTCTGCCTGGCTTTACTCTGTTAAGACATTGGCCCAAAGCAGCTTCTTTATTAACCAATGGCAATAAAACATAATTACAACATACAGAGGGGAATTTTGCAACAGGTTACCTCAATCAGGATCTTTTCTTTTTTTTTCTTTTTTCTTTTCTTTTTGTTCCAACCATTTGCTTACAAATATAAAGATGTCATTGTTTTTTACTGCTGAGTAGTGTCCACTGTATAAATGCACCACATTTTCTTTATCCATTCTTTGGTTAAGGGGCATCTAGGTTGTTTCCAGATTCCAGCTATTATGAATAATGCTGCTATAAACATAGTTGAGCAAATGTCGTTGAGGTATGATTGAGTATCCTTTGAGTATATGCCCAAAAGAGGTATTGCTGGGTCTTGAGGAAGACTGAGTTCCAATTTTAAGAAATTGCCATACTGATTTCCAAAGTGGCTGTACAAGCTTGTACTCCCACCAGCAATGTAGGAGTGTCCCCTTTACCCCACAGCCTCTCCAGCATAAGTTCTCATCAATGTTTTTGATCTTGGCCATTCTTACAGGTGTAAGATGGTATCTCAGAGTTGTTTTGATTTACATTTCCCTGATGACTAAGGATGCTGAACATTTCCTTAAGTGTCTTTCAGCCATTTGAGATTCCTCTGTTGAAAATTCTCTGTTTAGATCTGTACCCCATTTTTTAGTTGGATTATTTGGTAGATTGATGTCTAGTTGGATTATTTGGTAGATTGATATCTAGTTTCTTGAGTTCTTAGTATATTTTGGAGATCAGCTCTCTGTCCCATGTGGGGTTAGTGAAGATCTTTTCCCATTCTGCAGGCAGCTGTTTTGTCAGACAGGTGTTGTATTTGAGGAACTCCTGGGTTGCTTCCATGACTGTGATTTTAATGGTCCCATATAGCACTGTTCTGTGTCTCCAGTATTTAATCAAGACCACGAGTTTGTTTGTGAGACTCATTATGTAGTCGATCTGACTTTTAACTTGCAATTTTCATGCCTCAGCCTTCTGAGTGCTGGGGAATGCCAGCATACACCACTCCGTCTGTTTTAAGTGTTCACCCATATTGTTCTTATGTCTCCATTCATGACACCTAATTGCTGCAGAGTATTTTCTGATAAAGATCTTTCACCTTGGACGGGGGAGATAGCTCAGTCAGTGAAATGCTTGCCATGCAGACCTAAGAGTGGATCCTCTGCATTCATGTAAAAAGTCAGGCATGCTGTCCTACACAAAGAACTATAGGCAACTGAGGAAAACCGGGACCAGAAGTGGTCTTCCCCAGGGAAGCGCACAGCAATACATTGTTCAGTGCCAATCAGTCAGCCATGAAAACATATGAAGAAGTAACATACAAACTCAACAGGTTGTATTTAGGGATATATGCATATAATAACAATTAGTGAAAACAGGCCTTGTATTTGAAGGAGAATGGGAAAGAGTATATGAGAGGCGTTTGGAAGGAGGAAAGGAAGAGAGAAAGCTGTAATTAAACTATAATCTCAAAAACTGAAAAAAGAATTCAAGCTTAATAACTTAGAAAAAAACAACCCAGACCTGGTGGTGCACACCAGGGATCCCAGTGCTGGAAGGATCCCTAGTCCAGCTGAATCAACAAGTTACTGGTTCAGGGAGAGACCCTGACTCAAAAAAAAATATGGTGGAAGACACACTAGCCTCCATATGCACACGGATGTATGCGTGTGTGTGTGCATGCACGCACACACACACACACACACACACACACACACACACACACACACACACAAACCTAAAATAAAATTTAAAAATGTTCTTCACATTTCAGTTATCAGTTCCCCCGAAAATGCACACTATGGACGTCTTCAGAAAGATGACCTCTTGGGCCTTCAATGGGCTTCTTTTTGAGGTATCACAGGGCCATACCTTGAAAAGGTTGCTTTCCCTGAAAAATGGACACACTACTCCACAGGCCCATTATGTTTCCATAGATGACTTATTCAAAATACACTGAATCTAAGAGACATATGGTACACATTCAAAGTCAAACAAGTCCCAAAATCAAGAACCAGGTTTTCCAATTCCATTCTAAGCTTTCTCCCTTGGGAAAAACATTTTCCTAAGGAAGCTGACATTTAACCAAATGGGTCTGTGTAAAGCACAGAGGCAAAGTTGAGCTGAATTACTCTTTAAGGGTCGTGTGTTAATTATTTGCTGAATGACAACCGTAGGGACACTAGTTTTTTCTCCACGATGTCCAGCTTTAATTATTTTATCACCAAACACTCTTATCAAGCAAGTTCATGCTGAGAATCAGCTCCTTCCATTCCTGAAGAAATTTAATCTAATTTCTTTTTACAGCACATTGGCACGGGTGGCGGATTTCCTAAGACTTTTCTATAGTTCTGGTTTCTTGCAGCTGTATATCATGGCCCCCAAATCCCTCAAAATTAACAACATCTACTAAGTTCCTCTTCCCCATTTCCAAACACTAAAAACTCCCTCATGCTGCAAGTCACACACCAGAGTCATCCAGGAAGATGCATGTGAGGTTGGCGGCCGGCGTGTAGCACAGTGGGGTTTGTTGAGAGTACGATGCTTTATTAGTGATACAAAGAACAGAAACTAGATCCCTGTCAGCCATGGTAGGCCATTCCCATGGGTGTGAAATAGTCACTTTCCTAGACATGTGGCTCCCAGATGAAACGCTTGCTGTGTGATTCGATTTTTCAAATTAAAAAAAAAAATCTAAGCAGAAATTCATCACCAACTTGGTAAGAATTTGATGACTAAAAATAATCTCTCCACAGAGTGCATTAGTGTGGTGCGCACATTTGGGAACAAGACGAACACACCAGGGGATCTGGACAGGAGAATGACATCAGAAATCAACTGGGGCCTACCTTTTGATTTGACTAACATCAAACAGCTGTCCCACATGTGCAAAAATATATTTGACACTATTAAATAACAAATGATTTAAAATACTGTGGGTACTAGCCTTTGATCCTTCTCTCAACTCAGCAAAGTCCAATAGAAACTCAATATAGCCCACGTATGAAATTTTTACTTTCTCTGATATCACACGGAAAAGTAAAAGTGTAACAGGTGAAATTAATTTCAATGACACCTTTTATTTAACCAAAAGTAATAAAATATTGTCGTTTCAATGTATGCCATCAGCTACATCTGAAGATTCCATGCGGCCAGAGTTTACCATATTGAGCAAAGCAACCTGGTGTCTCAGAACTGTCTTCCTAAAGCCCCCTGGCCTCCCAGGACCCTCTTCTGGAACTATGATTGTGCCTTCCGACATGATCTTAGGTTCTTCTATCATAAACGCCTAACTCACCGAATCAGACCGCAATCTAAGCTGCTTTCTCATTTCCTTTTTTTTTTAGATTTATTTTTATTTATGTGTATGTGTGTATGATTGTGTTTGGGTATGTGTGAGTGAGTGAAGTTGTCCACAGAGTCTAGGAGAGGACAATGGATCCCTTAGAACTGGAGTTATAGGAAGCCAAACTAGGACCTCGGCAAAGCAATACGAGCTCTTAACCACCAGGTATCTCTCCAGTTTCTCACTTGCTTCGTTGTAGTTGCTGTCATTTTGTTTTTCTTGCTTCTCTGTGGCCCCAAACAGAATTTTTAAAATATCCCCTGTTTCATTTTTGTGTATCCAGCACTTAGCACACTGTCTAGTACATTGACTGCTTCACACGGGGGTGGTTTGGAGAGGACCTGGGCAGGAGCCAGACGCAGAGAGACCCTGTGAGGGTGAAGTCACGAGTGCCACACAAGTTGTGTTTTGAGTTTGTCCCCAGCTTTTGGACAAGCTCTTGCCTTTCATGTTTTTGTGCATTTCAAGTTGGTTTTGTGTGGCCAATGGCTGAGGGGCATGGAGCCTCCCTGTCTGTGACCTAGTGATGTCTGAGAAACCCAACTGATCAGGGAGAAAGAAGCACTCTACTGTGGAGTAATTTTTCTTTACCCTGTAAACATGCATTACGCTCGTTGGTTAATAAAAGCTGATTGGCCCATAGCTAGGCAGGACTTTCAGAGCAGAGAGAATGCTGGGAAGAATGAGGGCCGAGTCTGAGGAGTCACGAGGGAGCAAAGGCAAAGAGAAGCGGGATGAACATGCCGTGTTGAAAGAAGGCACTGCCACAGGGCAAAGGGCAGCTAAGAAATGGGTTAATTTAAGTTAGAAGAGCTAGCTAAAAACAAGTATAAGCTATTGGCCAAGCATTTATAACTAAAGTCTCGGAGTGGTTATTTGGGAGCCGCTGCCAGGACACAGAGAAACTCGGACTACGGCCCTCAACTGGAGGCGCTGGCTTGAGACCCAGCGAAGGATACCAGTAGGGAGTTTTCCCAGAGAGGGAGCTGGCAACAGTGCGGGAGCTGAGCTATCTGGGTAGACATTTCTACCACCAGAGGTGGCAGCTCTTCGCTGAGACAAAGTTCCACAGTTTGGGTCTGATGGTTGTAACCAGAGCTCAGCCTGGAGCCTGTTCCTCCAGCTTCAAGGCTTATATGAGCTACTTAATAAACCCCTTCAGTCTCAGCTAGTTAGCATGGGTTTTATTGCTGAAACCAAGAACCTGACCCCGTTTTGTAGATTACAATATCAGTCAAGGGTTTTCTCTAGTTTTATTAAGTGTATGGATACCTCTGTTATCTGATTTATTTCCTTTAAATGTTTTTTTTTTTTTTTAAACTCCTGGCGGTCAAGGAGTAAGATTTCCACATATTTATCTCCTTCGATCTTGATTACACAACTTCTTTCTGGTACCAAAGTCCCCAAATTCTGGGTAGCTGCCGTTCCTGAACAATTCCTGTAAATAGTTAGAATCATAAAAGCCACACGGAGACTTCGTGGTGCAGGTAGTTTGCCTGTCCTCCCAGAGATTGTTTTATGGCTGTGCTGTAAAAAAGGAAGAGAGTGAGGAGGAGAGAGGACTCACCCATGAAACCCACACCTACCTGTATCCAGCTGATTGATGGCCCAGATCCTGGTGTCTTCCTGTGCAGGATGAGATGATGAGAATTCTCCCACTTTCTCCTCTTACTTGACCCAGCTTGTAGGCTTGTCCAATTCAAGCTGATCTGTACACGGGACTCAGGATGTTAAGGAATTCATTCTGCTCCCTGTTCTGCCATGAGTGGGGACCATACAGACCCTCTTGCATTATACAGATCTTTTCCACATAAAAACCGAGGAACCACAACAGAGCGATGAGCACACTGAGCAAAGACAAAAGACCAGTGACAAGATATTTGCAGTTCATATCACAGGTGGCTGATATCCTCATACAAAAAAAAAAGGTCTTGAAAATCAATAAGGTAAATGCCAAATCTAAATCTACCCCAGAGAGAAATAGGCCGACTGATGGCGAGCCAGTTTATGGAAGGAAATAGAAGAGATACGCGAAGACAGACAGCTCTTCAACATATGCAAAGGAAAAAGATGTGGTTTCCAAACACTATGCTGACATTCCATTTTTAACCTCTTAGAATGCTACAGACCAAAATGTAGGCCAAACCATGGTGCTGGCAAAGAGCTGGGGAGATGGGTATACTTACTGGGGAAAGTATAAATTGGAACTCGTAGAAGGCAAGTTACAATTACACAGACTCTTAACTGGCATTCCAGCTCTGGGAACTCAGTCTACAGATGGACTTTCACATCCGCGAATGGGATTATGCACAATGGCACTATGTGTGTGAGAGCAAAATAAATACTCGCACATCATCTGACAGTAAGGAGAAAGGAAACTGTATCTGACCAAACAGCTAAGCGGCCTTCACCCTGGCCCTCAGTGTACCAAGCCTGTCTTCTGAGAGGATGATCCTTATTAGGACAAGAAGGAGATTCAGACAGAGTGCTGGAGATTGAAGAGGACATGCAGAGCTGTTAAAAGTCAACACACATGCACACACACGCACATGCACACACAAACACACACCCGTACACGCGCACACACGACACTGAGATGCAAATGAAATGCCTTGCTTAGAACAAGGCTTTTTGTGGCCCAGCAAGATAGCTCCGGGGTAAGAGCTCAGGCTGCCAAATCTGATGGCCTGAGTTACATCCCCAGGACCCAAAAGGTGGGAGAAAAGGGACCATTTCATTTCCACCAGCTGTCCATGCAGCTCTCCCCTCCACCGCCACCCCTCCCACACCCTTTGCACACACACAAAAATGGAATAAGTGTAATGTGCAATTCAGTCACTCAAGTTCCCTTAGGCTCCATTTCTCACTAAAGAGGGGCAGGCAAAGGATCCTCTAGACCACTCATACTGTCTCGTCATGATGACAACCCCAAGGTGGTAGAGAAGGAAAGGCTAAACCAGCTTACACAGGCACATGTAGGAACCCCTGTTGGGATCAGGGATTTCAGACACTGCTCTGGTGTCCTCCCCACAAGAATTCCAGTCAACCATTGTCTGGGCAGCAAGTTCCCCAGGAAGCACTCCTCACCATTCTGTCCTGTGTGAGGAGAGCCCCTTGAAAGGAGACTAATTCAGACGCTGCCTACTGGAAACCGGAGAGTGTCAGCCCTGCAGGAAAAGGTGTCCTCATTCAAAGGTGAGAAGGAAACAGCGCGGATCTTTACAAAAGTACTTGAATCCATGGGGCCAAGCCAGGGGCAACTGGCAGACAACACACAAAAAGATCCTTGCCACAAAGCTGGTGAAAACCAGGATCAAAATTAATCTCTGTGAACTCGACCTAAAGAAAAATCATCTGTCTAACAGACACTCGAAGCAGAGATGAAAAGTTTCAAGGAAAAAAAAAAAGTCAGAGCAACTGAAGATGAAAGATGAGTCTGCATTTTTTTCCCTCTGGGGCCGCGTCGCCTACAATAAAGCCTCAGATGCCTACTGTGGTGTTTTAAAGTAACCACACCCATGTAACCAGCCCTCAGACAGAGATATGGGACAATACCCACACCCAAGAGAGTTCTTTCATGTTCCCTCACAATCAAAAGTCTTTCGGTCGAAGTAAGCATTTGTTGCTGTTGGAAATATAGAGAGGAGTTTTTATTTTATGCTTTTAGGTAAGCATGCAGCGTAGTGGGTCTCGTTATAGCATCCTAAGACACACATCTTTACAATTTGTTCTAATTGTTCCCCTCCCCCATTGCCCGCTGCTGTGTTCTTCTTTGGCTGGTTCCCTTTCTTCCCAACTTCTGCTTTCTTATAGATTTTCTTATTTCATTGCTGTTTCTCTCCTCCCTTAAGACCTCTTCTTCCCTTCTCATGATTTCCTTTTGAATTTAGTGACCTACATACATATATGAAAACACACACAACACACATACATAATATATGCATATTGATTTTAAATCTAAGGTCTGCATATGAAAAAGACCATATATCTGTCTGAATCTGGCTTATTTCACTTAACACAGAGATCTCAAGTTGCATTCATTTTCTCATAAATGCCATGATTTCATTTTTTAATGACTCAATAAAATTCCATTGGATATATGTAGCATGATTTCTTCATCCACTTATCTGTTGATGTACAGTTAGGCTGCCTCCGTTTCTTGGCTATTGTAAGTAGTACATCTACACGCACAGATATGTAAATGTCTTTGTGATGTGTTCACTTATAGCTTTGGCCATATGGTAGTTCTATTCTCTGGTTTAGTTTTGTTTTGTTTGTTTTTGTTTTTCGAGACCGTGTTTCTTCTGTGTGGCCCTGGCTATCCTGAAACTTGCTCTGTAGACGGACTGGCCTCAAATTTGCACCTGCATCTGCCTTCCGAGTGCTGGCATTAAAGTCACCCTCTGCCACTCTTTTTTCTCTTTGTTTTTTAAGGAACTTCTACACAGATTTCCATAATGTCTACATAAGTTTATAGTCCTACCAATAGTATATAAGGCAGTGGTGGCACACATCTTTAATCCTAGCACTTGGGAGGCAGAGGCAGGCAGGTCTCTAAGTTCAAAGCCAACCTGGTCTTACACAGTGAGTTCCAGGACAACCAGGGCTACACAGAGGAATCCCCTCTCGAAACACACACACACACACACACACACACACACACACACACTCACAAAATCTTCTTTTGATTGCTAGTTAGTCCATAAGCCCATGTATTGATTGAGCAATTTGGTTTTGTCTTATTTATTTTTTTTGAAGTTCTTTATATACCTCAAACATTAGTGATCTGTTTGGTGTGCAGTTGGTAGAGTTGTTTCTCCCATCCTGTGTGCTGCCTCTTCACTTTGGGACCTCTTTCCTTTGCTTTGCAGAGAGGGCTTTTTTTTCTTTCACTTTTAGTTTTTGCTGTATGTGAGTTTGTATAGTTTGTGTGGTGTATATGCATATAAATGTGCCGATGGACATGCCGGTGCTTGTGTGTGTGAAGGCCAGAGGACGTCAAGTAGTCTATCCTAAGACAGGTCTCGAGCAGGGCCTGGTGCTAGGACAGCGGCCAGCAAGGCCACAAAGCCTTCCATCTCCACCTCCCCCTGCAGCACTGGCATTACAGGCACACACATGGCCACACCCAGGTTTTTATAAGGGTGCTGGGAATTCAAACCCAGGTCTTCTTCATGCCTACACATCAGGCACTTAAAAAAAAAGATTTGTTTTTATTTTATAAACACGGATGTTTTCCTGCATACATGTCTATACACCACATGCTGGAAGAGGGTGTCAGATCACCAGGAAATAGAGTTACAGATGGTTTGGGCCACCATACAGGTGCTAGGAATCACATCCCAGTCCTCTGGAAGAGTAGCCATTGATCTTAACCACCAAGCCATCTTTCCAGTTAAAAAGTAGAAGCTTTTCAATTTCATGTAATATCATTTGCCAACTCTTGGAATAATTTCCTGTGTTGTTAGTGTTCTGTTCCGGAAACCCTTGCCTGTACCTATATCTTGAAGCATTTTCTGTCTATTCCCCTACAGTAATTCCAGACTCTATCTATGACTGAATGGTATGGTCTATATTCCTAGCTCACTCTTCTCCATGTGGAAATCCAGTTTCCCTAGGAGCATTTGTCAAAGAGACTGTTTCTTCTCTGGTGCACGCTTTTGACAGTTTCATCAACAATAAAGTATGGGCTTGTTTCTGAGCACTCTATTGTAGTCCGTTGGTCTACATATCTGTTTTCGGGCCAGTGCCATGCTGTTTTGTTCCTATAACTCTACAATGTAATTTGAGATCAGGTATACCTCCAGAATTACTCTTTCTTCTGAAGATTGCTTAGACTGTTTAGGTCCTTTTGTGTTTCCATATGAATTTTAGGATTTTTTTTAACTCCTGTGAAGAATGTCATTTGGTTTTTAGGTTATGCAAAATTATATATATATATGTGTGTGTGTGTGTGTGTGTGTGCGTGTGTGTGTGTGTGTTTATATATGTTTATTT
The DNA here is from genome assembly GCF_903992535.2 of Arvicola amphibius. Taxonomy (NCBI): domain Eukaryota; kingdom Metazoa; phylum Chordata; class Mammalia; order Rodentia; family Cricetidae; genus Arvicola; species Arvicola amphibius. The sequence continues at coordinate 133,740,458 of NC_052048.2, forward strand.
AGCCTTGGCACCATTAGCAAGTTCTCAGGCTTAACAGAGTTGCACACATCTGTAATCTGAGCCATAGGGATGCTGAAGCAGGACAGACATGAGTTTTGACAACAGCCTGGGTTCCATGTTGAGGTCTTGGAGGAAGGGGTGGGATTGTAGAGTCTAAACTAGGAATGATTCCTCACATTTTGCCCCTGCCTGGTATTCTTAATCCTTTCAACTGTAGCTGTTTCTGAGAGTCTCGGCTCACTGTGACCTCACTGTAATTTGCATTTCCCTGACGGTTAGAAGTTTGCAGGGTTGCTGTTTCTCAGCCTTTTGGCTAAAACCAAGTGTGAATCATGTTCGTGTTTATCTTTTGTAATGTGCAAAGCTTACACTATTTAAATTGGGTTGTCTATCTTTTCCTTTCTGAAATGAAAGTTCTTTAAATATTCCATAGAGGAGTTTTTGCCATGTGGTGTGTGTGTGTGTGTGTGTGTATTTGATATATTTGATAACTTCTGTAGCCTGTTTAAGAAACCACTGTTTACCTCAGAGATATGGGAAAATTCCCCCATTGTAAAAATGCTTTATTCGTTAACTCCCACGACTGGTTTTATAAGTCAGCATGTGGAATACTGCAGGAAACCATGTCGCTGTCTTTTTCTAGTTCTATAGCTTGTTGGCTCAGCACTGTTGCCAACTGGACTGCATCTGTACCTTGTAATCAAAGGAGTCTCTCTCCACATATGCAGGCCTGTTTCCTGAGCCCAGAGTGGGAAGCCAGCTGAGGCTGGCTAAGGGAGTCCTTCTTATGTGTCCACTTCTCTCCTTCCTGCCCTGCAGATTTCTGTCCTGGCTTCTGGCAGAAGTCCTCAGACAGAGAGACTGCCTGACAGGGTGTGGTCCTGTTTGCTTTCTGTTGCTGTGTGAAAACACGGGCCAAAAGCAACTTGATGGAAGGAAAGGATTTATTTTAGCTTATGCTTCCAGGTAACAGTCCATCTCTGAGGGCAGCCAGGGCAGGAATCTGGAGTAGAAAGCATGGAGGAAGGAGGTCACTGTTCAGTTTTCTCTCTGACTCATGCTCAGCCGGCTTACACAGCCCAGACAGCTGCCTAGGGATGGTGCTGCACACAGTGGGCTGGGTCCTCTGACACCAGCTGAACCATTAAGATAATGTTCCACAGAGATGCCCACATGCCTGTCTGATGGAGGCAACTCCTCAGTTGAGGTTCCCTCTTCCCAGAGGACTCTAGGTGGTGTCAAGAGTAAAAACTAATCAGCATAGACGGTAGGGTTAGAGAAGGTGAAGAGAGTGGGGAGAGAGATGGAGAAGGGGAAGGAAGAGAGAGACAGAGACAGAGAGAGGGGATTGAGAGATTATTCCTCCTACCTTCTCCAGACCTTAGGCCTTACCTGCATAGACCCTTACCTGCAGCAGGCTCCAGCTGAAGGAAAACGGACCCCTTAAACACCAGAGGTAGGCTATATTAGTGGTGTCAAACCAATAAAAGGATTTTTATTCCTCCAAGAGCCAGAAGTGTCGGCTTGAGTTCTCATCCAGAGGGGACACAAAGACTTCTTCCACTGACCAGCTTTAAAGGGACCGCTGGAGATAAAAACAAAGTTGCCTCTCTGATGGCAAGACACAAGTCCTGTTCGTTCAAGGAGCCAGTTCCACAGAATTCACTAAGAGTGGATGCAAAGATTTAGGTTTTAGTGCATGAATTTCCCATTCTAACCACTGCTTGTCATTAATGACTAGGAAGCACTAGTCATCGACATTAAGGATAGAGGTTGGTGATACACGCAGAGATGAAAAATAAGGGTGCAAGCATATGTGGCTTCTAGCAACTACTCATTCTTAAAGAAAGCTACTTATGATGAGAGAGTACATGACGTGTTTAATATCAAGAATAAACAAGTGAAAATCAAAGCCAGTGGCTACTGCCCGCCTGGCTCACGCTCATAAGAGGTAACTTAATTATAGTCTTGCATCCATTGTGCCAGCCATTATTCCACAGGTAAGAAGCAGAGTTGCTCCTTTCTCTACTACCCCCTACTACCCCCATCAATGAAGACGGCTCTTAAACATTCTACAACTACTGAAATCAGTCAAGCAAAGTTTGCTGTGCCAATTTTAGTCCCCAAGATGTTTTCACTGTGCTGGAGACCAAACAACACAGCTTATTTCTTCAGATCACATGCAGACAAGAATTTTATTTTCTTAAATCCTGATCCTTCTCCTTTATAAACCCGAGTTAAAAAAAAAAAAAAAAAAAAAAAAAAAAAAAAAAAAAAAATTTTTTAAAAAAAAGCTCTTCAGACTGGAGACAGCACACCAAAACTGTGAACTTAGTCTTTGCTTTAGTGTGACACAGCAAGCTTGGGAAGATATGGCAGGAAGTATGGAGAGGTGACTTTTCATCTTTCTGGGTACCTGACCATATTCAGGCGTTTTATTTAGAAATGTGTTTGTTACACTGCATATAAAACATCAGCTTTAGGGCAGACTGTGGGGCTACTGGCAGTGGCACCAGGGTTTGTCCCTGCTGCTTGCACTGGCTTTTTGGAACCCATTCTCTTTGGATGAATGCCTTGCTCAGCCTGGATATAGTGGGGAGGGCCTTGGTCCTTCCTCAGAGCAATGTGCATTGCCCTCTCTGGGAAGTGAATGGGGGTAGAGGTGGGGGAAAAGTGGAGGGATGGGAGGAGGGGAGGGAGTGGGAACTGGGATTGGTGTGTAAGATGAAACAAGGCAGTTTGTTTCCTTTCTTAAATAAATAAAATACTTGAAAAAAGAAAACAGAAAGATTTAAAAAGAAAAAAACGAAGCAAACAAACAAAAAAGCATCAGCTTTAAACCAGGGGTAGAGGTACAGGCCTTTAATCCCAGCCCTTGGGAGACAGAGGCAGGTGGATCTCTGTGAGTTTGAGGCCAACCCTGTCTACATGAGTTCCAGGACAGCCAGGCCTATATAGTGAAACTCTATCTTGAAAAAAAACAAAAATCAAACCAAACCAAGCAAGCAAGCAACCCCAAAGCTGTGAGAGCTGAATCCCCTAGCTATCATTTACGACTGATTATAACTTTCGAAAGAGCCACTGGAGAGGATTTTCCAGAAGTTTTTCCAGTTATCCTTGCTGGCCTGGACTCAGTATGTAAACCAGGCTGATCACAAACTCAGAGAGCTGCCTGGCTCAGTTTCCTGAGTGCTGGGATTAAAGTTGTGCCCACCACACCTGACTAGGGAGTACAGTTCTTGCATGCTATTTCTATGCATATTGAGTTCCCCAAAACTCTACGGTTCATATCACATTTTCTAAACTATTAAGTGTCCCTCCAAATAAATAAGAAAACGGAAGCCTTTGAGATGGCTCACAGGTAATGGCACCTGCTGAGCAAGGCTGAGGCCTCACATGGGGGGAAGGAGAGCAGCAGTTACACCATGTCACCCTCTGACCTCCACATACGCACCATGGCACAGGAGCACATGTGTAGGCAGAGGCCACTTGTTCATTTCCCAGCAGCCCAGACACAAAATAATCACACAAAAACTAAATCAAAACACTGCTTGGCCTATTAGCTCAGGCTTCTTATTAGCTAATTCTTATGCCTTAAATTAACTGATTTCCTATTATTTTGTGTGTTACCACAAGGCTTGTGGTTTACTGATAAGGTTCCAGGGTGTCTGTCTTCTTCAGCAGCTACATGATGTCTCTCTGACTCCACCTTTTTTTCTCCCCTATCTCTGCTTGGAACTCCTACCTTTCTCTATTCGGCCCTATCATAGGCCTAAGCAGCTTCTTTATTAACCATGGTAACAAAATATATTCACAGCATACAAAGGGGAATCCACATCACCTCCCCTTTTCTGTCTAAATGAAAATGGTGGCTGTTCGTTCATTTCCTGGCTATTCATACCTGAAATAATCACACAGAAACTATATTCATAGAAACACTGCTTGGCCTATTAGCTTAGGTTTCTTACTAATTCTTACATCTTAAATTAACCCATTTCTATTATTCTGTGTATCAACACAAGATTGTGATTTATTGGGTAAAGTTCCGGGGTCTTTCTCTTTTGGCAACTACATGGCATCTTCTCTACTCTGCCTACTTTTCTCCTCTATCTTTGCTGGGAATTCCCATCTTGCTCTGTTCTGCCCTGTCATAGGCCTAGGCAGCATCTTTATTCATTAACCAATAAAAGCAACACATATACAGAAGGACTTTCACACCACACACGCACATTGTACACTCTTACACATAATAGTAATAAATGCATTTTTTTCTTTTGGAGACAGGGTTTTTCTGTATAGCACTGGCTGGGTGTGATGGCATATGCTTGTAACTCCAGCACTCGGGAAGTAGAAACAGGAAGATTTCAAGTACAAGGCAGGTCTGAGCTATATAGCAAGACACACACATACACACACCCATACACACAGAGATGGAGAGAGAGAGGTGACACTTTAAATAAGGATTCATTATTACTTCTACTGATACATCGGAGAGATCTAAAGACAATGGCATTGAATTGGGCAAGGCTGTAGGAAGAGGGCTTCATATCCACCAGTGCAAGTGTGAACGGGTACAACTCCTTGAAGGGATAATGGGAAAAACACTAAAATGACAGACAGGGCTGGGGGTGAAGCTCAGTGGTAAAGTATTAGCCTCGCATGGGTAAAGCCCTGGGTTCAAGTCCTAGCAAATTATAATAGGGTGTACATGTTTGTTTAAATGTAGCTAAAAATGATATTTTATATAAATTATACCTCCATTTTTAAAAGCTAGAAAGTTAATGCCGGTGCCCTTGAAGTAAATGCCATATTGACTTTAAAGAGAATGAGTTTGACCTACTAGCATTATGCTGTGTAATGAATGTCAAGATACAGTAAATTAATAGCTGAGGGTACAGATCTGGATATAGTGGCACATATCCGTGATCCCCAAGGCAAAACGACCATGAGTTCAAAGGCAGCCTGAGCCACCCAGCAAATTCCAGGTCAGCTTGGTTTTACAGTGACATCCTGTCACAAAACTACTAAGTAAACAAATAAATGAAACCATGAGGATGCAGAATGGTATATAACTCATGTTCCTCTTAGTTGTATATGCATGTCCACACACATGTATTCTGTGTAGAACTATGCACATACACCCTTTGGGGAGGAAGCCTAGAAGATGAGAGTCAAGGGATGGACTTTCCCTGTACATGTTTTTATTCTAGTTGGAATTTTTATTATGGTATGTGTAGGGCCCATGGGTCTACCCCTGTTCCTAGGGTTCATCTAGAGGACAGTTTCTGGTCAGCCAGCTAAAACATTCTGTTTGTTCCTGTGCTCCCTCTGCCCAGCCTGGTGATTAGCTGTAGGGAATTGTTTACTCCATCTTGGGTGTGGCAATTTCCCACCTGCCTGGGGGGAATTCCTTGTGCAGCAGCTAGGTATTAAGGTTTTCCCTAAATTTGAATAAATGGCATTCAGCTAATCTCCTTTCGAATGACCCAGGTCTCTTGTGTGTTCTTTCAGTCTCCAGGCCCTTACTGGCTCGCATAGGGTACAGTGGCGCGCAAACTGTACTGAGAGGGTAACACAGAATCAGGTATTACAAGTATGTGTTATTTTTCAAATATAATAAAACTTTAAACTTGGGGAGAGGCCAGGTGTGGTGGTGCACACCTTTAATCTCAGCACTCAGGAAGCAGAGGCATGCAGATCATGTGAGTTTGAGGCCAGCCTGGTCTACATAACAAGTTCCAGACCAGCCAAGGCTACACGGCAAGACCCCATCTCAGCAAAACATGCAAATGTCTTCGACAGGAATTTCAAATACATGCACCCTTGGTACAAGAAAACAAATTCCACTTCTAGACATTCATTTCAGATATACACTCAAGGCCTGGGATGTAACTAACTGGTAGAGCACTTGCCTAGCATGCAGGAGGCCTGAGGTTCCACCTCAGCACAGAAGGGAAAGTAAATAAAAAAGATAATACATCCAAGGTCAGGTTGACTTATGTACGTGTTTATGATAGCATTGTTTATAATGGCCAAAGTTTGGAGTCAATCAAATATGTACAGTAGGATGTTGTCGAAACCATGTATTATGAAACTGTGACATCCTTAGAGGCTGTCAAAAGGAAGGAGGAAGCTCTGCAGGCGTGGAAACGGAAGCAACCCTGTGCCTCCTTCAGTGAACCTGGGGAAATGGCTCAATAGGAAAACCACTTGCAATGCAAGTGAGAACCAAACTTTGGTTCCCCAGAACCCAGGTAAAAGGTGGGCAGGTGTGGCAGCCATCTAGAATCCAAGCATCAAGAGGCAGACACAGGGGATGCTTCAAAAACTAAAAGTGTTGAGCAAGTGAAGAAGACAGCCCACATTAACTTTCTTTTTCCACATGCACATGTATGTGTGTGCACATGTGTGCACACTCACACACGAGAACACACATGCATACACACAAACAGAGAGAGAGAGAGAGAGAGAGAGAGAGAGAGAGAGAGAGAGAGAGAGAGAGAGAGAGAGAGAGAGAGAGAGAGATCTTCAATGAAGAGTAAGGTGCCCCGCTGATGAGGTAAGGGGAAAGGTAACATTTACTCAGATTTGATTTAATATGAAAACTAATTCTGGAAGAATGCATCAAGAGATAAAAGTGAGCAGGGCAGGGTGGCACACACCTCTAATCCCAGCACTTGGAAAGAAGAGTCAGGAAGATCTTTGAGAGTTCAAGGCCAGTGTGGTCTACAAAGTTGTAGGAGATCGTGAGTAAGTAGCCCCACACTACTGGAGTTGTTTTTTTTTTTTTAATTTTTTTGGGGGGGACTCACAAAGAGACCCTGTGCCTTAGTTTCTTGTTTATCACAGTGACAGAACACTATGAGAAAGGCAATTTAGAAAAAGCATTTAATTCAGAAAGCATCATGTTAGGGAGCATGGCGGCAGGCAGGTATTGGTGCAGGACCTGAGATTTCACATCTCAATCCACAAGCATGAGGCAGAGGATGGGGGTTGGGGTGGAAAGAGAGTATCAGGGACCAGCCTTGGCATAAATCATTTCTCTACCAGAGTGGAGATGTGGGAATTAGTGAAGCACAATTCACACGACAGTATCAGAGGAGTTTCAGGGATCCTTCATAAAATCCTGAATTCACATCCTGAAAATCACGCCCCATTTATTCTCCAAACATCCTTTATATCAAACGTAAACTGAGGGGGAAGTTCATTAGCATTCTGTTTCCTAGGTGTGTGTGGGGGATGGGATGGGATGATTTAGATCACGTCTATACCTGTGCGCATTTTGTCATGTACTAAAAAAACTCTTCCCCAGGCGACCTCCTAACTTGCAATAGAAGGAGCAGAATGACATTAGCCTATCCTGATCACTTGTTTAGCATGGTGTCAGGTTGTTTTACTATCAAAAGCCAGGCGACCACCTTCTGTGTGGCAGTTGCCAATTGCATTGCATCGTGTAGGTCGCTCAGAATTCTCTGACCACCAGACATTGTAGGAATATGGGCCTGCACAATTTGGCCCCTACGAGAGAGAGAAAGAACACTAACTGGAAATGGCAGGGCTTATGAAACCTTAAAACCCATTCCCCACGCCAGTGACACGTCTCCTTCAACTAGGCCACAATCCTTCCCAAATAGTTCCACCAACTGGGTATTAAGTATTCAAATATTTGAGGCTATGGGAGCCATTCTCATTCAAATCACCACACCAGGCTCAATAAAATAAAATAAAATCCTGTGCTGGCTTGTTTTTATGTCAACTTGACCCAAGCTGGAATCATCTGAGATGAGAAAGCCTCAAACAAGATGTTTCCACAAGATCCAGCTGTAGGCAGGTCTGTAAAGCATTTTCTTAATTAGTGATTAGTGGGGAGGTCCCAGCCCATTGTGGTCCTGGGTTCTGTAAGAAAGCAGATTGCCACAAACCAGCAAGTAGTCCCCCTCGAGGTCTCTGCATCTGCTCCTTCCCTCAGGCTCCTCCCGTTTGAGTTCCTGCCATGACTTTCTTTGCTGATGCATAGTGTGGAAGTGTAATCAGAATAAACCCTTTCTTCCCCAAGTTTCTTTTGGTCATTGTCCTGGCTACTTTTATGTCAACTTGACTCAAGCTAGAGTAATCTGGAAAGAGGGAACCTCAACTGAGAAAATACCTTCTTAAGACCTGGCTGTAGGACACTTTCTCAATCAATGATTGATGGGTGAATGCCAGCCCATGGTGGGAGGTACCATCCCTAGGCTGGTGATGCTGGGGTCTATAAGAAAGCATGTTGAAGCCAGGCGGTGATGGCACATGCCTTTAATCACAGCACTTGGGAGGCAGAGGCAGGCAGATCGCTGTGAGTTTGAGGCCAGCCTGATCTCCAGAGTTCCAGGACAGGCTTCAAAGCTACACATAGAAACTATGTCTTGGAAAATAAAATAAAAAAAGCAGACTGAGCAAGCCATGAGGAGGAAGCCAGTAAGTAGCTCCCCTCCATGGCCTCTGCATCAGCTCCTGCTTCCAGGCTCCAGTCCTGTTTGAGTTCCTGCCCTGACTTCCTTTAGTGATGGACCATATCTTAGAGCTTCTGTTGCTGTGAAGAGACATCATGACCACAGCAGCTCTTATAAACGAAAACATTTAATTGGGGTTTTCTTACAGTTCAGAGGTTTAGTCCATTGCCATCTTGGCAGGAAGCATGGTGGCACATATGCAGAGGTGCTGGAGAGGTAGCTGAGAGTCCTACATCTGATTTGGCAGATAGCAGGAAGAGAATGCCACACTGAGTCTGACTTGACCATCTGAGACCTCAAAGCCTGCCCCAGTGACACACTTCTTCCAATAATACCACACCTACTCCAACAAGGTCACACCCTCTAATAGTGCCCCTCCCTAGGAGCTTATGGGGGCCATTTTCATTCAAACCACCACAGACCACAAATGGAAGAGGAAGTCAAACAGACCCTTTCTTCCCCAACTTGCTCTGGGTCACGGTGTTTCCTCATAGCAATAGTGACCCTAAACAGGACAAGGTCATGGTGTTTCTTCATAGCAACAGAGCTCTAAGGGAGACAAACCCCTTGGGGGAGAGGAACTGGATATACAGAGGATGAAAATAAGAAGGAGACTTTGTCCCTTTGACTTTAGAGGCCTGTGAACTATTATCCATTAACAATAAAACTCAGTGTCCTGCTGTAGCTCCACTATTGAGCTGTCGGCAGAGGGGTTTGCAGCATGAATTCTAATTGTTCTTCATAATAAAACCCTGGAATCAGATATTAGGGGTGAAAGCTGAGCGATCAGAGAAGCAGAGTGTCAGCCACTACCAATGCTCAGACTGAAGGGGCAATCCTGTCTCTACGAATCAGATTGAATGCTCTCTCTATGAATTCTCAGACTGCATCCTCAGACTTCATCTGAGCTCCTGTCTCTTCCCACCTTATAGTCCTCTCTCCACCCAGCCATAACACTTCTGTATCCACCTCCCTTGTGCTGGGATTAAGGCGTGTGATCCCAAGTACTGGGATCACCTTTGTGTGAGCTCTGTTTCTTTTTCAGACAGTCTATCTCCTGTAGCCAAATCCTGGCCTTGACCTCACAGAGATCTGTCTGCCTCTGTCTCCTCAGTGCTGGGATTAAAGGTGTGTGCCACCACTGCCTGGCCTCTATGGTTAACTAGTGGCTTAACTCTGCACTCTAATTTTCAGGCAAGCTTTATTCGTCAGATCACAAATAAATATCAGTATTGTTGCTTGTGGAGATAACTTAATCAGTAGCACAGTCAATGTGTCCTTCAGTGGCAGAGACAGAAATTGTCACGCGTTTCCCATTGTGTCTAAAAAATAAACTGGAATTGAGGCTGGAGAGTGGTTCAGCACCTGAGAGTACTGGCCACTCTCCTAAAGGACCCAGGTTCAATTCCCAGCTCCCATAAGTCCCGTTCCAGGAATATGATACCTCCTCCGACCTCCAAGGCATTGCACACAGGCAAAGCACATATGCATAGAACAAACGAAATAACAAACAAACTGGGCCATTTCTGGGGATTGCTCCAGGTGGATAAACTGGTTAGCTACCGGCTTTATCGTCACAAAAGGTTTCTTACAGTTTGACAAGGTTGGAGCACCTAAGGTACAGAGTGACAAAAGCCATTGAAGGGAGTGGTTGGAGCTCAGTGGTAGAGTGTTTGATCAGCAAGCAAAAGGTCCTGGGTTCAGTCCTCAGCTCCAAGAGGGTGCGGGTGGGGGTGGCCAAGGGGAAAGCTGGCAGGATTGACTTGGGAACCTCTCTGTTGAGAAAAATGTCTCCACAATGCTCTTCAAGACTCAAATGACCCTCAGCCAGGCACAGAGAGTGTGGTCACAGCAGCTGGGTCAGTTTGCTGTGTCTGTTTCCCACAAGGGTGCTGTTTGAGCAAAGAACTGGCCAGAGAAACTTGAGAATCACACTCTCGGATCACTTCAGAATGAGAGGTTTGTGTAGACCAATAATTTATCAGTCTTTCTGGATGTAGCCAACATCATCTGATTCCATGGTGTTGAGAAACAATTCGAAAAGGAACCAAGTTTGCAAGCCCAGTCCTGAAGACACTGCCCCCGTGCATATTGCCATTGCAAAGATTGGGTTGCATTAGACATCTGCAGCGGAGAGAGCAGACTTAAGGTCTTCCGTGACGAGTGGCCATTATTATTTAGTGAGGGGTACTAAAACTACATTAGTTATAAATGCATTTGTTCCCTACATGTTTTCCATATTAGTTTTTGAAATATTCAGGGTCTGAGAATTTTCTTGTATACATTAGAACTCTTTTGGTCACATGCAAGCAAGCACATGACCCAAACAGAGGCTTAAGCAAAACACGAGTTTTCTGGGTTATGTAACAAACAAAAGCCCGGGGCTTCCTCTCCTGCCTCTCTCTCCCTTTTAGCTTTGGTCATAGACTGATTCCCACTCAAACTATCAATATTACAGCAGCGATCACCAACCTGGCTCACATCCCCTCCGGGGGAAAAAAATCTAGCAGGACATAGAGTGTCCTCCCAGTACTAGTCACCAGCTCCAAACTCTTCAGCAGTCAGATGAATCGCTCCCATCAGATGCTTTGTGCCCAAGCCAGCAGTGAAGCCTCAGCATCGGAGCCACACCAGGGAAGCAAGGGTTCCCACGGAAGTGGAGGCTTCGCGGAGGGCAGTGAGAACAGCTGTCCGTGGGCAGCTGGAGCTTGGGATAATCAGTGTGTGATGGAAATCTAGTAGGAGTGAGGGTTTGCCAAAGCCAGCAAGGGCCACCGAAGAAAAGCGGGGAGGATACAAGAGAGAATTATCCCAATCATTCCATGTTAATATTTTAAAGAAGCCGACGTTTCTGGACTTGACATGTAATTTCAAAAAGAAAGAATAATTGCTTTATTCTTCAGAACTTAAAAAAAATCTCCATAAAATGAGCTTTGAGAAGAAAATTTTATCCTGAGAGTCACTGGGAATATGATTAGTCTTCTAAAAGCATGTCAGACATAAAAGACATGCTGGGAACCAGCTACTGTCAGTTCTAGATGGAATGTCTAGCTTGAAAAGGATTTATTCTCCATGTAAGGCTCTCTTCGATAATATGTAAATTGGAGGTGATTCGTACAACTCTTAGCGAGAGTAAGAAGTTTGGGTGAGGAGTGACTTTTAAAAATAGTTTCACTGTTAATCTCTATAGTCATCAAGTCTCTGGTGGCAGGAAATTTAGTTCAATCATTTTTCTAAGTCACTGTAGAGAATAATTATCAAAGGGGGAAAAAAAAACATTTCTGAATCGACCTTGGCTCACACGTTGACATGAGGCGGGGAATCTGGTTTGTTGCATTTCTCCTGAGCCCCTCTGGCAGCCACTATCCGTAGCCTATCAAATAGCTCTTGCCCACTTCTTTCTTGATTAAAACAACAATAAACAAAAATGTTAAATATGTAAATAAAAGTCCTATTTGCTCCGTAAATGCAAACCGAGAGCTCAGCTGCACGCTCTCAAGTAAACCAGGGTGCTCCGTTTTCTCTCTGTCCCTAAAAAGGGACGTGGGATGAAGTTGCCCAGGAATTCTGCAAAGAGCCTCCATTTTTCTTTCTACTTAGGGAAGACTTAAAACGAAGAGAAAGCCCCATTGCTGGCTTTCTTTCCTTCGCCTCGCTCCCTGAAGCGATGTTTTGAGCGCTATCGCCATCTTGTGGCCACACAGGAAAGCCACTAGAGGAGCCAGCCTCCGCCGCCAGAGCTAGACATCTTAAATGGCACATTATGGGTGGGGCCAAACCACCTTTAACTGCTGCACATCTTGTTACTTCCAACCCAAACAGTCCCGAAATGACATCTTCTCAATTTTTTTTTTGGTTTGAGGTTGACATTAAAAAAAAAAAATCACACAGCTAAGGTTTGAGGTGCTATACTTACTTGCCTTGTAAAAGCTAAGACAAAGGATCAACTCATTCTGCAAGAACATTTCTTTGGGGGATTTTTCCTGACAATTCCATAGATGTAAATAATGTGTTTGATCTCATTGTCTTCTCTTGTCCCTCCCCTCCCTCAGTGAAGGCCTTCTTCTTAACTAGGACCCCTTGGCTTTGATGTGTATCCCACGGAGTTTAACTAGAGTTCTTGAATGAGCATAGAGTACAGGCGATTTACCAGTGGGTACGCCACAGAAGAAAACATCTCTCTTTGGCCTTAAACTACAAATAGCTCTTCAAGGAGGGATGGGTCAGATAAGCCCCTTCCATCCCCGTGTTGGAATGTTGACAGGCCTAATTTTGCGCGCAGGTCTTTTGCAGGATACTGACACCGGGAGTTCGTGAATACAATGGCTTTGTGGAATCCAGAAGACTGGCTTATATTCGTCCCATCTTTTGATGTTTTCTAAGCCTTAGAAGTGACAGAGTCTTGTTTAGGGCTATTTATTACTCAGCGTTTTGACCAGTTATGAGTCTGGGAAGTCACTGTCACCCACTGCAAGAATAAGCTTCTCTCACCAAGGACACCTTAGCACTGCTCTGTGACATAAATGTAAATATTTAAAAGGCAGACAGATGGGACAACAGGTCCATTTAGAAATCAACAGAGATAACTACGCTGCCCTGCTAAGGGCTAATGTCTCCAGCCTTGATCTATTGATCAGTTTTATACCAGGCATGAAATCCCTCCAAAACACAAGCAAAAAGTGGTTGGTTACCGTCAAAACAGCCACACCATTATTATAATATTGGGCACATTGTGCCTGGAAAGTTGTAGCATGCAGGCTCTACAGCTAGGTAATAATTCAATAATTCAATAAAAAAATGAGTACAGACCTAAACAGAGAACTCTCAACAGAGGAATCTAAAATAGCTGAAAGACACTTAAGGAAATACTCAATATCCTTAGCCATCAGAGAAATGCAAATCAAAACAACTCTGAGATTCCATCTTACACCTGTAAGGATGGCCAAGATCAAAAACACTGATGACAACTTATGCTGGAGAGGATGTAGGGTAAAGGGAACACTTCTGCATTGCTGGTGGGTGATGGAGGATTCTCATTGGTTAATAAAGAAACTGCCTTGGCTTTTTGATAGGGCAGGATTTAGATAGGTAGAGTAGACAGAGCAGAATGCTGGGAAGAAGGGAAGTTAGGCAATCATCATGCCTCTCCTCTCTGGGTCAGAAACAATGAAGCTCCAGCCCAAGATGGATGTATGCTAGAATCTTCCCGGTAAGGCACCACTTCGTGATGCTACACAGATTATTAGATATGGGTTAATCAAGATGTGAGTAAGAGGCTGAAACTAGTGGGCCAGGCAGTGTTTAAATGTTTGTATGTTGTTATTTCGGGGCATAAGCTAGCCAGGCAGCCAGGATCCCGGTGGCAGGAATGCAGCCCACTGCTCCTCACTACAGGTACAGCTGCTTTGGGTATTAGTGTGGTGATTTCTCATAAAATTAGGAAACAACCTTCCTCAAGACCCAGCAATACCACTTTTGGGTATATATCCAAAGGATGCTCAACCGTGCCACAAGGACATATGCTCAACTATGTTCATAGTAGCTTTGTTTGTCATAGCCAGAACCTGGAAACAACCTAAATGCCCCTTATCCGAAGAATGGATAAAGAAATTGTGGTACATTTACACAATGGAGTATTACACAGCAGGAAAAAAATAACATCTTGAGATTTGCAGGCAAATGGATAAATCTAGAAAACGTCATATTGAGTGAGGTAACCCAGACCCAGAAAGACAAATATCATATATACTCATTCATAAGTGGCTTTTAGACATAAAACAAAGAAAAAACAGCTTACAATTCACAACCCCAGAGAACCTAGACAACAGAGAGGACTCTAAGAGTGGCACACGGTTCTAATGTACTTGGGAAGTAGAAAAAGACAAGATCTCCTGACTAAATTGGGAGCGTGGGGGTCACGAGAGAGAGTAGAAGGGGAGGGGAGAAGAAGGGAAGGGATCGAAGAATAATATAGAGCTCAATAAAAATAATTTTCTTTTTTTAAGAAAAGAGTTTTCTTCCCCAATGTTATGATATACAATGGGCAAGGAAACATCCAGTTACCAAGCTGAATGGATTTTGGATGAAGGCGATGAAAGGGTAGGGAAGATAATGAACAGAATGGCAGACGACATGAAGGTTTCATGGAAGAGGAGTCTCAGGATGAAAATGGTGAGGAGGAAGAGGAACGTGGGAGAGTCTGTGCGTGATGGTCTAGCAGATGAGGAGGCAAAGGAAAGAATGTTGGAGAAAGACAAACAAGAAAGCCTGGAAGAGATGCTTCCAGATCAAATGAATCCCCCCCCCCGCCCCCCCCGCCCTGTGATGTGGCGGCTAGAATTCGATTTCAGCTACAGACGCTGCACCTGACATGGAGACCTTAGCGCTCTGATGAAGGCAGACCCTTACAAGCAGCAAGCGGACTGTACAGACAGGATTTTCCAGATTGATGGAAGCAGATCAAACCCGACCCACTGAGGAACTGGATGAGGCAAATGACTTATTGAAGCACCGTACCAGGGTGGTAACAAAGGCCCCTCTAGATCCCCTTTCATTTTCTCACCTTTTCATAATAAGCAAAAGGTGGGAATGTTAGGATTCAGGCATTATGCTCACCTGGCAGGATGCACTCAGACAGTACCCTGGCCAACCCAGGGTCTTATGGCTGTTATGGCACTACTCAGTACATAGTCTGTGCGCATGCCCTAAACCCACCTTTAAAAGCCAAGCTCTCCCCTCCCTCCCTCCCTCCCTCCCTCCCTCCCTCCCTCCCTCCCTCCCTCCCTCCCTCCCTCCCTCCCTTCCTCCCTTTCTTTCTTTCCACAAGGTCACTCTGCACTCCCCTTCTCTCCCTTGGCTTCCTTCCCTTCCCCCAATAAAACTTTCTGAGTGAGCAAGATCTGCTTGGTGGTCTGCATGGCGTGTCTACCTCTCACCGGCTAAGGTCCCTCTCGCGCAACTATATCATAACATGCAGTTACCCGAATTTTTCTCTTTTGGCACAGTGAAAGCCAGCTAGCAAGGAGGAAGCTTCCATCTTAGCTCTAGCTTAATTTCTCTCCATTCTACAGGCAGAGCATGTGTGCCCTTAGCAATACGGTGTTTCTCTCTAGTTCTGGTGGGCAACCAACAGTAGTGTCAAGAGCTGTATTGTTTTTAAAATTAGTTTACAAAGATTCTTTACGGCTTTTTCATACATTCTGAATCTTGGTTAATCCTCTCCCCACTTCCACCCCTTTCCCAGCCTCCTGCCCCTCCCCAACAGCTGTTTTTCCATTATCCTATTCATTTAAATTTGATCCCAGGGTCTAACATAACAAGTTAGGCCCTTTTTGTTATTTATCATTTCCTTTGGAATGCCATTAAATATCTTTATTAGTAAGAGAACACTCCCTCACAGCTGACACCTGTCCTCCTGTCTCAACTGTGACAATCGGTAAAATCTGAGGGGAGTCTTGAGCCTACGGTAAGGAAGAACATTCACTGAAATGTAAACTAATTTCTTAAATTTATTTTTAACTTATGTACGAAATCATGATAGTATACATGTACTGTTTGACACATTTAATGCCCTAAGTAATATTTTAACCAAACTGAACATACTTATTAAATTCTCAGCCTTTCTTTATGGTGAATACTTTCATAAACACTTCTAGCTTTTTGGAGTGTGGAGCACATTGCTTGTGAGCTATTATACATGGGAAGAAAGTGTAACTGTCAGAGGGAATTCAGACAGAGGGTCTCTGCCTTCTCCTTCAACTTTAAAAATTAAAAGTAAAAAAATCTGTAATGTTCACAATTCTTCAAAACCAAAAAGCAGGGTTTTTTTATTAAGCAAAATTATTTTTATTACCATCTACTTAGATGCTTGATATTGTCCATTTCTCCCTACTCCTCATCCCCCATGCCGTACACCCTGAATCCTATTCTCACCTTTGTGGGACAGTGTTCTTAGTTTACTACTTGGCTGGAGACTCTGGCCAAACCCAACATGTTTTTCTTGTTCTGTATCCTCCTTGGCCCCTGTTCTAGAATGTGTTTTCCAAATAGCAACATCTCCTTATATCTACAGCCTTCTAAGCCCTTGTGTTTTGTTTTTGTTTGTTTTTCTTTTTCTCCTTTGCTTTGCAATCTTAAGCACACTGAATCCTTGTAGGGGTGGGAGGCTTTTAAAATTTCTGCACATTCAAGCTCCGTTACAGGAATTCTGATTCAGTGGATCAAGAGCGGGGTATGTTTGGCTAAACAACCTATGATTTTAGCATTTGCGTTTTCTTTAAAACCTTCCCTCACCAAGTTTGTTTTGTAATTGGGGGAAAGAGGGAAATGGATGCTGGTTAGACCACTAACTTCTGTTCAATATTTTTCTTGACTGTGATGGTGGGGCAGCGGGGGTTGGGGTTTGTTTCATGTGTTTCACGTGTACCCCAGAGCAAATGTGAAGATAGGAGGATAACTTGTGAGAGTTGGTTTTCCCCTTACCCGATGTGGGTCCTGGGTATTTAACTCCCATTGTCAGGCTCGCCTTCATCCACGGACCTCCATCATTGGCTCTTAGACCTGGACTTTAAAGTACTGAGGAACATGCGGAGCCCTGGACTGGACACACGGACACAGTAAAAAGGTTGGCACGGGGAGCATAAATCTAATAAATTTTATCAATAAAAACCAGGAGTCAGCGGGCTAGGGAGATGGCTGAATGGTTGAAAGCACTGACGGCTCTTCCAGAGGACCTTGGTTCAATTCCACATGGTGGCTCACAACTGTCTGTAGCCCTGGTTCCATGGGACAGGACACCTATCACAAAACACCAATGCACATTTTAAAAAGGAGTCATATATGGAAGGAATGGGTATAAACTTGAAAGATCAGAGGAGCAGAGGAGCAACCGCCAGTTGCATCCCACCTCTTCAGTTCCTCCATCCAAAAAGGCTGAGACCCTCTCTCTGCCCCACCTCCTCACTTCCTGTTTCCTCTCTGGATAGTCATCCAGACCTCTATAGTGATAGTTTATTTTATTTATGTTTTATAAATAAAGCTTGCCTGAAGACCAGAAGGTAAAACCAAGTCACTAGAGACTAGGCAGTGGTGTCAGACACCTTTAATCCCAGGATTTGGGAGACAGAGGCAGGTGGATCTCTGTGAGTACAAGGTCACCCTGGCCTACACAAGACCAATGCAGAAGCAGATTCAGGTGGTGGTGGCTCACACCTTTAATCCCAGTACTAGAGCGGAATATAAGGCAAGATGAAACAAGAATTCAGTCTCTTTCAGCCTAAGGATTTCTTAAAGGTAAGAGCTCTCTAGTGACTTGGCTGCTTTGCTTTTCTGATCTTTAGGTTGCTTTATTTGTTAGAACACAAACAAAATATCATACATTCCCCCTTTTGTCTAAATAAAAAGCGAAGGTTTTAGTTAGCATATACAATATATACAATAACTACATATAAATATATACAGGTAATAATTATATTAATGATGTCTAGTCCATTTGCATTTGACAAATTCAAAGAAAATCCTCCATTATCCCATCTTGGTTAGTTGAAAGTGTTGTACCTAATTCACTTTCTATCCTAACTTGTATTACCAACCTAAAACTATCTTTTTATGTCTCTCAACCTTATACACTTTACACCTCTGTTGTGAGTCTCTTTTCTGAATTTGTTAACAAGGAAAACTATAACTATCTAGTCTTCACCTCCATCAAAGACCTGAGAAGGATATAATATTACCTGAATAAGTAGGAAGTGCAGAGCAAACTCTTCCAAAACTAAGAAATGACAGAAACAGCTGGCTGCCTGGACAGTAGTACTCAAGGTTTCTCTGTAACATTGGGGCATCCATCTTCAGGTTACAGGCCTAGAATATCTGACAAACTTTTCTGAGAAGCAGGAAATTCTGAAGGGCTGTCTCTCCTTGTCTTGGGAAAGTTCAACAGTCACTGTGTGTGTGTGTGTGTGTGTGTGTGTTCTGCTTGTCCAATTAGAACAGCATACTGTTAGCAGTTGAAGCAAGGGCAGTTTCTTTCTTACCCGGTGGCTTACTTTTCAACAAAGAAAGTAAACTCCATATGGAGTTTCTTTGATGCCCGTTATCTTCTCTGAAGTAGATTGGTGCTTCCTGGAGCAGACATGTCACATTGGCATAAAAAACCCTAAAAACCTTAAAACATCTTAAATGCCATATTCTATAGATCTCTAAAGTGTTTGAAGACTACCTATCTATCTAAAATAATCTGTTTGACCTTGAAAACATACTCACATGACTACAAGTTTGATTATGACAGGTGACTAACTACAAACCTGCATTTTTAATCATTCTGAATAGTTTGTAATAATAACTTTCAAGGACTAGAAATCTATATTACATTGTTAAATAATCTGTATTGGTGCAATACCTTGAACAAGAGTAGAAATATATGTGCAATATGTTCTAACTAAAATAACTTTAGATTTGTATCAATGTTCAAAAATCTTAAATGAGAGTAGAAACATGTGTTCAATATAACAAAAATAACTTCAACTTTGTATCAATATACAAAAATCCATACCAATATAAAATATTTAAGACTAGTAGTTGCTTTTTTAGTTTAAAAGTAAGTTCAACAATCTACCCTTTTATCCTATCACTCCTATATCTCTCTTTTATTCTTTTCAGAACAAGATCCTTGAATCTAATCTCCTTTGTTCAGCTTTTTTTTCAGCTTTTTTTTCTTGACCGTTACCAATAACAACTTGTAACCAATACCCCTAAACTATGACAAATATCCATAACCCACTGAATGACCAAAAACTGCCCACCCCACCTCTTGGGAATGTGGACATCATGTTCTTAAAATTACTTACTATTGTCTGGGGGTGATGACATCTTTAGGGATCCTGAAAAAATTGGGGTAATTGTCCAGTCCTGAGAGAGGTAGTTGTATCATTTGTTGTCCAGTCTCTGTATAATGGGAAAGTTCAGGGCTTATCTCAAGTCCTGGCTAGAGTAGTCTGTGAGGCTGGACCATCTCAGCCCAACACCTTGAAATTGTCCTAAGCAGTTTGTAGTCCAAAGCTGATCTTTGGGTGGTGTTTGTCAGCTTAGTGCTTTACCACAATGCAGGTGGAATCATTAAAGGACCACAATGTGTTAAGTTCATGCAAAGTACCAAAACTTAACTCCTACTTACCTGATAGAGACTCAAGCCTGAAATCATGTACAGGAAACCAAATGAAGCCTTTTTCTATAATTAGTACTCTATACGACCATTAATATCATGACAATGAAAAGCATTCGTTAGATGTATAAGTTAGTTTAGATTGAATGGTCACACTGGTTGATGAACTGTCTCCTTTTCTGATCAAGAGCTCTCACTTCTTCTGGTTTCTCCTGAAATTTCTGTTTTATCTTCTAACACTATTCTATCATCCAGAGCAGTATGGTTTTTTACAACAGTAATGAGGTCCTTTAATTGCTTTGGGGAGGAGTTTCCCCCACTGTGACAGAATGATGGAACCAGATCTGACACTGGGGCCTATGACAGGCCCTCCCAAGGTGTTTCCTGGTGGGCAGAGAAATTGGGTGCTTAAGAGAAATCTCACACTGGCTCAGAATTGAGAGTTAGACTGTTATTTATTTAGGGGGAAAACTTACAAAACCAGGATTCTCTGCTTGAATGGCAGATGGAAATGGGATCCAAAACAATACGATCTAGCCGAGTGGGCACGGGGGGGGGGAGAGAGAGAGAGAGAGAGAGAGAGAGAGAGAGAGGGAGAGAGAGACGTGCTCCCGCATCTGGGTCAACAGTCTATGAGGCCACGCCCCAGTAGGCAGGTAGTTACTAGCTATAATCCTTCCTGCAACAGTTTCCCTTTACATGGGGGCCTGGATAGGCCCCGCCCAAAGGTATTTCCCTATGGCAAAGGGTTACCCTGTCTGTCTCTTATTGATCTGCATTCATTGGTCCAATACTGACCTTTGCCACACCTTCTGCATACTCCAGAAGGGAGGGGGCCTTCTGTTTGGGTTATTCCTACAAGAAACTATGAAAGCCTTGCCTACAATCCCCTTTTAGATGCCTTGTTTGCCACAATTAAAACACCTGACTTTTTTTTGTTGTTGTTTCTTCAAGCCTCTGGAAGTCACCTCTCCTATCCAAGAATCATCATAGGCATGAGATTCAATACTGACTGTATCTCGGATCCATTCCTCTATGGGTGCTTATCTTGTCTTTAAAAGACTAATTATCCTTTTGCATTGTGAATTAGAATTTTTGAAAGCCAAAGATTCAATTGTTATTTGCCTAGCTTCTGAATTTAGTATCATTCTATTTACTTCTTAAGTCAATCTTTGTTAAAAAAAAAAAAAATCAGTGACAGTTTCTTTTCGGGCCCTGTATAACTTTAGTAAATGACTAAGTTCTCTTTCCAACTTCTTCATTTCTGTCCTAAGCATTTAAAGCTGCTGCACGGCATAAAGTCAAGGAGTGGTCATCATACAGAGACTGTCTTTGTACATCAGCATAATCACCCTCTCCAAGAAGTTGGTCTTGGGAGATTTCAATACCTCTAGTACTACTTTGTTGTTCAGTGATCCTAGCCTCATCTTTCCACCAGGTCCTCCACTGCAATTGAGGCCCAGGCTCCAACACTGCTGTAACCAAGTCTTTTCAGTCTTGTGGGACAATTCTGTTACTAGTTGACTATGAATTTAACATCTGCTTTACAAAAGGTGAATGCATACCATGAGACTATGCCTTCCTTAAATCTCCTTAAATCTAACATTTCCATTGGAATATAGTCAGCATTAACACAGACTTGGGGATACCTGCCATGTGGCAGTGATTCCTGTAAGGTGACTGGATAAATTAATTTTGATTGTTTGATAACCTTGGGCTGTTCCTCTCTAATTTTATAATGCAATGCTGAAGTCGATTCTCCTTTAAATTCCTCTGTCTTTCATCTGAATATCTCTTAAGGCTTGTAACTTATCAGTTAAAATGACATTATTTTCTCTAGTAACTTTTTCTAAGTCTTATGTCTTGTCACTCACATCAACCAACTTGAGACTCACTTCAGCCAACTTTTTTAGAGATAAAACAAGAATTATCAAACTGATAATGTTTATCATTGACATTACATAAATCTTATCTAAGTTAATTATCCCTTCATTTAATTATTCCATTTTAAACCACCCATTATGTAATCATACAGAGACTTAATTCCCTTCTTCATAATAGTGTTTTCCATTTTTTAAAACAGGAAAAAAACTCTTTTTTTTTAAACTAATTCTCCTCTTTCCAGAATTTCCCATTGTCCCACCAAATCTGTTGACAATGACAATAGAGCATGAGTCTGGCTGCCACTGCTTAGCACATCTGGGAAGAGAACACAAGCAGTGCACAGCTGCATGGGCTAGTGTGTTGCTAGGAGCTAAGAACGTGTGGTGGTTGCAACAACAGGAGAAGCTGCAAGGGTGTCAAGGCAGCTACCTAGTGGGGCAGCAGCCTGAGGAGGAGCTCCAGGGGAAGCCCACAATGTGGGGGTCGGGAGCCGGGATCATGGAGAAGAGATACACGTGGGCAGAGCTGGCCCATCTAGGGTGGGTCAGTCTGATGGTGTTTGGAACCCAGGTGTCTCTGGAGTTTGGGGCCTGTGGAGTTTGGGTGGTAGCTGGAGAGACTGCAACAGGAAAAACCCAAACTTGCTCAGAGAACTTGGGGAAGAAAGGGAAAAGCCAGCTGGCAGTAAGGCAGTGACTCCAGTGTGTGCAGCTCCTGCATGTGTTGGTGGCTGCAAAGTCACTGGCAAGTGGCTGTTTTGTAAATTTATGCCCTAAAAGCTAGGTGCCAGATGAAGCATAAATCTAGTTAATTTTATCAATAAAAACCAGGAGTCAGATATTGGGGGTAAAAACTTGAAAGATCAGAGAAGGAGAAAAACAGCCACCAGTTGATTCCTACCTCTTGAGTTCCTCTCTCTGCCCCACTTTATCACTTCCTATTTCCTCTCTGTACAGTCCTCCAGACCTCTATGGTTTCTGACTCCAAGCAATCTTTATTTGTCAGAACACAAACAAAATATCACACAACAGGCACGTTTATTAAAAAGTGACCAAGGAAGGACCTCTTGTACACTGTAAAGATTTGTTACTCATGTTACTTTAATAAAATGCCAATAGCCAGGCAGGAAATATAGACTAGGAGAATACTGGAAAGGGGAAAGACAGAAAGTCAGTCTGCCAGATACAGAGGAAGCAAGATGAGAATGCCTCACTGGGAGAAAGTACCAAGCCACGTGGCTAAATATAGACAAGAATTATGGGTGAATTTAGGTTGTAAGAGCTAGTTAATAATAAGCCTGAGCTAATGGGCCAAACAGTTTATAATTAATATAAGCCTCTGTATGTTTCTTTGGGATTGAATGACTATGGGACCAGGTAGGACAGAAACTTCCCTCTATAGCCTCTTCAGATGGACTGAACCCCAAACAGCCTTACAAAGGCATGTTTATTGAAAGTTACACAAAGTATTCCCTCATACCAATGTCCCAATCTTACTTTACATGTCTTACTGAAGAAGAGCATCACAAGCCTTCATGACTGTAGTCCATTATTATGTACCATGTGCAACACACAGTAACATACAAGCCCCTTCTGCAAAATGATGGCTGTTTTCCACAAGGATTCTTCAAGGTCAAAGTACTTCTAAAGAGCAGTTGTTTGTTCTAATATCTATCCCAGACAGTGATTCTACTAAATTCCTACAATGACGGATATTCATGAATTATAGAAATCTCTTTCAGAGGGCAATTTTCAAAAATTCATTAGCTTTAAAGAACATAAAATTGTTATGCCCAGATTATGAAGTCCCCCAAAAACTGACTAGGAGACCGAGTCCTGTATGCAAAAACAAAGGGACTTTATTCTTATTCTAGCTCAAACTCTGACTCTCCATGTGTCCAACACATTGCCCCAAACTCAGCTGAGTCTCAGTAATTTACCTGGTTCCAAGAAAGACCACAAACTAAGACCACCTATGTTCCATCCAGGACCAGACCATCCAAAGGATGGTCCAACCATTGTAGATAGGCTCACCTGCCAGAACACACCCATAGCTTCTCACCAGGACACCCCTATACAAATATCAGCTAACCAGGGATTCTGAACCTTAGAAATCCCTCAACCCAACCTTTGCTATTATAAAAAACCCCACCCCAACTGAGCTGGGGGCTCTCTGAACATGCCAGTGCATTAGAGACATGGGGAGTCAGAGTTCAAACTAGAATAGAATAAAGGCTTTTTGTATTACATACAAGACTTGGTCTCCTAGTTGGTTTTCAGGTGGGGGGAGTCTCCATGATCTGGCAAAACAAAAACCTTACAAAATGTCAGTCAACTGAGAACATTCTTAAGCCTTCATGTTTGTTTTTTTCCACTCCCATTCCTACTTCTACCCTGGCTACTTGAAGTTACTAACAAAGAACATGAAGCTCAGAAGCCAATGGGGGAGTAAAAAAAAGTTCTGTAGGGATTTGGGATTTGCCCTGAGTCCCTCCTATCCACAGCTTAAAGTCCAATAAAGTCCAAGAGGAGTAGTACATGCCTGTCATTCTAGCACTTGGAGATGGAGACAGGAAAAATCCAAGGTTCAAGTTCATTAAAAAAAATAAAGCAATGCACAGATTCGTACCTACAGTGGATCCATGAGGGAAAGCATCCAATTACTAAAATGAGGCTGGTTCCTGTGTTTGAGTTGATTTTCACTGGATATATAATTCTAAGCTGACAGATATTCACATCAACATGTAAAGGGACCTTGCTTAGTATTTGGTTCCCACAATTGCTACCCAGACATTGGCAATTGAACTATTCCTTCCACGAAGGTAAACATTTTGCCTGTGGTTGCCCTCAATATTTTCCGCAAGCCTTTGGTTTGTTGCCCTGCAGCATTTCTATGTGTTGCTTCCTTCTTATGTGTTCCAGAGATTCACTTGTCTCCTTGCATTTGTGAGTTGATGCCTAGAACTGAGGAGCTTTCAAGGCATGTCTCATTAAAATGCTGCTTCTGCCTCATTCTCTTGATCGCTTGAAAAGACAGGTCAGGGTGTTAGACGCTTCCACTCCACCTGCCATTTAATTTGTCCATTTGTTTTTCTCCTTGTGCTTCATCCTAAATGGTATCCTGAACTATCCATAATTCATTCTTAAGCCTTACAGTTAAAAGTGCTTGTTTCTCTGTATGTGCGTGAGTGCCCGCATCCAGTGTATGCACCAGAGAGGACGTCGGGAGCCCTGCTCTACCCTTTTCTACCTTACTCCTTGAGACAGGGTCTCTCACAGGACCTGACCCTCCGGTCGCCAGCCTGCGAGCCCCAGAGATCCTCCTGCCTCTGCCCTTCATGGCACTGGGGTAAAAGGCATCGATGCAGTGACCTCCAGATTTTTACATTGGTGTGGAGATCTGAACTCAGTTCCTTACAGTTACCCACTGAGTTTTCCTCTGGACTCTTGTCAGTTTCTCTGTCTCTTAAAAATCTCATTGATGTGTATGTGTGTGTGCCTGAGTGTATGTATGTGCACCACATGTGTACAGGAGCCTATGGAGTTCAGAAGGGCAGTCTGATGCCCTGCAACTAAAGTTACAGTTGATTGTGAGCTTGGCTCTTTGGACTTAAACCCTGGTTCTCTGGGAGAGCAGCCAGTGCTTCTAACCACTGAGCCATCTCTCCAGCCCCGTCAGTTTTTTTGTTTGTTTTTAAACTCAGGTCACTCATTTCTATGGTTAGAATTTCTTTTTTTTTATTTTTTTTTATTTTTTTTATATTTAAAAATTTCCATCTCCTTCCCTCCTCCTCCCCCCTCCCTCCCCTCCTTCTCCCCCTTCTCTCCCCTCCTTCTCCCCCTTCCCTCCCCTCCCCTCCACCCATACCTCCCCTCCCTCCCTCTCAAGGCCAAGGAGCCATCAGGGTTCCCCACTCTATGCTAAGACCAAGGTCCTCCCAACTCCCCCCAGGTCCAGGAAGGTGATCGACCAAGCTGAGAAGGCTCCCACAGAGCCCGTCCATGAAGAACAATCAGAGCCCAGAGCCATTGTCCTTTGCTTCTCAGTCAGCCCCCGCTGTTGGCCACACTCAGAGAGACGGGTTTGGTCGCATGATCCATCAGTCCCATTCCAACTGGAGTTGGTGATCTCCCATTAGTTCTGTCCCACCGTTTCCATGAGTGAACGCACCCCTCTCGTTCCTGACTTTCTCCCTCATGTTCTCGCTCCTTCTGCTCTTCATCGGGACCTTGGGAGCTCAGTCCAGTGCTCCAATGTGGGGCTCGGTCATCTTCCCCATCTGTCGCCAGCTGGAGGTTCCCTCACGGTCCTGACTTTCTTTCTCATGTTCTCTCTCCTTCTGCTCCTCATCAGGACCTTGGGAGCTCAGTCCGGTGCTCCAAGGTGGGGCTCTGTCATTTTCTTCATCTATCGTCAGGTGGAGATTCTATGGTGATATGCAAGAAATTCATCAGTATGGCTATAGGAACTGGCCTTTTCAGGCTCCCTCTCCTCAGCTGCCCAAGGAACTAACTGGGGGCGTCTCCCTGGAAACCTGGGAACCCCTCTAGGGTCAAGTCTCTTTGCAACCCTCAGGTAGCTCCTTAAATTAAGATATATGCTTCCCTGCTCTCATATCCACCCTTACTATATCCCAAGCACCCCATTCCTCCGAGCTCCCCCCGCTCTCCCCTTCACACTTTTCTCTCCCCATCTTCCCTTGGCCCAGTCTTGCCCAACCCTCAAGTTCCCAATTTTGCCTGGCGATCGTGTCTACTTCCAATATCCAGGAGGATTACTATATCTTTTTTGGGAGTTCACCTTCTTATTATCTTCTCAAGGATCCCAAACTTATAGGCTCGATGTCCTTTAATCATGGCTAGAAACCGAATATGAGTGAGTACATCCCATGTTCATCTTTATGGGTCTGGGTTACCTCACTCAGAATAGTGTTTTCTATTTCCATCCATTTGCCTGCAAAATTCAAGATGTCATTGTTTTTTACCGCTGAGTAGTATTCTAGCATGTATATATTCCACAGTTTCTTCATCCATTCTTCCACTGAAGGGCATCTAGGCTGTCTCCAGGATCTGGCTATTACAAATAATGCTGCTATGAACATAGATGAGCATATGCTTTTGTTGTATGATTGGGCATCTCTTGGGTAGATTCCCAATAGTGGAATTGCTGGGTCCTGGGGTAGGTTGATCCCGAATTTCCTGAGAAACCGCCACACTGCTTTCCAAAGTGGTTGCACAAGTTTGCATTCCCACCAGCAATGGATGAGTGTGCCCCTTACCCCACAACCTCTCCAGCAAAGGTTATTATTGGTGTTTTGGATTTTAGCCAATCTGACAGGTGTAAGATGATATCGCAAAGTTGTTTTGATTTGCATTTCCCTGATAGCTAGGGAGGTTGAGCATGACCTTAAGTGTCTTTTGGCCATTCGAACTTCTTCTGTTGAGAATTCTCTGTTCAGTTCAGCGCCCCATTTTTTAATTGGGTTAATTGGCATTTTACCGTCTAGTCTCTTGAGTTCCTTATATATTTTAGAGATCAGACCTTTGTCAGTTGCAGGGTTGGTGAAGATCTTTTCCCAGTCAGTAGGCTGCCTTTGTGTCTTAGTGACAATGTCCTTTGCTTTACAGAAGCTGCTCAACTTCAGGAGGTCCCATTTATTCAATGTTGCCCTTAAAGTCTGTGCAGCTGGGGTTATGCATAGGAAACGGTTCCCTGTGCCCATTTGTTGTAGAGTACTTCCCACTTTCTCCTCTATCAAGCTCAGTGTGTTCAAATTAATATTGAGGTCTTTAATCCATTTGGACTTGAGTTTTGTGCATGGTGATAGATATGGATCTACTTTCATTCTTCTACAGGTTGACATCCAGTTATGCCAGCACCATTTGTTGAAGATGCCCTCTTTCTTCCATTGTGTACTTTTGGCTCCTTTATCAAAAATCAGGTGTTCATAGGTTTGTGGTTTAAGATCCGGGTCTTCTATACGATTCCATTGGTCAACTTCTCTGTTATTATGCCAATACCAAGCCGTTTTCAATACTGTAGCTTTGTAATAGAGTTTGAAGTCAGGGATGGTAATGCCTCCAGAAGTACCTTTATTGTATAAGATTTTTTTGGCTATCCTGGGTTTCTTGTTTTTCCATATAAAGTTGATTATTGTCCTCTCAATCTCTGTGAAGAATTTTAATGGGACCTTGATTGGGATTGCATTGAATCTATAGATTGCTTTTGGTAGAATTGCCATTTTTACTATGTTGATCCTCCCAATCCACGAGCAGGGGAGATCCTTCCATTTTCTGGTATCCTCTTCAATTTCTTTCTTCAAAGACTTAAAGTTCTTGTCAAATAAATCCTTCACTTCCTTGGTTAGCGATACTCCCAGATATCTTATGCTATTTGTGGCTATTGTGAAAGGTGATACTTCTCTGATTTCCCTCTCTGCTTCCTTATCCTTTGTGTATAGGAGGGCGACTGATTTTTTGGAGTTGATCTTGTATCCTGCCACGTTACTGAAGGAGTTTATCAGCTGTAGGAGTTCTTTGGTGGAGTTTTTGGGGTCGCTTATGTATACTATCATATCATCTGCAAATAATGAAAGTTTAACTTCTTCCTTTCCAAATTGAATCCCCTTGATTCCCTTATGTTGTCTTATTGCTATTGCTAGAACTTCAAGCACTATATTGAAGAGATAAGGAGAGAGTGGACAGCCTTGTCGTGTTCCTGAATTTAGTGGGATAGCCTTGAGTTTCTCTCCGTTTAATTTGATGTTAGCTGTCGGCTTGCTGTAAATAGCTTTTATTATATTTAGGAATGACCCTTGTATCCCTAATCTCTCCAAGACCTTTATCATAAAAGGGTGCTGAATTTTGTCAAATGCTTTTTCAGCATCTAATGAGATGACCATATTTGAAGGTTTTTTTCCTTCAGTTTGTTTATATGATGGATTACATTAATAGATTTTCGTATGTTGAACCAGCCCTGCATCTCTGGGATGAAGCCTACTTGATCGTAATGGATAATTTTTCTAATGTGTTCTTGGATTCGGTTTGCCAGTATTTTATTGAGAATTTTTGCGTCAATGTTCATGAGTGAGATTGGCCTGTAATTCTCTTTCTTGGTTGAGTCTTTGTGTGGTTTAGGTATCAGGGTAACTGTAGCTTCATAGAAGGAATTTGGCAGTGACTCTTGTGTTTCTATATTATGAAATACCTTAAGGAGTATAGGTATTAGGTCTTCTTGGAAGTTCTGGTAGAATTCCGCATTGAAACCATCTGGTCCTGGGCTCTTTTTGGTAGGGAGGTTTCTGATAACAGTTTCTAATTCTTCGCGACTAACAGGACGATTTAGAGCATTTACCTGGTCCTGGTTTAACTTTGGTATATGGTATTTATCTAAAAAACTGTCCATTTCTTTTACATTTTCCAATTTTGTGGCATACAGGCTTTTGTAGTAAGATCTAATGATTTTCTGAATTTCCTCTGTGTCTGTGGTTATGTCCCCCTTTTCATTTCTGATCTTGTTAATTTGCGTGTTCTCCCTCTGCCGTTTGATTAGTTTGGCTAAGGGTTTGTCAATCTTGTTGATTTTCTCCAAGAACCAGCTTCTTGTTTCATTGATTCTTTGGATTGTTTTCTGTGTTTCTATTTTGTTGATTTCTGCCCTCAGTTTGATTATTTCCAGTCTTCTACTTCTCCTAGGTGAGTCTGCTTCTTTTTTTTCCAGAGCTTTCAGGTGTGCTGTTAAGTCACCAATGAGTGCTTTCTCCGTTTTCTTTAAGTGGGCACTTAGTGCTATGAACTTTCCTCTTAGCACTGCTTTCATTGTGTCCCATAGGTTTGAGTATGTTGTGTCTTTGTTTTCATTAAATTCAAGAAAGACTTTAATTTCTTTCTTTATTTCTTCCTTGACCCAGGTGTGGGTCAGTAGTTGACTGTTCAGTTTCCATGAGTTTGTGGGCCTTCTGGGGGTAGCATTGTTGTTGAATTCTAATTTTAATCCATGGTGATCCGATAAGACACAGGTGGTTACTAATATTTTTTTGTAACTGTGGAAGTTTGCTTTGTTACCAAGTATATGGTCAATTTTCGAAAAGGTTCCATGAGCCGCAGAGAAGAAGGTATATTCTTTCCTATTTGGGTGGAATGTTCTATAGATGTCTGTTAAGTCCATTTGGTTCATTACCTCCATTAAGTCTTTCAATTCTCTGTTAGGTTTCTGTCTGATTGACCTGTCCATTGGTGAGAGAGGAGTGTTGAAGTCTCCAACTATTAGTGTGTGTGGTTTGATGGCTGCCTTGAGTTCTAGCAGTGTTTCTTTTACATAAGTGGGAGCTTTTATATTAGGGGCATAGATATTCAGGATTGAGACTTCATTCTGAAGGATTTTTCCTGTTATGAGTATAAAGTGTCCCTTTCCATCTCTTCTGATTGATTTTAGTTTGAAGTCAACTTTGTTGGAAATTAGTATGGCCACACCCGCTTGTTTCTTAGGGCCATTTGCTTGATAAACCTTTTCCCAACCCTTTACTCTGAGTAGGTGCCTGTCTTTGTGGTTGAGGTGTGTTTCTTGTAAACAGCAAAATGTTGTATTCTGTTTTCGTATCCAGTCTCTTAGCCTGTGCCTTTTTATAGGTGAATTGAGTCCATTGATATTAAGTGATATTAATGACCAGTGGTTGTTAACTTCAGTCATTTTTAGTAGTAGAGTTTGTGTGTTTCCCTTCTTCTAGTTGTGCTGGTGAAGGGTCGCTAGATGCTTGAGTTATTGTCGGCATTGTTGGACTCCTTGGTTTGTGATTTTCCTTCTATTACTTTCTGCAAGGCTGGATTTGTGGCTGCGTATTGTTTAAATCTGTTTTTGTCCTGGAATATCTTGTTTTCTCCATCAATGGTGAATGCAAGCTTTGCTGGGTATAATAGTCTAGGCTTGCATCCATGTTCCCTAAGTGTCTGTAGCACATCTATCCAAGCTCTTCTGGCTTTCATGGTTTCCATTGAGAAATCAGGTGTAATTCTGATAGGTTTCCCTTTATATGTTACTTGACCTTTTTCCTTTGCAGCTCTTAATATCTGTTCTTTATTCTGTATGTTTTGTGTTTTGATTATTATATGGCGTGGGGATGCTTTCTTTTGATCCAGTCTATTTGGTGTTCTGTAGGCTTCTTGTACCTTCATAGGAACATCCTTCTTTAGGTTGGGGAAGTTTTCTTCTATAATTTTGTTGAATATGTTTTCTGGGCCTTTGAGTTGTAATTCTTCTCCTTCTTCTACCCCAATTATTCTTAGGTTTGGTCTTTTCATGGTGTCCCAGATTTCCTGAATGTTTTGTGTTAAGAATTTGTTAGATTTGTTTAGTTCTTTAATCTGTGAGTTTATTTCCTCTATAGTATCTTCAGAGTCCGAGATTCTTTCTTCCATCTCTTGTATTCGGTTGGAAATACTTGTCTCTGAAGTTTCTGTTCGTTTACTCAGAGTTTCCATTTCCAGTCGTCCCTCAGATTGTGTTTTCTTCAATACCTCCATTTCATTTATCAGGTCTTGTACTGTTTCCCTTACCTGTTTGATTGCTTTTTCTTGTTTTTCTTGTTTTTCTTGGGTATCTTTGAGAGATTTATTTATTTCGTCTACCTTTTTGTTTGTCATCTCCATTTCTTTATGGCAGTTTTTTACCTCCTGTTTAAGGTCCTCTATTATTTTCATAAAGTACTGTTTAATGTCGGTTTCTTCTATATCTTCTGGGGTAGGGTGTTCAATTCTTGTTGTTTCGGGATGTCTGGCTTGTGGTGATGTCATGTTGCCTTTCATGTTGTTGGAGGAGCTCCTGCATTGGCGCCTGCCCATCTCTTCCCCAAAGAACGATGGATCCTCCTGCAGACTGTCAGGTCCCCTTGCAGGCCAAGCAGCTCTCAGACAAAGGCCTACCTTGCTCCGGGCAGTCAAATGAAGGAGGGGACCTCCCACCGGCCTGGGTGCACTCAATTCCAGGTCCCCAGAGCCCAAACAGGCTGAGCTGTGGGATTTTGTGGCCCCAAAGACGGGAGGATGAGGCAGGGGGAGGGGGGGGAGGATTCTGGGTGCAAGCTGGGAAGGGACAGGAAGAGAGAGGCAGTATCCGGGGAGAATAACCCCTGCAGGAAGAGCAGGAAGTGTGCTGGTGGCAGGGGGAGTTGTGGAGAGTCGGTGGTCCCTCTCCGGGCAGCTGCCGCGGTTCGGGCACTCACTCCTCACTCACCCCAAAGAACGATGGATCCTCCTGCAGACTGTCAGGTCCCCTTGCAGGCTAAGCAGCTCTCAGACAAAGGCCTACCTTGCTCCGGGCAGTCAAATGAAGGAGGGGACCTCCCACCGGCCTGGGTGCACTCAATTCCAGGTCCCCAGAGCCCAAACAGGCTGAG
Organism: Arvicola amphibius; assembly: GCF_903992535.2. Lineage (NCBI taxonomy): Eukaryota > Metazoa > Chordata > Mammalia > Rodentia > Cricetidae > Arvicola > Arvicola amphibius. Next base: position 133,772,379 of record NC_052048.2, read on the forward strand.
CTGTGGGATTTTGTGGCCCCAAAGACGGGAGGATGAGGCAGGGGGAGGGGGGGAGGATTCTGGGTGCAAGCTGGGAAGGGACAGGAAGAGAGAGGCTATGGTTAGAATTTCTAATTAATTCTTTTTAATTCTGTTGGACATTTATTTGCTTATCTATGGGGTTGGGGTCCTGGGGGTCAAACCCAGGTCTTCACATAGGCAAGGTAAGAACTCTAGCCCTGAACCATACCCTTTCTCCCCTGTGGGTGTGGGACTGTGTGTGGTTAATACTTTATTGTTAGCCCTTTGCTAAAATAGCCAACTTAGCTGGGTGTGGTGGCATATAACTTCAAATCCCAACATTGGAAGCAGGCAGGCTGGAGGCAGAGGCAGGTAGACCTTTGACTTCCAGGCCAGCCTGGTCTACTGCCAGGGTGACAGAGAAACCTTATCTTGAAAAACAAAACAGACAATAAAATAAATATAAAATTTCCAAGCTTCACTTTAAACTACTTGAACTCAACATGAATAGTTGCTTTACTGCCTAATTCTGTAATTGTTGAGGGCTCATTTCTGTTATCTTTTTTTTCTTGCTTATGGTGTTTTAATTGTTTTGTGCACTTGGTTACTTTCCCCTATGTTCTGACAATTGTATTTTTAATTGTTTGTGAAAGTAACTGGAAGTCTACAATGATAGTCTCTTTCTCCAAAGACACTTTGTCTTCTGTCAGGCACTTGGGACATTAACAACAATCCAGCTGCATGGCTGATCTATCCGATTCTCCTCCTTTCCTGTACATGCCCCACTAATGCCAACTCAAGGTGCATGGGCACTTACCCTGGCTGGGCTCTAGCTGATAACTTTTGTTCCCTGAACCCCAAAAGCACACTGATTGGAATTAATAAACATTCTCTCTCTCTCTCTCTCTCTCTCTCTCTCTCTCTCTCTCTCTCTCTCTCTCTCTCTCTCTCTCTCTCTCTCTGCCTGTCTGTCTTTTTTCTCTCTCTGCTCTTCTCCCTTCTCCCCTCCATAACCCACTAAATAAATATCCAACCTCACTCTGCATGGAGTGCCTAATAGGTCTCTGTCTCTCACCTGCCATGCAGCTTCCTGCCTGGGACCAGCTGTCTTCGTGGCCCACTGTGGTCTCATGCCCACTGCCCACTGCCACCACTCTGGGAATGTTACCATAACAACAAACATGGTGACTGTAGTGGACAGTGCTGTCATATTAGCTGGGCTAGACTAGGTTTTGTTACAGTGACAAATAATCCCCACACTTCCTTCTTTGCTCACTGGAGCTTACTTCTCACGGGCTCAAAGTTAACTGCAGGTGCCATTCACCAACCTTTAGACACATCTCTTCCTTCTCAACATCTGGCCTCTATGGTTGCCATGGCAGGGGGAAAAGAGAGGCTTCAAGGAACCAAAGAGTGCTTTTGTCCCAGAAGTGACAAATGTCACTTCTGCTCTCAGCTCATGTGTCATAACTACTCATACAGACCCACCTAGGAGCAAGGGAACTGGGGAATGTGGGGGAGTGCATGGGTATTCAACGACTAATAAATTATAATAAATTATTTTGCTTCAGATGTAATTGAACTTACAATGAACCCTTTGAAGTTTTTTCAACTGAAAGTTATTTCCCAAACAATATAACAATCTTGGTATGTACTCCAGTATTTGGAGACACAGACCCTGTGCTGACTGCCCCCCTGTGGTGGCTAATTTTTAAAGAGGCTCTTACAGCTTCAAAACATAAAACCCAGCTGGGAACTTCTTTTCTTTTTGAATAGTTGCCTTACATTCAAACTGAAGGAACTGGGCTGATGGTTTTAAAGCCACTTAGGAATCCTTGATATTAAATACCCAAACTAGTTATTTTTTATTTTAAGTAAAAAAAAATGTTTTTTTGTTGCTGTTGAGGATTTGGAGTTTTTAACCAAAACTGAAATTATGCACTACAAGTTCAAGCCCTTAAGGAAAACCATTGAGACTTGGGAAGCTAGTTCTGTTGGTAGGCTGTAGAAGGAATACCAAGAATGTGTGAGGTCCTGAGTTCAGATCCTTAGCACTCACATAACAACCCTGCCAGGTGCAGCAGTACATGTCTGTAATCCCAGCTCTGAGGAGACAGAGATATGATCCCAGAGCTTGCTGACCAGAGAATCTAGCAAGATCTGTGAGCTCCAGGTTCAGTGAGAGACCCTGTCTCAAAAATTAAAGTAGAGAAGAAATTAAGAAACACATGCAATGTAAACATCTGGCCTCCAGATGTGTTTCTGTGCACATGCTCACACACACACGCACACTCTCGCACACACACAAATTATACATGACACACAAAACATAAATGTAAGAATAAATTAAAAAGGTAAAAATAACAATAAAATAAAAATAAAGGTAAGTAAATGAGAAAGTTGTATATATAGTTATAAAGATATATTATCATTATAAAGTTATAAAGCTTCAGAGCATACCTGTGTGTGTATTCCTCAATTAAAAAATAAGGACTATTAGCATCACATGAAGGGCTCTCTCTGGTCCAACTCACTAACTCATTCACTCCCTTCCTTCTTTTTTCTTTAAAAAGAAAACAAAACCAAACCATGGGATGACTCAGCAGTTAGGAATACTTGGCGCTCTTACAGAGGAGCTGGGTTCATTTCCCAGAACCCACGTGATGGTTCACAATGGTCTCTAACCTCAGTTCCAGGGGATCCAAAGCCTTCTTCCAACTTCCCTGGGCACCAGCCACACATTTGGTGCATGCCTGTACATGCAGGCAAACCCACATAAGATAAATAAACCTAAAATGGAATTTTAAGAGAAATAAACACCATTCTAAATTGTATGTTATCTCTGTTTGTCTTGGGGGTGTGTTTGTTTGTTTGTTTGTTTGTTTCTGGTTTTTCGAGACAGGTTTCTCTCTGTAACAGCACCAACTGTCCTGGAACTCACTCTGTAAACTAGGCTCGCCTCGAACTCACAGAGATCTGACTGCCTCTGCCTCCGGAGTGCTGGGATTAAAGGCGTGCGCCACTACTGCCCGCTATCTTTGAATTCTTAGGGTTTAAACATCTATACACTGTATCTTTAGTTTTGCATCCTTTAAATTTCATTTGAATGAAATAATGTACTATGCATTCTGTGGCTTGACTTTTCTCATTCAAAACTGCATTCCAGAGATTTGTCCATGCTGCTGTAGTTTCGCTGTTAAATAGCATTCCATTCTGTGAACTATGCTGTAATCTGTCCTTTAACTACGGCCGGACACTGATGCTGTTTCTAACAGTATGCTATTATAATCAGTGCCACTGTTTCTGGGGACATAGATTAGTGATAAAGCACTTACTTAGCATGCACAAAGGCCCTGAGGTCGATCCCCAGCACCACAAAATAAGTAAATCAAGAAATATATAGACAGATAGGTAAATAAATAAACTTAAAAACAGTGCCACTGCAAATTAGTTTGTTCGCCTGATGCACATTGTTGAGTTTCTTTGGGATGCTGACTTAGAAGTGGAAATGCTGTGTTCTATCACCTTCCACTTGACTAGTCAATGTTGTCTCTCATTTTATATTCCAACTGGTAGAGTACTAAGAGTTTGTATTTCTCCATATGATTGCCATATTCACTTTTTTTGAGATAGGGCCTCTGTAGGCAGAGACTGCTTGTTCATTTCCCAACCACCCAGACCCGAATTAAAACATAGAAACTATATTAATTACAACACTGTTTGGTCAATAGCTTATGCATATTTCTAACTAACTCTTACATCTTAAATTAACCCTAATAATCTGTGAATCACCATGAGGTTATGGCCTACCAGTAAGGTTCTGGCTGGTAGCTTTCTCCTTCAGCCACTACACGGCATCTCTCTGACTCTGCCTACTTTCTTTCTATATCTCTGTTTGGATTTCCCACCTGACTTCCATAAACCATTGGCAGAAACAGCTCCTTTAATAACCAATGGTAGTAAAAACATATTCATAGCATACAGAAGGGAATAACATCAGGTCTCACTATGGTATACAAGCTGGCCTAGAACTCACTACCCCATGCCTCAGTCTTTAATAGCTAGAATCACAGTTTATAATTATGTCTTGATGAATCGTTTCTCTAATGTTAAATTTGGCCGAGCATTTTTCCTTGTGTTAATTATATAATTAATTGAGTTTGTTTCTGCTATAATCATGTTAGTCAGCATCCGGTAATATGATAAAATACCAAGGGGCTAAACTTAGAAAGAGGAAGAGGTTATTTTGTCTCAGCTTTAGCTGTTTCAACCCATGGCTGATTTGCCTTATTGTTCTGGGCCTGTGGTGACACACAGTGATAGGAACCACAGAAGAAACTCCTCATTCATTTCATAGCAAGGGAGCAAAGGGAAAAGAAGTCAGCATCCCACAGCTCCTTTGGAGTGCATGCCCCAAAGACTCACAGACAGATCCTTAATACGAGTCCCTGGAAGACATTCCATGTGCACACTCCAGCAATGAATTTTTCCATTTTAGTCTTTGGTCAATTTCTACTGGTTTTGTTTCTAATTCTTATTTTAATTTTTACATCAATTTATTTATTCAGCATGTGTGTGCACACATATGCACACCAACACATGCATGTGTGTTTGTACCATGTGCATGAATGATGGTCAGAGGACAGACGACTTGCAGGAACCATTTCTCCCCTTCCACAGCCGACTCTCAATCTGTACTGTGAGTTGTGGGCTCTCCCTGAACCCCCTCTGGGGTTGCTGTCAAATTAGGTAGCTGCCTTGAAATCCAGTCAGGTTTTTACTGTGCTACACAGCAGCAATCAGCCTCACATAGTCACCAACATCGTTGGTAGATTTGGTAGATAATTGGGAATTCTTAAAGGGAGAAATTAGTTTAAAAAGAGAGTTTTCCCACAATAAAAAATGGGGACAAAAACCATTACAATGGAAGGATTTGGGTCTCTGTATAATAATAAGTTAAACAGTTTGAAAATGGAATGATTAAATTAAAAGATATCTAATTTAGATGGTATTTATGTAATGTCTATTGTAAACATTATCAGCTTTATCATTTTTGTCTAATCACTAAAAATGTTGGTTAATCTGAGTGCAAAGATATAGACCTTAGAAAAACATAACAAGACATATCACATATTCAAATTCAGACAGGAATTTGATGGAGAACCAATTTCAGCATTGCATTATAAGAATACAGAGAAACAGTCTAAATAACCAACCTTAAAATATCTAGTAACCTTATATGAATTGCCACATGGCAGAGACTCTATGACTAACTGGAAGCAACAGTCTAATATGGCATTCACCTTTGTGAAGCAAATGTTAAACTCGTGGTCAGTTTGTATAGAATTATCCCTAAAGACTGGATAGAATTGGTTAAAGGTGTTTTAGAGCCTGGTCCACAATCACAATTGAATATGTGGTTCAGAGAAAAGGCTAAGATTATTGAACAACAGAATAAAGCTAGAGGTAGGAAAATCTCCCAAGATCAAATTCTTGGAGAACGAGATAATGCTACTATAGAAAGGTAGGCTGTATATGATAACCACACCCTGAATTTATGCTGTGCAGTAGTTTTGAATGCTTGGGACAGAATCGGAGAAATAGGAAAGAAAAGTGAATCAGTTACTACAGTTATACAAGGTCCAAATAAGCCTTTGTGGATTTCTTAAAAAGATTGACTTCAGAAACAAATAGAATGATACCAAATTCAAAAGCTAGACAAATGATAATTGAATCTATGGCTTTTGAAATGCTGATTCTCTATACAAATGGATAATTAGGCCATTAAAGGCAAGGTCAGACCTTTGGAGGAATGGACTTGAGGTACAATTAATATTGAATCTCATGACCATGTTGATGCATGGATAGAAGAGGTGATTTCCAGAGGTTTGAGGAAAAATCAAAATGTCAAATGTTATAATTATAGCAAACAATGTCACCTTAAAAGGGCCTGTAGACAGGGTGTACCTAGTGTAGGGGCTGAAGTATACAGGCCCATATTCCTACATTGTCTGGCAGTCAGAATTCTGAGCAACCTTCAAGGCACAATTTGCACCTGCCACACTGAAGGTCATTGCCTAGCCTTTTGATAGTGAAACAACCTGATGCCATCCTAAGCAAGTGGTCAGGATATGCTAATGTTGTTATGCTGCTTCTATTGTAGTTTAGGAGGTCGTCTGGGAAGAGGTGTTTTCCAGACTACATGACAAAATGATCATGGGCACGGAGGTGACACAAACACAGCTGTGGACACGACTTAAACCATTTCCCCAACACCTAGGAGACAGAATGTGAATGATGTAAAAGCTGTTTGGATAATAAACGTGGGTGAATTTCAGGATGTGAATTCAAGATTTCATGAAGGATCCCCGGAACTCCCTCCCGATATAGTCGTGTGAGTTGTGTTTTCATTCCCATACCTCTACTCTGGTACAAGAAATGGTTTATGTCAGAGTTGGTCCCTGACACCTAGAAACAGTGTATTTTCTAAGAATAATCCATTCAGAATGCCCCTCCCTTCTGGATTATGCAGGTGTGGCAAAGGCAGGCATTCGACTAATGAATGTAGGTCAATGAGAAATATTCAAGGTAATCCTTTGCCATCAGGAAACTCCATGAGCCCTAGCCAAATCCAGTTCAGTCATTTCTAGCCATTGTAGAGGAAATTCCTTCCCAGAGCAAATAAAAAAATCTAATGCCTATGTAAGAAATCATAGTGTTTTGGATGATAGAATAGTTATAGAAAAGAACAAAAAATTCAGGAGAAACCATAAAGAAAATATTTTGGCAAACTTCTATAAATGAGAAAAGAAATTAAAAATATGAATAAATGATGATGTCATTGAAGGTCTGGTAGACACAGGTGCGGATGTAACAATTTTATCAGAATCTTGGCATTCAAATTGGCCTCTTCAGGATGTAAATGTTCAGTTTTTAGGGATCGAAACTTTATTTCAGGTAAAGCAGAACATGAGATGGGTTGAATGTATAGGACCAGAAGGATATTAAAGCCATATGTGGCTAACATAGCAATAAATTTGTGGGGGTGTGATTTTTTTACAACAATGGAATACTTGGAATAACATTTGCTGATCTTAGAAACAAACCATACATTAATGTATGTTTACAAAAAAATTTATAAAGAATAGTCACTGACCATACAAGTTGTACAAGAACAGAGCACAGCAGCTGCTTGATGTGGGAAGGTCTTCTGTTTTAATAAAGAAACTGCCTTGGCCAGCCCTTAGGTGGGTGGAGTAGACAGAACAGGAAAAAGGAAGTGAGGTAGATGACTCAGACAGTTGCCCCGCCTCTCCTCTCTGGGGCAGACTGCCGTGCCTCACCTCTTCTCTCTGGGCAGACTGCCGTGCCTCTCCTCAGGGAGAGATGTGATGGAACCAGCCACCAGGACAGACATGCTGAATCTTTCCCGGTAAGAGAAAGAGGCTGGAATTAATGGGCCAGGCAGTGTTAAAAGAATACAACTTGTGTGATATTATTTTGGGGCACAAGCTAGCTGGCAGCCAGGAGCAGGGCAGGGCACAGCAAAAAGCAAGCCGCCCGCAGCTCCACACTACAGAATGGTGCCTAACGTGGGGCGTTGCCTTATTGCTTATAGACCAAGTTTTGAGCATCTCTCTAACAAAGGACGAATGTAGCCCAAAATTCATAATGGCTTGTTTAATTTCTTTGAGATCATTCATACGGACGGGTTCCCATGTATATTCCTTGATGACCCTAGGGTTTTTGGAACCAGTCACCTTTTCTGATGTTATTATTGGAAAGGCAGGTAGAACTTTATGGAAATTATCCCGGAGAGTTTTATTCATTGACAGAGTTAAATTTCGCCTTTCTACCATTTGCTCCTGTTCATCACAGTCTATAATTTCCTCAATCTTTTCTAATCTGCTTACTATTGCCTTCTGTAAGGCCTGTATCTCCTGTCCAGAATTATGCTCCAAGGCCTTCATGGAGGATTCCAAAATATGAAGTTTGTCCAGTAGAGTTAATATCTCATCCTTGGATAGAATTTTCATGGCATGAATTGTGCCTTCTTGTATTGACAATCTATCAGCCAATCTGTCATATCCTTTAGACAAAGTCCGATTTTCACATTCAGCAGTTTTAATTCTCTCTGATAATGTTTCAGACAGGGACTGAAGTTTACGATCCAAATCAGCTGTTCTCTCCTCCGCAGCAATGAATCTCTCCTTAATATCAGACTGTAGTTTTTCTAAATTTTGCTCATTTGACAGAGTCATATCAGACAAAGCCCTATTCCCTTCCTTGAGAACTTCAAACTCTTTCTTGGTGTCAGTCTGAATTGTTTTTGCAAATACCTCGACCGACTTAAAGTTGTCACTCAAAACAATTGTGCCCTTTCTTAAGCATTCAGCCTCTGTCCTAAGAATCCTGGTTTCATTCTGTAAGGACTTTATCATTTTTCTATTTTCAAACCATGTAAGGGAGAAACCAAATACGAGAAAAATTGCAAGCCCTATAAATATCCAAGTTATGGGAATATCATATGTATCCTGCAATATTTCGACCATAGTATAATTAAATAGGCTGCAGAAGCTTTCAACGGTGATATGGTCAGACATTTTTTTTTAATCAAAAGAAATTTTACCTGTAATGACCGTTTCCTGCCAGTAGGTGGCGAGGGCAGTAACCGCTCAGCCAAACCGAGTCTGCAGTACCAGCGGAGCTCGAATGCTGGGACGCAGGCAGTAACCGCTAGTCTCAGGCAGGTCAGGGCCCAGGCTTCCCACCACCCTGCTCTCGGCCACCCAGCTAGCTTTACCCGAAATAACAACACACAAATTGTATTCTTTTAAACACTGCCTGGCCATTAGTTTCAGCCTCTTACTCACATCTTGACTAACCCATATTGAATAATCTATGTAACACCACGAATGGTGTCTTACCTGGAAAGATTCAGCACATGTGACCTGGTGGCTGGCTTCATCGCATCTCTCCCTGAGGAGAGGCACGGCAGTCTGCCCAGAGAGAAGAGGTGAGGCAAGGCAGTCTGCCCCAGAGAGGAGAGGCGGGGCAACTGTCTGAGTCATCTACCTCACTTCCTTTTTCCTGTTCTGTCTACTCCACCCACCTAAGGGCTGGCCAAGGCAGTTTCTTTATTAAAACAGAAGACCTTCCCACATCAGCTGCTGATCTTTCAAAGGCACCAACAGCCCTACCTTTAAAATGGTTGACAGATAAAACTGAATGGGTTAAGCAGTGGCTTTTAACAACAGAGAAATTACAGGCTTAAGAACAGTTAGTACAAAAGCAACTATATGGTCAGACATTGGAATTATCCTGTATTTGTTATTAAGAAGAAATCTGGAAAATGGAGAATGCTAACAGACCTAAGCACTGTTAATGAGGTGATTCAGCCAATTGCTCTCTACAGTCTGGTCTTCTCTATCACCTAAACGATGGCCTCTTATAGTTATTTATTTAAAAGATTGTTTTTCACTATGTCTTTACAAGAAAAAGGAGAAAAATTTGACTTTATAGTACCTGCTTATAATAATTCTCAGCCTGTGAAGAGATATCAATAGAGAGTTCTTCCAAAGAGAATGTTAAAAAGTCCCACCCTGTGCCAATATTTTGTAAGCAAGCCATTGGAAATGATAAGTAAGCAATTTCCTGAATCTACAGTTTACCATTATATGGATGATGTTTTACTCTCTGACTCAAATGTAGACACTTTAGAAAGAACATTTGAAGAAGAAAATTTTGCCTTTTTGGGGATGACAAATTGCTCCTAAAAAATACAAAGAGGATATTCTATTAATTATTTCAGTTATAAAATAGGTTTACAAAAAATTAGACCCCAAAAGGTGAAAACTAGTAGAGATTGATTGTAGATTTGATATTTATTGAGCTCTACATTTTTCTCTGCTCCCCTCCCTGCCTCTCCCTTCCCTGCTTCAATCCTCCCCCAAGGTCCCCATGCTCCCAATCTACTCAGGAGATCTTGTCTTTTTCTACTTTCTACTTCCCATGTAGATTAGATCTATGTAACTCTCTTAGTGTCCTCATTGTTGTCTAAGTTCTCTGGGATTGTGGTTTGTAGGCTGGCTTTCTTTCATGTTTAAAAACAACCTATGAGTGAGTACATGTGATAATTGTCTTTCTGTGTCTGGGTTACCTCACTCAAAATAATGTTTTCTAGCTCCATCCATTTTGCTGCAAAATTCAAGCTGTCATTATTTTTCTCTGCTGTGTAGTACTCCATTGTGTAAATGTACCACATTTTCCTTATCCATTCTTTGGTCAAGGGGCATTTAGGTTGTTTCCAGGTTCTGGCTATGACAAACAAAGCTGCTATGAACATAGTTGAGCATATGTCCTTGTGGCACGATTGAGCATCCTTTGGATATATACCCAAAAGTGGTATTCCTGGGTCTTGAGGAAGGTTGTTTCCTAATTTTCTGAGAAATTGCCACACTGACATCCAAAGGGGCTATAACAGCTTGCATTCCTGCCAGCAATGCAGAAGTGTTCCCTTTTCCCTGCAACCTCTCCAGCATAAGTTGTCATCAGTGATTTTGATCTTAGCTATTCTTACAGGTGTAAGATGGAATCTCAGAGTTGTTTTGATTTGCATTTCTCTGATGACTAAGGATGTTGAACATTTCCTTAAGTGTCTTTTAGATTCATCTGCTGAGAGTTCTATGTTTAGGTCTGTACTCCATTTTTTTTTATTGGATTATGTGATCATTTGGTGTCCAGTTTCTTGAGTTCTTTGTATATTTTGGGGATCAGACCTCTGTCTGATGTGGAGTTAGTGAAGATCTTTTCCCATTCTGTAGGCTGTCGTTTTGTCTTGTTGACTGTGTCCTTTGCTTTACAGAACCTTTTTTTTTTTTTCAGTTTCAGGAGGTCTCGTTTATTAATTGCTTCAGTGTCTGTGTGGCTAGGGTTATATTTAGGAAGTGGTCTCCTGTGCCATATAGTACCTTTTAATAATGATGAAATTGACAAATTATGAGCAGAAAGTGAATCTTGGAAATGAACTTGTAGCAATTTTTTTGGGGGGGAGAGATTAACAACTATCCCCAAAGCAAGAGAATTCAACTTATAAAGAGAATTAACTGGATGCTTCTTCACATTGTAAGGGACACACCAATAACTGCAAACCATACATTCTATACTGATGCAAATAAATCAGGAAAGGCAGGTTACAAATCAGAAAATTTAAGTAAAGTGGGCCAAAGTCCTTATGATTCTGTCCAAAAGTCAGAATTATGCTCTTCTCATGGTACTAAGGGATTTTTTAAAGACCCTCTCAATATAGTTACTTATTTGCAATATACAGAAAGTTATTTTGCATATTGAAACCTCTAAATTTATACCAGATTATACAGAACTGACTTCATTATTTATTAAGTTACAAGATATAATCAGGAATAGGAATCATTTTATATACATGACACACACCCAATCCCATATGGGTCTGCCAGGTCCTCTAGCACAAGATAATGCAGAAATTGATCAATTACTGATTGGAAATGTGCTGACAGCCTCAGAATTTCATTTAAAACATCATGTCAATAGCAAAGATTTAAAACATTTTTGATTACATGGCAACAAGCCAAGGAAATTATAAGGAAATGTCCTACTTGTTCTTTAAACAACCAAACACCACTACCTGCAGGAAGTAACTCAAAGGGTACTCAAAGGAATGAACTCTGGCAAATGGATGTGTTACATTTTGTAGAATTTTGAAAACTAAAATTTGTACAGCGCGCCATTGATACCTATTCAGGTTTTCAATGGGCAACTACTTAAATTCAGAAAAAGCTAATTTGGTAATCACACGTTTGCAAGAAGTTATGACCATCATGAGTATATCTGTAGGAATAAAGACAGGCAATGTTCCAGTATATGTTTCTAAGAAAATAAAACTGTCTTTAATTATTATAATGTAAAGCATATTACAGGTATACCACATAATCCTAAATGCCAGGCAGTTACTGAAAGATCAAATCAAACTCTAAAGGGTATGTTAAAAAAAACAGAAATGGATGATAAAGACCCCCCAGAAATAGACTGCATAATGCTTTATTAACTTTGAATTTTCTAAATGTTAATGAGAAAGAAACAATAGCTGCAGAGAAACATTGGGTAGTAGAAAAAAACTACAGAACTAAATCAGCTGATATAATTTAAAGATGTACTGACCTCAGAATAGAGACCAGGACATGTATTACATTAGGGTTTTGCTTTTGTTTCCACAGAAGAAGAAAAGCTATGGATACCATCAAAATTTATAAAGATTTGATTTGAACAAGAGGTACCTCTTAATTAGAAGAAATGATAATTCATCAAACAACATGGCTTTTTAATCTAAACTGATGTATAAAACTAATAAATACCTTTCATTTGATCAGATATAACTTGCCAAAAAGAATCTCCTCAAAATTAGGGCTGGGGAAGGGTTTTGTTTCTGCAGGAGAGTAAAGGCATCCAGCTAAGGAATCTAATGACCATTGGATAAAAGATATCTGAAGAAAAGAGATAAATAATACAGAAGAAGTATCCCAAGAAAAAGAGTAAATCAGCTATATAACATTTTTGCTATATAACATTTCCAACAGGATAAAATTTCATAAATCCTCCCAAATGTTTGTTTCTGCTATTCTCTATAGATATGCAAATAGTCTTTTATAGTCCCAGTCTGATTAAAAATCAAAGCTGCCTTTGAAGTTGGAGAGTGGCTCTCTCCTTCTCTAAACCCAAGCAAGCTTATTAAGGTAAAATCCAAAAGCTCTGTCTCATGTCAAAAGAAATACTTGGATATGGAACAGAAGAAAAACAAAAATTTAAGGACTATTTTATTGCCACTAATTTAATAATCTTTGGTTTTATACTAAGTCATTAACAACTTTTCTTAAGGTATAAGGTTTTTAAGATATGTGTGTGTGTGTGTGTGTGTGTGTGTGTGTGTGTGTGTAACACACTAGATTTTTTTTTGTCATGGCATTAATGCTCATATAGAATATTAACTAATTCTAGAAAAAGATTTCATCTACCTTATCTACCTTCCTGTTCATGATTTCGTGTTTGAGCCTCTATCAGTTTTCTCCAGTGAACCATAAGCATGCCTAACAGCAACCTGTGAAGTCTCCATAAGAAGAACAGGGCACCATTCATCCAGGATTATGATAACACCACTAAGCTGAAAAACGCCACATGAAGATAAGCTTTGGACTACAAACTGCTCAGGACAATTTCTAGGTGGCTAGTTGATACGATCCAGTCTAACAAACTACTCCAGCCAAGACTTGAGACAAGCCCTGTACTTTCCAATTATTCAAAGACTGGATAACACATTATAAAACTACCTCTCTCAGTACTTGACAATTAACCAAAAATTTTCTTTTCAGGATCCCCTAAAGATGCTGTAACCCCAAGACAGCAGGAAATAAATTTAAGACTATGACATCCACATTCCCAAGAGGTGTGGTGGGTGGTTTTTGGTTTTTCAATGGGTTATGAATACTTGTCATTGTTTAGGGGGGTTGGTTACAAGTTTTTATTGGTTATGACTAGGAGGAAAGTTGAACAAAAAAGATTAGATTCAGAGCTCTTGTTTTGAAAATAAAAAGGGGGAATACAGATGTGATAAGATAAAAGGGTAGATTATTGAATCTACTCTGGAAAGAAATAAGGGAGAATATAGATATGATAAGGTAAAAAGATAGATTATTGAATCTACTTATAAAAAGCAACTAGTAGTTTTAAATATTTTACATTGGATTAGACTTTTGTATATTGATAGAAATTTGAGATTAATTTTGCTAGAACATACTGTACACACATTTCTACTCTTGTTCAAGGTATTGTACCTATACAGCTCATTAAACAATGCAAAAAAATTTCTAGTAATTAAAAATTATTATTACCAACTGTTTAAGATAAGGAAATGCAGGTTAGTAGTTAATCATTTATTATAATCAAAACTGTACTCACATATGTTTTCAGGTTGAAACAGAGATACATTTTAGATAGACAGCTCATCTTTAAACACTTCAGAGACCTATAGAATATGGTATTTAAGATGTTTTAATAACATAGTTCCATTTTTATGACAATAAGACATATTTGCTCCTCACAGTACCAATCTACTTCAGAGAATATGATGGGCATTGAAGAAACTCCACATGGAGTTTACTTTCTTTGTGGCAAAAGTAAGTCATTGGGCAAGAAAATGCCCTTGCCTCAACTGCTGACAGTATGCTATCCAAATTGGACAAGCAGAACACAAAAGAAAGTGACTGCCAAACATTGTCAAGACAAGGAGGGACAACCCTTCAGAATACCCTCATTCACAGGAAAGTCTGTCAGATATGTTATGCCTGCAGGCTGAAGATGAATGGCCCAGCATTGCAGAGGAACTTTGGGTGACTGTGCAGGAAGCCAGCTGTTTCTGTCATTTTTTATATTTTTTGAAAGTCATTTACTTGCACTTCCTGCTTACTAATTAATATTATTTCCTTTGTGGGTCTTTGAGATAGTTGAAGACTAGATAGTTACAGTTATAGTTTTCTTTGTTTACCTGATGCAGAAAGCAAGTTATGATAGAAAATACAAAACTTTGGTCTTACCAAGATATGATAGATATGGAGTATTTTCTCTGGATTTGTCAAATGCAAATGGACTAGACAGTGTTGGTGTATTTATTGCCTGTATATATCATATATAGTTATTGTACTTATTGTGTATAGTTTTTCTTATATTAGTTATAGCCTTTTTTCTTTAGACAAAAAGGAAGAAGTGTAGTAATATTTAATTTTTATTTTAATAAATAGAGCTTGTTTGATGACCGGAACACAAAACAGCCACACTAGTCTGTAAGCAGAGGCTACTCATTTGTTTCCTGGCCACCCAGACCAGAATAATCACACAGAATATATATTAATTGCAACACTGTTTGGCCTATTAGCTCAGGCTACTTATTTTTTTTTTTTCTCATGGTTTATTTTTTTTTATATTTAAAAATTTCCATCTCCTTCCCTCCTCCTCCCCCCTCCCTCCCCTCCTTCTCCCCTTTCTCTCCCCTCCTTCTCCCCCTTCCCTCCCCTCCCCTCCACCCATACCTCCCCTCCCTCCCTCTCAAGGCCAAGGAGCCATCAGGGTTCCCCACTCTATGCTAAGACCAAGGTCCTCCCAACTCCCCCCAGGTCCAGGAAGGTGATCGACCAAGCTGAGAAGGCTCCCACAGAGCCCGTCCATGAAGAACAATCAGAGCCCAGAGCCATTGTCCTTTGCTTCTCAGTCAGCCCCCGCTGTTGGCCACATAAGAGAGACGGGTTTGGTCGCATGATCCATCAGTCCCATTCCAACTGGAGTTGGTGATCTCCCATTAGTTCTGTCCCACCGTCTCCATGAGTGAACGCACCCCTCTCGTTCCTGACTTTCTCCCTCATGTTCTCGCTCCTTCTGCTCCTCATCGGGACCTTGGGAGCTCAGTCCAGTGCTCCAATGTGGGGCTCAGTCACCTTCCCCATCTGTCGCCAGCTGGAGGTTCCCTCACGGTCCTGACTTTCTTTCTCATGTTCTCTCTCCTTCTTCAGGCTACTTATTAAGTAACTCTTACATCATAAATTAACCCATTTCTATTAATCTGTGCATCACAATAAGGCTGTGGCCTACTGGTTAGGTTCTGGGGTATATGTTTCCTTCAGCAGCTATATAGCATCTCTTTGACTCCACCTACTCTCTCTCTCTCTATCTCTTCCAGCCTTGTTTTACCCTGCTAAGTCACTGGCCAAAACAGTTTTATTCATTAATCAATAAAAGCAACACATATACAGAAGGACATCCCATATCATCTCCCCCTTTTTGTCTAAATAAAAAGTAAGGTTTTAGCTTTAACATAATAAAATTACATATAACAAAATAGGTATCAAACAAGAATTACACTTACAATATTTAGTCCATTTACATTTGGCAAATTACAAAAAATAGTCTATCATCTATCCTATCTTTGTGAGTTTAAATTTTATATCTAATTTATCCTTTATCATAACTAATGAAAACTATAACTATAGTTGTCCTCAACTCTTTAAAGACCCCAGAAGGATATAATATTACCTAAGTAAACAGAAGGTATATTGTAAGCAACTTTCAAAATTCTAGAATTGACAGAGACATCTTGTTGCCTGGACAGTCACCCAAAGTTCTTTTGTTACACTGGGGCATTCATTTTCAGCCTACAACTGATAGTATCCAGCAGACTTTTCAATGAAGCAGGAAATTTGAAGATCTGTTCTTCCTTGTAATGGCAAGGTTCATCAGTAGCTTTCTTCTGAATCCTGCAGAATTTCTGGCAGTTTCTTCTATGAAGCAGGAACTCTGAAGGGCCATCCTATCTTTTGGAAAGTTCAGTAGTTACTTTTCTGCAGGTCCTGCATGTCCATTTCGTATAACATACCATTAAGCAGTCTAGGCAAGAGCAGTTTCTTGCCCAAATGGTTAGCCTTGTAACATAAAAGGTAAATTCCATAATGAATTTCTTCAATGCCCATCAACCTCTCTGAAGTAATTGGTGCTGCCAGAAGCAGACGTATCTCACCGTCGAGAAAAGTCTAAGTTCTTAAAACATTTTAATTGCCATGTTCTGAGCCAGGTGGTGGTAGCGCACGCCTTTAATCCCAGCACTCAGGAGGCAGAGGCAGGCAGATCTCTGTGAGTTCGAGGCCAGCCTAGTCTACAAGAGTTAGTTCCAGAATAGCTAAATCTACAGAGAAACTCTGTCTCAAAAATTAAAATAAAACAAAACAAAATGCCATATTCTGTAGGTCTTTGAAGTGTTGAACATTATCTATCTAGCTGAAATATATCTCTGTATATCTAGAAAACTAACATTACAAGTTTGACTAACATAAATGACTATCTATTAATCTGTAATTTTAATTATATATTTCATTTTTTAAATGAGCTGTATAAGCATAATACCTTAAACAAGAGTAGAAATATATATACACAGTATAACAAAATCAACCTTAAATTTGTATCAATAGACCAAGATCCATGCCAATTCTATATCAATTCTATATAAAATCTATATCATATTCCCCTTGTTATCTTAAGAAAAAAAAGAAATATTTGGGAATTTGGGAATAGTTTTCTCTAAACTGCTTTCTGCTGTGTATTGAGTGAAGTATTTTTAGGGTTCACAAAGACCTTTTGTGGGGTCCTGTTTGTTCCATCAAACCACATTAACCTACAAGAATTCACAGGGTCTTATCTTCTATGGAAACAAAAGCAAAACCTCTTTTCCAAAGTAACATAGCCTTAGACTCAAATTTTGAAGTCAAGATACCTTTAAAATATATATGTTGGTTTAGTTTAGCAGCCCCGAGAATCAAATATCTCTCTGCAGTCAAAAAATTCAAAGAAATCACAATAATATGCCTAATCTAGATTCTCTATGTATATTCCATCTTTACATGGCTTATTTTTCTTCTCCTTTAATCTATGATTATCTGTATTCATTTATATTACTTTTATTGCCTCTTTAAAGACTTTGTTTTATTTTTAAGACTATTTCTTTTTATAACTGCATATACCCTTTTCCTTCTCTCTCCCAAGCCTATGTGCATTTTGCCAACACTGACCCATTCGGAGGTTGTTTTCATCTAAATCTGTCTTTATTGTGTATCTGTAATCTTTTTCTGATCAGGAGCATTTTTTTTAATGCTAAATGGGCATGACTAAGACCAACTCCATGGCCCTGTCTGTTTGTTCCACCCAGTCCAACATGGCAGAGGCATGTTCATTGCCTCTGCAAGCCATGCAGTTCCAGCTCCAGGGATGCAGCGGGTCTATGTCGCCATTAAGCAATTTGTCACACTGCTCAGAGACCCCATTTAAGTGCTGGACGACCTCTCAAAAAAGCCAGAGTTCTTTCTGCCAGCAAGAACCAGGAAGCTGGATCTTAAAGAAGCCATGGAATCTTTTGCTGTTAACACTGAGTCAGGAAGACTTCTCTTAAAGGAGCCATGCCTCTGCTTGTCGCCAGCAAACAGATTCTATCTGAAAAAATGTGGCTACCTGTTGCATCAGGCCACTTGTTGGTTCCTGGCTGCCCAGAACCGAAATAATCACACAGAAACTATATTATTTAAATCACTGCTTGGCCTATTAGCTTAAGCATATTTCTGGCTAACTCTTAAATATCAATTTAACTCATCTCCATTAATCTGTGTATCACCATGAGGTTGTGGCTTAACAAAGTTTCAGCATGTCTGTCTCCAGCAGCAGCTCCATGGCTTCTCTTCATTCCACCCTTCTTTATCCCAGTATTCAGTTTAGTTTTCCCCACCTATCTCTGTTCTTTCCCGCTCTGCCATAGGCTCAAAGCAGTTCTTTATTAATCAATGGTAATCACAGCATACAGAGGGGGAATCCCACATGTCTAGAATTCCTTCCCAAGCTCTCTCAGCTTTTATGTGAATGTGGTTGCCCCATATTGGCACCATCTGTAAGCAGAGACTGCTCATTCATTTCCTGGTCACCCGGACCAGAATAATCACACAGAATCTATATTAATTACAACACTGTTTGGCCTATTAGCTCAGGCTACTTATTAAGTAACTCTTATATCATAAAGTAACCCATTTCTATTAATTTGTGCATTATCACAAGGCTGTGGCCTACTGGTTAGGTTCTGGGGTGTATGTTTCCTTCAGCAGCTCTATGGCATCTCTTTGATTCCACCTACTCTCTCTATATATCTCTTCCAGCCTGGCTGTACTCTGCTAAGCCATTGGCCAAAACAGTTTTATTCATTAATCAATAAAGGCAACACATATATAGAAGGACATCCCACATCACTAGTCAGCTATCCAGGCCACAAACCTTTAATCCCAACAACCACACTAGTTAGCCACAGAGGCTGAACGATGGCGGTGCACATCTTTAACCCCAGCACTAGAGAGGATGCAAAGTGGGATGAAACAGGGACTTACTCTCTTTGAGTCTGAAGATTTCACAGAGGTAAGGGCTCTCTAGTGTCTTTGCTGCTTCCCTTCTCCAATCTTCAAGTTGAATCCCAACATCTGTCTCTGGGTTTTTATTAATCACGCTACACTAGATACTAGAGAAAGATGGCAGCAGCAGACAAAAGACACTCTAGAGTCTGTGGCCTTGGGGCCTTGCCCATCCAAGGTTCACCCATCAGGGATTCCCCTCTTGTGGGCTAATACCCTGAAGTCAATTGCCACCTGCTGCTCCTTTGACGTGGCCCCTGGCACTCAGTGACCTACAAGGATCATGGAAGTCATGCAGGAATCATCCATGCTGGGGTAGGCTTCTAAGTGTTAGAGCTGTCTTTGGGTCACCCATGCCCCCTGTGAATGGCCATCCCCTGTGCTCTTGGAAGCAATACTAGCACAGTCTTTGTCTCCCCATGCTGGATTTTGATGGAATTCTTACTTCCGTCTGTGATAGGTTATGTTTCTCCAGGATAAGTCATACAACAAGCGTTAGCAAATTTCATTCAGTGTCCTGTAAGGACATGCTAGGGGTTTCTAGCAAAAGTTCTTTCATTTTTAAGAGTGCCTTAAGATAGACGGGCAAGATAGCTCAGTGGTAAAAGCACTTGACCTAAAGCTGACGACTTTCATTCAACCAGGAGGACACAGATTCTGAAAGGTGAGAACTGAGAGCTGATTCCTACAAGTTGTCCTATGACCCACGAGTCCCACATTCACATATGCATGCACACAGACATGCACACACATGTATGTGCACACACGTGTGAACATACACATGCACACACACAAATAAATACCTGGAGAGTTGTAACAAGACAAAGCACCTCAGGAAGTGCTGGTTTCCCATCTGATACTGTGTAGAGTGATGAGGTCTAGCTGCAGTCAGGGGATTGACTCAACGCACAGAGAGAAAAGGAATAGACTAGTGGTGGAGCCGGAATCCCTGGATTAAGTAGATCTCAATGCCTACTCTGGATCTTTATTCCTAGTTCTCTATGCCAATACTATGCTGTTTAAGATAGTCAGAGTTTGGAAGTTCATTTTTCTTTTTCTTTCTCTTTTTTTTTTTTTTTGGTTTTTCGAGACAGGGTTTCCCTGTAGTTTCTAGAGCCTGTCCTGGAGCTAGCTCTTGTAGACCAGGCTGGCCTCGAACTCAGAGATCCGCCTGCTTCTGCCTCCCGAGTGCTGGGATTAAAGGCGTGCACCACCACCGCCCGGCCTGGAAGTTCATTTAAAGACAAAAACATAAGTCTAAAATAATACTTCTTTGATGGTCTCCTTCAAGCTGATTGGTTCTGCGTGTCCCAACAGTTCGGCCTGGTCACTCTCCCCTGCAGTGCTCAAAGTTGGGAAGAATTTGTTTTGAGTGTAGACATACCAGGAAGAATTGAGTCTAGTGACCTAAAATCTGTCTTTGAGGTATCAGTGACAGCTTTGTGGCTATATAGAGAGAAGGGCCAAAGTCAAGGGAATTTATACAGCTGGTAATCCTAGGGACACTGTGGTCTGGCTGATTATATTGGGACCAGTTGTGCCGAGATTTGTCAGGGTCACAGACATCACTGTTGCTTGGGGGACAGTTTTTGGTCACATCTGTGATTTAAGATAAACTAAGGGAGAGAGTAGCCCAGAGAGCAGGTCAGAGAGGGAGACACACGCTCAGGCCAGTGGCTCGTCCTTCACATCCATCCCTAGCAGAATCTCTTCCAGGTCTGTTACAGATGGAGGGGTACCCTCATTATTGTGGAGTTAGCCTTTTATTTTGGAAAGAGTGTATAAAATTTAATTTAAAATACTAACACATAAATAACTCCCACATGAAAATTTAATTATTCCTTCCCCCCCTCCTCCAAATACTTAGCCAGTTGTTACAGCAATGTTCCTGGTGCTCTATAGTTACAGTGGTGGGCTTTAGGTAATCAATTCAGGTGGCTGACTGTAGTGAGGAGCCGTGGGCTGGCTTCCAGCCGCCCGGCTCCCAGCCACCGTCTAGCTTTATCCGAAATAATTACACGGAAACTGTATTTTCTTAAACACTGCCTGGCCCATTAATTTCAGCCTCTTACTCACATCTTGACTAACCCATATCTAATAATCTGTTTAACATCACGAGCAGTGTCTTACCGGGAAAGATTCAGCATGTCTGACCTGGCGGCTGGCTTCATTGCATCTGGCTCCCTGAGGAAAGGTACGGCAGTCTGTCTCAGAGAGGTGAGGCATGGCGATTTATCTCACTTAGGAGAGGCGTGGCATCTGACTGAGCCATCTACCTCACTTCCTTCTTCCTGTTCTGTCTACTCCACCCACCTAAGGGCTGGCCCATTAAATGGGCCAAGGCAGTTTCTTTATTAATGAAATCAACACAAACAGAAGACTCTCCCACATCAGCTGACCATTCTGGTAAAGCAGAAATATCAATCTTAATTTCTCCTAGTCAAGAATATCCAATGGGTTCCTTCCTATATATTAGCTCCAAACAACTTAGAGTGGCTTTTTAAAATTGCCTTGAGCCATAACTGAAGGTCCAGTTTGGACTGATGTGTAAAGAGCAAACATCCTCTATCAACAATCGCAAGAGGAAGGTGTGAAATTATGGTCACTTGCCACTTTTATCCCACTCTGACTCTCTCTCTTCAGACCAACAGCAAAGACTTCTAATTTCTAAGTTCCTGAGGGACTTGGTTGTAAAGCATTCTGGAAATATTGTATTTATTGGGAAAGTCTGGCATATGAGATGGTATTTGTTGGAATGCTATCTAAGAGATTTGGAATGGAGCTTATTTGGTAGAACATTTGCCTGGCATGCACCAAGCCCTGTATCCCATCCCCACCACCACATAAAAATTGGGTGTGGTGGTTTGGCTGGGTAATTCTAGCACTTATGAAGTAGAAGTAAGAGGAGAAGAATTCAAGGTCATCCTTGAGTTTAAGGCCAGGCTGGGCTCGTAAAACCCTACCTCAGCAAAACAAAGACCAGTAAAAAAAACCTCCTAGTTACCTGTATTAGAACCATCAAATTGGGATACTTGATAAAATATAGGCTTCTCACTCCAATCAAATCTACCAAACCAGAAGATTTGGGAATGGATTCTACAAATGAACCATTTAAACAATACTTCCAAAGAGAAATTCCACTTAGGTGGTGTTTGTGGACAATTGGTTCAGATTTTAAGAAGGGACTATTAGGGCTGGAGACACGGCTCAGTGGGTTTGAGCAGCAGCTGATCTTCCAGAAGACCTTGGTTTCTATTCCCAGCACCCGCACCGTAGCTACTCCAGTTCCAGAGGACCTGACACTCTGACCTCTGAGCACACTGCACACATATGGTGCACAGACATATACATGCAGGTAAAACACTCATACAAGTAAAATAAAATAAAAGTAAATCTTTTTTAAAAAGGAACGATTCCCTTCGGTGTCTTGGAATCAGTAAGAGACTAACATTAGATCAACCCACCTTCAGAGTAGTAGGTGCAAATAACACACCTCTATCTGGACAGAACAAAATACCTTACAGGAGGTAGGTATTTGAAGCACATTCAAGAATCTAGAGTCAAAGTTTTTAATACAGAGTGATGTTTGTTAGGTGTATGGTCAGGGAAAAAGATCTTTGTTTAGGGAGAAAGAGTGGCAGGGGTACTGGGCTTGTTGTGGATAAAATCCTATCGAATGAGTTTGATCACAGCATTGTCCTGCACGATTTTAAATGAGGCACGGATTGGAATATCTTCAAATTGTTCTCAAACCTTAATCTGTGTAAGAAATACATCATCCCCAAGGGCTTTTCACTTAGATAGTTCTGGGGCAGGGGCCAGAAATCTTCAATTAAAACAAACACAGCAAGCTATTTTCTGCAGGTGGTGCGCAGAGCGCTTAGAGAACCATTTGGTTTTTTTGTTTTTGTTTTTTAACTTGACGGAATGTCCTGCAGGAGTTCTCTGGCTCCCTGGGTATAACCTCAAAAGATGTTTTAAAACGGGCTGAACTGCCCATCTAAGCAAGAACTGAGAAAATAGCTGCTTGAAGGTGCAGACAATTCTAATTCTCTGCTGACAGAAAATGAAAAGGAAAACAGAAAACGAAACTCTTGCTTTCCGGACTGCAAAACAGCACGAAGGAGACGGCACAGGCCGTTGGTGCGGGTATGCATTCTCACCGCTAGGGGGAGCGCAAGGGTCTCCTTACACAAACTTCGCCGCGCTGCCGTGGTGTGGGGAGGGTGGGGGAGGTGCTTATACAGGTCAAGGACACCCTGGGGTTTTATTGCTAAGGGTGGGGCTAAGAATGGAAGGTGCTAAGCAGTAAGAAGCCTTTGCTTAGCCACAGAATGTCCTTTCCAGCTGACTGCCACTTAAGTCTTTGGATTTTAAAAAATGCTTCTCTGTGGCAACCTGAACTGGATTTATTAAGATTCTTAAAGGAAAAAAAATATTTTGATACTAGTTTATAAAATAGGTGTTGTTCTTCTTTTTTCTTAAAGACTTAGTAGCTGGATAGCTGCGCGTAGCTGCGCGGAGTCCTGAGGAACACGTGTGACCAGGGCGGCGGGTGAACAGGCAGTGCAGCGGCGGGTTAATGGCACAGACACAAAAATAGACATAAAGCTTTATTGAGAGAGAGAGAGAGAGAGAGAGAGAGAGAGAGAGAGAGAGAGAGAGAGAGAGAGAGGGAGAGAGAGGGAGGGAGCAAGAGAGAGAGAGGGAGAGAGAGAGAGAGAGGGCACGTGTGCACACGCAAAAGGGAGCAGTGAGAAGAGAGAGAGGGAAGAGATTGAGGATGACTCCAAGAGACCAGAGGTCGCTGGGAGTGGGCGTGGAAAGGGGCGGGGACCAAAAGAATAACAGCGGGGACCAAAAGAATAACAGTGGGGAAGGCTTCAACCCACCCGGACATTGTATCCACCAAAACCAGAAGATATTTAACTCTTTTGACTGTAGGCATATGAGTAAAGTCTAGCTGCCAGTCAGTCCCTGGAAGAGAGCCCCTAGCCTGATGGGTAGGAAAAGGGAAGCTACGGTATTTAGTCTTAGGATCTGACTTTTGACAGATCTGACAGGAGGCAGTCATGGCCTTTAGAAATCTTATATCCTCAGGAGTAGGTTGGAGATGAGCCTTAACAAAGTGGAGCAGGGCCTTATTATTAGGGTGAAAGAGCCTGTGTAGGTAGGACAGGATCTGCTGGGTGTCGGGTGTCTGCGGGAATGTGGGCTGTACTGTAAGGACTCCCTGGGGAGACTGAGGTAGATCCGGGCTCTGGAGTGCTGCTGTCTTAGCTGCCCTGTCAGCCCGATTGTTTCCCTTGGAAACAGTAGAACTGTCGGACTGATGAGACCGGCAGTGAATAATTCCTATAGCTTTAGGGAGATGAGAGGCTTTTAATAAGTCCATGATATGATCAGAATTAGTTATGGATCCACCTTTTGTCGTAAGAAGCCCACGCTCCTTCCAGATAGCTGCGTGGGATAAGAGGATATGAAATGCATACTTAGAGTCTGTGTAAACATTTAAAATTTGTCCTTCCGCTAGCTGAAAGGCACGGGTGAGAGCTATTAGTTCAGCCTGCTGGTTGGTAGTATGAGCAGGGAGTGCCTTTGCCTCAATTATCTCTGTATCTGATACTATAGCATAACCCGCTTTACGAGTCCCATCACATAAAAAGGAGCTGCCATCTGTGTACCAGGTATAAGTGGCCTGGGACAGTTTGCCCTCCTGTATATGTGAGGGGTGAGGTAGTAGATCCTCTAGGATTTCAATGCAGGAGTGGGATGGGGGGTCATCAACCTTAGGTCGAGGTAGAAGGTTTGAAATATTAAGAGGTGGGCAGCATTGAAACGTGAGACTGGCATCTTCCACCAGCGCTACCTGTAGGGAAAGAACTCGAGAAGGGGGTAGGGTTTGTAAGCCTTTGTAAGTTAGGAGATTGGACAAGTTATGGTGAGAGAAGACTGTGGTATGCGCTCCAAAGGTCAGTTTTTTTGACTCACGAATCAGAAGCTCAGCAGCTGCCAGCGCACGTATGCAGGGTGCCCAGCCCCGAGTGGTGAGGTCCATCTTCTTTGACAGGTATGCTACAGGCGCAAAAGAAGGTCCCAGTTGATGTCCTAAGACCCCGAGAGCGTATCCCTCCTTCTCTGCTACATAAAGAGAAAAGGGACGAGTTAAATCCGGAAGATGAAGAGCTGGGGCTTGAATGAGAGCCCGTTGGAGCCTCTGGAAGGGCTTTATGATTGAATGGGGTAAGGGCTCACGCAGGGAGCCCAGAGCTGCTTCGTACAGAGGACGAGCTAAAAGGGAAAAGGAAGGGATCCAGGAACGCAGGAAATTGGCCACTCCCAGGAACGATAAGACCTCCTCTTTGGTCAAAGGAACTGTAAGGGATTGGATTAGTTTTTTTCTGTCTAGAGTAATAGCCTTTTGTGTTGGGGTTATGGTCAAACCCAAATACGTTACCTCAGTAGTGGACAGCTGGGCCTTAGAGGATGAGACTCTATAGCCCCTTTTGGATAGGAAGTTTAATAGGGCGGCAGTGTCCGTCTTGCTGATCTCCAAAGACGGGCTGCATAGGAGAATATCATCTACATATTGAATTATTTTTGATTTATGGAGAGACAGTGAAAGCAGATCAGAGGCCAAAGCCTGGCCAAAGAGGTGTGGGCTGTCCCGGAATCCCTGGGGAAGGACGGTCCAGGTGAGCTGTGTGGAGAAATTAGTGTCCGGGTCAGTCCAGGTGAAGGCAAAGATGTTTTGAGATTGAGGGCTAAGGGGAATGGAGAAAAAGGCATCCTTAAGGTCTAGAACTGAAAAGTGAGAGGTTCCTGGAGGAATATTGGATAAAAGTGTAAAGGGATTAGCAACCACTGGGTGAAGGGGAACAACAGCTGAGTTAATAAGCCGGAGATCCTGGACCAAGCGATAAGTCCCGTTAGGTTTTTTAATAGCCAGTATAGGGGTGTTGAAGGGGGAGGAGGTGGTGCGGAGCAGTCTTTTCCTCAAAAGGTCAGAGATAATCGGTTTAAGTCCTCTGCGGCTCTGGGAAGAGAGAGGGTACTGAGCTTGAGTAATGTATCTGGTGGGGTCCTGTAATTGAATGACCACAGGGGAATGGTGTTTAGCAACAGCAGGATTTTGAGTGTCCCATACCAGAGGATCCACCAGGGAGGCTGGAAGAGGAAGAGAGGCATTAGTGTCAGAAGGCTGGGGAGCCAGGAGCAGCAGTAACTGTGTCGTTGGCGAGTCTGGAACAAAGCGAGTGGGGGGGGGCAAAAGAAATGGAGGCTCCCAGTTTAGCTAAAAGATCTCTTCCCATTAAAGGCACGGGGCAGGTTGGCATGACTAAAAACGAATGAGTGAGAAAAATACCTCTAAACACGCAATTGAGTGGCAGAGTCCGCTGGGGCAAATAGGGCTGTCCCCCTACCCCGACAATAGGGGAATTTGAAGGAGAGGTTGGCCCCCAAAATTCCCTCAGAACCGAATACGTAGCTCCGGTATCCAAGAGAAATGAGATGAGCCTTCCCGATACAGTGAGAAGTACCCGTGGCTCCTGGCTGCTTTATGTCTATTTTTGTGTCTGTGCCATTAACCCGCCGCTGCACTGCCTGTTCACCCGCCGCCCTGGTCACACGTGTTCCTCAGGACTCCGCGCAGCTACGCGCAGCTATCCAGCTACTAAGTCTTTAAGAAAAAAGAAGAACAACATTGGTGCCGAAACCCGACGGCTGTGTCCCCGGATTTCGGGACTGGGGCTCCAGGCTTGGCGCCAGCCTGGTTCCCCCGGACCGTGCCGGACCGGCTGAAGAACTGGAGACCTGAGACCTGAGGACCGGAGGCCCTTGGACTAAGCCACCCGCTTCACATCTCAACACCTGCCTGTGCGCGGCTCTTCATCCAACACCGGCTTCAACCGTGAGTTAGTTCCCTTCCAGCTGGTCAAACGACCCTGGTCTACCCACTGGTCTCCATTGAGCGCTCGGCGGCCCGTGGGCTATTCCTAGGGTCGGGGGGGGACTTCTCTAAACCCCTTCTCCAGCCTTCAATCCGGCTTGCGTTCCCAGCTCTGACCGTGATTGAGACGGCAAGAAAGCCTCTCACTCCGCTCGCACCCGGGGCCCGGGGCTCCGGCTCTCTTTTCTTTTCTTTTCTTCCTTCCCTGCTTCTGACTCTCCACGTGATCACTACGGTGTGATCTCCCGTCCAGGACGGAGGCTTGGTCTTGCTGCACCTCTCCTGTCGGAGGAACGGTCCTCGTACACTTGGGGTTCAGCCAGCCAAGCATAACATTCCGCGCGTGTCACCGGGACGCTGGGTCACGCGCCTGAATGTTCGTTCCATCTGCATGCATTTCACCTGCCAGGAACGGTCCTTCAGGTTTGAAGTGCTACGGTTTTTTTTTGCGGGCGTGTTCACGGTCTAGCTATGGGAGCCAAGCAGTAAACTTAAAGTCCTTACAGCTCAAAAATTGTAACTTTTTTCCCGCAACACGTGGCTGCCGCCATCTTGGCTGAGGGCCAGGTGGATCTGGTGACTCGTCGCCATCTTGGCTGAGGGCCAGGTCAGGTGACCAAGCTCTCCCAATTTCACCCTGCCTCTTCACCAGGTCTTCACTAAAATTCTCCTGTTAACTCTGCTACATGTGTTTTGTGCAAATGGTATGTTTCTGATAAGGCCCATCAGAGTCATCCACGTTGCTCAATTCCTGTTCACTCTATGTATAATAATTGTTCATTACATCTCATTTCAGATTACAAAATCCTAAATCTCATATTTTAAACTGGTATGTACTTTTAAGTCTCTTACAAAAAATGCCTTAAGCTGTTCTCTACCATTGTCAATTCTGACATTAACCTTCCATTGCCAGCAGTTTCTTTCTGCCTTTTTACAAGTCTGGATCTTACCTGTTAAGAGCCAGTATACTGCAGCTATATATTTAATCCAGCCCTCAACTGTTCAGAGATCTGGGGAATGTGATATTTAAATATTTAATTATTAAAAACTTTTTATAGCAAAAAGAGACAGGTTGGCTCCTAGCAGCAGCTCTCTGCTCCCTCCAAAGAAGACAGATGCGGCGCACGAAACAACGTCCTGCAGTTTGCTTCAACTGCCAAGCGCTGACCATTAGGCAAAACTGCCTTTCATCCAAAGACCTCCAGACGTGGACAGAATCACTGGAATTGACAGCCTAGCTGCTCAAGTCAAGGTAGGCCTGTCTTCCTACAGATTTCTTAGCCCACAGAGTCTTCTGGAACCTGGCAGGACTGCGCTAAATAAAAAAGGTCAAGCACAACCTTCAGCGACCATGGAGGACCTAAAAAGAGTAGCTCTGGGTGCCAACCAAGTAAGTTCTCTTTCATTTTTAATCGGTAACTCAAGTAAAATCTTATCCTTCTCAAAGATCTCTGACAGTTTGACAGCTGAGAGGTTTTACCAGGTTGAGGTTTTACCAGGTCACCTCACCAAACAAATTTCAAAACAAATTTATCTCTTAAAACTTCTGTTTTCACAAACCCAAGGAGTTCTTGTGAGTTCCAGGGAGTCAAATTAAGAAATCCATCGTAAACAGGTCAGATACCCACTCAATTCCCTGGTCCAAAAAAATTTTTTTTCCTTCATTTAACTTTGTTCTTTGTTCTGCCAATACCTTAGAGACACCAGACATTTCCATGCCACAGACACCAGTCAGAAGCAAAGAGACCAGCTATGCCAGGATGTGACCGGCACCCAGCCTTCTCTCGGGTTCCCCCCCCAAAGACGACGCCCACAATCAGCCGGAAGCAGTCTTGAGAATTCGCCGCCCCAATTCCTTCAAACTGTGATGTCTAATTTTTTGCTTTTTATTGTAAGAAATACCCGGGAATGTTATTCTTTTGGTCCCCGCTGTTATTCTTTTGGTCCCCGCCCCTTTCCACGCCCACTCCCAGCGACCTCTGGTCTCTTGGAGTCATCCTCAATCTCTTCCCTCTCTCTCTTCTCACTGCTCCCTTTTGCGTGTGCACACGTGCCCTCTCTCTCTCTCTCTCCCTCTCTCTCTCTTGCTCCCTCCCTCTCTCTCCCTCTCTCTCTCTCTCTCTCTCTCTCTCTCTCTCTCTCTCTCTCTCTCTCTCTCTCTCTCAATAAAGCTTTATGTCTATTTTTGTGTCTGTGCCATTAACCCGCCGCTGCACTGCCTGTTCACCCGCCGCCCTGGTCACACGTGTTCCTCAGGACTCCGCGCAGCTACGCGCAGCTATCCAGCTACTAAGTCTTTAAGAAAAAAGAAGAACAACAATAGGTATGCTTTATTCTGAGAGACTATCACAGAATTGTCTTGTAGTGGGTGAAGCAATCCATCTTAAATCTGAACACAATAAGGCCAGGTAGGCATTGGCAGGCTCTGGGAAGGAGAGTATTGGTGGATAGAAAATTTCCAAGAATTACTTAGAAAAGATAGGAAGTTTTTCTGGGTGGTTGGGTGGATTAGAGACAGGGTCTCTCTACATAGCCCTGGCTGTCCTGGAACTCACTATATAGACCAGGCTGACCTCAAACTCACAGAGATCTGCCTGCCTCTCTTCTCTGGTGTGTACCACCTTGCCCAGCTTTTTGTTGTTTGGCTAAATGGACATGATAGGATTCTTACTCAAGGAAGCTAAGGACTTAAACACAAAGCTGAGGGGGGGATAAAGAATTTGATCAGCTGCTGAGGGTTGGGGATTCTCCTCAACTTACTTAGCAAGATTCCTGCTAACCTGGGCTAGTCAGGCCTAAGTGAGGACAGGTGCCAAGGTAAAGACCTACTGCATACAAAGCAAAGATGAGTCTAGCTAAAATCTAGTGAAGCAGACAGTCCTAGTTAGGCTAAAGGAGAAAGTGCTCTTTTCCCTTTGGTTCTACTTACTCCCCCTTCCCCCAGAATAAAACTGAAGTGTAGCCCTGAGGGCAAAAGACCTGGAGGACCTGTTTCTACACAGACCTTGGTCTTTAAGTCCTGCTTGAACTTGAAGAACTCCTTATTTTTGCAGATTATTGTTGGGATAAGGGTCAAATTCCTAGCCCTGGCGTGGGGGGTGGGGAAGACCCAAATTCTTTTTCACACACATGACAACCTAGATGATACAAGCATTCCTCGATGTACAATGGGCTATGTCCCAGGAAACTCTTAATAGTTTGAAAATACCGTGTCAAAAAATGTATTCAATGTGATTAAGCTTCCCAGTGTTGCAGCTTAGAATACTGGCTGCTTGTCCTTGAGATTGTGTGGCTTACGAAGAGCTAGGGCTCCCGACCACTTCCCAGTATTGTGAGACAGTACCACATTCCCACATCTAGCCTGAGAAAACTGGAAGCCCGGTTTCTGTTGAATGTTTATGACCGTTACACCTTTGTAAAGCAGAAAAATCCCACGTTAAATCATTGTAAGTGGGGAGTGGTGAAGGGCTCGACCCCTCCCCCTATACACACACACACACACACACACACACACACACACACACTGCCTTTGGCAGCCTAGGCAGCAGAAAAGACCCAGCAAGATGTAGGCCCTTAGGCTCCTGACTCAGCAGGTTGTGAGGAGCCCCTCACCTTGCCAGACCTTGTCCTAATTACCAGGAATACCCTCCTTATGGTAAGAACCAATCAGAAGTTATCTGGCAGGCTCTGGCCATGCTTTACTGATAATGGTGGAATGCAGTGACACCCCCACCCCCCATGGCCTCCAAGTGTAGTAACCTTTCTGTGGCTGTAGCTGACCAATCAACTCTGGACACATTCCCCTAGCCTGGAGGTACACCAACCCTGAGACTAAGCAACTAGCAGACTCCCAGATGCCCCCCTTGCTCTACCCCCAATATATACCCTGCCCCACTGCTGGCTCAGGGTCTCTCCTGTTCCTCTTGCTGTGTGTTGGATGAATTAACTCCTAATTAAAAAGACTCTTTGCTTTTGCATCAGATCTGGTCTCTTGGTGGTTTTTGTGGGGGGAGGGGTCCATACTCTGGGCACAACGGGGAAATCTGTAAGGTGTAAACATGGACATTCATACATATTCTGATTTAGAAGATATGTGTCTGAGTACTAACACTTTTGTTTATTAATACACATGTAGGAAATAAGTTTAATAACATGCCCAAAGTTATTAACTCCCTAGAATGGGTCACAAACAAATTAAACCTGAAATACCTGTGAGATTGCCCTGTGGGTACATTTCCCCTCAGTGTGAGTAGAGAAGGCCTAAGTTGCCCACAGACTGTGTAAGCTACCTCAGTGTTTGAGATACACTTACAAAGGAGAATGTAGGGCTCCTTTAGGAATGAGAAAGACTCAGAAGGGTGAAGTAACTTGTCTAAGACAGAAATGTTGGAAAGGCAGAGTCAGGAGAATAAATGAGGTCTAAAGGGAACGTTCAGAATCATCCCTGTCATCTTGAAGTGGCACTTTAAACCTGAATGCAGTCAGAGCAATGCTTCATACCCTTTCCCCAAATGATATGTGCTGAACTCATCAGAAGAACTTCCAGAGCCACTTTTTAAAATATTTTATATTTCTATTTCAGGCCTGGAAGCATCATGACTGATTAGCCAGTAACAAAGGTCCGTGAGTCATGCCACTATAAAAATCACTTTGCCTGTGCTGCCTACTACAATAAGTAAGATCATCTTGCCTTTGGCGATTCAGTGCCACGATCTGGCCCCTGCTACTTCGGGGGCCCAATTAAACCGATTGCATTTAATCACCCATCTGGGCAGCAGCATCTCCAGCCCAAGGTGTGCAGAAGGAAAGGGACAATGAAGCCAACGCTTCTCAAATATGTTGGTGCTCCTCTAACCATTTTGTGGCCTAGCACTAGTGAAGAGCAGGTCTTCTGGGCCGTCTCATTGTGGAAGATTAGGTTTTCACAGGTGCCTGTGGTGCCCGGAGAGAAAATGGTCCCTATAGAGAGTGGCACTATCAGGACGAGCGGCTTTGTTGGAGTAGGTAAGGCCTTGATGGAGGACGGGTGTCCCTGTGGGGGATGGGCTTTGAGAGCGAAACTCAAGCTATTCTCAAACTATGTTCAGTGTGGCTTACAGTTTCTTTCTGCTGCCTGCAGATCAAGATGTAGAACTCTCAGCTCCTTCTTCAGCATCATATCTGCCTGAAAGCCACCGTGCCACCTGCTATGACAAGAATGGACTAAACCTCTGAACTGTAAACTAACCCTAATTAATTTTTTTTATAAGAGTTGTCACGGTCATAGCATCTCTTCACAGCACTTAACCAATGCCAGGAAGTGGTGCACGCCTTTAATCCTAGCACTAGGGAAACAGGCAGGTGGATCTCTGTGAGTTCGAGGCCAGCCTGGTTTATAAGAGCGAGCTCCAGGACAGGCTCCAAAGCCACAGAGAAACCCTGTCTCAGGAAACCTTAAGTAAGACAGTGTCCACTCTACCACTGCAACTCTCTGAACCTTAAATCCCTTCATCAATAGCCAAGGGATATCAGGCATCTCCAGTTCCTTTTCAGTAGACCAGCCTTTGACAAATGCTTCAGCCAACCATTTAAACAGACTTTTGACACCTTTTTCAACTCTGTGAACTTCGGTCCTGAACCTAGAATCTCCACTCAGTGGCCCATATCAATAAACTCAGTTTGACCCAGTTTTATGTTCCTTCCATTATCTGACACCGCTAAAATCTGTTCCCACATATATTTCCCAGACTTCTGCTTACATGAATTAGCAAATTCACTAAGCTCTTTAGTGGTACACATATATACATATAGGCAAAACACTCATACACATAAATAATAAAGTAAATAAATCTAAAAAGAATGTTTTAAAAGGAAGGACAAAATTAAGATTAGAAAATGCCCACTCAGTCTGGACCCATCCCAAGCAGGCAGTATCTCCAAAAGTATAATGGACTCCGAGTAAAATACAGGTAATATCCCTCTGTTAAACATGTTCTCAGCCTCACCAAGTGTGAGATTTTTTTTTTTTTCCTCCCAGGAGAGTAACTGTAAGGTATAAGGACATAGAAAAAAACCAAACTCAGTTTCTCCACTTACATTCTCACAGTGCAAACAGTTCTGGTCTGCCACCCTGCACACACCCCAACCAATGGATTCCGCAGTAGATCCTTGGGAACAGCAGCAGCATACGCTCTGACTCCACTCAGTTCTGGCCTGGTTTACCTGGGAGTAGTGTTGGGTTCCACAGGGAAGGGCTCACCCCCATCAGAACGCTTCCAATTTCAGATGTCAGTTTGCAACTTCCGATCAATTGTTTAAAAATTAAGATTCCCAAGATTCCCTCCTCCAGAGTGGCTCACGGAATTCAAGAGAACATTTTATTTACAATTACCCATTTTTAAATATAAGATATAGCAAAGGATACAGAGTTGGGCTGGTGGCACACGCCTTTAATCCCAGCATGTGGGAGGAGGCATAGGCAGGTGGATCTCTGCGAGTTTGAAGCCAGCCTTTTCTACAAAGAGAGTTCCAGGACAGCAGAGTTACATATTAAGACCCTGTCTTGAAGTGTGTGTGGGGGTGCAGGGGAGCACAACCAGAGGCTGGCTTTTCATCTGGAATGGAAAGCAGCTGTGATTGTTTTTTTTTTTTTTCTTTTTTTTCTTTTTTCTTTTTTTGGTTTTTCGAGACAGGGTTTCTCTGCAGCTTTTTTAGAGCCTGTCCTGGAACTAGCTCTTGTAGACCAGGCTGGCCTCGAACTCACAGAGATCCGCCTACCTCTGCCTCCTGAGTGCTGGGATTAAAGGCGCCACCACCGCCCGGCGTGATTGTTTTAATAAAGAAGCTGACTGGCTAATACCTGAACAAGACAAGGTTAGGAGGGGAGCCAAACAGAGAATGCTGGGAGGAAGAAGGGTATTTGGAGTCACCAGCAGAGACAGGGAGAAGCAAGATGGGCATGCTTTATAAAGAAAAGGTACCAAGCCATGTGGCAAAGTATATATACATATAAATTTAAATAAAGAGTGAGCTAGTAATCAGTCTGAACCATTGGTTCAACATTTATAATAAAATCCTTAGTATGTTTATTTGGGATCTGCTGGCAAGGCAGAAACTTTTGACTACAAATTGTGCCCAATATAGAGTACCCACATTTCCAAGAGATGGAGTGGATTGTTGTTGATCATTCAATGGCTTATGGACATTTTTCATAATTTAGGGGGTTGGTTACAAGTTGTTATTGGAAATGGTCAGGAAAAGATCTGAAGAAAGGAGATTAGCATCATGGATCTCATTCTAAAAAAAGTGATATAGAAATGATAGGATAAAGAGGTAGATTATTGAATCTACTTTAAAACTAAAAAAGAAACTACTAGTCTTAAATACTTTACATTGGTATAGATTTTGGCTTATTGATAAAAATTTAAAGTTATTTTTACTATACTATATGTATGTTTCTACTTGTCTAAGGTATTGTACCTATGCAGCTTATTTAACAATGCAATGAAAATTTCTAGTCCTTGAAAATTATTATTACAAACTATTTGGGATAATAGAGAAATGCAGGTTAGTAGTTAGACACCTATTGCAATCAAACTTGTAGTCATGTAAGGTATATTTTCAAGGTGAGAGATATATTTTAGATAGAAAGGTGATTTTCAAACATTTCAGAGATTTACAGACTATGGCACTTAAGATGTTTAGTAATATAAGACTTTTTATGACAGTGAGACACATCTGCTTCTGGAAAACACCAATCTACTTCGGAGATGATGGGCATCAAAGAAATTCAATATGGAGTATGCTTTAACCACTGAGCAAGAACCTACCTTTGACTTGACTGCTGACAAATTGGACAAACAGGACATAAAAGAAAGTGATTATGAAACTTTGCCAGGACAAGGTAGGTCAGTCTTTCAAATTCCTTGCTTCTCTGAAAAGTCTGTCATATATTCTAGGCCTGTAGGCCAAAGACAGATGCTCCAATGTTACAGAAGAACTTAGGGTGACTCTCTAGGCAGCCAGATGTTCCTGTCATTAGGTAACATCTCATCCTTCTGGGGTCTTTGATGGAGATATGTGGGCTGAATTGAGAATGAGCATATAGGGGGCCGGAGTGGCCAATAACTTGTGATCCACATTAGAAGCTGTGGGAGCTGTAGCTCATGCAGATGTGACGGCTGATGTGATTGGCTAATTCCCCTTCTGCTTCTTCTGGGAGTTGTGGGATTTTTGCTTTATAAGTTGCATGCTGTAAGGAAATAAATAAGTTCCTGCTTGACTTGACTCCCTGCTGTATCTGATTGTCTCCAGGACCGGGGGCTGGGTGGCAAGCAGCACACTTTGCTGGTGGGGGGCTGGCTCAATTCTTTGGTGGGATCTACAGAGGGACCCCACAGAGATGAAGACTAAATAGTCATAGTTAAAGTTTTCCTTAGTTATGATAAAAGGTAAATTATGTTTAAAACTTTAGAGTCAAAAGATGAAATAGATAATAAAATATTTTCTCTAATTTTGCCAACTAAAAATGGCCTGGATATTGTAACTTTAATTCTTACTTGATAACTTTTTTGTTGTTTATAATTTTACTATGTTAAAGTTAAAACCTTCCTTTTTAATTAGACAAAAAGGGGAAATGTGGAATTTCCTTTACACTATGTGAATATATGTCACTGTGATTGGTATACTAAAGAAGCTGATTGGCCAATAGCTGAACAGGATAAGGTTAGGAGGAAGAACCAGCGTAAGGACACTAGGAGAAAGGGCGAAGTCTGGAGTTGCATGTAGTTGATGGTCCCAGTGGGGCCTCCAATTGTAACACCCGATTCTGTGTTACCCCCTCGGTACAGTTCGCTGCCACTGTACCTTACGCGAGTCGGACATGGGCCTGGAGATTGAAAGAACACACAAAGAGACCTGGGTCATTCGAAAGGAGATCAGCCGAATGCCGAATGCCGTTTATTTAGCCTTGGGGAAAATCTTATATACCTCACTCCTGCCCAAGGAATTCCACCCAGGCAGGTGGGAAATTACCATATCTAACTGCTGCACAAGGACTTCCACCTAGGCAGGTGGGAAATTACCATACCAACAATAGAGTCAACAATGCCCTACAGCAAATCACCAGGCAGGGCAGAGGGAGCACAGGAACAAACAGGATGCTTAGTCATCTGACCAGAAACTGTCCTCAAGATGAGCCCCAGGAACAAGGGCAGACCCCGGCCCTACAGTTGCCAGCAGAGACAGAGAGAAGCAAGATAGGCATGCCATACTGAGAAAAGGTACCAGGCCACGTGGCAAGGTGTAGATACGAAATATGGGTTAATTTAAATGTAAGAGTTAGCTAGTAATAAACCTAAGCTATTGGTTGAGTATTTATAATTAATATAAGCCCCCGTGTGTTTATTTGGGCGTTGTTAGCAGAACAGAAACTTCTGCCTATAACACATTCCTCCTGGCTTGGGGATTCCAAGTGTTTTAGAAACTGTATGTCAATGAGAGAAAAGGCCAAGTATATATTTTGTAACCTCATGAACACTGCTGAACTGTATCATGAAGGTTGTACTGTTAGAAAAGGCACCCAAACCAATAAGCTTCTATTTCCTTTAGATTACACCCTTAACGTTCACATCAGTTTACTCTGACCTGAAGTTGTTGCATTTCTTTAAAATATTTTTGCCAAGTTTTATTCTTCAGTTTTGTATTTGGATAGTTTAATTTTGAAGATGATCTTATTTTCTTTTCTGTTTTTAAAAAAGTCTGGGTATAGTGATGCATGCCTTTAATCCCAGCACTCAGGAGGCAGAAGCAGGTGGATCTCGGTGAGTTCAAGGCCAGCCTGGTCTACAGAGTGAGTTTTGGGGCAGCTAGAACTGTTACATAGAACAACCGTGTCTCAATAAATGCAGCACACACACACGCACACACACATTCACAGAGTTCAAACTCAGCCTTTACTATACAGTGGCCTACATGGTGCTGTGTCTCAGGAAAAAGTCAAACACATCTTCCATTCTCACAGGGCATCTTATTTTATGCGCACACACAGAACACATATTTAGACAAGTGAAACATCTTTAAAAATTAGAAAGAGGCATTTCAACTCTGGGAGGGTAAATGATTAAATCTATGGCAAAGGTGAAGATATTAGGAATGTCACACAAGACCTCTTGCAAGTTCCCACTTGGTGACCATTATACTTGGACAAACATTCATGCTTAAGTTCAAATCAAAGCTGAGCCCCAGTCTACAAGGCAGGAGACACTGTGTACAGCTTTCTCTCTATCTCTCTGGAGGTGGGCACAGAATGCCTGGGTTGTTTCTTCTGTTGCTACCTTTTCTAATCAATGTGTTCCTGCTTGGAGCCAAAATGCTCATACTTCCCTCAACACTTTAAGTTCTGAAGATGGTACAGAATATCCAAGAGGCAAACTAAAGATGTTCCTGTGGCAGCCTTCAGTGCAAGCATACACACATGCCTGTAATCCATATATACACACAGTTATTGGAAGTTATTCAACATCTGAGCATTAAAAACTGCTGTTGAAGTAGTCACAAGGAAAATTATGAAACAAATTATAGAATTTACTAGATTTACTGATATTCATTTTAAGATCTAATGTATTTCGAGATTTTGCTTTTTAAGACTATAAACATGGACACTTTAAGTATTCAGAGACCCTAAACCCTTAATCTGACTTTTGTGGAGTTAATTCTAAAATCTCTACTGCTCTTCCATTAAAATCACAGTGAGTTCACATTCATCAGGTAATTCTATTTGCGTATTATATATTTCCACATGTCTTAAGCACAGGATAGATTTCTGACTCCT
The DNA here is from genome assembly GCF_903992535.2 of Arvicola amphibius. Taxonomy (NCBI): domain Eukaryota; kingdom Metazoa; phylum Chordata; class Mammalia; order Rodentia; family Cricetidae; genus Arvicola; species Arvicola amphibius. The sequence continues at coordinate 133,810,150 of NC_052048.2, forward strand.
TCTATGAAGCCGTAAAGAATTCACATCTCACTTTCAACAGATACCAAAATAGCTCTTAAAGTTAATTATACTTAGAGTCAGGGTTTTGTGCCAAACACCCAATGCCTAACCATTAATTATTATTTTCCAAGAATTGAAAGTAAAGTAGAAGCTGTTAAGTACACGTTCAAACCTGGTCTCTGCCCCAAGGCTTACCCTATAAAACCCAATCAATTTAGATTACACAGTACATCAAATTAAAGCAAGGCTAAACTTGAAAGGCACAAAGTTCATGAACCTTTCTGCAAATCTCTAAGGAGTTACAAAAAGTCTCACCAAAGCTTGTTGGTATGAAAGTAAAATTTTCTGTCTTTGTTTAAATCTGCTAACAATCCCAGTGCTTCTCTTCTGGGACAGAACACCAAATTCAAGAGAATGCCACAGGAGACAACTATTCCACTCTGGGTACAGGGACAAAGGAAATGAAGTCGGTGTACACAACCTGTATCCATGCTTATTGCAGTCCTGTTCTATTCACAACACTGAAGATGCAGACTCGACCTCCATGCACATTACCAGATGAGGAGACCAAGACAATGAGCTGTGTATGTACACAATGGAGTAGTATTTGTCCATAAAGAAGGGAAGTTTGTTATTTGCAGCAACATGGATGGGTAGATCTGGAAGACATACCGTTAAGCAAAATAAACTAGTCACAGAGCAATAAGTATCACACATTCGCTATCATATGTGGAAACTTTAAAAAAATAAAAGTTGGGACTGAAAGATGGCTCAGTGGGTAAAAGCACTTGCTCTCAAGCCTGACCACATGAGTTTGATCCCCAGCACCCACAATGGAAAAGAGACCCAACTCCCAAAACTTGTTCCCAACACACACACACACACACACAAACAACAACAACAACAACAACAACAACTACTACTACCATTAATAAAAATATTTAAAAGTATTTAAGGTGGGGGGCTGGAGAGATGGCTCAGAGGTTCAGAGCACTGACTGCTCTTCCTGAGGTCCTGAGTTCAATTCCCAGCAACCACATGGTGGCTCACAACCATCTGTAATGAGATCTGGTGCCCTCTTCTGGCCTGCAGGCATACATGGAGACTGAACACTGTGTACATAATAAAAAAATAAATCTTTAAAAACATATTTAAGGTGACCTGAAAGTATAAATTTCTAGAGACTAGAAAGTGTGCTAGAGAGAGAAGGGTGGGGTAGAAAGGTGTTGGATATGATCAATGGCTCTATACCGAGTGGCTGTTGTGTGTCAACTTGACACAAGCTAGAGTCATCAGAGGAAGGAGCTTCAGCTGAGGAAAGGCCTCCTTGAGATTCAGCTGTAAGGCATTTTCTCATTTAGGGATCAATGGGGAGAGCCCATCCCATCGTGGGTGGTGCTGTCCCTAGGCTTTTGGTTCTGGGTTCTTTAAGGTGGGGTTGAGCAAGCCATGGGAAGCTAGCCAGTAAGCAGTACCCACTCCCATGATATTTGCATCAGCTCCTGCCTCTGGGTACCTGCCCTGTTTGAGTTCCTGTCCTGCCGAAGACCTGCTCTGGCTGGGGGTTCAGGTCCCAAAGAGGATGCATGGAGTCAGGAGGTATGTGGGTGAAGGAGGAGATGGACATGATCTGAGGGTGAATTAGGATGGCTGCCAGTAGCCTTTAATTGAAAAAAAAAGACTACACCTTTTATATTCCACACTGGCACAGAGGATTAAGAGGGAGACAAGGGGCATGTGACTTGAGGTCAGGGGTTGAGGAATCTAGCACTGAACTTGACTACAGGCACATGTCTTATGTTAATGGAAGGGCCACAAGTTCCTCTTGCTAGAGATAAGAATGTCTCCCTTTTTAGCAAGCAAGAACTTTCCTCAAGCCCCTTGAGGAAATGGAGACCCTTATCCAAACGGGAAAAAGACTTCCTCTGGGGAACAGACTCTATCTATGCTATATGGTCCTGTTTCTCTCATAACACTCTCAAAAGGGAAGATCCTGATGTCTTAATCTTTTCCCATTATATTGCACTTGTCTGATTTCTCTGTATTTATTAACTGAAATCTTGCCTTGAATGGCCTCTGGATCTGAACTGTAGGCATTTCATCCTTGGGATCAGGTGTATCTAGTGAATCTCTAACGTTCCTGTTCTTGACATAATTAGGAAGGCACAATGGAATTTCTCATTTTATGGTGGCAGGGACTTTTTTCCAAAGAATTATTTTGTTTAGAGAAGCTACTATACACAGTTTCATCCTTTACTTGAAGCCCATATAAAATTTCCCAAGAGGAAAAGAATTAACATTGAGAATCATTAAAAATGAAAGTAAAAAGGTGCTGGAGAAGTGTGGTCTGCAGTGCTGAAACGCTGGAACTTTGTCAAACAGCAATGGTCACCATGTGGTCCATGCCACCATCTTTACTTCCTTCAGTGATGAACAGCAATTTTGAAGTGTAAGTCAAATAAACTCTCTGCTCCCCAACTTGCCTTTTGGTCGTGGTGTTTTGTCGCAGCAATAGAAACCCTAACTAAAGCATACATAGAAAAATCATAGCTTATCCCATTAAATTTTACAATTAATGTTTTAATAATGACAGAGCTGAGTATGGTGGTGCACACTTATAATCCCAGCCTCAGAATATAGTGGTATATTATTTGAGTTTTAATAAATAAAGCTTGCCTAAAGATCAGAGGGCAAAGTAGCCATACTAGTCAGCCATACAGGCCAGGGAGTGTTGGCATATACTTTTAATCCCAGGACTCGGGAGACAGAGGCAGTCTGATCTCTGTTAGTTCAAAACCACCGTAAGCTATACAAGATTGAATCTGTCTGGAAGAGAAATAGAGCTCACACAAAGGTGATCCCAGCACTAGGGAGGTGGAGACAGGAGTAATATGGTTGGACGGAGAGAGGAATACAAAGGGGAAGAGACAGGATCTCGCCCCCTTTGTCTGAAGATTTGGTAGAGGTAAAAGGTCTCCCTAGTGGCAGGGTGTTTTGCTTTTTTGACCTTCAGGTTGAACCCCAATACCTGTCTCTGGGTTTTTATTATTCTTACTACATCAGAGTAATGTTATTAATGTTTATAGAAAACAAAGAAATAGAACTTGTTTAAAAAAAAACTTAACAGCAACAAAATAACCCAACTACTATTTGGATTGGATAAGAGACTCTTAGGAACTTACTTAGAGCCTCCAATCAATTATTAACCTTGTTGAAATAGATAAAATGATCTTCTGTCACAATGCTCATTTTTGCCAGTGTTTAGTGACATTTACTAAACACCTAATGGAGTCAGAATCCATATTATGATTATTGCCATAGCCTTTTCATTGAACATATTGAACATTTTATTGAACATGAAAAACTATTACCAATTAAATTATATAGATGAGCAAATGGATTTCAAAAGAAAATCAATGTTTCTTGTAAGTAGATAATAAAATAATCTGTAAGTTTAAAGACAATAGGCAAGCAAGACATGATGATTTTTAAAGATTTATTTATTATGTACACAGTGTTATTATGTATACAGTGTATACAGTCTGCATGTATACCTGCACACTAGCAGAAGGCATCAGATCTTATTTACAGATGGCTATGAGCCACCATGTGGTTGCTGGGAATTGAACTCAGGACCTCTGGAAGAGCAGCCAGTGCTTTTAATCTCATAGCCATCTCTCCAGACTTGTATGATGATCTTTAAAACCCCTTCTGGAGGCTGAGGAGCTGGTTCAGTGGTTAAGAGCCTATTCTGCTCCCAGCACCCATGTCAGGTGGTTTACAACTGCATGTAACTCCAGCTAGAGCTAAATGCTCTAGAGGGTATCTAAATGCCCTCTGTGACCCCACTACCCATACATACACAAGTAATTAAAATTAATTAATTTAAAAATAAAATAAAACAACCCTTCCTTGAGTATATTATATAAAGCATTTGTGTGAATTGGTTAAATAGAAATATAATATAGGGGATAGAGAGATGGCTTAGTGGTCAAGAGCACATGCTCTCTTCCGGAAGACCCGAGTTTGATTCCCAGCACCCATATTAAGCTGTTACAACTGCCTATAATGCGAGCCCCAGGGGCATCTAATAATTCTGATTTCTGTGGGTACCTTCATGTGAATGTAGGTATACATATATGCATTATAAGTAATAATTATAAATATTTTAAAAATAAATATGAGATTATATATGTATACAGTGCTTTAATCTTTCTTGGGTTGCCATATTGAAATACCACAAACTAGCTAATGTAAAGAGCACAGGAATTTCTCAGTTCTGTGCTAGGAAGTCCAAGATCAAGGCGCTTGCAGATTTAGTACATCCTGATTTTGTCTAACAGTTTCTTCTGAAACATTTCATCTTGCAGGGAAGCTCCTTAAGCAAGAAGGTAAACAATTCAAAAGAGCTTCAGGAAGTCCCCTGAAACCAATCAGCTTCACATCCCCTCTAAAACCAACCAACAATAAGCCTTGAGACTGGGCAGAGCAAGGGTGCAAAGAAGACTCTGATACCATACCAGCTGCCTGGAAGAGGTGTAGACCAACTCAGACAAGTGCGAAGGACACTCTCCAATCTGTTGGGTTATCTACAGTGTGCTTCAGGTTCCCATTTTTGTGAGCTGTCCCTGAGGTGGCATGTGCCTTGATGGCGTGGCTGTTTTTTGAGTAAATTACTCAAATTACTTACTCCTGTAAGGAACCGCTCACCCATAGTCCTGTAAGTACCCCCAGTAAAACTTCATGGTTCATCTACGGTTGGACGTTGGTGGTATCTTTACTCTGATTTGTTGTGTGTTTCCTATCTGGGGTAAATAGACATGTATGTTGCTTCTCCCCAGAAAAACATTTTGTCACACAGCAGTGAGGATTCACTTCTGGTACACGGGTACCATGGTCCAGCTGAGATATCACAAGGTCTTTCCCTGAGGCCTCTTTATATAAACTAATCTCATTTGTACTTAAATCTCAAAAACCTCACCTTCTAAGATTACCATCTAGGGGTTTAGGATTTCAGAACACAAAGTTTGAAGGAATATAACAGAGATTATATATATCAGAGATAGTATATGAATACTTCATTGAACAACGTTATTACTAAACTGTAATTTTTTTATTTAGCAAAAGTAATAAAAATGCTGATCATCATGGATATAAGAAAAACAAGTAAAATTTTAAAATAATTTTTAATTAGAAAAAAGTTTAAGTGCAAATACAATATAATTGAGGAGAACACAGTGGAAGTGTAATCTAATATTGCTATGGTAGATTAATACATTTTTATAGAAACAATTATTTTCATTCAGTGGTTAAGAGTTTTAAAATAAATTCTAAGAATGGGCACCAGAAAATGGTAATTAGTCAGCTTTCCATCTCTGTGGTGGCAGAAATAATCAGTTTAAAAAGAGGTAGGTTTTATTTATTTATTAAAACTTTAAAAAAAAGATTTATTTATTTATTACATACACAGTGTTCTGTTTGCACACCAGAAGAAGGCATCAGATCTTACTACAGATGGTTGTGAGCCACCATGTGGTTGCTGGGAATTGAACTCAGGACCTCTGAAGAGCAGCCAGTGCTCTTAACCTCTGAGCCATCTCTCCAACCCTATTTATTAACTTTTAAGGTAATATAAAAAGTAATGGATTTTATTAGGGCAGCTTCACCCATATAGAAAGGTTTATTTTGGCTCATAGTTGTATAGGTTTCAACTTATGACCATAGGGCCTAGTGGCAACATCAGAATACCATGTGACAAGGGAGATATGCTCACCTTGTGGTGACTGGGTACCAAAGGAAAACATGGATAAGGTTGGGACCCAGAATTCTCTCTGAGGCCCCCATGACCTAACTTCTTTCACTTCATTTTAAGTTGTTTTTATTTATTTTTGTTTATTTGTTTGAGAGAGGATCTCATATAGCTCTGACTAGCCTCAAACTTACCATGTTGTCATGAAAATCCTTGAACCCTTGATTCTCCTGTCTCCATAGTAATTCCTCCCACAGTACGTGGATTATATGGGTGAACCACCATGAACAGGTTCTACTTCTTATAGGCTCCTCTACCTTGCAGTAGCCCCATGAATTAGGGCTCAAGCCTTTAAAACAACTGTCTTTATGGGACATTTTATAGTGAAAGTCAAGTAGAAGAGAAATATGAAAATACTGAGAAAGCCAGGTGATGGTGGTGCACACCTTTAATCCAGCACTCAGGAGGCAGAGACAGGTGGATCTCTGTGAGTTTGAGGCCAGTCTGTTCTACATTCAGGCTCTAAAGCTACAGAAAAACTTTGTCTTGAAAAACAACAACAAAAAAGAAGAAACAAAAAGAAAATACTGTGAAATGTTTATAATCTATATGTGCATATTTAGAAAGGAGATGCTTATTATTTATAATAAGTTAGAATCAGCTACTAACAAGAGATTCATTAAGTGAATTATGGTCTTCCATTCAAAGATAGTAATATAGTATACAATTTTATAAGAATATAGAAAATACATTATGGCTAAAAACAATTCAGTAATGTGTTTTAGGGAAAAAAACAGAAAAGCAGGAGAAAGTATCTTTACTGAAAATAAGTATAAAACATAAATAAATGCTCTCCTAAACTATATATATATATATATATATAGTTTTAATATATATATATTAGCTTTCCAGAAGAAAGCTAAAAACAAAATTGTGTCAGACTATGATTATAGCCCATATTGGGGCTGGAGAGATGGCTCAGTGGTTAAGAGCACTGCCTGCTCTTCCAAAGGTCCCGAGTTCAATTCCCAGCACCCACATGGTGGCTCACAACCATCTGCAATGGGGTCTGGTGCCCTCTTGAGGAAGAGACCTGGTCAGTCACCCTCAACAACTTAGACCATGCAATCCAATATGGACAAGTTCAACAGAATAGCCACATACAGGCTGCCCATGCATGCTTCAGCATTGGCAGGACATAAATTTCATTCATTTCATTTCATTAAGGATTACAGTACTTATAGATGAATGAATTGTTCAAATAATGGAGTTTCTCTGACATTCAAGTTTTCCATTTATGAGAATAACGAAAGTTCACCACTGAGGCTGGCTTCTGAGGCTAACTGTTTTGCAAGGAACCCATTTCTGCTCTTTCTTTCTTTTTTTTTTTTTTTTTTTTTTTTTTGGTTTTCCGAGACAGGGTTTCTCTGTAGTTTCTAGAGCCTGTCCTGGAACTAGCTCTTGTAGACCAGGCTGGCCTCGAACTCAGAGATCCGCCTGCCTCTGCCTCCCAAGTGCTGGGATTAAAGGCGTGCGCCACCACCGCCCGGCTTCTGCTCTTTCTTTTATCCTTTGTGGGTCTACTGAATTAGGCAGCTCTAAATTGTTTTTTGGTTTTTTGTTTTGTTTTGTTTTTCAAGACAGGGTTTCGCTATAGTTTTAAAGCTTGTCCTGGAACTAGCTCTTGTAGACCAGGCTGGCCTCGAACACACAGAGATCCGCCTGCCTCTGCCTCCCAAGTGCTGGGATTAAAGGTGTGCGCCACCACCGCCTGGCTATGGCAGTTCTAAATTGTAAAGACTAGAAAAGACCTATCAATTGGATGCATTAAACACAAAGGAAGAAATCAGAATGACAAAGAGCACCCAACACCCACATCATCATCACCACCACAGTCCTGTTGGGGAAAGCGGCTCATTTGTTCCTAGCTGCCCAGACCTGAAATAATCACTCAGAAACCATATTATTTGCAATACTGTTTGGCCAATAGCTTAAGTGTATTGCTAGCTAGCTCTTATATCTTTGGTTAAACCATTTCTATTAATCTGTATATCGCTACATGGCTGTGTCTTACCAGCAAGGTTCTGGTATGTCTGTCTCTGGTGGCTGTTACATGGCTTCTCACCGACTCTGCCTTCTTTCTCCCAGCATTCACTTTAGTTTCCCCATCTAGCTCTGCTCTGCTAAGCCACTGGCCTAAACAGATTTATTCATTAACCAATAAAGGCAACACATAGAAGGACTTCTCACACCAGAGGCCACAGCAGAAAACTCCTGAGCTAGCTGCTCTTCCTGGGTGGGGTGAGGATGTTGACGAGCTTCACATTGCTTATTCTACTTTGGGCTATAATTTCATAGCCTGGGTTTTGTTTTCATAAGTGAAGACAAGACAGGGCAAGTCTAAAGGCATATCATTTTTTAGAATATCAAAACGCACCCCCCATTTATCTGTGGCTTCCCTTGGCATGATGTAAGTGTTAGGGCTACTCTGTACCTGCCCATAACCACTCCTGGTTTGGATTTATTCCCTCACTTCCTCTCCTTCCTTCATGATAGTGTCTTGCTCTGTAGCCAAGGCTGGCCCCAAACTTGTGACCTTCTTGCCTCAATCTTCAAAGAGCCAGTAATAACATTTGTCACCCTTCTTCCCTTTCCTGCCCTTACCTCTTTCCTCCCATCTTCCCCCCACTTCACCCCCTCCTCCTTCTTTGTCTTCCCCCTCTGTTTCTTCTCTTCTCTCCACAATTCCTTCTGAGACACAATCTTGCTACATTACTCAGGCTGGCCCTAAATCCACTGTGTAGCCCAAACAAGCCTTAAATCTGTGAAGCTTCGGCTTTAGCTTCCCAAGTAGTTGGGATTACAGGCATGTTATAGTAATTATTTTTTTTTAAGGCTCATCTCAAGGCATTGTCTTATTTTGAAAACAGAAATGCTAACACCAGAAACAAACGTTTAGCCATTCTGGGTCAAGCAGTTCCAAAGGATCTGATATAGTGCCTGCTTTAAAGGAAACTTGTTACTCTTCTGCGATAGCAAGGCTTGCTTGTGATTTTTTTTTAGGTAAAGGGACAAATGAAAATCAAAACTATGCATGAGAAAATCCCCAAACAAGGTGAAGTCTGATTTTTACCTCCTTTTCTCATGCCAATCAAAGTTAACTGATCACAAACATATATTCGATTTTCAAATATGTTGCAAGAATTAAGAAAAATTTTTAAAAATTAGGGGTTAAGAGTACAGCTCCGTGATTCAACACATGTTTAATATGCCTAAGACCCTGGGTTCCATTTGCAGCACTACAAAAATTAAAAAAAACAGAAAGGTAAAAATTAAAAGCCCTCTGTCTAGTGTATAAGACTATATTATTAGTTAGATTATTACAAGTGGTGAACTAGTATCTGGTTTGTCTGCACACAGTAACAATGACATAAGCAGACAGCTGGGGATACACGCCAGACAGGAAGCATGTCTGACTCCAGAACGCAGACTGGATTCCCATTTGCTGAGCTACACCTGCCAGACTGGAAGCCGCTGGTACTTCAGTCATGAATGAGCACATCCTGTTCAGGGCTTTCAGGCCTTAGGAAGCAGGCCTTTGACTCCACCCTGCAGTGCTGGCAGAGAACCAAGTCTGGGCTGACTTCCCTCCCCAGTTTGCCTGGCACTGCCTTTCCAGTACCATCCGGCTTCAAGCCACAGTCTTAGTTATACACTACACCAGTGACCTGGAAGTGGAAATATTCCTCCCATGCTAGAGTGGGAGGTTTCCCTTCCTGCCTCTTTCCCCGAGTTATTCCTATTCCTACCTCTCTATTCCCCCTCTGCACCATACTCTAGAAAAGGATTTGTGGGTTGAAGAGCAGAGAAGAAAACCCAAGGACCGGTTTGACCCATTGATCAATCAATGATTCTGAACTAAGAACCTGTGAGGTTCTTAATAATTTTAACTTTGTGAAGGAAAACTATTCGATTAGTGGCTTAACAAAGACATGACATATGAAGGCGTAGACCTCTCCTTGGGCCTGGAACACCTATGCTGGCCTACTTTTCATCAGTATATGATCCTGATGATAAAATACTAGGGCAGTCTCAAACTGTTTCCCAGATGGACTTAACTTTAGATATCCAGGTATTAACCACTATTGTTAGTAGTTTGTTCTAAGTTTTGAAAGGGGAAACTTTAATTTTCACCCATTCTCAGGAGAGAGAGAGAGAGAGAGAGAGAGAGAGAGAGAGAGAGAGAGAGAGAGAGAGAGAGAGAGAGAGAGAATGTGAACAAAGGAGTGAGAAATTATGATGTTCCTTTTTTTTCTTATAAGACACTAGAATAGATGCCCTCGCTAACAGTAGACACAAATAGGCTCTTACCAAAGAAGTCAAAGAAGCACAACTTTTAAAAGAGCATTTCCCAGTACCCATAGCTCAAAATATCCTGTGCGCAGGGGAGGGTAGAGCCAGGGTTTTTGGTGTTCCGTAGTGGAACATTGCTACACTGTTGGGGTATACCTAACAAGAACTCCAGAGGACAACGAACAGTTAAATATATATGTCAGAAGGAGGAGAGTGGAGCAGAAAAAGGTATCTGAAGGAATGCTGACTGATATTTAAAATATTTCAACAAAAGACAAATATCTGCAGACTTGAGATTCATGGAGCTGAAAAACAGAAAGTCCATGTTGGTGTATGTCATAGTCAAATTGCTGAAAGCAAAGATACAATTCAAGTCTTGAAAGCAGTGGAGAAAATGATGTATGACAATAATAGACAACAGCTCACTTCTCAAGAGACACTGTGAGACTAGACAAGAATTGAAAAATATCATTAAAATAGCAAAAGAAAACAAGTAAAACATAACACCCAGAATTTTTATATTGTATTTTGAATGTGTCTATTATACACGAACATGTACACGCCATGGGGCATGTGTAGAAGTTAGAGGACAGCTTGTGGGAGGTGGTTTTCTCCTTCTACCTGCTGGGCCCAGAGTCATCTGACATGGCAGCGGTGCCTTCACCCCCTAAGTCATCTCACCGGTCTTAACTCAGTATCTGACATCCAGTGGATGCAAATTTACATTCAAATGTGAAAGCAAATAACATCTAAATTTTATATAAAATGTAAGAACTTGTGGCCAACATATCTGCACTGTAGCTTAGAACACTAAAGGAAGCTATTTAAGGGGAATCATAAATGGAAACCGTCCTCAGGAGAGAAGAACCCCAGAAGTAGCAAACGTCAGGTAAGGCAGGATGATTTCTGTTGGCCATTATTAATCTCTTCATAAATTATTGCTTTAAGTCTGTTTATAGTATTGCTATAGGCAGTCTATTAGTGGTACAGGTCTTATGTAAAAGACAAGTTTCTTAAGGCTTCCTAAAAGATAGTGTGTTTATCCTATGGGATGGTTGAAATTGGGACAGTTTACTTCTGTCTGTTCTAGCCAGTTGCCATCATGATAGGACTGTTTTGATGACAGATTGAGTAGTAGGTTTTTGGATGAAGAATGGGACCTTTGAAAATTACAAATGGGAAAATTGCGAGGATCTATATGACTGGGAGGAGCATAGATACATGGAAGGGAAAAGTCTGTGATTAGATGTGTCCATGGTAAAACCTCAGTTTATAGTCACAGGCCTAAGAATCCACCCAAGACATTGGCAGGAGAGGAGAGACAAATGTGACATACATACTCCTTAGCTCTCCACTCTTCACTAATTGTTACTCTTTTATAGAATCGACAAGAATATCTCTGACTTAGGCAGGACTTGCTATTTCATCTCCAGTCCAGGCTGGAGGTGAACCAAAAATAGATTTGGGAGCTTCTAAGGGAATGTAGTTTCAAGATCTGCCCTCGAGTGGAGGAAGTTAATGAACTGGGAGGGTGGATGTATCACCTACCTGAATCATGAATACCTAAAGATGAAGAATGATGAGAATTCTGGGTGGACCTGGAGGACTGACTACTTCAGGTGTTGACATTCTTGGTAAACACTGAGTGTCCTGGAATTTGGCAAAAGAAGACATAGGAAAGAAGAAAGGTGTTGCAAACCTCAAAACAAAACAAAAAAAGGACTTTTTTTTCCCCGATATGAGTGGGGAAAGAAAGATCTAGAAGCAGCAAGAACACCTCTTGGGTGGCTTTCCATTCTTTAGCTTGTTGAACGGAGGGGCTGTCAGCACAGCCTGCCTGGGGGCTGAGGATCCCTCATTGCTTCATGGCTTCTGTCTAACCACTAAATGCTTCATGGCACTGGTTCACCTCAGAACCACACATGTATGTATAGGAGAAGCTAGGCTACCGGAAGTCTTTATACTCTGTTTTGACAGGATAGACAGACTGGTCTAACATTCCGAATAGAAACCTGGGGTGTTGATTAAGTGCTTGGGATACTGCAGGCAGGCTGACAGAACCCCAATTTGCATCAGAGGTTGTTAGCTTTGTAGTTTGTTTTAGGGAGACTTTCAAATGTCCTCCTCCTCCCTAGGATCTGGCAGCTTCTTAAACAGAAAAAAGACAAGGTGAATGCTACCATGTCCAGAACATCAAAATAGAAGTGACACTAGTCAGTGATGGGAGGGAAGTGGAGATTAACTATCTGCCCATTAGGAATAAAAAAAAAAAATCAGTTTTACCTTGCAGGCCAACTATCTGCAGTACTGTGGTTCTGAGGCTTACACACTTGGATGTGGGCATGGGAAGGAGCACTGGGATGGGAATGGTAACAGGTGCTTAGGAGTGCTTTTCCTAATCCAAGTGGCTTGTTTATAGAGGGAGAAGCCTTATTAACTGGTCCCCAGGAAGTGAGGGACCTCCTAGACTGATACCAAGGAGTCAGGTGTCTCTGTGTCATGGAAGCTCAGGACCTGTCTGTCAGGTCTTGGTGAAGACCTAATCGAAGAGTTAAGAAAAACACTGTGAGAGCAAGAAAAGCCTGTTTATCCCCATCAATGTTTGCTAAATTCCTCCGAGGAGTTGGCTGTCCAGTTCAGTCAGGCCTGAGCACTGCAGCAGCGTCTCTTGCAGGGCACACCTGATTCCTTCATCTGCCGCAACAGGTAAAAAATGAAGCCCTAGGGCATCTGATCTATACAGATCTCTCACATCTCAACAGAAATCATAGGAATATGGATATTTTAAAAACATTCATTTATTTATGGGATTTCTGAAACAGTTTCTATATAGCCTAGACTGACCTCAAACCATGGTCATTCTGACTCAGCCTTCTGAGTGCAGGGATTCCAGACATGTGCCAGTTCTGGTTATGCGTTTTGCCTCTCAGCACAGTCCCCTCAACCTAAACCTTAAGTCTTAGGGTCCCCCTCCACTACCCCATTTTGCTCATTAGGAACCATCACATCTTCACACCAATCTAAAGAAAGCCTTTCTGCCCAGGGAGTGTTGTCTTTGTTGAACGGCTAGCCCTAGATATAGATATTGATTGGTCTTTTTGAGGAGTCTGCATAATAGAAAGGGGTGATAGGAATTCTGAATTTGACTTTCTCCTATCAGACAGGTAAGAATGTTAGCTTCTGCAGGCAGAAGAAACTGGAGCAGTCTTCCTGTGATAAGCATGCACTTGCATGTGAACAGGTTTAGGGATGCTCCTTGTTGCTCTCTCTCTCTCTCTCTCTCTCTCTCTCTCTCTCTCTCTCTCTCTCTCTCTCTCTCTCTGTTTCTTTCTCTCTGTCTCTCTGTCTGTCTCTGTCTCTCTCTCTCTCTCTCTCTCTCTCTCTCTCTCTCTCTCTCTCTCTCTCTCTCTCTCTCTCTCTCTCTCTCTGTGTGTGTGTGTGTGTGATGGGGAAAGGATGGCCGATTCTTGGGTGCGGTTAATTCCTTTAGGGGAGTTCCTGAGAAGGGTCTGTTTCAAAGGTGGAGGCAACTCCTTGCACCTCTAACTTCCCCATTCTCAGGAAATTCTAGCTCCCTCATCTAGGAAGAGACCTTCAGTGAATAAGAAGGTTCCAGAGCGAGAGAGAGCAAGATCCATGTGTGGTCCAACAGGGATGTCCTGGACATCTCTTGGCCCTTTCCAAAAACTTGGGGTCCAGTGTGGCAGGAAACGTCCCACCCAGCTTCTGCAAGTCACCTCGGAGAGGAGGAGCCAGGTGGGTCGTGGCAGCTCCTGGAAGGGCTGTCAGCTCCGAGGCTTCGGGACGTCGCGGGAAGCGAAGCGCTTCGGCCCACGCCCTCGCGGTCCAGGGCTCCACGGTTCCCGGGGTGAGCAGGCACGTCACGCAGTGTCGCGCTCCCCCGCGGTGGGGAGTCGGTGCCCGGCGGCCAGCCGGGCGAGCAGGCGGGCGGACCGTCACTGCCCGCCCGTCGCTCGCCTCCCCGCCCCCCGGCTTCCTGCGGAGGCCGTGGCCGCCATGTTGTTGTGGGGCTGAGGCGGCGCCGGCGGAGCCCAGCGGCCGTGACAGGCTGCGCAACAGGTTCGCTGCGGCCGACCTGACGACTGACCCGGCGGCGGCGGCGGCCGCACGGCAGGGTCTTCCCCGGCGCGGGTGCCGAGGAGCGCTCGGGGGGGTCGGTGGCGCGGTGACGCGCGCGAGGCGCCAGGTGGGTGAAGCCGCCCGTCAGCGCTGCTGCTGCGGGGCGCGGGGCAGGTGCGGGCGCCGCCGGCCCCGGGGCTGCACGGGCCGCGCCGAGGGGGCCGCGCGCCGCAGACCGCCGGGGCTCGTGCTCGACAGCGCGTGCGGCCCCCGCCCTAGGCCCCGGCCGCGCTCGGCCGAGCCCGGCGGAAACCTGGGCTGCGGGTTCCTGTCCCCGCCGCGGGGTTGGCGGGCCGCTCCTCTCCGAGGCCGGGACTCCGGGGCCCCTCGGCACGGCCTCGCTTGGCAGGTGACGGCCGCCGCCTCTTGCTGAGGGGCGACGCGGTCCCCGGCTTTCCTTAGGGGCACCGGGCTGCGCGTTGCCTTGGAGACCCATTTTATTTTGGCTTAGTTTATTTATTTATTGTTTCTCTTCTCCCCCCCCCCCCCCTTCTTGGTCAGCGTTGGTGCAGAGTGTCAGGTGAGCCGCATCCCGGTGCGTCAAAGTAGCCCGAGTCACGGGAGGACAGTGGGCGGATGCTTGGCGTCCACGGCTCGCGGTTTTAACAGCTAAAGTTGGGAAATGTTAAGCGTTGACTTCTGTTCTGCGTTATGCACTTCCAGGGTGTATAGGAAGCACGGCGACAGGGAACCTCGGTCACCAGAGTAAAGTTGATTGCCTATTTAAGGAAGGGAGAAAAGACGCCTGCAAGTGCATTGTGGCTGGGGAAACTAAGGCTGCAAGTGCAGGTGGCTTTCATTCTGCAGCTAGGATGCTGTTTGTGAGTATTGGTCACAGGCTGTGTTGTTCAGCGATTGCCCGTGGCCAATAGGTTCGTTTGAAACTTGGACTCGTAATGAATAGGAACATTTTGGATAGAGCCAGCTACTTCATAATAGGAATTGAAGTTAGCACAGAAACTACCGTTTTGTTACATGCTTTTTAGTCCGTTTCACGAGTGTTGTATTCAGGGGAGGCAAGTTGTCACTTGGAATTTTGTGCTGTTAGCTTAATTTCGGTAGCACAGACTGGAGGCCAAGCTACATAAGCCTCTGAGAAATTGCTTACTTCTCTCTGAAGGCTTGCTATATTGTCACTGATAAAACCTGAAAACAATCCAGAAACCTTGCCCATAGCCTTTATACGGATTGATAGGAGGCCTGCAAAATCCAGTTACCTATAAGTTAGGGATTATTCCTATGATTGCCTCATAATCAAGCAAGCAAAGTGAAAATATTTCGTTTCTTTTTTTTTTTTAAGGATGCAGAAAAAAGCGTGTTGCTGCTGTTTGTTTTAATACTGATATGCAGCTGAAAAAAATCTGCATGCTTATAAACATTTAATGCATTTAAGTATTCTCGTTGTTCACCTTTATAATGAACGGTAGGATGGTTAGTGAAAACTTTACTGAGTAGAAATATACCGTTGTTCAATACATCTTAAGACTCAAATTCTGATTTCTCCTGAATATGAAGAAATATGTACACTCGGGATTCAATTTGTACTTAAAATAAATATGTTTCTACAAAAATATTTAAAATAGCGTGCACCCATTACCCAGACTTAGAAACTCTCAAGATTTTCATCATCTTTGACATTGGATAATTTCATATATAATCTTAGAACTTTCAGGGATGTGTGTGTTTGTGTATGTATTAGGGAGTGAACCAACCATTTCACACATTCTGAGCATGCTCTCTGCCATCAGGGGACAGGGTACATGCAGACTTTTTTTAGTTCTATTTCATCTTTAATGTAGAGTTTCACAAGAGTTCCATCGTTTTAATAAAAGAACATGTATTGTTGATCATCAACTAAACTTCCTTTAGTAGGACAGTTTATCTCCCGTGTGGTCATTTATAGCACACTTTCTAGTATTAGAGCCTAATTCAGTGTTTATATAATTATTTAAAGCATATGAAGGCCTTGCAGGTCCTCCCATCAGATAAGTGAAATGTTAAATTAGCATTTAGCTGCTCCAGGTCTCAGAGTTAGTAAGTGTGAGCATCCCATTTCAGGTTAGGATTCTTTTAACTTCAGCACTAATGTTCTCGTACATAACATCTTGGTTCAGGTAAAACAAAGTTATATGGGCATTCTATATATGTACATATGCATATATAGAATGAACATATACATATATATGTCCAGTATATAGGAGAACAAACGAATCACTGTGAGTACTCACGTTAGGGGAGGGTGAGCCAAGTTTGTCAGCTCTAGCAGGGACTGCCAGGACTAGGGTTTGCAGGCTTCTCTGGGAGGACAGAAGAGTGCTTCGCCATGGAGCTGCATCTGGTGCCCTCGGTTTACACTGCCAGAGTCTCATTATTCAGCACACACAGGCCTCGAACTTATCCCGCCTCATTCTGCCCACTGCTGATACCACTTGTGCACCTTCACACCCATCTCAGAAGTTTTACTGTTTGTTTGTAGAACGTTTACATTGGGCGCTGTACATTATTCAGGATATGATAATTATGTTACTAAAATATGATATATTTGTTGTCTCACAACCTGTTTGGGGGTTGGTTGTTTTGTATTTTCATACTTAGGGAAAATTTTTGGAAAAACATTTTGCAAAAAAAGGCTAAACAAGGGAAGACTTTTGGGGTATGCCAGTTGTTAAAAGCAGATTTCAAATGTGAAATAGAAAAACAAGAATATTTCAAATTTTTTCTGCAGTTGCATAGGTCTAAAACTGAACATCCATTAGAATGTACTTCCACTCTTCACTCTTCTTGTTTGTAAGTTTGTACCATCTACAGCTGTTGCACATAGACAAGGGTTAGCACTCCCTTGGGTGAAGTGGGCATGTAGGTGTTCTTGAGAAAGAGGAACTGAACCGGCTTTAAAGGATATGAGGCAGAGAGGAAATGGGGGAGGGAGGGAGGAAACTGAGCAGAAATAGGACAGTGAATAGCCTGAGAAATAATGTATTTTCATAACTCTAAGAGTGCAACATATTTTATTTGCAGTGTTTTGAGAGCTTCAATTAAAACATAACTTCACAGCCAGACCAAGACACTGAATAACTTAGTTATTTGCAGTACAACTATTCAGCCATGATTATGGCAGACATGTAGGGGTCTACAACCAGATAGTAGAGATTTAACTTGTGGTATTTAACCACTTGTTTTATGTTTTCTGGATCCTTCTCATTGTGAATACATATTCATTTGAGAAAAAGTCTGGTTTAGTAAAAATTGCATGTGTATTTATAACTATGTTGGATAAAAGTATGGGCTCTTCGGTTAGACCTCCTACCCCAGCTCCAGCTCTGAATAGTTGTATGACTTTAAGCAAGTTTTAAAAATTCTCTTAATTTCTGTTTTCTTCTTTATCTATAAAACAGGGATAATAATAGTACCCATTTCAAAGTGCTTAGTGATTGTGCTTAGGAAAATTATGTAATAAATGTATGTTATCATCCCAGCTTGCTTCAGTGAGAAATTTCAAGCTATTTTCTCCCTCATTCTGTGGTTCTGTCTCTTTCTCTCTGGTTTGTGATTTATCCTAATGACTCCAAAAGAAATTAGCTTCTTCTTTTGGTACTCATTTTCTAATCAGCATCCAAATGAACTCTATGAGAAGACTGAAAATAGATTAGAAGACCTGACCTTCAGTTCAGTCTAAGGCTCTGCCCCTTAGTTCCCTTAGTTTCTACTGCTTTAGATAATCACTTCAGAGCCTTGGCAGGGGTTCAGTTCTTCCTTGACTAGGAAGAAGCTGGTGTTGAGAGAGGGTAGTGACAAGGGAGATCAGCTGAGGTGCCTGCAGGGTTCACACTGGTCTTTAGGACAGGAGCAACCTTTGCTTTGCCATTTTCTTCCTGCTGCTTGGAATCTTTGACCTCATTTCCATCTTCCATCTAATAGGCTTTTGTGGCACTTCTCAAATGACTGCTTTAATATAAATACCAGACAGGTCACGTTAATAAATCTTATAATTTTAATAACATTTGGTGGCATTGTTTTAGAAATAATTCTTAGGGATTATAACTAATCATGTCAAAGATTAGTGACATTTTCCGTTAGTTACTTTTCTTGTTGCTGCGACATAGTACTTGACAAGAAGCGACTTGAGGAAGGAAAAGTATACTGACACATGGTTTGAGGGTCTAGTCCATTGCAGCAGGAGAATGAGACAGGTAGTTAGGCAACCATGTCTGCACTCAGGAAGCAGAGAGATGAATGCAGACACTCCATTGGCTTTCTCCTTTGTACATAGTGCAGAATCCCAGCCCAGGGAATAGCAGTCCGCATTCAGAGTGGGGTTTCCCACTTCATTAACCTAATCTAGATAATCCTTCACACTCCTGGCCAGAGGCTTATCTCCTAGGTAATTGTAGATCCTGTCAAATTGTCCCTCAGTATTAACCATCATATTTACCAAGAATGGTGTGGGTCAAATAGGAGTGTAAAGTAGTATTGCTTCTCTAACCCATTTTTATTAAGATCTGAAAACTAAAAGAGATAGAAGAGAAGCCTTCTCACTAGAGCATTTCAGGTTTTCCACTGCTAAATTTTTAGTGAAATGCTTATAAAATGATCTTTTGTCTTGCTGCAGAGACAACCTGTATTGGGGTGTCCTTGCCCTCTCCTCATTCATTCCAGTAATTGTGACTTGGAATTACTACTTCCTTCTTCCAACATCTTGGTTCCTACTGGGTTGCACTGGGTTCCGAGAACTGAGTAACTTGGACGAATGAAATGTAAAGGGCCATTGGATTGGGTTTGGGTAACTGCAAGCCTTTTCTGTAGTACTCTCCAGGACCTGGGCTTTCTAGTTTTTGTAGCATGATGGCAACCCCCTCTTAAGAGTAGAGTGTCACAGCTCACTCCTCAGTCCATCTTGGGCTTCTCTCCACAGTATATCTTCCCTCATCTTTGCCTTTCTCCGTATTGTGTAACAGCTTCTTTCCTTTGTTCCAACTACTGCTCTCTCTTTGAAAGTTAAAGACAACAGAAGTCACTCATAATTCATAGCATAGAATTTGTTCTTTCACTCCATCGTTCCATAAATATTACTTGATTTCTTGTAAGACATGCCCAGTGTAATGATTATATAACCAGTGGACAAAATATACAACCGTGTCCTGCCATAGTGGCTTTAAATTCAGGAAAAGAGAAGAAAGAATAAAATTTCTTGAATTTAGAATAAATGGTAGCCTTCATATAAATAAGTTATTTGTATTTTAGAATAACATATTTAAGGTAGATTATTATTATTATTATTATTTATTTTATTAGTACCTGGCAGGTCTTGGTATTTCTTCTAGTTACTGAAACCAGAAAAAACCTTCCCCCACATAGTGTGCACTTAAAGCAGAGATTTGCCAAATAGTTTAGGATGGGTACTTAATTTGATTTTTCCTGAAAGCACTGTATTGTTTGGTTTTAAAATTATTGACTTTGTATGTGTACTATTTTTATTACGATGAATAATAAATGTTCTGTGTAGAAAATGGGGACGCTATAGGGAAACACAAAGACCATGATACTTCCCAGACGTAGCCAACGCTCATGTTTGGTAGCTGTCCTAGAACTTAGTCTCTGCTGACTATGGACCTGTGCTATGTTGTCATGTGTTTTGTTATGATTTAATATGTTTTGCTGTGCCAGGGATTGATGTGTAGTGCGCTAGGCAAGTGGTTTTCCACTGGACTACATGCTCGGTTCCTGTTCTGTGACTTTTCTTTGTAGCTTACTAATAATATTTGTCAAAGCATGGCTCTGTTTTCACTATGCACTTATCCACCATATACTTTTATTGGTGAATAATTTGTCCTCACTACTAAAGAGTAGTAATAGTGTGTAACATTTATAGAGCAGTAGCTATATGTTAGTTATTTGGGGGACACTTTGCATAAATTGATTTAGTCTTTTTTTTTTTTTGAGACAGGGTTTCTCTGTATAACAGCTTTGACTGTCGTGGAACTTGCTCTATAGACCAGGCTGGCCTTGAACTCACAAAGATCCACCTGCCTCTGCCTCCTGAGTGCTGGGATTAAAGGTATGCACCTCTACTGCCCGGCTTCATTTATTCTTTAGACTCTCTATAAGAACCTCGTAGTTGAGTTTGAGGGAGTATGATAATTTCCCCAGAGTCCACAACTGGTAGGCGACAGACCTAGGATCTATGTTTGACCTTGCTCTTCTGCTCATGGCTGCTATCTGTGCTTCTGCACTGCTAAGGTCGTTTGTAATCTCTATCTTGCTGCAGTTCACATCCTTATAGCTATAATTGTTTTCATGATTATGAGTATTTCCCCAGAATACATTTCAAGTAGTAGAGAGACATTGGATCAAAAGGTATGGATACTTCTTAATGCCTGTGTAAACATATTACCAGATTATTTTACAGGAGAATGCATTAGTTTGAATGTGTAAACAACATCATCTTATTTCCCCACTTTCTTGAAAGCGTTGCCTTTAAAAATTACACTAACTTATTCAGAGTACTTTAGGTTTTCTTTCTCTAAGTATTAGTATCACATTATCTTTTTTCCATTTATACTGGAAAACTTTCATTTCTGCTTTCTCATTTCATCGGCATGTTTACTTTGTTCATTTGTTCCTTCCTTTTCTCTCTTCTCCCCTTCCTTTTTTTTTTTTTCTTTTCTAATCTCTTTTGACAGTCTCTTGAAGCCCAGACTGGCCTCAAATTTACTGTGTAGCCTAGGATAACGTTGAACTTCTGATCCACCCACCTCCATGTCCTTCATGCTGGGATTGCAGGCATGTGCCTTTCCTCTGGTTTGTGTGGTGTAAGGATCAAACCTGAAACTTGGTGCATGGTAGAAGATCATTCTATTAGCTTAACCAAATCACCAGCGCTCTTGTTTATTCTAAGAATTCTTTGTTTGGCAAGAAGTATATCTTCCATATAGTTATACAGATTTTCCAATGTTTTTTAGCTTTGTTTATAGATTTGAGAAAAATGATGATGGTGGTAGCACTTTTTGAGGAAGTATATGCCGTATACCTAAGTGTTTTATATTTAATAACTCATTTACTTTTTACAGTATCCCCTAGGAGAATTAGCTCCTTTGACATTGTCTTTGTTTTTTTTTTCTTTTTTTTAATTAAAAATTTTTTTTTTTTTTTTTTGGTTTTTCTTTTGAGTCTAGGTCTTACTATGTAGACCTGGGTGTCCTGGAACTCTCTATGTAGACCATGTTAGCCTTGAACTCACAGAGATCCACCTGCCTCCCAAGTGCTGGAACGAAAGGCGTGTGACTTGACATCATCTTTTAAAGTCTTAGATTTTTCCTCTGTGCCTTTGTCTATTTCTGTTCTTGGTTCCTAAAAAATCACAGTAACCTGCTGTCTGAAACCTGTTGTTTAGTACCCATTACTCAATGTAGGAGTCATTTCCTCTGAGATTACTCATCTAATAACGTTCTGGTTTCTCAAGGCAAAGTGAGGCACTCATCTTCTGCCCTTTCGTTCCCATAGCACTTATGTGGAATTCTAACTTTTGGTGCATTCTTCTTTGGTGACTGGGCAGATGCGCTGACTTGAACTCAAGGTGCTCTGGTGGTGCTGCTGGTGTCAAGGAGTGAAGGCTGGGAAATGGCCCACCTGACAAAGGGCTTGCTCCACAAGCATGAGGACCGAGTCCAACTCCCTAGCATCCACATAAAAAGCTAAGTACCTGTGCACACATGTACACACACTTATATACCCTCCCCTACAAACACAAAGCAGTGAGTCCCCTCCCAGAGTATTTGAAGTAGAAACCTGCACTGAGGCAGTAACATGAAAGCTGGTCTGAAAGCAGGCAGGGAAAGAGTAGAAGCCCGGAGACTGAAACTGAGTGAAAACACAGCTGGCGATTTCCCCTTATGTGTGCAGTGAGTTTTTAGGATGATTTTGAGTGTCACAGCCTTGCTTCTGGGAGAGCCAAGCAATAAAGCCCTGTCTGCTCCCAGTATGTGCTTGTGGGTATGGATGTAGGTTTTTTTCTCTTGGTTTTGTGGGGAGGTTTGTTGTTGTTTGTTTTGTTCTGTTTTCTTTTAGAAAGGGTCTTATTGTGCTGCTCAGGTTGTTTTCAAACTCCTGGCTACAGCTGAGTCCTCCCCGCCTCCCAACTTGACACCTTCCCAGTAGCTGGGATTACAAGCATACACTGTTCCAGCCAGCTGACTCAGTATACTTTCTTATAGTGCTCAGAATTCTGAGTCTTCCTTCTAGAGTATCCATCTCTACTCCTATAGAACAGGGGCGAATTACCTTCTTAAACCTTTTATTAATATAGCGAAGAACTCATAGAGTACTGACACTATCTTGCTAAAATTTTGAAACACTCATGGAAGTTTGGTAAACTGGAAGCCTTTGCCTAAAATCCCAGAGAAAACCCTGAGCTCTCTTGCCTGTGGGGCCTTTGCTGTCATTGTGGCTTTCCTAGGTTAGAGCTTTCACATAAACTGCAGCTCTTTTTCACCAGCTTCTGATTTTTGTTTTGCTATCTTTGATAAGAGACAGTCTATTCTTAATTTACTAGCCTAATTTTGAGATATATTGATGGCTGGTTTTGAAAGAGGGTAAGTATTTTTATCAACATTAACAATATAGTTTATGTCTTTAATATAAATGCTTTTCCAAGTCTTTAAATGTCTTAAATTTGACCTCTCTTTTCAGCTTAAATTTTTTTCATTGGTTTGGTTTTTGAAACAGGCCAAGGACTTGTCGTGTAGACCAGGCTAGCCTCAAATTTGCCATAATCCTTCTGCCCGTGCCTCTCAAATGCTTGCGTTACAGGCATGTATAACATCTGGCCATATTTTTTTCTTTTGTGAAAGTAGTACATGCCAACTGATGAAACTTAGTGAGATAAAAATATATTTGAAATTTATATCCCAGTGTCTACTTCGAGTGCGTGTGTGTATGCCTCACACATTGAAGTTAAGAACATAGATTTTGTTGTTTAGGACTTAGGCTGTTAGCTTTGTAAATGTAACAGTCTCATTAACTCTGCATTTTCTTTTTCTTAAAAAATAGAGATTTACCTGGTATGGTGGTGTGCTCCCTTAATCCCAGCACTAGGGAGCAGGGGCAGGCAGATCTCTGTGAGTTCAAGGCCAGCTTGGTCTGCATAGCAAGTTCCAGCCTAGCCAGCCAAGGCTAAATAGGAAAACCCTGTCTCAAAAAAGGTAGATATTTCATGTAATATTTATGCACAGTGCTATAAAGACTAAGAGGTATACATGGTTAATATCACTATTTCCTAATAAATGTAACAGTCATAGGCACCCTCATCTTTGGGTAGCTTTAGTGAGGGTTTGCTGCTCTGGACTGCTTACAATGAGGGAGTAGGCTGGGATGCTGCATATTCTCTTTTTGAAACAATTAAAATTTCAATTTTTTAAACATTTACATGAGTCTTACAAAACTGTTTAATGAAGTCTCCTTTAAAATGTAATTAAACGAATCAAAGCAAACTCCAGAAGTTGATTTATCTTGGGCCAACATCATGATTGATGAGTATATGTGAGCCGGAGATTCTCCTACTGTGGTCCTTGAAATGGTGGCATCACTGATAACAAGGTAACCGTGGTAACATGTGAAAACATGTACTGTAGGGTTTGGTACCTTAAACATATTTAAAATTAATTTTAATTGAAATACAAAGTAATGAGTTTCCTCATAACACCTTCATACATATCACATACTGTTTTCCTTCATTTCCTCCCACTGCTGTCCTCTGTACCCCTTCCTCTGACCAATTCCCTTTTTTCCTCCATTTAGTTCCTGGCTGCTCAGTCCCAAAATAACCACCCAGAAACTATATTATTTGCAATACTGTTTGGCCACTAGCTTAAGTGTATTTCTGGCTAACTCTTATATCCTAAACTAGCCCATCTCTATTAATTTGTGTATCTCCATGAGGGGCTACATGGCTTCTCACTGACTCCACCTTCTTTCTCCCAGCATTCAGTTTAGCTTTCCCCACCTACCTAAGTTCTGCCCTACACAGGCCTAAGACAGTTTCGTTATTAACCAATGGTATTCACAGCATACAGAGGGGAATCCCACATCTGTCTAAATAAAAAGGAAGGTTTAACTTTAACACAGAGAAATTACATATAACAAAACAGGTATCAAGCAAGAATTATAGTTACAATATTTATATCCACCTCATCTTTTATCATTACTAAGGAAAACTATAATTTTAACTATTTCTTCTTCAACTCTATCAAAGACTCCAGAAGAGTATAATATTTCCTAAGTAAATAGGAAGTTCCTCATAAGCAACTTCTAAAACTCTAGAATTGACAGGGACATCTTGCTGCCTGAAAAGTCCCCTAAAGTTCTTCTGTAACTTTGGGCCATCTATCTTTAGTCTACTGGCCCATAGTGTCCAGCAGACTTTTTCATGAAGCAGGAAATTTCAAAGACAGGTCCACCTATGTTGGCAGTTTGTCAGTCACTTTTTTTCTGTATCTTGAAGAATGTCTGGCAGACTCTTTCATGAAGCAGGAACTGCCAAAGGACCGTCTCACCTTTAGGCAAGTTCAGCAGTCACTTCTCTGTGGGTCCTGTCCAGTTCATACTGCATAGCATCAGGTAGTCCAGGCAAGAACAGTTTCTTGCCCAATGGCTAGCAAACTCCATAAGAAGTCTCTTTGATGCCCATTTTCCTCTTGAAGTAATTGGTGCTGCCAGGAGCAGATTTGTCTCATATCATGAAAAGTCCTAAGTTCTTAAACATTTTTATCCCATATTCTATAGTTTTTGAAAAGTTTGAAGAATGCCTATCCATCTGGAATACATCTCTGTACATCTAGAAAATCTAACATGACTACAAGCTTGACTATTATAGATGACTCTATTAATCTATATTTCATTATTATACATTACATTTTTTTTGATTTTTCGAGACAGGTTTCTCTGTAGTTTTAGAGCCTGTCCTGGAACTTGCTCTTGTAGACCAGGCTGGCCTCAAACTCACAGCAATCCTCCTGCCTCTGCCTCCTGAGTGCTAGGATTAAAGGCATGCGCCACCACTGCCCGGCTATACATTACATTTTAAAATAAGCTGCACAAGCAGAATACCTTAATCAAGAGCAGAAATATATATACACACACAGTATAACAAAATTGACCTTAAATTTGTATCAATAAACCAAAATCCATACCAATGCAAATCTCTATAGCATATCACCCTTTAAATGTAAAAAAAAATGTAAAAATGTTTGTATCAAACATTTATAAACAATACTTGGGAATATAGGCATAGTTCTCTCCAAATCACTTCCTGCTTTTTGTTGAGCGAAGTAATTTTTTGGGGGTGTTCACAGCGACATTTCGGAGGGTCTTGGTCCATCAAACTACATTAGTCTAGAAGAATTTCACAGGTTCTCATCCTCTGTCAAAGCAAAAGCAGAACCTCTTTTCCAAAGCAATAAATCCTTAGACCAAAATTCTGAAATCATGATAGCTATAAAACATATATGTTGGTTTAGTTTATCAGCCTGTACAATGAAATGTCTTTCTGTACTTAGCTCCTTCACAGTCAAACAATTCAAAGAAAAGACAATAATATGCATAATTCAGACCCTCTGTGTATTTTCCATCTTTACATGGCTTATTTTTTACTCTATTACCTTTTAAATATTTATTTTATTATCTTTACTCCTTTATTCTATGACTGTTAGTACTCTGTCTCTTTAAAGACTTTGTTTTATTTTTATTTTCTGAATTATTTACTTCCTTTTATGACTCTCTATACTCTTTTTCTTCTCTCTCCCAAGCCTACGTAAATTTATCCAACACTGTGACCCATTTAGAGGTCTTTTCCATCCGAATTTGTCTTTATTGTGTGTCTGTAATCCTTTTCTGACCAGGACTGCTTCTTAAAATGCTAAGCACCTCTTTAAAACCTAAGCAGCAGCATTGCTAGGGCAAATATGGCCCTGCCTGCTGGCTCTGCCTAGTCCTACACGGCAGAAGTTCATTCACTGCCTCTGAGGCTGCCGGGTAGGAGCTGTCCTCACTACCTCAACTCTGATAACCAGTTGGCCCATGCTGCCACCAAGTAACTTTCAGCATGCTGCCCATAAACCTCATTTAAATGCTTGGCCTCCTAAAAGAGCCAGAGTTCGTGTTGGCAGCACAGCCCAGAAAGCCACTGTTTCAAAACCACGTGGTTTTTTCCCCCTGCTACCACTGAATCAGGAAAACCTCTCTTAAAGAAGCTGCGGCACACTGCCCACAAACAGAGCCAGAAGCTGTGTTAAACTCTGTTTTTTTTCTGACTAGGATTTCTTTCCAAGATTTCTCAGGTTTTACATGGATTTAGTCAGCCACGTTGGCACACCAATTTGTTGTAGGGGACTGCTAGCTAGTTCCCAGCTCAGCCCCAAAAGAACCACACAGAAAATATATTATTTGCAATACTGTTTGGCCAATAGCTTAAGCCTATTTCTGGCTAACTTTTTTTTCTGGCTAACTCTTATATCCTAAACTAGCCCATCTCCATTAATCTGTGTATAGCCATAAGGATGTGGCTTCGGGCTTAAGCTTCGGCGTCTGTCTCCAGAGGGGCTATGTGGCTTCTCACTGACTCCACCTTCTTTCTCCCAGCATTCAGTTTAGTTTTTTTCCCACCTACCTAAGTTCTGTCCTGCACAGGCCTAAGACAGTTTCTTTACTAACCAGTGGTATTCACACATACAGAGGGGAATTCCACATCAGTTCCCTCTTCTGCTTTTCTATTGCATTCATTTCTTTACCTGCTTTCTACCTCCTTTAAGATATTTTCTTCCAGTCTCTAGCTTTGTGACCTAAAAATATACATATAAATATACATACATGTGTATATACATTACATTTTTCCATATATGAAAGAAACTTAGAGTATTTTCTGAGTCTGGCTTATTTTACTTAATATAATAATTTCATATTTTATCTGTTTACCTGCATATGAATTTAATTTTGAGTGACACCCTAATATTAACTCCATGCTCTACTATTATCATTGTGATACTATTTCTATGTTTGCTAATATCTTTGTAAAGAAGGCATTTTTAAAAATTCTTAGTGTTATTTCCTATGACAGGCTCCCAGAAGTGGAATTATTGACATGGAGTTATAGATGTATGGATGTTGGTAGGATTTTTTTTATGTGTGTTTTCAGGTGAAAAGCATTGTTTGTTCTCCCAGAAGCTGTGCCTGCACCCAGTTCTTCCAATGTTTTCTAGTTTGGGAGTTAACCAGAGTGAAGGTTGGAATTTTGTTTTTGTTTGGTAACTTTACGAGTAGAAATGATGTAAGATTAAATTTTGCTTTCTTTCTTCTGTGTGTATGTATACACAAGTGGTTTTTTTGAGATAGGGTTTCTTTGTGTAGCCCTGGCTATCTTGGAACTACTCTCTATACTGGGTGACTGGCCTTGAACTCAGAGATCTACCTGCCTCTGCCTTTGGAGGCCTGAGATTTAAGACATGTGCTAATTTTCATTTTCTTAATTATTAGTGATTTTAACATTTATTAATAAGAACTTTTTGTAAATTAATTTTTAATAGCTTCTTATACATTAAAGGTTTTAACTGGCTATCTTCTCTGGTTATTTTCCCCATTTGATTACCTTTTACATATTATTTAAAAAAAAACTACCAGGCAGTGGTGATGCACACCTTTCTTTCCTTTAGCACTCGAGGCAGAGGCAGGTGGATCTCTATGAGTTTGTGTAGTGATATCTTTTGTGTGTGTGTGTGTGTGTGTGTGTTTTATAAATAAAGCTTGCTGAAGATCAGAATGTAAAGCTAAGCCACCAGGGGCTAGGAAGTGGTGGCATACACCTTTAATCCTAGAACTCAGGAGACTGAGATGGATGGATATCTGTGAGTTCAAGGCTACCTTGGGAACAGATCCAGGTGGTGGTAGTTTACACCTTTATTCCCAGTATTTGTGAGTCACACACCTTTAATTCCAGCACTTGGGATCCAATGCCCTTTAATTCCAGCACGAGGGAGAGACAGGAACTTTCTGGAGTGTGAAGTCTGAGGATTCGTGGAGATAGGATCTTGCCCCTTTAGTATGAAGATTCGGTAGAGGTAAAAGGTCTCTCTAGTGATTGGTTGCTTTGCTTTCTGATCATCAGGTTGAACCCCAGTCTGTCTCTGGGTTTTTTTATTCGTGCTACAAATTTGAGGTCAGCCTGGTCTACAGAGTGAGTTTCAGGACACCAAGGCTGTTGCACAAAGAAACCCTGTCTCAAAAAACAAAACACCTTACAACTTCACATAGTTATGTAGATGACTCTATCCTTTTCTTTGGGTTTTCTTGTAAAGTTTTAAAACCTTGAAAATTAAATTATTTTCAAGAAGTCACATTTTACTTGAAAGTTAAGCATATTATTCAAGTTTTTCCTGCATACATTTTTTTCAACCCAAGTGAATAGTTTTGTTTAAATATTTACTCTTTATGAGACAAATGAGAATAGGCTGCAGAGCAACTGGGTCCTCAGCCTCCTTTTTGGGCAGAGGGTGAGTCACATACTATTCTTAGGTGTGTTTTCCCCATGTGTGGGTGAATTGTCTTGTTCAGGGTTGTTGACTAACTCTTCTGTGCTATAAAGCTTCAGTATGCATTTGAGTACTAACTCAGGATTAGTTCATTATTTCTGTTTTTATGCCCTCTTGACTTCTTGTTGCTTTGTTGGTTAAACTTAACATTTATTAATGTCGAAGTGTATATTGTGTATATTCTATGTGCTAAAATGTTTTTCAGGTATGATATATTAGTGTAGTGATATTTTATTTTATTTTTAACAAAGCTTGCTTGAAGGTCAGAGTGCAGAGCTAAGCCACTAGAGGCCAGGTGGTGGTAGCACACGCCTTTATTCCCAGCTTAAGGGAGCTGGAGACAGTAGTGATAGAAGTTGGGCAGAGAGAGGAATATAAGGCCGTGGGAGACAGAAGCTCAGTGCAATCTGAGGTTTGGTAGAAACATGCAGTCTAGAGATTCAGTCTGAGGACAGGATCACCCTTCAGTCGGAGCATTGGTAGAGGTAAAGGAACTCTCTAGTGGCTGATGCTCTGCTTCTCCAATCTTCAGCAAGCTTTATTTGTTAAAATACATATAAAATATCACTACATATTAGCCTTAAAGTAAGTAACCTTGCATTTTGGTCCAACTACCTACATGGATTAGGAAATTCTATGTGTGTTGTGGATAAGACCACAAACCTGTAGAGTACATATACTGGGGTTCAACTCGAGTTAGGTGATCTATTTTCAAGTAACCGTAGCCTGCTTGTCTCTTAAAAGTAGGCTAATCTCTTGTGAGTTTGTGCTAAAGAATATTTTAGTATCTACCTTATGGCAACTGGACATTAAAGTATATGAAAATGAAGAGACACTCACAGGGGGGTTGACAGTCTTTTAGAGATGCGCAAGTATGAAAACAGAAGTTAGAACACTGGACATTGTGTACAAGAAGAAATAGAAGTGAAAGGAAACCTTCATAAGTAGAAAGGTCACCAGCATGGTAGGTAGTGCTGTAGGCACCAAGGAGAAAAGCAGAGGGGGAATAGTTCATTCGTGATTTGTAAATAAAGACTAGACTCTTAAAACATATTTTATGAAATGTAAAGAATGTTAGATTATTTAGAATAATAACTTCATAATTTGCTTTCAATAAATGTCACCATTTTAAAGTGCCAAATTCTATATTTTAATATCTTTTCATGAGTAATACATCTATCATAGCTGATTTAGAACAGTAGAGTCTTTTGCCTTCTAGATTGTTTTTATTTTCTCTTGGAAGCTATTGTGAATAGTGTGTTTTCACTGCTTAAGTCTACCAAACTTTGAAGAGAAATCTAATACCACCATGCCTCAAACTATTCACAAGATAGAAAGGGAAAGAATACTACCAAACTAATTGCAAAGCCAATATTGTCCTGATTCCAAAGCTGGATAAAGACACAACAACAAAAAGAAGTCTATAGATAAATTTTCTTAATGAACAGAGACGTAAAAACCCTAACAAGGTACTTGTAAACTGAATTTATGGAAGAGGATTATACATCATAACCAGCTTGGTTTCATCCCAGGGATACAAAGATGTTTCAGTGTGCTCAAATCATAAAATGTATCATATAAATGAACTTAAGGACAAAAATCACATAATCAGCTTCATAGATAAAGAAAAAAGCTGTAGCACTAATAATAAAAACCCAGAGTCAGATATTGGGGTTCAGCCCGAAAACCAGACAAACAAAGCAGCCAGCCACTAGAGAAGTCTTACCTCTACCAAGGCTGGGCGCCTACAGACTAAGCAGATTAAAGGGGCCTAAGCAGACAAAGCTGACTAAGCTTCTCTCTCTTCTCTTTTTTTATATTCCCTCTAGTGCTAGGATTAAAGGCATATGACTTCCTAGAACTAAAATTAAAGGTGTAGGCCACCATTACCTGGATTTGTTTTTGCATTGATTTTGTATAGCCCAGGGCAGCTTTGAATTTACAGAGATCCATCTGCCTCTGTCTTGCAAATTCTGGGATTAAAGGTGTATACCACCACTGCCTGACCTCTAGTGGCTTAGCTTCGCCCTTCTGTTCTTTAGTCAAGCTTTATTTATTAAAACATAAATAAAATATCATTATAAAAAGCATTTGACAAAGTTCAACATTGCCTTCATCATAATTCTGTAGAAAATGGAAATAGATGGAACATACCAAAACATAATAAGAGCATATATGACACACCTGTAGCCAACGTTACACAAATTGGGGGAAGCCCGAGCATTCCCCATTCTTCCCCCCCCTTACTGAATGTAGTACTTAGAGTCTTAGCTAGAGCAATAAGACAGGAGAAGGATATTAAAGGAATATAAATGGGAAAGGGGGAAAGCAGATTCTTTCCTAAAAGATCCACAGACTACACTAAAAAACTTGTAGACCTGATAAACCCTGATAAAAGTTGTAGGATATAAAATCAAACTCCAGCTGGGCGGTAGTTGCCTACACCTTTAATCCCAGCACTCGGGATGCAGAGGCAGGTGAATCCCTGTGATTTCGAGGCCAGCCTGGTCTACAAGACGCGTGTTTGACTGATTCTTGGGAACTGATTTGCATGTGACCTTCCCTTTTTCTGTCTCAGAAAAGAAATTCACATTTAGACACTGGAGAGTTCAAGCCTGCCCTTTTAAGAGAGGGAAAGAAAAAAGATTGGCAGAAAGAAATCTGTTTTTTTCTCTGTTCCTATTTTCCTGCTCTTATACTTGTAAATTTCTGTATTCATTCCTGTTGCCATATCTGAACTTTATTCCCAGAGCCAGAAATTCTGTCCCATGGTGTGACTTTATGTTCAAGAGCTATCTGATTCTACTTATGTAGGTAAAGGTCTCTTTTCACTTCCTTTGGAGAATTTTATTTTCTCTGGGAAAATAGTTTTGGTTCCCTGTCTAAAAAGTAAATACAATAATTCTCCTTTCCTCACCCCCCTTCCCCACAGAACCTATCCTGGAACTTGCTCTGTAGATCAGACTGGCCTCAAAGTCACTGAGATCCATCTGCCTCTGCTTCCCGAGTGTACTACTACTGTCTCGCTCCACCTTCCCTTTCTTAAAAACTCAATACTGATCCTCCCACCCCTCTTATTTTTTAACAGCACTTTTTGTTTTTTTTTTTTGTCTGTTTGTTTGTTTGTTTTGTTTCAAGACAGGGTGTCTCTGTAGCCCTGACTATTTTGGAACTCATTATGCTTCAAACTCACAGAGATCCTCCTGCCTCTGCCTCCTGAATGCTGGGATTAAAAGATGTGTGCCACTATGCCTAGCAACTGCATTTTCTTGAGCCACGCTCCCTTTACTGAATAATCCACATCAGTTTGACTTTGAAGTCACTGGAACTGTGCTTGTATTAGAACCGATCCTGACAGGTTGCTAAGACTCATAGCTTAGCCTTTATTTGTGTGTCACTTGGCAATGATAACTCCTCCTTGGAACACTTTCTCTGTGTTTGTTTTTGAGGCGGGTTTTCACTATATAGACCTGGCTGGCCCTGAAACTCTACTATATAGACCATACTGGCCTCTAATTCATAGCAATCCACCTGTTTCTGCCTTCTGAATGCTGGCATTAAAGGCATGTGCCACCACCATGCCTGGCTTCTTTTGTTCCTGATACATTCTTTCCCTGGCATGATTGCAACTATACCTAGTCCCCAATGATTACCAAATATGTGTCTGTAGCTCAAACAGAGTCTTTCCATTTTCTTGGTCACTCCTACCAACATATGTCAAATTATGCTTACAACTAAAGTTTGTTTTTGTTGTTTCAACTTGTCTCCCAAGTTTAACAGCCACATCTCTGTTTTCCTAGAGCTTCTCTGTTGGTTAATGTCACTGCTCCAGGTAGTATTTTACAGGCTTAAAGGTTAAGTCTAAAGGATCCTGAGTTCTGAGTTCTAGTCCAACCTAAGATGCATATTAAAACATTATCTCAAAACACAACACAACCTGGGCTGGTTAGTTGGTTCAGTGGATGAAGGCACCAACTTCCAAACCTGGCAACTTGAGTTTGTTCCCCTGGACTCACATGCCGAAGAAGATGTCCAGAGAATTGTCCTCTGACTTCCACATGACTGCTGCTGTGTGTGCACACACATATCCACACACATAAACACATATGCACACAAAATAAATAATAAGGTAGTAACAAATTTAAAATATATACCAGAAGGTGGTGGTGGCGCATGCCTTTAATCCCAGCACTCAGGAGGCAGAGTCAGGTGGATCTCTGTGAACTCAAGGCCAGCCTGGCTTGTAACATGAATTCTAGTTGGTCTTAATAAGAACCCAGAGTCAGATATGGGGGTTAATGCTGAAGATCAGAGAAGCAGAGAGGCCAGCCACTAGCGATTTCTTTTACCTCTACCAGTACTCAGACTGAAGGGGTGATCGTGTCCTCAGACTGCATCTTCAGACTCCATCTGTCTCCACCAAACCTCAAACTACTACTGTCTCCACCAAACCTCAGACTCCAACTGTCTCCACCAAACCTCAGACTCCAACTGTCTCCACCAAACCTCAGACTACAACTGTCTCCACCAAACCTCAGACTGATCTGAGCTCCTGTCTCCTTCCTCCGTATATTCCTCTCTCCATTCAACCATATCACTCCTGTCTCTACCTCCCTAGTGCTGGGATTAGAGGCATGTGATCCCAAGTGATGGGATCACCTTTGTGTGAGCTGTTTCTCTTTTAGACAGATTCAATCCGTAACCCAGGGTGGCCTTGAACTAACAGTGCTCCTCTGCCTTTGTCCTGGGATTAAAGGTGTGTGCTACCACTCCCTGGCTTCTAGTGGCTAAGCTCTGCATTCTGATCTTCAGGCAAGCTTTATTAAAACATAAAACATCACTACAGTGATCCCAGAGCAAGTTCTGAGACAGCGCTGTTACACAGAGAAACCCTGTCTTGAAAAATCAATATAGATAGATAGATAGATAGATAGATAGATAAAATATATACCATCAGGAACTGTACTATCATGCTTTTGAGTGTCAGGCCTTTAGTCAAATTTATTTAAGCTATTTAACTATTATGATTCAAAGTAGATTTGATGAATACAAGCTTTCCTCTCTACTCAAAATTTAAAATGCTTCAGAATTTAATGAGAAATAAATTTTTGTCTCTAAAAGTATGCTTACAAGAAAAAAGGATTCCCCACCAGTTATGGAAGGGCCACGTTGCGGGGAACAGTATGGCTGATATTCATATCTCTGATGTCTGGAGGATTTCAAGGAGGCAGTTCGGATCCTCTTCTTTTCTACCAGTTCTCTATATAGTCAATCTTTAAAAATTCTGGTTACTAATGTGTATGTATGTGTGCACATGTGTATGCATAGTGTGTGCATGTGTGGGTGTGGGTGTTGGTGCATGTGTGCCAGGCCTGCTTATCAAAGTCAGAAGAGTATAAGCAGGAGTGGAGCGCCCTGAGGTGAGGGAAGAAACAACTGTAGCTGTGTGAGGTTTGGGGGTGGAGCTAGTCTAAAGGGGGTGGAGCTAGTCTAAAAGGCTCCTAATTCACATAATGACGGGCTGCTGACTCAGCCCCAAGTGTTGTTAGCCTTCCAAGTGCTCTGCCTGGCCAGACTGGGACACTTTTACAAGCGTTTCTCTGGCTGGAGGGGTGTGGTTTCCAGGTCCATTCCTGCTTACTAACTTGTGGGCTTCTTCAACCCTTTTAGTCTTCCTATCTTGAAAATGGTATCTTGGACTAAATGGCTGTAATTTTTCCTTTCTATAATTCTGTGCTTCTAAACAAACAAAACCCTCACCCTTTGCTGAGCCACTTTTAATTTTAAATGGCTGTAGTTTTTTTTCTTTCCTGGGTCTTAAGACCCATTATAGAAGCGTCTCCAGGTCTAGCAGTTCACTTTTCTCTCTCATCAGGATCATATACTTTCCCAATCCCAAAATTATATTTGGTGGCTTCTCCAGACTGCATTTGGCTGACACTCAGTCACATGAGTCTTGAACTTATACCTGTTATCCACCAAGTAGGCGTTCTGCAGAGGTGTCTTGACGTCCACAGTACTTATCAGCTCAGATCATGACCGCAGACTGCCACTCGTTGCACATTATCCTCTACACATTAGAGCAGGGTGTTTGTTGGACACCCACAAAGCATGTACCCGAGGAGATGCTGGTTAATTACCCTTCCCTTCTGAGTTTTATGTCAAGAGGCCAGAAACAGTCAATTTGATCTATTCTTCCAGTGTTGCAGCAGCCTGGCCAGACTTTTCTTCTCCCCTAAAACATGCTAACAGTAAATTCACCTGCTGCTCATATGAACATATGATATCATTATTATATTCATTTAAGAAAGGAAAAGGTGCATAAAGCCTACAGGGTGACGTTCACAGGCTCTAAAATAAGATAAGCTTGAAATCTCCACATTGTTTCATGACACTGAATTTGGGCAAGTAACTTAATCTCCCTGTGCCTTCATCTGTGGAATGAGAAAGATATCTGCCTTGTAAAGATTTTGCAGGAATGTATTCCAGGGTACATAGCCCTTGGGCATCTGAATTTCTGTGTGCAGAAGTGGAATGTTGAATTCTTAATGAATAGTGACTGAACATGACACACGGTAGATTACTAACAGAGAGAGGTGTATTAAATTAATAGAAATCATTAAGCAAATATTAGCAATTATTTTTTTTCAAGACAGGTTTGTAGCTGGAACTAGCTCTTGTAGACAAGGCTGGCCCCAAAGTCATAGAGATCCACTTCCTCTGTCTCCCAAGTGCTGGGATTAAAGGCGTGTGCCTCCACCACCCTGTGTTAGCAATTATTTTAAAAAATGTAAAACACACTTATGTGATCTTTTTTATTTTTCAAGATTTCAATTATATTTTTTTCTTGTGATGTACTGGGGATTAAACCCAAGACCTGTGTTTGCTAGGCAGGTGCCCTATCTCTGAGCTCTATCTCCAGCCCCAATTATTATTCTGTCCAAGTCTGCTAGTAAACTAGAAAATTGTTTAGCAATTAATGATTCTAAAGTGGGACAGAAAATTAACATAACTAAAGCAGATGCAGTGGTATGCTTTAAAAACTTACTGATTCCAACAAATTATATTACCATAATCAGATGCTACCAGAGTCAACCAAATGCTTTATACATGTGTAAATGCCTCAGTATGGTGCCCGCATACATGAATAGGTGAATTCTACATGTGAGGTGGAAAAGATTCTGTAATACCAGGAGGCTTGTCCTCCCTGTCCATTGTATTATTTGGTTGTTCTCTAATTTTATATCAGGATTATAACTGTGATAATTGAGTATCAACCATATGACATTTTGTTATCTTCATGGAATACATGATATCCAGCCAAAAGTTCTAGACAGATGGTTTGTAAGTTTAGATCTAACTGCTAAAAGTTTTCTGCCCGTGGGATTCTGTTCTCTGTCTGTCTGTTATCTCAGTCGTCACTGGCACTGTGTTTGCTGCTTTAGATGCTTACAGAGTGTGTTATATGGAATGTTTTGTAAACCTTCTCCCATGTTTAAACCTTGTCTGTTACAGGAAGCAAGTAAGATAGACGCATCTGATGCTGCGCATCTAAGTAGACAGTTACTTCCTGGCATAGTCTTATATTGCTTATGATCATTTACATGGAGGAAGCAAATGTATTTATTTGTAGAATTGTCCTGTGTTTAAGGAAGTTGAGGTTGTAGTCATGAGTAGTTGAGACTTCCTTTGGTGGTAACTTTTTTACTGGTTATGGCACTGTTTTCCCAATCTCACAGACTATAATTCTGGCAGTTGTCTCTTTGTTTCCTTTTATTCCACAGTCACTCATTTCCAGAGAACTGGTGAGTCCTGCTTATTTTGAACACTTCGCTGTTCTAGCTCCTCTTATCTCTTCCCACTGCCTCTGTCTAGTTCAGTGCCAGGCTTTGTTTTCAGCTTGCCCTGGTTGAGCTCCTTGCTTCGGCCTTTTTTTCAGGATTGTCTATCTTAAATGAAATGTATTTTCTTCTCTATAAAACCCTGTTTAAAACACCTTTCTGTCACAGTTAAGTCAAGGTTTTAACCTTTTATTTGTAAACTAATTCTCATTCATCCTGTAAGGCTCAACACAGTATCTTCTATAAGAATTCTGTCACCCACCAGAATTTTGGCATTCATTTTTTGTAAACATCTCCAATACTTGGGAGTTTATCTTATAAGAAAGGAATGAAGAAAACCAACATGTTCATGCTAAACTTCCTCCTACCCAGAAAGAGTAAGAGCAGGAGAGGGGACAACAGCTGCAGTCCACAGCTCACTGTCTGCTAAGGAAGAAACTTGTGGTTGGCGGAGGTGGGATTATAGAGTAAGCCTTTGCGAGGTTACCATCCCTCTGGCTCAGTCTGGCTGTTCTTTGTTGTGTAGAAGGATGGTTTTTGCCATTAACCATTCTAATCACCTCTCCTTTTGCTCACTGCAACATGGAGTAGATGGATTAGTTTGCTCTGTAGGAGGAAAAGCAGCTGTCAGTTCTCTTGTCAATAAATTATTGGATTTATGTGCCATCTTTTGGAGGGTTACTGCAAATCACTGAATAAATATGAAATGTAGCCATATTTATCTAAATCGTTTGAGGACTGGGTTCTTGCTAGCATAGGGTGCTAACGTATTGAATTCACTAATAGAATGGTACCTTGGAACGGTACCTTTGACAGCCATTCAGCCAGTTTTTCTGGTGATAGCGTCATGTGAACCCTTCCCAACTGCTTTGTTTAAAATCACTTATCCAAGTATTTTTCTAGGGCTTCAAAAACTATCATATTTAAATTATTTGGTTAACTAGATAAGGTATGGAGTGGTCTTTTTAACTGTCCCTCACTAGACCTATTTTCAAGATTCTTGTAACGAAATTTGAATTTTGTATTTATTTTCCAGTTAAATAGTGTCAAAGTGAAGCTTCACATTCTCTGGGTGTTCACAGAATAGCGATCATTTACTGAATACACTGTGTTAGAGTATTGGATTATGTACTACTTAAAAAGATACTGATCCGAGTATTTTTGTAGACAAGGAATCTATGACTTTTTGTTTGTTTGTCTGTTTTTTGAGACAGGGTTTCTCTGTGTAACAGTTCTGGCTGTCCTGGAACTAGCTCTTGTAGACCAGGCTGGCCTCGAACTCACAGAGATCTGCCTGCTTCTGCCTCCCTAGTGCTGGGATTAAAGGTGTGCGCCACCACTGCCCGGCTGGAATACAAAACTTAAAAAAAGTTAAACAACTTTCCTATGGTCACATTTAGGAATAGAGCCAAGCAGATCTGAACCTAGAGCTGTTAGCTACAAAGACCAATCCACTTATTTAAATAAATGAAAATATATTTTAATAATTGTGATGCCTTTTGATAATTAATTTTTTCTTTTCTAGGTTTTTTTAAGACAGAGTTTCTTTGTATAGCCCTGGCTGTTTGGAACTTGCTCTGTAGACTTGGTTGACCTCAAACTCACAGAGATGCACCTGCCTCTGCCTTGCCTCCAAGTGCACTACTACCACCTGGCTTGATAATTACTTTTAGACTGTACCTCCATGTGTGTCTGTGCGCTTTTCTATCTACTCCAATCTTTTTAGATGATTCTTTAAACTTAGCTTAATTAAAAGACAGTACTACATTTATTTTGGATAGATTTATTTCAGGTGATTAAAACCTTTTATGGATTTCCATGTTTTTTTTTTTGTTGTTGTTGTTTGTTTTGTTTTTTCTTTTTCTTTTTTGAGACAGGGTTTCTAGCTATACTGGAACTTGCTTTGTAGACCAGGCTGGCCTTGGACTCTGAGCTCCACCTGCCTCTGCCTCTCGAGTCCTGGGATTAATGGTGTGTGCCACCACTCCCTCACCTCCATGTTATTCTTACATACTTAATTTATGGCAGTTGATTTCCTTAAATCAATTCTACCTAATCTTAACAGTGCTTCCTCCTGAACTTATTTCTACAGAAATATTTATTAATACTGAGGGTTTTTCATTCTGTATTTGCTATTGCATATACTGTTTCTTTTAAATGGTCGTGTACTGAAGGCAGCACTATTGCAATAGAACCCTTCCTCATCCCCAACTATGAGTTCTGCCTGTTCAGCAGCAGCAGGAGCTCTGTGTTGTTTTTGTTGGGCATGTGTGCTAAAGGGGACAGACAGTCCCACAACTTAGCACTAAGCTGTGATCTGTCTTTGTTGTATTAATGGGGACCATGCTTTCATATTGCAGATGGCTGAGAGCTGCAAGAAAAATTCAGGACCATGATGGCTCAGTTTCCCACAGCTATGAACGGTAATTAACTTTATGCTAATGGTAGGCTGAGAGGATGTGGGCTTTTGTTGTAGTGATGAGCCTGTTCTTTGAAATATTTATGTAGATAATTTTCCTTTTAAAATGTAGAACTTGAAGTATTCTGGTTGAAAGCACCAAGTGTTTCAGCGCAATACTTGTATCTTCTTATTAGTATTATGCAGTAAATTCTACATTTATGTTGAAGCATTTTGGTAGTATCTGGAATATGTGCTTACCATTGAACAATTGAGAATAACCTAAAGGTATATTCTACTTAATGCATGAAACTGGAGGACAAAAACAGAGTGCCCTTAGGTGAATATTAAGGGTGTTTGTAATTGCACAGATGATTGCAATAGATCTGGCCATCAAGATTTGTTTAATAATACAATATAAAATTAAATTTTCCTTTATTAACATTTATGAACTTCATATTTATATTATCTCATTAGTTAACCTGACAACCTGTGTTTGGTCCTGGGACCCACAGGGTAGAAGGAGAGAAGCGACCTCCACACATTGCCTAGTTTGTGTCTCTCCCGATAAATACATAAATAAGTCTAAGATTAAAATGACTGTTATTCCCATTGTGAAATTGGTGTAGGATTATAGGGATTGGTGCCACAGACATTTTTAAATTAAATAATTATTTTACACAATGAGTGATCTGTAAGTTAAGACAGTGCTGCTTTTCTAGGTTTGAAGGTTCCTATGCCTCATATGAAAACGGTTTTCACTAAAGCCAGTTTACTTACAAACTTCAACCAGAATATTAATAAAGTTTTCAGATCAAATAAAAACATAGTATGATCCCAGTCTTTCCTTTCATAAGTATTTATTGTATAGATCAGTGCAATTATAAGTAAACATGATTGGAAGCAAATAAAATGTTCAGTGATAAAAATGCCCATGTGAATAAAATTCCAGTTATTAATTGGAAGTGGTATGTAGGATATAAAGAAAGTCATTTGGGGTTTTTGTTTGTTTGTTTGTTTTTATTTTTCGAGACAAGGTTTCTCTGTAGCTTTGGGAGCCCAGGATGGCCTCGAACTCACAGAGGCCATCTGCCTCTGCCTGCCAAGTGCTGGGATTAAAGGATATAGTCAGTTTTAAAAAAACTTCTGAAAAATTGATAGCAGAGAGACTGTTACCTTGTACTTATTAAAAATAGTTGACCGTAACTTGTATTTATCTAGTTTAAGTCCAACTCAGCATTTAAAGTGTTATTGAAAGCAACATCCATGTGATAACTTCAAAACTTGAAAAGTATGTCTGCATCTCTAGTAAACCATTTGTCACAGTTAAGTCTTTAGATGCCATGGGGCTGGAGAGATGGCTCAGCGGTTAAGAGCATTGACTGCTTTTCCAAAGTCTTGAGTCAATTCCCAGCAACCACATGGTGGCTCACAACCATCTGTAATGGGGGCTGGCGCCCTCTTCTGGCCTTCAGGCATACATGTAGAGAGAATATTGTATACATAATAAATAAATAAATATTAAAAAAAAAAAAGTCTTTAGATGCCAGACCCAGTTGTTGTATGAATGCTGTGACATACGTATCTAATTTGGCCGTGTGTATCTTTATCACTCTAGGGCTAAGTGCAGACTTCATAGGCTGCTTGGGTTCTCAGAGTGCTGTCTGTCTAATACAGTAGCCACATCTATCTGTTTTAGTTTCAGTTTAATAAAAGTCAAGTAAACCACGCTGCATTTCATGTGCTCACAACCACTTGTAGCTGAGGCCTGTGCCCTACGGGACAGTGCAGATAAAGACATGTACATCTTGTCACACAGGTCTATTAAACAAGATGTTTCTTTACTTAGTCTTTGGTGCTTCACCTTCTTTTTTTAAATTATTAACAAGATTGAAAAGGCTGTCAGTGCCTCCCTTCTGTTTTTGCAGCTGCAGCCTCTACCCCTAATCTGTTTGCTGTGCAGAACGTCCTTCCCAAGCCTCCTTAATCACGGTGCTTTACATTCTGCTTTTCAAAAACTGAATAAATTTGCAGATTGAGAGAACATGATAGATAGGACATCAAGTGCTAGGCGAGAGGTTACTTCAGACATGTGTTGCTACTGGTTGATATTACAGGTGACATCGCTTGTTTTCAGCCTCAAAATTATGGGGTGCTAAGACCGACTGAGGAAGAAGTTCTGAAACCCATCATAATGGCTTCATCTGTATTCTAAAAAGGAGAGGTAGGGTACAGAATAAAAGCCTCCAATGGCTTTAAGAATACCCCATTTTTTCTTGGATCTTTATTGCCTTTTTAGATTGTAGGGCTCAGTAATCTTTCAACCATATGGTTAGAAATTGCTGAGCTAGATGTTGGGTCTCTACACTCGGATGCAGCATTGCACTATACTTATAAACCCAGGTTTTTATTGTTCAGGTTTCCATAACTTAGGCTACAGCTTTGTTTAGAACAGTATAAAATTTACATTTTAGACATTTAAATTAGTAGTAGATCAGTATATATCATTTATTTTAAGTGTTATTTGGTTTATATTTGTTTTAAATATTAATTTAACTGGAGACAAATATGAGTGCAGACTATTTCTAAATTTAGTTTCTATTGTATATAAATATAGCCTGTCTGGATTACTTACATTTAGAATTAACAGTATTGACAAACTACCTAGCTGTGTTTTTATGTATGCCTTGCATATTTATAGATATGTGGTGTATATCTACATATATACTACGAAACTAGCATATAGTTGGTTCTGTAATTGAGAACTCTTCCTTATTCACTGGGTTTTATGAAAGTGCTTAACAGAGGTAGTAGCGAGAAGAGAATAAACAACAGAAGTCATTCTGAAAATCCATCTTTAGTGATGAGTTGGGGAAGATGGGTGGAATTTGGATGGAGTCTAACATGATATCAGACAGTGTCAGAGGTCATCAGCTTTTAAAGGAAATGTTGGACATCAACCACCACCTTGTTATTCTGTCTTTCCATAAGCTTACAAAAATAGACTAAAATTGGGAGGGTTTTTCGCCCTCCAGGTGCAGAATACCAAATAGTTCTTTGAAAGATTCTGTTAGTGCAGCATTCTAAGTAAGAAACTAGACTTACATTAATTATTTAAAAATTGACTTTGAATCAGACACATTCTGAATTTTTTTCATTTAGAGGTTATCTCATTTCTGAAAATTCTTGATACATTAATATTTTAAATTTAAAGTGGTTTCTTGTTTGCAAGTTATTTGAACATGATTAAAAGTTATTCTATGTTCTAACTAATTTATTGAGCATTTCATTTCTTCAGATAATTTTTTTTTTTTTTGGTTTTTCGAGGACAAGGGTTCTCTGCAGCTTTTTTAGAGCCTGTCCTGGAACTAGCTCTTGTAGACCAGGCTGGCCTCGAACTCACAGAGATCCGCCTGCCTCTGCCTCCCGAGTGCTGGGATTAAAGGCGTGCGCCACCACCGCCCAGCTTTCTTCAGATAATTTTAGTCATAATAATAGTCACTATAGTTTTGCTTTTCTTGATGGTATGATCTTAAATATTAAAGAATGCTGAGAGAAACCTTTAAAAAAAGGGGTTCATGGTACTCAAGCCCTTTGCTCCCCCTTACGTGTTTATTGAATGAGTGAATATGAAGGAGTTGGGAGGAATTAAACACTATTAACAGGCTGGTTGAGTTTCCTACTATGAAGACAAGCACCCAAGAAAAGTTGAAAAATGGTTAGTTTGTATATAAAAGAGCACCATAGTCAGGCTGGTGGCACATGCCTTAATCCCAGTCAGAGACACAGGGATCTCTGTGAGTCTGAGGCTGCTTGATCTACATAGCAAGTTCCTGGCCAACCAGAACTATACAGTGAGACATTTTTGCCCATTTATATTTTTCAATTAGTTTTTTAGGTTAGCATACAAAGGGGTGAGGTTTTTTAAATGGAATTTTCATACATGTCATTATACTTTGTTCGCCATTCCTCAGTCACTATTTTATTGTAGGTGTATTGCATATTCCACATGGTCTCTGAAGGAACCTTTGTCCTAGGTGGTATTCTAGGCCTCAGAGGTGGCAGTTATAGTACAAGAGCATATTTTCATGTGTGTTGGGATATCATAACAATTCAGCAAGTTCAGGTTGTCCCTGTTTCTAGCCTCCGTTCCCATTTATGTCTGTCCTCATGCTGGGGACCAGACCTTGTATTTGCCCGCCAAATACTCTGCTGCTCCGCTAATCTTCAGCGGCCAAGTTCTGATCTCAGCTCTATCAATTACTGCATTACCTTAAGTAAGTTGCTTTGCCACCATTGCTTTCAGTTTCCTTATCTATGATAGTACCTAACTTACTGTGTGGTGCTGGCAGAGTTAATGAGCTGCTGAACATAATCCCTGCATCAGCAGGGCTCACAACTGCTCTCATCCTTTGTTGTCATGTTCATCTTTTTAACAAACATTTTCCCAAAGTCAATCATAGTAAATAGTTCTATAATACAACAGCTTCTCTCCCCATCACAGGACTTCTGACAGCTTATTTTAATGGATTCATTCACATGTATATGTCATTATACTTATGTTCTTCATTCCTCCTCACACACTGGGGCCTCCTGGCCTATTTTGCTAATCTTAATAGGTGAAAGATTATGTTCAGTGTTATTTTATTGTAGGTATATTGCATATTGCATAGATAGTATGCTCATCTCTGATAAATAAGGTGATAGGACAAGGGAAGTTTACCTCCACCTGAGTTGGTGTTGTTTCAGAAGTGGGTAGCTGTGGCGCTTTAGATTCCTTAGTTCTTCAGCAAGCTCTCTTTATCTTAACTCTACCTCCTAAAACTTCTTTTTGTAGTTTTTATTTTAAGATTCAGTCATTTAGGGCTAAGAAAAATGTGTTAAATCAATTTTAGCATTTAAAATTAGAGTAGGCCTTTAGTTTCTAGTTAGAAAATCACTTTTCTAACACTTTTTATGGTGTGGATAGCAGATAATGTGAGTTTATGTGTCTAAAACATGTGGTTCCTTGTTGACAGATGTTGAGCAAACTAAAAGAGTAGTAGCCAGAGGTGATGCACAGGTGATTATTAGCCAAGGCGAATGTGTGAAGCTCTCCAAAGACTCCTTCAGAGGCTGCTGGTGATGTCTTTATGAAGGGTAGATAGCAAAGTTTGTGAGTGTTCTGTTCCTCTGCTCCTGGTCTATGTAGTAAACACTTCCACACTTGCTCCCTTTCTTATTGATTTAGACATTTATTTGGAATCATTTTTTAAGTATTTGCTCCTTGCTGGTACTTCAGCTGGTTTCTCAGAATACAAGGCAAACACACAACACTCTGGCTCCCTGGCCTTAGAGTCTGCTGGAGCAGAATCTGGAAGAGGACGCGAGTGTTGTCCTCTAGTGATATCAAGGTCCCCCTGAAGGAAGTAGTGTGTGTCCTGACCCTGAAGGAGAGTCTTCCTACTACAGAGGCCTTAGGTTCAGTCCCCAGTGATGAAGGAAAAGAAAATGACCCTTCCAGTTACTCAGACTAGTTATTTCCTGCCACTTTCTGCACTCACCTGTATGGCACCTGAGCTAGTAGCCCCATTGGTGCACTCAGATCGTCTTTGCGCATCCAACTTCTCCAACCACGCCCTTTTTGTGTGAGCGAAGTGCTCCCAGACCACCTCGGCACAATCGCAAGATGCCGAAGTTTCCAGCTTCTGCTAGGTCTTAGTCTTTCCTATAATTCACTTCCGATGCTCTGATTTAGAATCCCACAGTTGAGCCAGGCA
This sequence comes from Arvicola amphibius, assembly GCF_903992535.2. Classification (NCBI taxonomy): domain Eukaryota; kingdom Metazoa; phylum Chordata; class Mammalia; order Rodentia; family Cricetidae; genus Arvicola; species Arvicola amphibius. The sequence continues at coordinate 133,854,963 of NC_052048.2, forward strand.
ATGATGGCACTGGCTTTAATCCCAGTACTCTGGAGTCAGAGGCAGGTGGATCTCTGTGAATTCGAGGCCAGCTTGATCTACAAGAGCTAGTTCAGGACAGGCTCCAAAGCTACACAGAGAAACCCTGTCTCAAAAAAAACTAAAAAAAAAAAAAAACCCACAGCTGTTGTCCTACTTCTGCTCAGGGAATTTCACAGTCAGCACATGGTGGGACTTACCTTCTAGGTAGGAATTCTTTGAGACTGAGAATAGTACACTAATCTTTTTTTTTTTTGGTTGTTTGAGACAGGTTTCTGTGGGTACCCATGGCCATCCCTGAACTTGCTCTGTAGACCAGACTGGCATCAAACTTGGAGATCCATCTGCCTCTGCCTCCTGAGTGTTGGGATTAAAAGTGTGTGCCATTATTGCCAGACTTTAATTTTTTTTTGTTGTTGTTTGTTTTTTGTTTTTTTTGTTTTTTTGAGACAGGGTTTCTCTGTAGCTTTGGAGCCTGTCCTGGAACTAGCTCTTGTAGACGCAGGCTGGTCTCGAACTAGCAAAGATTCGCCTGCCTCTGCCTCCCAAGTGCTGGGATTAAAGGCGTGTGCCACCACACCGCCCGGCCAGACTTTAATCTTTTTATTGCCAATATTTACCTCATTCTTGTGAGTGGTATACAGTTTATTATTCAATAGATGTTAACTCAATGAATGGCTGAAAAACCTTAGTGTAGATGGAGCAGCAGGCTGTGTCCCGCCACCCGGCTAGCTATTGCCCAAAATAATTACACGGAACTGTATTCTTTTAAACAACTGCCTGGCCCATTATCTGTAGCCTCCCTTATTGGTTAATCTCACATCTTCCTTTAACCCATATTTAGTAATCTGTGTAGCACCACGAGGTGTGGCTTACCAGGAGAGATCTTACCCTGCGTCCATCTCAGAGAGGAGAAATCATGGCGACTCACTATGGCGACTGAAGCATCTCCCACTCCTGCTACCCAGCATTCTGTTCTGTCTACTCCGCCTACCTAATTTTCGGTTCTTTTAAGGGCCAAGGCAGTGTTCTTTATTAATTAACCAATGAAAGTAACATAGACAGATAACTCTCCTCCATCACCTTAGTGTTTCTGTATATAGTTGTATAGAGTTCTATTTTTATGTCCTTTACACATTAAATAATCTCATCAAGGATGCTTAAGAGTCATATTGTATGTTAGAATTTGCATTTTATGGATAACACTGTGTTGAGCAGGCTCGTGTACATATTATAATATCTTGGCCTTTCATATATGTTATAGGAGGGCCGAATATGTGGGCTATTACCTCTGAAGAACGCATAAGCATGACAAACAGTTTGATAACCTCAAGCCTTCAGGAGGTTATATAACAGGTTTGTGTTTATCTTTTATATTATTTATTGTAAATTATGTTTCTGTTCATATATTTTAGTTTTAATAACTGCTATCAAATTTGTGTTAAATAATAAAATATATATCCATCAGAACTCTAGAATTTAAAAAAATATTTTTCCTGAAACCATCTTTAATTTGTTGATTTAATTTGTCATATTAGAGTTCTTGTCTTGAATTCTAAGTGATGGTCAGGAATCTGTTTTATTATATTATAATACTGTTTCAAGAAGTTTCTTCTTTCTTTTTTAATTTATTTTTATTTACATTCACTGGTGTTTTACCTACATGTATGTCTGTGGAGATATGAGAGACTCTGGAACTGGAGTTGCAGACAGGTGTGAGCTGCCAGGTGGGTGCTGGGAATTGAGCCCAGTCATTCGTGGAAAGAGCAGCCCGTGCTCTTAACCACTAAGTATCTCTCCAGCCCCCTTAATTTATTTCTTAGATAATATTTGTCCAGTATAATTTAAATATTAATTGTTGATGTTAGCACTTGTTTTGTAAACGACCACAAGACAAAAAAGGTGATGGATTTGGGAATGTCTTTCCTTCCTTCCCTAGCAATTTGAAACTTTTCACCTGTGTGCCCTGTGTCTTAGTGCTTACCGTATAACAACTGGTTACAGGAAGGACTCCTATACTGCTTGTGGGCTTTGTACTATGCATTACTGCATTTCACCTCCACAGCACCCCTGTGAGGCAGCTTACTGTGTGTGTCTGTATTCACACAGGGTAAAGTCTTGACCGAGACATGAGGTGGAAGCTTGCTTAAGGCTATCAAGATGTCTACTGCTGATAGCTTTTAGGTCTGACTTTAGAATCCATCCTCCTATTCATTATATTCCTGCTATATTGTAGCTGCTGTCAGAGTCTGATTACTCTGCTTACAAGTTTAATATTGACAGCACCACTCATGGCTGCTAGATTCCTGAATCAGACTTTATCACTAGCAGCACAGCTAGCAGTGTGCACATGGCTGTGTTTCTGTTGGTTTTCCTTGTTCCCTGAGCCTGACAAGGATGATCCAGAGTGTTGGAAATTACCCTGCATGCTGTGAGAGCTTCAGGAGAGCACCGAGCTTGAAAAGCCAATCATCCCAAAGCAAGTTTGTTCCTTATTCTAGTGGGAGACATTATCACTTCATTTCTTCAAGACTTTCCACTTACAAAACTCCTGATGAAGGAATATGCTTTTGTATATGTGTTGCTCTTGTTGGTTAATGAATAAAGCTGCTTTCGCCGATGGCAGGGCAGAATAGAGCAGGCTAGAGGGCCAGTGGAAAAAGAGTAGCCGGAGTCAGGGAGACTCCATGTAGATGCGTAAGGAGACACACCCTAGACCTTACCCAGTCTGTGCAGCTGGGAACCAACAAACAGCCTCCTTCTACAAACTCCTTTCTGAAACCCAAACAAAGAGGAATTGGGTGTTGTGTTATTGTTCTGTACAGCAAGCAGACATCCAAGAATGGGGAAGCTCATGGAGGAATGGTTTCACTAGCACTTGATAGTTTTAATTATAGCACCTTTTGGATGAAAAATCAAAGATGAATAATATACTGTTTCTTCACTAATTAATAGAATGTTAGTGGTGACTTGTATGGTTCTAAAGTACAGATAACTGTATGTACACTTTTAACTCCAATAGTCTTTAATGATTGGAGTTAAGTCATCATCATTGCAGCTGTGGTTATTGTTAAGTATTAGGAGAATTCCACTTACAATGTATCATTGGCTCTTGTGTTCTGTACTTTCAGGTGATCAGGCCCGTACTTTTTTCCTACAGTCCAGGTCTACCGGCCCAGGTTTTAGCTGAAATATGGTAAGATGCTTTCTTTATAATGCACTTAAGTTTTCTGACAGGCTGTTGTTGTTTTCACTACTATGGTGTTAACATCAGATTGCTTCATATTTGTGCTCTATTATTAAATAAGAATATTTCTTTAGCTCTTTGAGAAACTAAATTTACACTGAATAAATGATTGAAAAATCACTTGAAGGTTTTGTTCTATAGGAAAAATTCTAATTCCATTAGAATTCAAGAAAGAATATATGAATTATCATTGAAAACTATTTCTGTCAATTTGACAATCTTTAATTCCTAGTTTTGTTACCTTCGTTGAGTTTCACTTATTTTTATCATCTGTAAAACCCCAAAGTAGTCATCCCTTTCTTTGCTTCTACTTAAAAAAATATTCGAGAGGAGCTCCTGAGATGTTTGGTGGCTAAGGGCACTCTGGTCTTGCAGAGGACCTGGGTTCAATTCCCAGCACCCACCTGGCAGCTCACAACCATCTGTAACTCCAGTTTCTAGGGGATCTGACATTCTTTTCTGATGTCTGTGGATACAAGTCACACATGTTGTGCATACACCCACAAGTAGGCATATACACTCAAACACATGAAGAAATAATAATTAAAAAATAATTTTAAAGTATCTGGGGTTGTGTTTTTTAAAATGTATTTATAATAAATAAGATCTTCTACCTCTACTTATTACTTATGGACATTTGTGCATTTAACAAATGGTTAGTCACAAACATGTTTTCAATTATTTGAACAAGTGAATAAGTAAACTTAGAATTTACATATCTGCATAAAACACACATACTGTGTTGACTTGGGTGTCCTAAAACTCACTCTTAGGCCAGGCTGGCCTCAAACTTGGACAAGTTCTTTTACCTCTGTTTCAATAATGGCTGGTATTTCAGGGGTAGTGCTCTTCTTCCTGGCTTAGAATTAGAGTATTCTTAAATGATTAGTTTCTGTCTACATGTTAGATATCCTCTGCAAACTATAGATTCGTATAATCTGTGAGCATTTTTTTAGTTACTGTCTCTGGCTAATATTTCTTTTTTTTTCAAAGAATATTTTTATTGATATTTATTGAGCTCTACATTTTTCTCTGCTCCCCTCCCTGCCTCTCCCTTCCCCCCTTCAACCCTCCCCCCAGTCCCCCTGCTCCCAATGTACTCAGGAGATCTTGTCTTTTTCTATTTTCTACTTCCCATGTAGATTAGATCTATGTAAGTCTCAGTGTCCTCATTGTTGTCTAAGTTCTCTGGGATTATGGTTCGTAGGCTGGCTTTCTTTGCTTTATGTTTAAAACCACCTATGAGTGAGTACATGTGATAACTGTCTTTCTGGGTCTGGGTTACCTCACTCAAAATAATGTTTTCTAGTTCCATTTTCCTGAAAAGTTCAAGATGTTGTTATTTTTTTCTGCTGTGTTGTACTCCATTGTGTAAATGTACCACATTTTTCTTATCCATTCTTCAGTTGAGGGGCATTTAGGTTGTTTTCAGGTTCTGGCTATGACAAACAATGCTGCTATGAACATAGTTGAGCACATGTCCTTGTGGCATGATTGAGCATCCTTTGGATATATACCCAAAAGTGGTATTCCTGGGTCTTGAGGAAGGTTGTTTCCTAATTTTCTGAGAAATCACCACACTGACATCCAAGGGGGCTGTACCAGCTTGCATTCCTGCCAGCAATGCAGAAGTGTTCCCTTTTCCCCACAACCTCTCCAGCATAAGTTGTCATCAGTGATTTTGATCTTGGCCATTCTTATAGGTGTAAGATGGAATCTCAGAGTTGTTTTGATTTGCATTTCTCTGATGACTAAGGATGTTGAACATTTCCTTAAGTGTCTTTCATCCATTTTAGATTCCTCTGTTGAGAGTTCTCTGTTTAGGTCTGTACTCCATTTTTTTTTATTGGATTATGTGTTCTTTTGGTGTTCAATTTCTTGAGTTTTTTGTATATTTTGGAGATCAGACCTCAGTCTGATGTGGGGTTGGAGAAGATCTTTTCCCATTCTGTAGGCTGTTGTTTTGTCTTGTTGACCGTGTTCTTTGCTTTACAGAAGCTTTTTTTTTTTCAGGAGATCCCATTTATTAATTATTTCTCTCAGTGTCTGTGCTGCTGGGGTTCTATTTAGGAAGTGGTTCCGTGTGCCAACGCGTTCAAGTGTACTTCCCACTTTCTTTTCTGTAAGGTTCAGTGTGACTGGCTTTATGTTGAGGTCTTTGATCATTTGGACTTGAATTTTATGCATGGTGATAGATATGGGTTTATTTTTATTCTTCTACATGTTGATATTCTTTTATGCCAGCACCACTTGTTAAATATGCTTTCTTTTTTCCACTTGATATTTTTTGCTTCTTTGTCAAAAATCAGGTGTTCGAAGATGTGTGGATTGATATCTGGGTCTTCTATTTGGTTCCATTGGTCCTCCTGTCTATTCTTATGCCAATACCAGGCTGTTTTCAGTATTGTAGCTCTGTAGTAGAGTTTGAAGTCAGGGATTGTGATGCCTCCAGAAGTTCTTTTATTGCACAGGATTGTTTTGGCTATCCTGTGTTTTTTGCTTTTCCATATGAAGTTGAGTACTGTTCTTTCGAGGTCTTTGAAGAATTTTGCTGGGATTTTGATGGGCATTGCGTTGACTCTGTCTGACTAGTATCTCTTACTGTGCAGGTTTTCTATTATTCATATATATATGTATGCCTAACTAAGTGCTGGTCTACATGTGAGTGCTTTATCATTGTTTTTATTTTCTCAACCTCAGCAGTAATTTTGTTTCCTCATTGCCACCCCATGTATTGATGTACTCCCCTCATTCTCCTTTCAGGGCCTTATCAGATCTGAACAAGGATGGGAAGATGGATCAGCAGGAGTTCTCCATAGCTATGAAACTCATCAAACTAAAGCTTCAAGGCCAGCAGTTGCCTGTAGTTCTCCCTCCTATCATGAAACAGCCCCCTATGTTCTCTCCGCTGATCTCCGCTCGTTTTGGTATGTATGCATTCATTTATCAGCTTTATTTATTGTTAAGCTTGATTCTTTGGTGATCAGGAAAGGATTTATTAGCACAAAATGACAATTATCAGACTTCTAACTTAAGCTTCATACCTTTAAGAGAAGAGATCTTAATTAATAGCTAAGTGTCCATGTCTGGTTTTGCCAGAATCTTCTGTCACAACTCCTAGTTGTGATATAAATGATCTGCCTCCTTAGTTAAAACAGACTCAAAGTACTATTCCTAATTATTTTCTTCTATCTCCCTGGAAGGGGAAAGCAGGATGCTAAGTGTTAGAAGCTGCAGAAGGGAGGTGATGGGGACAGGGTGTCAAGGAGAAATAGTCAGTGGGTACAAAATTACGGTTACAGACAGTAAATTCTGGTGTTCTGCTGTATGGTAGGGTGACTACAATCAACAGCTTTGCATTGTGTATTCCAAAGCACCTAGGAGAGAAGTTTCTGAATGTTTTTAACATGGATAAATAACAAATGCTTGAGGTGTTAGATGTGCTAACTACCCTGGTTTGGTTAGCATATATGTATCCATGTATCAGAATACCACACTGTACCTCAGAAATAGGTACAGAGTGTGTCCTTAATAGTAAATAAATAAAACAAGATGATTGAATAAATTTAAACTCACCTGAAGGGGTTTAATTTGTGTGGTAATTTAAAATCACAAATGTGTAGAATTTCTTTAATTTAAAGATTAATTAGTCAGATAAATTGAGGCCAAAAAGTTGCAGACTTTTTCCTAATTAATTTATACACTCTTCAGAAATTACTGGTTAATATGCTTTCCATATAATTTTGACTAGTCAATTTATTAATTATATGTGAAAAGCACTCATTTTGAATGAATATTCAATAAGGTATTTTTGTGTTAAGAAATACATTCCTTTACACCAGATATTAGATTTTAAAACAGTGTATTATTCCACTCTTGTACTCAACTGTAGCAATAAACACCAAACCACCGGGTGGCCACATTGTCGTAGTGTCCCACAGTTAAGAAAATAAGTTGTCACTTTTTAAAAAGATTTGTCTTTAATTTATAGATATATAACTTAGAAAAAAGTGAAATATGTGGCATGTTTGCCAATAATACATATATATAAACATGTCTACCACTAACTAGAACCTGTTTTGTCTGAGAAATGAGCATGCGTAGTCTAGTAATGTGGCAGCACTAGATCTGTTTCCTTACACAGAAAACCATACGGTCAGATAACATTTTAGCTTTGAGATAGTGTTTTTAGTTGACAATGATTGCTTTGTCTTGGTGGTAATGGGAAAAAAAGTCAAGCGATGTCTGGGCTCGCTTGTAGCTCATACATGGCAGATGATTGACACTTGGAGCAGTAGAATATCTCCTTCACCTCAGGTTCAAAACTGCTTTAAGGAGTATTTTAAGGATGTTTTGCCCATGGTGTTTCTACAAACATTGGGGCTGCTTCTTGTGCTGTAACTTGTTTTTTGGCGTGTATTTTATAGTTGACTTGGTACCATTAGAAAATGTGTTCTCTTTTGTCTTTAGGGATGGGAAGCATGCCCAATCTGTCCATTCCTCAGCCATTGCCTCCAGTTGCACCTATAACAACACCCTTGTCTTCTGCAACTTCAGGGACCAGTATTCCTCCCTTAATGATGCCTGCTCCCCTAGTGCCTTCCGTTAGTACATCATCATTACCAAATGGAACCGCCAGTCTCATTCAGCCTTTACCATTCCTTACTCTTCTCAAGTAAGGTGTCTAGTGGAGTCAGACATGGAAGGAAGACGCTGTTATATTTGTTTGTTTAGAGACTTCCTTCTTTGTGGAATTGCCTAGTACAGATCTTGTTCCCTTTTATCCTCTCTCCTTTCCTCCCCCCAGCATTGCCTCATGCAATCATCGTACAGTTTGATGA